>NC_138795.1:18551008-19165808 GCF_965178545.1 Coloeus monedula | reverse complement strand
TTTTGCCTGCTATTTTAATTAACCTGCTCTCCTCAAAGAGCTGACAGATGGCATTGCAAAATCTCTCTTGATGATTTTTCATCAGTCTCGGGAAGATGGAGAGATCCCAGCTGACTGGAAGCTGGTGAACATCATCCCAATTTTCAAGAAGGGAAACAAGAAGGACCTTGGAAATGGCAGGCCTGTCAGTCTCACTTCAGTGCCCGGTAAAGTTATGGAGAAGATTATTCTGAGAGGTGTTGAAAAACACCTGAAAGACAGTGTGGTCACTGGTCATGGCCAGCACAGCTTCATGAGGGGAAAGTCCTACTTGTCAAACCTGATTTCCTTTTATGACAAGGTAGCCCACCTGGTTGATCAAGTGAGGCCAGTTGATGTAATATTTTTGGATTTCAGTAAAGCTTTCGATACTGTCTCTCACAGTTTCCTTCTGGACAAAGTGTCCAGCATTCAGCTGGATAAACGCATCATGGAATGGGTGAGCAGTTGGCTCACAGGTAAGGCACAAAGGGTAACAGTGACTGGGGTGACATCAGACCTGTCACTAATGGGGTTCTGCAGGACTCCATCCTCGGCCCTGTGCTCTTCAATGTCTTCATAAATGGCTTGGATGCAGGACTGGAAGGGATACTGAGCAAGCTCGCAGATGACACAAAACTGGGAGAAGCTGTTGACTCCCTCCGAGACAGGGAGGCCCTGCAGAGACACCTTGACAAATCAGAGGGCTGAGCCATCACCAACCATGTAAAGTTCAGCAAGGGAGAATGCTGGATTCTGCACCTGGGATGGGGCAACCCTGGATCTACAGACTGACTGGAGAATGAGATGATGGAAAGCAGTGCCATGGAAAGGGTCCTGGAGGCTCTGGTCGATGGGCAGCTGAACATGAGTCAGCAGTGCCGTGGAGCCAGGAGGGACGTCCCTGTCCTTCAGGGCACCAGGGCCAGCATCGCCAGCCAGGCTGGGGAGGGAACTGTCCCACTCTGCTCTGCACTGGGTCAGCCTCACCTCAAGTACGGTGTGCAGGTTTGGTCACCACAATATAAAAAAATTATTAAGCTATTAGAGAGTGTCCAAATGAGGGCAACAAGGATGGGGATGCACTTTGAGGGGAAGCCATACGAGGAGCAGCTGAGGGCCCTTGGTCTGTTCATCTGGAGGAGACTGAGGGGAGACTCACCACAATTACAAATTCCTTGTGAGGGGAAGTGGAGGGGCAGGCACTGATCTCTCCTCTGTGGTGACCAGTGACAGGACCCAAGGGAATGGCCCGAAGTTGTGTCAGGGGAGGTTTAGGTTGGATATTAGGAAAGGGCCTTTCACCCATAAAGTGATTGGGCACTGGAACAGGCTCTCCAGGGCAGTGGTCACAGCACCAAACCTGACAGACCTCAAGAAGCTCTCAGGCACAGGATGTGGCTCCTGGGGATGGTTCTGTGCAGAGCCAGGAGTTGGACTTGACGATCTTTGTGTGTCTCTTCCAACTCAGCATATTCTGTGATTCTGTGAATGGAACGACTGAGTACACAAGCAAAAGGCAAGGTCTGCATTGGCGGCGATGTCACAGCATTTGCCAGTTCTGTTAGCCTCAAAGCTGAGGAGTCCAGAGCAAAGGAATCTGCCAGGATGAGGCCTGGGGGAAGTTTGTTTTGCGGTGAGCAGCACAGGTGGCATTGCTGCTGATTTAGGGGATCTCTAAACAGAGACACAGGGTCTAGTTCAGAAAGGAGACGTTTATTCTGTGCAGGGTGCAAGGTAAAAGCTTTCCACAAATCAAGCACACCAATTCTGAAAACTTTATACATAGATTTTAGCAAGCAAATCACTGTTCATTGGCTACAAGTTACCTAGTTTACCTAGTTCTCTTATTAATTAGTATTCTACTTCTTTTGGTTAATAATTCTCGTGCTTCTTACCTAATTAGTCCACATGTTCAATCTTTCCCTATTATTGAGTCAGTGGGTTTCTTGAGCTAGTGGTTGCAATCTTCCACTGCTGGACTCAAGAGGCTGTGAACTGGTACCAATCCACTGCATCACAAAGGGCACAGGAACACCAGTGGGAAGAGACAGCCGGGTGACAAGAGACACAGCAGAAGACAATGTCACAACAGGAAGACCCCAGACTGTGCAATAAAATTTCATGTGGTCCTTTGTTCAGGGTCAAGCTATGAGGTCTGTTTCATGGGTAAGGCAAGACCCTGTTTGACAACTCCATTCTCACTCTCTGTAGCTCTCTGTGTGAACTGTTAACTATTTCTGACTCTTGAGATGTCAGCATCAGCATAGCTGCCTTTTTGCTGCCGATAGCAGGCCCTGCCAGTAGTTGATGGAATCCTGCCAGCTCGTGTCACGCAGAACCACATTAGATCAGGGGCTGCTGCGGCTCCACACTCCTGCAGCCGAGCGCTGATGTTCATATTGCAAACCAAGAGCACACTCCAGTGGAGCTGGGCTGTACTGTCCAAGCGTGGCTGCCCTGGTGCACTGTCATCTGCTGAAAGTCTGGCTTGGTTTTGGTGCCTTTTTGGGTGTTTTTTACTATGTCTCTCAAGCAGTACGTAACTCTTCAAAAAAAAATTTAGTTCCTTCTGTTCATTGGCACTTTTTTTTGGTCTAAATTGGTAGAGTTGCACATATTCCTGTTCCTTTTGTTGTTTACGGTATAAATAGAAAAGAAGAGATAGGGCCATGAGAGAGGATATTTCCTCCAAATGGAGGCCATTACTTTATTTTTTTTCTACCGTTGAGCACAATCAGAGTTCCTGTATTTCCATTTGGTCTTGCACATCTAGTTTCTTAACGTTTTATTTTTGTATATTGATAAAATAACAGGGATGAGACTGCTATGCTATTCCCATCTTCAACCTAATGGGAGATTTGGGGCCTCTTAATCTCTTCCAGAGCAGAAATACTAGGAAAGGGTTACAGGCCTTTGTATAAACATGAGGTCTCCTGTGTGATACTGCTATTTGGATAGGTGACTTAAGCTAATGAAGAGTCTGGTCTTGATATCCACTAATCCAAAGGGTTAAATAAGTTTTGTAAGCTACTAAAGAAAAAAAAAAAAAGATGCACCATGATGCAGGAAAATCAGCAGGAAATACACATTTCCAGCATTGAAATAAATGGAGTTTAGTCCAGTTAGTTTAGTCCTTAGTAATCTGCAAAATTATAGCAAGGGTTGTAAGTGGAACACACAGAATAATAAAATGTGAGTATAAAAGAGTAAAAAAGATACTCTTCTGGTTTAGGTGAAATCTGAATGTGCTAAGGACTTGTCTGTGAGATGGGAATTTTGCCCTGTCTTCTCCCTGAATCCCTCTTCTGTTACCTCTGCACACAGTCACAGTTTTTATTCATATATGGTCTTTTTCTCCAGCATGAAAACAGTTGCCTCTGTCATTCTGTGCCAAGGTACATACTTGTTATATTGCTGGGCTAAAAATGTTGTGTTCAGTGGCTCTGAATGAGGTTAAGCTTCCATGCAAGGTGCTGACTGTCAAACTGCCAGTTTTCGTTTCAGTGAGAAGCCCAATAAGGACTGTTTAAATCAAGCTCTCTGCAGTGTACAACCACTTAAATAAATGTTTCATGTTGTCTGTGTGATGCTTTTAAAATATAGCAGACGACTTTGTAACCACTGCACAGGAAATAAATAATTGATGGCATTTATGGCAATCAAAGTGTAATTTCTGCTTGCATTTTCATGATGGAACATTCCATAACAACAATTTATTTCCCAAATTTGTGCATAGAAAAGATCTCTGTAGCACTGTGGGGGGAGAAATTCTAGTGTTAAGAATTTGTTTGTGTGAAGTTCATTCCCAGAAATGGATGCTTGTGAATACTTAATGCATCATTGTGAATGATTACGGAGGCTGCATGTGGATGTTGAGTGTTTATTTGTCCAGGCACTCTTTGCTTCTGTTCTGTGTTTGTTGTTTGGTAGTAGCATACATTACTGACACAAATTAACTAATAGAAGTCATGGATTAAAAAAATATTTTTATGTTCAGACCATTTGCCATGTTGCAGCATCTGCATTAGTGTTATCTTAGTGAACTAGCAAACTGCTCTCATAGGAAAGGAATGATCAGACATGAATGAGAATACATTTCACTGTAACTGATGATACGGGTTTGGAGGCTGCATAGGCTCTACTTGTATGTGATCAGAATTTAATTTGACCAGGAAACAGCCTAACAACTGTACCAGGCTGTCTATTGTACCATCAGTAGCTACTGATGCTGTAACACTCGTGCCACATGGCAGTGGCACAGCCCGGTGGGACCAGCCTCAGTAGGTCTTCTTGCTGCCAGAGGCATGCTGCTGACTCCAGGATCTTTTTGGTTCCTTATGTCAGTGGTCTGTGGTGCTTCAAAATGTATGAACACAAAGTTGTGCACAGATTTAGCAGATTTTCCAATGTGCTAGTGTTCTTGCTCTAATTTTCTTTGAAAAGATATAAAGGGAATACTTTCTTGATTCTTGATAAAGCCATGAAATCATTCCTTCTTCATCTGAAGAGAAATCCACAGTGTTGAAGCACACATAACATTTTTTTTGTTTGTTTGAAGGGCCTCGTTCAAAAGCTTGCAGTCCTTAACCATATATTTGTGCTGATCAGTGGACTGGAGAGGACTGTGAAGCTGTATCTATGCCTTCACGACAAAATCCAAAAGGATTCCTTGCATTTTGACTTTTGACATTGTTATTCCTGGGAAACTCAGTACCAAGCTCACTGCTCCTGTGCAGCGTAAGCAGAGGGATAACTTAGCATTTAGATTCCAGCTTGTCTTTAGTAAGTAAGCAATTCTGTGCCTTGAAATGAGAAGGTACCAAGGAAATGATGGAAAAGAGAGGCTGCGTGGGATGACAGGCAAACCTTTTGCAGAGAACGGTGCCTGGTGGGTTACAGGAGAAATAGCTTCTCTCTTTTCACTGCCCTCATTCCACAAGCCCTGAGCTACATGCAAGGGAGAGGTGTTACACTCAGCCTCTTTCTGTAATGGAACAGCAGAAAGTAACAGCTCTAGCTCAAGTCGATACGAACTACAAAGCTGCTGGGGGCTTTGGGAGGAAATAGGTTTATCTGAAACTTTTGGAACTCTAATCCCCCAGTAACTGCTTTTCCATGTCCTGTTGAGGGACAGAGGGAGCTCAGCCAACAAGAGGCATTTCCAAAAATCCCATTTGTGCCTATCTCCCACTGCTGTGGAAAAACTTCAGCAATGCTATCAAGGGCATTTCATATTTCTCTACTCATCCAAAAACTGCAGGTGTGTCCATCCTCAGCTCTTATTCCCCAACTCTTTGGAGGTTGTACTTTCAAGTACACACAGTGCTGGTATCACCTGAGAGAAAAATATGTTGAGGATTGAATTCAGAAAGAAGGTTTAAAGCTGTGCAAGCTGGCAGCGTCTGTCTGTCACAGGAACCCTCCTCTCTTGTTGCAATGCAGTGAAAGTGGAGGTTGTGACAAATGCTGTGAAAACCCTTTGATACATAGTCTGCCAAAGCCCTAACCTTACCAGGCTGTCCTAACAGTGCTGTGCTTTCACCCACCAGTTTAAATAATCAGCAGCCTCTGCAAATTTTTGTGAGTATTTATGGAAAGCTGTTGGTACAAGATAACAGGGTGAGAGGGGGTGATGGTGGAGTTAACTGCTTGTGATTCAGCAGGAATATCTTTCCCACAGTGTCAGTCAGCAAGCAGTATTTCAACCCTCACTATACCCTGCCCTAGGTAAATAGATTGACTTTACTTTTTTTTTGTTACGTCAGCATTTGCAGAATTTCCTACTCAGTAAATAACAAGGTTATACCAGGCTTTCTTATCCAAAAAGAGCTCTGCAAAAGCAAGCACAGTAGAGCTTTGGAGAGGAGCGCTGTCTTGAAGACAGGGTGGTCTTTCGGGTTTTAATTCTGCTTATGTTCAGACTAGGTGGGGTGACAGTATGACAGAATTGTAGCCATGACACAGCTGAAATAGCTAATGGTCTCTCATCTCAGCTCTGTGATGCTTGAGGGGTTACTTCAGAAAAGCCCATCCTCAGGTCTGTACCATTTGTGCAGTACACTTGTTTCTGAAGGGGGCTCTGGCTTGTACTCTTATTTCATAGATGTTGAAGCTGAGCAAAGAAAATGAGCCTTTGGCTGGAAAGTATATCTTCAGCAAAGCTGGGTGCAAATCTCTAATGAAAAGTCCCAGATCTTGCAGCGAGGCATAAGAGTATCTGCTACCATTTGTTTGGCTTTTGCTGAGTTTGGGTGGACAAGAGAACAACATGCTGCACTTTGGTGTATTTGTTAAAATAAATATTATGTATTATAGTAATTGTTTCATTACATTCAAGGACTGATGTTTAAGATTTTGAGCTTTCAGCAGAACATATCACTCAGAAAACTGTGCCTGCTTTTACTCTTATCTCATTTGCCTGCAGCAACAGATCAAGTGAGCATGGGTGATTCTTTATCTACATAGGTTTTATTTATTGTCTTTGCCAATTAATTGCTTTTCTTTCCCTTCTGTCTTCAATAATGAAATTTGAATGAAAAATAATAGAATTAAAAACACTCCTACAGTCAGATACAGCAATCATTTGAAGGTGTTATAAGTTCATGCGTTACACACAAACAAAAGACCTGTACCAGTGCCTATGGCCTGTCACATCTCTGAATGCATTTTCAGGCTCGGCAGCATGGAGCTCAAATTTGCCCTCTTGGAGCAGAGCTGGAGAAACATCGTTCTATCAACCTTCTTTTACAGGCAATGAATGAATGAAGTGCCGGATATATGTAAGTTTATCATTTACTCAGTGGTGTTGTCTTAAGGGTCTTTAGAAACAATTGAGCCATGTACAGTCTGGCCTGTGAGTTTTGGGAGCTTAGTTTCCTGCTAAAAGACTAGTGCAGCCTAGGAAGTGGGAGTTGCTGTAAGAGGCATGCTCCACTATTGGTTATTTACACAGAATTGCTCATTCCTTCCTAGTGCTTGAACTGCCTGTCTGAAGAGCTCTTGCTTAAGTCTAAATTATATCCTTCAGAGTCTTTCAGATAGGCTATTATTCATCTGGTTGCTACAAAAAACAGTTCCAGAAATGCCCTGTTGAAATTCAGTAGGTCTCCCTCAGCTGCTTTTGATATTTGTACCCATAGCTTTTGGGCATCTCGGTCTTTAGCAAGCCCATCTGTGTGTGGGTGTCTCGAAAAAAGAAATGCTGCTATTTTCTGCATTATGGGTAAAAAATAAAAATCATCACACAGGGTTTGTGTTCCTGAGGAGGGCAGCTTGGGTTGTGGGGCCTTTGTTCTGTGCCCTGGAAAATTCTCTGTTCCTGTGGCCATAATTCTGCTGTCCAGGCTCCGTAGCAGCTGTTTTCTGTCTTAGGTTAACTCTGTTTATGGCACACTAATCTACTGTGTGAATGAAGTCAGCCGTATTTTTTACAGGACCTTAAATCCTAGAGCTGCTGATTGTCTTTCTCAGGATTCAAATACCCATAATTCTCCTTTTTTTACTTCCGTTTCTAAATGAAATAATCTGAATTCAACAAAGGGTGCTTCAATTTTGTCTGAAGACCACCAGCATTAGGAACAAGTGGGTGTGATGCATAATAACTACAGCAATTCAAATGTCATTTACTAACTGTTCTTTATAGATAAACTTGCGGCTGGGACTTACAGAAACCCTTGTCTATTTTTGCAGAAGCCTAGCAGCTGCATGATTTTGTGCAATCCCTAAAATGTTATTGCTTGGCCACAAGAGCTGTCCTACCGGGTAAGCTCAGATGCCCTTTAGACTCAGTAGCCTGGTTTGGGTGGTGTGGCTATCAGGTGCCATAGAGAGGCTGTTAGAGTATGGCAATCACATCCAGCTACTTCCTTCAATAAACTCCTAATCTCTAGAGATCAATAATCTAGAAGTTCATTGAATTCTAGAAATAAGAATTTAATAAGACTTCATGCATTGCTTTTTTTTTTTTCCTAAGAGGATTTTTTTGTCACCTTTTGACTCAGTAGGTATTTATTACCTGCAACAGCTGTGGGAAGGATTTTCCCAGCTTAATTATGTATTACCCAGTGAAATACCTTCCCTGTGCTCAATCTCCTGTCTCAGTAGGTTTGTTTGATCGCTGATTCCAGCTTTAAATATTTGGGTAGCTTTTGTAGTCTAAGGCTTTCTTGTCTGCACTGGACATAAGAGACTCAACACTGTGGCCTGGGGTTGTGACAAAAAGGGACATATAGAAAGGGACATGCCACTCTTGGATGGCAGTTGGATTGAGCTGTATGTAAAACAGTCGTTGTAGGCTTTTGTAGCAGTTTGAAAGCAGAACAGTGATGGATACTTCTGTGTGGAGAGGGTTTAGGAAGATCCGTAGATGAGCAAATGTGATTTTTGTGGAAGGATTGCTAGGCTGAATGTGTTTTCTCCGTCTCCTTCACACTCAGAAAGATTTGGTGCCATCTCCTTTTGCCCTGACCCATGTATAGCTGTGTAGTTTAACATGCCTTCAAGTGCAAGAGCTGCCAGAGAAACAGACTGTTAGATAACATGACATTTCCTAGCAGAGAAGCTCCGGGTACTGGGAGTATGACTGCCCTTTTCATTTGAATTTCTTCTTGCTTACCGCATGAGCACATGCATCCACTGCTGCAACACTCCCAGCTAGTCCCTCTTGCACTTCCTTAGCCTAGGAGTCGGAAATTCCTAGGTGTTCGGAAGGCAGAAGACAGCGCTCTCTGCTGTCTGCGTGCTGTAAGCCATCCGGGTGGAAAGAAGAGGCTGCCTGGGGGTTAGGACAGACCCTTCAGCACAACCTGAGGTACCCTGGAAGAGGCTATGCTTCAGCATCCCTGGCCTATGCTCTGTAGGGCACGGGCTGAGCTTAGACTTGGATTTTAGGCTGTTGATTGCAACAGACCCAACTATATTTCTTACTCAGCCTTCTAGGGAGTAAATACTTGGTTCAGATCACTTTGCAATTTGAACAGGGAACAGAATGAGGCATGAGGAAAGGGTAATAAAAGACTGAATGTCGTTAGAAATCATTCGTATGTAGCATAAATTATAAGTTAATAGAAACAAGAGCAAAGGCCTGAATGTAATTCAGTACAGATACACTTTAAGCTATGCAAGTCAATGCATTTTGCATTGAGGTGCCAGAGCCATGGGGACTCTGGAACTCTCTGTTGCCCTCGCACCCTGCACAGCACCTTCAGGGGAGCAGCTGGGATGGGCCAAGGGTGGATCACCAGGGAAAGCAGTGATTTGCCACCGGGAGTGAGAAGGACACGGTGCCCAGAGGCTTCCCTGGGGCTGGTGGCTGTGCTGGCTGCAGTGCCACATGCCCAGGCACTTTGTGGTTTCCTACAGCAGAGGGTAGTGTTACCTGTGTCTGGAAACAGAGACTGTCTCAAAATGACAGTTCTATGCTCTATTCAGCCTGCTGATTTCAAGCTGATGTGGAGTTGTTAAACATTTACGGCAGATGTATATATGCATCTTTACTGCTCTACCGAAAATACTTTTTCTGTGAAGGAGATACACAATCCATTAGCTCTTTAACTCTGTACCACAATGGTGATATTATTTTAAAGCTTCCCAGGCTGCTATTTTCTGAGAGCATTCCTGTATCACCTGTAGTAGCCTCCTCTGGCAGCACTTTGTCTTACTGCTTTATTTTGGGTAGAATTTTATTTTTTCAAATATCACACCCTTTACAGAAAAGCATTTCTTCTGGTGACTGCTTCCCACGTGCATGAGATCAAATGTGCAATACAACCTAATTAAAGACAACCATGTAATTACTGTTCCCAGTTGCTCAGCACCTCTCGTAGGTGATTCTGGGATCTCCATCCTGGCAGGGAGCTGTGGACAGGAGCCGCCCACCCCACATGTGCCCCTGGTCCTACAGCCTCTAGGCAGTGCTGCACACAGAGAGGCCAGCTGATGCTGCGATGCCCCAGATGATATGTTGTTTGACTTGGAAGAGAAGAGTTGGTAGCTGGTTTTTGAGGAAGCAGTGATGGCTCCTGGCCACCTAAAGGCTGAAGTCCTTGAGCCAAGGTGTATGCCATGTCCCTTGGGCCTCCTGTATGCCTCTAGCATCAGCCATGTCTTTATTGGGCTAATAGGGTGTTGTGGTTTGACCCTGCCTGACGCCAGGCACCCACAAAAGCCGCTTGCTCATCCCCCCCTGCAGCTGGACAGAGGGGAGAAAATAGAATGAAGGGTTCATGAGCTGAGATAAGGACTGGGAGAGGTCGCTCACTAAATACAATCACAGGCAAAACAGTCTCAACGTAGAGATGTAAAGTAAAGTTGTCGCTAACAAAATCAGGGCAGGATAATGAGAAGCCAAACAAGTCCTTAAAAACACCTTCTCCACCTTCTCTCCTTCCCAGCTGTACCTCCTACCCCAGCGGCACAAGGAGGCAGGGAATGGGAGTTGTGGTCAGTCCATCACCCATAGCTTCTCCCATTGCTCAGGGAGAGGGGTCATTCCCCTGCTGCACTGTGGGGTCCCTCCCACAGGAGACAGTTCTCACTGAACTTCTCTGATGTGGCTCCATCTCACAAGCAGCAGTTCCCTTCAACTTGCTGCAACTTGAGTCCCTCCCGTGGGCAGCAGTCCTCCCAAAACTGCTGCAGCATGGGTTACTCTTCCATGGGGTGCAGTCCTCCAAGGCCAGGCTGCTCCAGCCTGGGAGCAGGGGCTCCCTCTCTCCACCGGGTCTCCCACTGGATCACAGCCTCCTGCAGTCATCCACCTGCTCTGGCATGGGCTCCTCCATGGGCTACAGGTGGATCTCTGCAGCCCCCATGGACCTCCATGGGCTGCAGGGGTGCAGCTGCTTCACCATGGTCCTCACCACAGCCTGCAGAGGAATCTCAGCTCCAGTGCCTGGAGCACCTCCTCCCCCTCCTTCTCCACTGACCTTGGTGTCTGCAGGTTGTTCTCCTCTCACATAGTCTCACTGCACTCTTCTATGACTGGAAAATTACAATTGCACCATAAACTTGGTTTTTCCTTCATTCTTAAATCTGTTATCCCAGAGGTGTTACCACCATTTCTAATTGGCCCAGGCTTGGCCAGCAGCATGTCCATCTTTGGACCCATCAGGGACTGGCCTTGCCAGACATGGTGGAAGCTTCTAGTAACTTCTCACAGAAGCCACCCCTGTGGCCAAAACCGATACACAGGGAAATGTGGCATTGTCAAGGCAGGAAGAAATAGTAAAACTGAAAGCCAGCTGTTTTAAAGTAATGTAAAAGGAAAGTCAAAGCTTCACAAGTAGCTTGGAGATATGTAGCTCTGCATTTTGAAATTCCCTAGATTTTTAAGAGTCTCGCTTATATTTGAAGGGTGGATCTTATGTGTCCTGTCCTGTGATTTTGAGCAGATGTTGTGACTTGGCCTGTGCTGAAGGACATGTGTCTGCGTATCTACGGGGCATGACTAGACTTTTTTTCCCTGCTTTTGGTGTCTGAGTATCACATAGCGGCAGTTACCTTGGGAACAGCTGGACTCAAAGATCTTGTAGGTATTTCTCAACTGAAACTATTCTATGATGCTGTGAAAGATGACAGACTGAGCTCTTGATCTGATTGAGTGTGGCAAACCATTGTTCAGCAATTATTTGCCTTGATTTGTAATTTATTTTGAACATTCTAAGTCATCTCTAGATGTGAATTTTCTGTATCTGGCAGTGTGCTTGAAAGCAATATTGTCTGAGGGCTAGGGAAGAGAAGAGTTTGTACAAACCCACTAATGATTTTCATGGGAGTGTTTTAATGCCACAAGGCAGGCACCTGATAGGAAAGGGTGGAATATAAACTGAGAGGAGAGCGTCTCACTCTCATCTACAGGTTGCTTCAAAGATGTGTGAGCACCTCTTTGCATACATTTACATTGCCCAGTTTAGAGACAGCACTGATTATTGTATTCAGAAATCAAGTACCTAATAAGAAGTTTCAGGACTTGTCTTTCAGGTAAAAGAAAAAAAAAAAAAAAATTTCTGTTGGCAACTTCAGACTTTTGTAGTCTAAGGCTTTCACCAAGGTTTCATATGGCAAACCCTTCTACTGCTGAAGATTTTGTAGCCGTTTGGGGTTTTTCTTTTCATACAAGTCGCAAGAGTGAGAATTTCAAATTGTATGTCAAAGGGCAGGACTGAGGAAATGCTGCTGTATGGTTTCATTTGTTTGCACCATTATTTAGCATTTAGGATTTTAAAATATTTTAACTCTTTCTTTCCTTCTCATGTTGTTAGTTTTGAAATTGCAGCATCACTTTTGAAACAAATTTTTTGCATGCAGTCTTGCATATTTTCTATATATATTTTTATTTTGATTACGTCCCTCTTTTTCTCCATGTCTTATTTTAGATTTTGATTTTTTTAATTTAAAAATTGGCTACTTGCTGAAACTAGCTTGATGCCAATTTTGGTGAGACTCATGTTCTGAGCATCTTCTTTTAATATATTGTCTATCAACTTTAATTATACAATTGCATATTTTTTCTCTATGATGATGTGACTATTTATTTCACTTTTAAAAGCCGAATTTAAACACTGCTGCTCAAAGAGGAAGAGAAATTAAAATGAGTAAAAACAGAGCAAAGATGCAGATGAACTTGTAAACACTGTTTAAGTAATTCCTGCTTTGCTAGAGAAGTGCTTGGACTCTACATACATGGTGTCAGTCAGCCCATGACACCGAGAAAAGATGCAGATGGGTTTATATGACATGTTGTCATGTGGTTGTACAACTCCTGAGTCTGCAAGGGACTTGTCCCAGCGAGCTGCTGTACATCTCTGCCCTGCTGTGTTGTCCCATTTCTGTCTCACCATAATGATGCCTTTATGCTAAAATACAGTTGCTGGTTCTGTGGACAGTTCTTTTCTGCCTCTGGCCCTAAAATCCAGTGTTCTTTCTCCCCTATCTTTCAGCTTCCACTTGTTGTTAAGTGAATCTGCAAATTATCAAATATAGCCCTAGGTTAGCAGGGCCACAGTCCCTATCAGCAGAGGCACACAGCCCTTTTATGACACGTGTGGATATAGTCAAACATAGTTACACTCCAATAGCTATTAAAATTAGTTCCAAAAGAGTATCAAGACCTATCCACACAGCATGGTTTGCAGTAGCATCTTGTTCCTAGAGAGATGTGAATTGTCTGCAGCTGCTCATCAGGTGCCAGTTGGAGCTCTGGGAAGAAGGGAACAGCATGCTGGGGTGTCATCTGCAGTACTGCTTTTACCTTTCTTTTTTACTGCTTTTACTGCACTTCAAGCCTGTTCTTGTTAACCTCACTCAATTTTCAGTTTGTGATAATGGGAGATTTACTTTACCGAATTTTGCAGGATTGAGCTTCATTCTTGTCAAACTTCTGAGGATCTGCAGACCTCTCAACTGCCAGGATCGAGACTCTTTCATATAAAGTTTCTATTAAAGAACCTTCCAGTTTTCTTTTAGACACTCTGAAAGCCTGGAGACATAGGATCTGACTAAATCCAGAAGCATATTTCAATCATTGTGTTTTTGACTTTGTCTATACATTTTCTCCCATCTGCCATAAACATGACCATACATGCACACTTACATTTCTCTTTGTTTCTACAGATCAGCAAGTTGATTTTGTCTTGTT
Source organism: Coloeus monedula (assembly GCF_965178545.1). Classification (NCBI taxonomy): domain Eukaryota; kingdom Metazoa; phylum Chordata; class Aves; order Passeriformes; family Corvidae; genus Coloeus; species Coloeus monedula. The sequence continues at coordinate 19,152,151 of NC_138795.1, read as the reverse complement.
ACAAACTGATGCCTGTTAGCTCTTAATGCTCTTGCATTGAACATTAGGTAGGAACTGTTTCTGCAGTTTTTTTCATTTCAGTGTTTATTTGTTTATCTGTTTCATCGACATGTGCCATAAAAAAACCCCTGCCTAATCAAATTATAGAATCACTGAATAGTTTGGGTTGGGAGGGACCTTAAAGATCATCTCATTCCAATCCTTTTGCCCTGGGCCCCATCCATCCTGGTCTTGAACACTACCAGGGTTGGGACATATACAACCTTCCTGGGTAACCTGTGCCAGTGCCTCAACACCCTCACTGGGAAGAATTTCTTCCTAACATCCAATCCAAACCCACTCTATTCTAGTTTGAAGCCATTCGCCCTTGTCCTGTCATTAAAATTCCTGATGTAGAGACCCTCTCTGGCTTCCCTCTAGGCCTCCTTCAGGTATTGGAAGGTGCTGTAGGGTCTACATACAACCTTCTCTTCTCCAGCCTTCATAGTCCCAGCTATCCCAGCCTGTATCTGTAGGGGAGGTGCTCCAGTCTCTGTCGGAACTTTGTGGCCTCCTCTGGACTTGCTCCAACAGTTCCATGTCCTTCTTATGTTGGGGGCCCCAGAATTCCGTGCAGTGCTCCAGCTGGGGTCTCAGGAGAGCAGAGTGGATGGGGAGAATCCTCTCCCTCAACCTGCTGGCCATGCTCCTTTGGATGCAGCTCAGGACCCTTGACTTCTGGGTGGGCAGCACTAAGTGCCAGCTCATGAGCCTTCCATCAACCATCACCATAAGTCCTTCTCCCAGGGCTGCTCTTAGTCACTTCTCTGCCCAAATTGTCCGTGTGTGTTTGGGATTTCCCTGACCCATGTGCAGGACCCTGCATTTTGCTTTGCTGAGCTTCATCATGAGGTTTGCACAGGCCCCACCTCTCCAGACTGTAAGGGTCCCCCCCTGGATCCATCCCTCCCCTCCAGTGTGTGACTTCACCACACAGCTTGGTGTTGCTGGCAAAATTGCTGAGAGTGTACACAATCCTACTGTCCATGTTGCCACAAAGAGTTTGAATGGTATCGTCCTCAAGACCAACCCCTGAGGGACACCACTTGTCACCAGTCTCCATGTGGACAGTGAGGTGTTGACCAGAACTCTTTGATTGATTAGGTATTTAACATGAAGCCCCTTTGCACCTTACATCTCTCAGTAAAAGTTCTTTGTTTAATGAATAACATTTTTCTCACTACTGTTGCTGTTACGCAGCAACAGAACTGTGCTGATGGTGCAAAGAGCCCGGAGGTGCTAGAAATGAGATGACTAATGAAGAGAAAGACAGCAATGTATGGTCTAGTTTGTTGGGATTTTTGTTTTGTTTTCTGAAGAGTACTTGGAAATATTAATGACCATGCAAATAATACCCGTCTGTACCTATCGCGTAATCTTTCATAGCTAAATGTTTATTTGCCTAAAGCAAATACTACAGACAGCCCTGTAGTATTGAAATTTTACCATGGGGAGCAGCTGGGCCTGCTCTGCATAAACCTTGGCTCCTCAGGCAATGAGCTACTGTGTCACAGCTGGAGACAGCGGTAGCTCCGTGTCCCTTGGTAAGTGTAGGCATCCAGGGGAGTATTGCAACCACAATCTCTCTGTGTTTCTGGAGCGTAAAAAAGTCTGAAAAACAAAGCCCGTGTAAGATTGCTGGTGGATAATCTTCAAGGTTCCCTTCTGCCAGAGCAGCAGGGAGAAGATTGTCCTACTTGCGCAAGAAAGTAGCAACATACTTAACTGGATTCAGATTTCTGTTGATTTGTGCCTTTGCTGAGCTCCTTGGATGATTTGCTTATTACTTTTTGCATTTGTTTTATTTTTCACTCACTTTTGAACAGTTTAGGCATGGTGCAAAAGACGAATTTGTCAAGTGAAAAGTGAGAAAACAGAATTCTCGTCTGCAAAGTTTTGAGCAAAGTTGATAATTACTGCCAGGAGAGGTCAAAAAGTTCCTGAGAGGCTAAACAACCCAGCTGCCCAGAGGAGGTCCTAGAAAAACGTGCTTCTTCCCCAGGATGTCCCTGTCTGTTGTCCTAGATGACTTTCATCTGCTTCTTAATTTCACCTGCCTGTGGTCTGGCATGTAGCTTCCAAGCAGGGTATTTTTTCTAATTCATTTCTCACTTTGCACTTGATGAATATATAATTTCTTCCATTTGGCTCCCACAGTTATCCTGCATGGTTCTACTGTAATGAAGAGGGATGCCAGGTACCATAGTTGTGCTCCTTTCATCATGAAGGCATAAACAAATGAACTCAAGGATGGGGAGGAGGAGTCACGTGCCGCACAGTGAGAAGACACAGCTGTGCCACCATCTATACATCATTTCCACAGCTTTCTCCAGTCTTGCATTCCTGAAATTCAGGTTTTCTCTTTCTTCATATGAAGTTCTGCTTGTGCTTCTGTTTGGCCAGGACACTGATGAAACTCGGAATCTTGTGTTAATAATTGGGTTCATTGAAATTCATTAACTTTTTAACTGAACTTCAGAGTAATTCCACCATTTTTTGCTGACTTTTATGTTGGGTTAGCAAGTCCCTTTTTGTCATGCAGAACTCATTAATTTCAGTGAAATTTTGTTTTGAAGTTTTGTATTCATTCACACCCATAATAGGAAAGAGAAAGTACAAAGTCAATACCAATTAAAACCACTAAAAGTTTCTTTCTGCATAAGTGTGTATGGTGATGTCCTTTGTCAGGCTGTGTCCTGGCAGCAAGGAGAAATGTCTACTCTTGCTGCAGTAACACAGCTGTTTTCTAAAAGGTCATATCAATGTCCTCTTTGTGTAAATTTGATTATTCATATCCAAGTTTCTGGTTTATGTTCATTTGTAGCTAAGGATATAATCTGAGTTTTCCAAAACCTGTGTGTACAAGTGTAATCTTCAAATTACAAACAAAACAGTGAAGCGACATACTGCTCCCATGAGCCTGGGAGAGCTGGACAGAGTGTGAGCTGTGGTGTTGCTTGCTAAGTTTGACATATATTGAGGAAGTCATGACCTGAGATGTTTAGAACTGCCTGAAGGGTTTTGAAGCTACATTCCTTTTTAAATAAATAGTATAAACTCTCTTAACTTTAAGAAACTCAGTAGCACATAAGCAGTAGTGACATGAGCAGCAGTGCCCTATGCATAGCTCCAGATGGAGCAAATGTGGGCTGGTCTTGTCCTGCTGCTGTAATCCTACTGACCTTCAGAGCCTTCTGTGGGGTTTTGTGTTTTCCTGAGACTTTGTAATCGTGCTACACATTAGTTTGGGGAGTGAGTAATTGTTTTTTGGTCCCATACTGTCTTTTGTCTCGTAGTATCTGTTTACTGAACCAAGCCAAAAGCTACACATGCTTTTAGTCCTAATATTCTCACTCTTTCTAGCAAGCCTAGCTGCACATCTTCACCTTCCCACTGAAGCTTGTATTTGACTCAGTCTTTCAGTAGGAACTGTCCTTTTGTTTTATTTTTGATTTCACCGGTTTATCAGGTTTTTTATTCAGATGTCAACAAGATTTTCAAGTCCAGCAGCAAGCACTGATATTTAATTCATAGAGTTCTGCCAAATAATGTTGTATTATGTCTGCTGAGAGTACCAAGGCATCATCTCAGCTCTTGCTTTCTCATACTGTTGACAGCCGAACCTCCTGGCTGTCCCTGTGCACCTGTGTGCTGGTCTCCTCTGCATCTGCTACTGGTGGACTCAATTTTTTTAATGGTTATTTCCGTAGCTTTGGTACAGAGCTTTTGAAATGCTGGAAATTATTTGGGGCTTTACTTTTACTGTATCTTTGGCAATACTTCCTTTTGCATTTCTCTTGCATTTTGACCCGTGAAATCCCTTCTGAATTCTTACAGTTATGATCTTCTGGTTTTCAGTTTCCTCTTAAAATGGTGAGACTAACCTAGTTTCACCTTACTTTCACTATAGCATTTCATTCAAGACAATGGTTTTTCTGAAAGCGAAAGCAGCCTTGCCTGTAGACCTGTATTTGACAGTATCTCTTCTCTGAGTACAGTCACTGTCTTACAAGAAAAGCTGCCAAAGTATAATGGTTTTCTTTTGTCTCGTTAATTTAAGAGCAGCCAAAAATGCTTCAGCAGGCTCTCCTTCCTCCTGCGGGAGTCTTTAATATTCCAATCTCCCAGCAAGGATATTCTGTATCACAATATTCTTAAGACTTACAAACCTGAGGCTGATAGCTTGCCCTCTCCTCCTGGTTTATTTGAATGATATTTAGGAGATCAATTCTCTTCAGGGCTTCAGGGCAACATTTAAGAAATATCACTGTTTTCTGCCTGTTTCCATTGTTCTTGAGTCCATCTGCTTTCTTGTGGATAACAGGGATCTATTAAATGTTCCAGGATTTTGAAATTTCACCAGTGATTTTTACTTATCTAGGAGCTTTAATTGTTCTGCTTCTCATTTATTTTTGTTCAGAGTTAACTGCTAGGTGGGTTTTCTTTACCCTTCCTCTGATCTTTGCTTCTCAAAGTCTTGTTGTGAGGTCCCATCTTTTCTTAATGCTGAATCTGTTCCAATTTCAGAAAGTAACAGAGGCGGGAGGTGATGCCTCAGTGCATGGAGGTGTCTGTGTTCCTGGGGTCTCATATACTTTTAACTAGATCTAGTAAATGTAAGCATCTCGGTCATGTGCAATTAAGTTGTCATATGTCAATACAGATGTGTATGAAGGGAATGTTACAAAAAGAAGTGAACCAAAGGACCCTAATCAGTGCTTCTTCCTTAGCAGAAGGGTGTAACTCCTTTTAAAAGAAGGGAGTTTTTATCTGCCACAAAGCTCAACTTATTTTTGAGGTGAAGGTGGAAGGCTGGAGACCAGAAGTTGTTATGCACGACTATAGTCTTCCCAAATTTAGTCAGGTGATAGTTCATTTAGGCTGCAAATGCTGGCACTTGCTGTTCACCAGGGGAATACTATTTGCTTCAGAATTCAGCTTAGAACATAATTTAGCTGCTGTCTGCAAAGGTGAAATGTTTTTTTTTGGCTCTGTGTGTGTGTTTGTGCTTTAGGAAGCTGCTTTCTCCTAGTGCAGACCTGCCTTTCTCATTCCTGGAAAACCAGTTACTTCTGTTCTGCTCGTCCAAGCCCTCTGTAGATGCCAGCCATCACCCTGCTCTGCCCTTCATTAGCACTGCTGGTCTGGGACATCCTTGTTCACACCCCAGGCAGCTCTGAAGGCCTCGCTGCCAGTTGCACAGCCTAAAGAAAGTTTGAGCCTCCACCTTTCCCACAGGGAAGAACACAGTCTAGGTGATCCTGATGGAATAACTGCATAATTAACAGTCCAGCAGGGCTGCAGCAGCACAGCAGGAGTTGTCTTCTCTACTTTGAATATTACAGCAAGAGCTGAGGTGTCATTGCTCTTCTTAGCAGATGGCCAGCTGGGAGCACAGCATCCTGATTGATGTCTTTTTGGTTTAGAGATTATAGCCATATCCTGGAAACAGTTAAATACCAGCAATAGTTAGGGTTTATATGTTCTATCATTTGTTGTTCCTGCTTTATCTTCTGCTGTTTCTCAAATATGTTGTGTGATATCCCAAAAAATAGTTACGAAAAAGCAATTTGTTAGCCATTAAGAGAAGTGGAGATTACAGCCACGAGCAGTAGGGTAGTGACTGAGGCTGACCCTGCAGCAGCAGTCATACATTTTCCATATGGGACGGTTTGGGAACTATCCCAAGTCTATCTCCTACTCAGTGATGACTCTTGGCAGTCTTTATATATAACAAGTATTAAACTAGTTTAAATAGTAACAGTAAGTATGCATGGATGTGAGATTTTTCAGCTTGTTGAAAACTCAAACACATACATACATACATGAAAACAATGAGCTGTAAACCTATTTGTTATAATTATGATCTCTTAGTGGATAAGAGATCCATTTACATGTAAGCAAGTGAAAAAATTGCCAGGCAATAAATATTTAATTAACTCTGGCTGTAACAACACTGAGTTTTTATTGCTGTGTGAGTCAGCAGTTCTCCTTAACAAGTTCAGCCTGCTTTGTTTGCCGCAGGGGGCTGTTGTTGGAGGTACTCTTACTTGAAGGAACGGGTTTCAGCATGGAAGCCCCTTTCACAGATGTTTAGGAATCAGCTGGGATAGACTTAATGGTTGTGTTCAGTGAAGGCCAGATCTAATATGAGTTAGATTTAACGGAGAGGTCAATCTAACTTTGTGGGAAGTTCCATGAAACTCTACAGGCTGACTTTTTTTTTTTTTTTTTTCCCTGAGAACTCCTCTTCCTACCCCTGATGTGCAAAGAAACCGGAAAGATCATTTATCAGCTTCCTTGTGGCCTCTGCTGAAGGTAAAGCAGATATAGAACTGTGGCAGAAGACTGGAAATAAGTAGATGTTCTGAATTTAAAGATGAAAAGAAGAACATCTGAGAGGAGACTGCCAGTAGAGGCACACAGGGAAGCTGCAGATTGAATGGCTTTGTTGAACCTAATTCCTCTCTCTTTAATAATTCCTGACTATTCTCAACATCTATTTGCATAAATAGTCCTTTTTTTACCTAACATAGATTTGACTTTTCTGCAGAAAATTATAGAACACTGACTTTTTGACAATTCAATCTTCAGCCCTGTTTTACCTTTATGTGCTCTCTGAGTTTAGCTGTTAGTCACCTTTACCAAGAATGTTTTAAATATAAATCTTGGTACGGGCCATTTCATGTGTGAAAAGATGCCTCATTTTCCTGTGGAATGTACAGGAGACACAGATGCCTAAGTGATTCCTCACTTCGAGTTGTAGTTGGATCTAAAGTCAGGTTATTCATTTGTAACGGTGTCTTGCTGGAATTCCCATGGAAATGGCTTCTCTGGAGTTAAGCTTCAGGGAGGTTCTGAAGTTATGGATAAACATTGAGTCCAAGCCAATGGATCTGCATTTTTTTTATGCTCGCTGAGTTGGTTTACCAAGGTGGAAGCATGTTTCCTGGGACAGAGGAACCACTGAGCCTGTCAGTGATATTTGTTCATTGTTCATAGCAAAGCTGCTGCCAAACTGCTAGTGGTGTCCAGTCTGTAGGAAACTTGCCAGAATATGTCCTATTGGGGAGTGCTTGAATAGCTCACCAAGCCATCTGGTGTCTAAGAACACATAAACACAGGAATTAATTAATGGTAACTAGTCTCTACTGAGCGTGTACACGATGAGATTTTTTTTGGAACATTTATAACTTGGATGGAAACTACCTGGTTGCAAATTTTTAATTCCCTTTAACGGAGCACAGAGTTGTGAGGATGCCTCAGCTGAGTTAGATGTATAGAGTTCTTAATGCTGTTGATGGTGCTGTCTTCTCTGCCCCAGGCTGCAGTGCAGCCTGAGTGATTTTCTTAGTGATTGCCAAGAAAATCATCTGCATGAGGACAGGTGTCTTCTAGCCTGGTCATTTACACCTCAAATTTCATTAAAAAAAAAAAAAAATTAAAGAAAGTGTTAAGAATTCTTCTTTACCTGCCCGTTGTTAATACATATTAGTAATGCAGGCAGCAGTAGAAGCCTTTACTATTGAAATCTGTCATACGCATAACATTCTCTGATTATATTTGATACAGAGACACTGGCTGACTTAATAAGTAAATGTTTCAATGCGTAGCAGTGTTTGCATGTCTCCTTCTAAGAATTTAGGTTTCATTTCCATCTAACAGGATTTCAACAGCGCAGCACCTATCTACAGAAACACTACACCATGTAGTGCAATGCCTCAGTGTAACCAGGTGTTCTGTGGTACAAAAAGGAAAGATTTTCTCAGAAGAATGTCAGAGACACAAAGAGGCACTAGGGCATGACAGCACTAAGATACAAATATTGTAAATTTCTGTCTCCTTGTGAACTCTGTCTTTCTTCTTAGATGTGTGCCAGGAAGACTAGGTGTTGTAGATCTCAGCAAAGTGCTGGGCAAAATGTGAAGGCAAAATTCCCTTTGTCATTGAAACCTTCAGTAATTAAAAGCAAAAGGATTTTAACAATCTTATTTCTTTTTTTCTTTTGTAAAGGCTTGCTTAGCTCAGCTTTGGTGTCGGAAATAAACTCTTGCCTTTGATAAGAGAACAAATGTGGGGTTGCAAACTGGGCTTTGTCACTGACAGAAAAATGTTTGTGGAAGATGCTTTCTTACCTGCAATTCACAGAAAGCTGTCATCGAAGAAATAACTTGGGTTTTCAAGAAGCTTGTTACTAATGATAACCTAAGACTTGTTGCCTTTCTTACCTAAAGTTGTGTTAGGGTTTTAATTTGTACCCATGTAGCTATGGGGTGGCTCTTACACCCTGGACTTGGGTTGTTACGTGCACTGCTGCTACTGCCCACTTTTAGGTGCTAGGATCTCTGGACCTGGAGTATAAGGAGTTTCATCATTTGTTGTGGAAATGAAGTGAAAAAGGCTGTCAAGCTCAACCCTGAACAGGTGGGAGCTGGTTTCTGCCCTTCATAACGTGAGATCTTGACTTCAGTTATTGATCAGTTCATGTCTACTAGTCTATTTGCTTCACCATTTCTAAAAGGTAACAAACTGGTTGATTTGAACTTGAGTGGGACAGTTAGGAAAGGCAATATCCTGCTGGATTATTTTGACTGGTTTCACCCCAAACTGGGAGACCTTAAGGGACTTACATTTGAAAAGGGGGTCTAGATACATGCAGCCCAGCCTGCTCGAACGGAAATGTTAGACTTGTTACAGTCTAACTCATCCAAACTGAAAGCACTGATGAACCAGATGATTAAACTATTAGTGGTACATTTTTATTGGACAGAAAAGGTCTGTTGATGACTAATGGCAGATCTTTGCTTTTATTTTGTCCTCCTGACAGAAATGGGAAATCTTTGTCTTTGGAATGATCTGTTTGGAATGATCACTGGGGTATTTCTGAAGTTTATAGTGATCTTCTTTCTTCCAAGAAATGCAGCATAAACTTGCATCGTGGCAAGAGCAAGGTCTGTATCTGAGACAATACAGTGTAAACCATTCTCGGCATGTGTTGAATGAGGAGCCTGAGAATGGGCTTTTGTCTGTGTTGTGGAGCATATTTACCTGCTGGGCATTTTCTGTAGCTTTTATCCTCCTTGAGGTAAGGACATCTCTTCTTGAATGCAGCTAATTACTCTCAAAAGTCTTCTGTTTTGTCCCACTAACACAGACGTCGTCATTGCAAAGAAGAGAGACAGCTAAAAGGCTCTGGTGAATAGTGAAGACAATTCTGGAGATGCTTCTACATTGTATCTTTTCTCCTTTTGTGGTCCAGGAACTCTCTGATAGCTCACAGCCTTATTTGTATGCAAAAGTAAAAGTATTTATTATACCGGGCATATTTAGCAAACTCAAATTCAAAATCTTCCAAAATTCTTGGTTTGAGATGAATAGTTTGAGTCTTTGGAGCAGGCAGCAAAGGAAGAGAATTGCTGAAAAATTTTATTGCTGAGGGCTCTGCTTGCAACCTGAAATGGAGCTTAAGAATTGGACAATTTTACTGCAACAGTTTGCAATGGGCATTTGTATGGCACAAGTTAAGGTAGGTGCCCACAGAGTGACTGCAGTTTCACTAGCAGAGCTATCTGCTCTGAAATCACTTATTTTTGCCTCCCCAGTGGAACACACCAAAACTGGAGACACACTGGGATTTTCCAAAGACTAGAGCATGTTGTTAAGGGAAGCAGCTTATGCAAACCTGGGGCATAAGTCTTCTCAGAGCTTTTGAACTAAATCAAAGAATATATTATTACAAATTACCAGTATAAAGTACTCTGGGAAGAGGCTGGGGACACACAGTAACAGTCCTTATACTTCTGCAAATGTTTTTAACACAAAATTGCTCACTCTCTCTTACATATGGGGAAAAGAGATATGCCCAAAGTCTTATTTCAAATGTTCTCTCACCTTATTAGTATTTGCTAGGTACTTTAATATAACCTTGAGCTATTGCAATTGTGGTGCATGGAGGGAAACGCTGTAGTGACCCAGGTGCTGCCATAGATAGCTGTAGGTTTCCAGTGCAGAATTAGAACAGAAGGCAGTAAAGACACATGCAGAAGATACGAAGGCACGTGTTTATTTATGAGGCATGGTAGCAAAAATGCAAAGGTAAATAGCTTTAACTGCATGCTGTAAAAGCAAGGTTGAACATGAAAACAATCGGGAATGATTCAGAATCGGCACAGTAGCAAATCCCCAGGACAATTTGGATCTTTTTTGGTTCTGCTTATTGGTGCCCTGAATTTCCACACTGACAGCTAAGCAAAAAAGAGCCATGCCAAAGTAGGAACTGAGGGGATATAGGTTAATCAATCCCCTACCTCATTCCAGTAGGATACTCTCTAAGTAGACTTTTACTGGGAGAAAATATTATTCCATGTTCAAATGATTGGTTATTCTCTTTCTTTGTGCAGCTTCACAGTCTAAACATTCTTTCCTGGGAATCAAATTTCCCCAGGGTTCCCATTCTGTGTTGCAGCTTTCACTGTGTGGGAGTTAGACCTGTTAGAGCAATTTTATGTATAATCTGCTGTTAGCAGTATTTGGGGCTTAAATGGCAAACTGGTAATTCTAAATAATAACTTTTAAATCTGGGTGGAACTACAGAAATCACAGTGAAATGGCTTGACTCTGCTCTTACATTCTTTGTATTTAGGTCCCTAAAGTAGATGTACTGAACGAGGGAACTCAAGGGAGTTTTAAATATATTCAATGGCTTACAGGCTTTCTGCATGTCTGTACAGGCACCTTTGTGCACGAAGTCTTGCATGTGAGATGCCACTGCTGCAAGAATTCACACTAATTCAGGCTGTTATGGTGAGTGTATAGCCTTCCAGGGAAACTTCTTTAATTTACAGTTGGGCAAAAAAAGGCATGTCTTCACAAAAGTCATCCTACACATAAGAGAACAGCTCCTCTTTTTGCTGGTCCTCTTATGATCAATTCAGTTTTGAAAACTACCCTCTATATTAGATATTTTCACTGATGTTTTAAACCAAGAAGCCAATGAGTTTTGTTTTTGTACTTGCTATCAGGTATAGAATATTTACCTTTTTTAAATATAAGGACACTTCAGCATAATCTTATCTACCTGACTGGATACTCACACATATAAAAAGAGCTACTTCTGTGTTTGAATCCTCATTTTGGTATCTTAATATCAGATTCAGTATTGCATTTGAAAACATGTTTATGTGATTATACTTTCAAAATGCATTCTTATATATCTGGGAGTCTGCTGGTGAGATGTCTAAGTGAGCAGGTAATATTTAAATTGTTGCTGACATCTGAGCTCTTCTGAATGCTTATTTCCTGAGAGAGACAGATGGGCAGATACTGTCTGAATTAATGAGAAAATTTCTCTTCCAGTCGAGTCAGTCTCAGCACCAACATGGAGTCAGGATCTGGTGCAGCATTGCCACAGGGGAAAGGAACCGGAAGGGGGTAATGAGAGATCTAGTTTTAATTATGTAAGTTAATCTTGGACAAAATACCATTTCGTAGCCCCCATATGCATAAGCAGACATCAGGGTTTTTTTCTCTGACTTGTGCACATTTATTCCCTTCTGGGAAAGTCACTTTGTTTGCTGAATGTCAAGACCTCTATGCAAAAGGGCCAGAGGGTCAGAAAGACCCTTAAATGAGCAATGGCAGTACAAGGGGCTGGAACCTCAGCTGTAGGGGGTGGTAGTTGAGTCCCTTTCATATGCCAGAAATCTACACAGCAGAGATTACTGAAAAAGGTACGTTTCCTAGTTTGCCTTAAAGGTGTTGGATCCTGCATGTCTTGCTGCAGTATGCTATGGATTTGGCAAAGAATTTGCCCTGGTCAGTAAGTGCAGGGAGGAGACCTGGGAAAATGAAATTGAATTGCAGGTATGGCAGTGTTACTGGTATTATGTCATGTGACCAAACTGTTTTTCAGTCTATTTGTGCAAGTTATGTAAAGTTTACTAAAACTGTTAATGTTGTGTGAGCATTCACTTATAAATATATACATAGTTCTCTTTTGTTTTGTAAATCAAGTGAAGAAAAAAAAAAAAGGTTTTTAGGAGATGGCTGTGTTTCAGCAACAGATTATCCGTTTCTATATTTTACTATTAATTTATTAAAAAGCTCATACTCCAGACAAAAGATCTGGCCATAGTGGATCAGATTTTTCTGAAGAAAAATCCTAATAGATTTACTCTCAACACAAAGCATATCAAGTATTTTTTTTCTAGTTATTTCACATTTTATTGCCAGAAACAAATAGCAGAACTGCTTGTGTTGATGCAAGAGCTGCAGCGATGCTCAAAGCTTTGCATGAACATTTTGGTATGTTCCTGACTTTGTAAGGTCACTTTGGCTATTCAGAGGATTATATAAATCTGAACTTCCATTATTCCAACCCTTTGTTCACAGCTCCACCAGAACTTTGGAACAGTTTCTCAGAAGTAACTTGTATGAGAACCATAGTAATTGAGGTCAGAGGAGCCATATGTTTGATGAACAGCATGCTAGGAGCTGTGTTAAGTGGTCAGCATCCATCTGGAGATGAGGTTTTATCACTGAATAATTAACTGTGACCTTGCCTCTGATGGTCACTGTTTTGGACGGGAGGCTCTTGCCTTCTGAATGGACTTCAGCAGTTTTTACTTCTAAAAAAGGTTTTGAAGAGCTGCTTTTATGCTTCATGAAGCTTTTTTCCCTACTCTTCGGCAACTATCTAGTTTGGGGGCAGGGAGAGGTTTTGATTAAAAACTCAGTGAACGTACACTGGAGAAGAAGTTCTGGCTTCCTGGGAGCCAGTGCAGCAGAGAGAGGATAAACTACCATATTCTTTGTCATCGTATTGTTCTTCTATAAGGGAAACAGGTTGATAGTTTGCAGGTAAGGCAAGATTTATGCGTTCCTTTGCATGCAGCCAGGCCAGTCTGGGGACACAAGAAGGCACATGCCTGCCTTTGTGGTGGGGTTATCTACATGTGTGCTCTCAACACAGCCCATTCAAAGCCTTCCTGTAACTAAAGATGATTTTTTTCCTTTTAGCTTATCTGTCTCGTGTGCCAAACATCAGGTTTAGATTTATCTGTCTTACCATTCTTCATGCAATATGACTTAGTGTCTCAATATATTGCTCATCTGTGCTGGCTGTAGTGGAGGTGTGGACATATGTGTGTGCATGTGAAGTCAGACAAAATTTATAAGTTTCTTCTGCTTCATTGTTGCTGTGGGAATTGCAAGGGGAGAAACAAGAAAAAATATGTTGTACTGCAGTATGTGCACATAGGTACTGTAATGCTGGAAAGTTTTCATTTGGCAGTAATCACAGGCTTATTTAACTAGCCTTGATGCCAAAATATTTTTGATTTTTATATATTTTTCATATATGCATAGCTCTGTAGACTATTATTGTATAATTTCTTGGTTAACTCCAGTACTTTTCCTACCCTGTTAGACAAATACGTTCCTGAAATCCTATTCTAATCTTGCTTCTTTGGTGAACCAAGGCCATTTCAGTTTCCCATGTATTTAGACATAGACAATGTGGGGCAATAAGCTAGGGGGAGCCTTCAGTAGGGGGCCAAACCAAGAAGGGGAAATTACTTCATTAACTGTACTTTCAATTGGGGATTCTTGTCAATTATACTAATCTGCTAAATTTATAAAAGTGTCAAAGCCCTGTGTCACATGTGCATTCTGCCGTAAATGCGCCTGGAGGACCTTCCGTAAATGGCAACTGCTTTTTCTCATTTTAGTCTTTTTTGGCTTGTGATTTTAGGGCTGAAAAGGCATCAGCCTGATGAAAAAACTATTGTTGTGTATTGTACAGCTTTGTGTACAAGCTTGCTTTGTATCCTGTTAGCCTGCTGTTCACTGCTAGTTTTCCTCTTAGTCTTCGTTCTAGATTTTCTGAAGTTTTCTCAGTAATAAGATGCCAAACTTTCAGCTTATATAATGTTCTTCATGTTCCAACTTTGATTTCTGCTAACTTATTTTATACTTGGTAAAAATGTAATGTGCCTGTTTTGCCTGTAAGGAAATCTTGATCTCAGAAAATTCTGATCTTGAAAATTACCTTTTGAATGAAGGAGCTGGGCAGCTGTTGAGGTGAAATTGAGGTGAATGAGATGACATGCCAGAGAACAGTTGCTTCTTTTAACACTCATAGAATGAGTAAATAATGTGAGTTTGGGGACATATATGTCTTTCTTAGAGTGACAGAATAAATTGTGCTACACATTTCCAAAAAGTAATATTTACTTCTGTTATTTATTCCTGTAGTAACAGTGACAGGTGAAAAGCAAAAGCAAATCCCTTCTTTCTTTCCCAGTGCAGTCTGCCTTCTTTTACAAGCAATTGCTCATGAGGTTCTAGTAACTAAGGGTCTTTGAGGGGCTATGAATAATCACCTCTGGTATCTGATGGTGTAATCTCTGCCCTTCATTTCTGGGCTAAATCATACTTTATGCAGGAGAGTAAGATTAAGGCTGTCATAGTTTGTGTTGATAGTTGTGGATGAGGCACCTGGTAAGGGACTCTGCAGCCATACCCATCAGAGAGAGCTGTTCACTACAGGTACACCAGGATCTGATTCAGGAATGTGATGGGGAAGGATCCAGCATCTGGTGTAAGGCTTCCTGTCAGCTTCACTTGTCAAAAAATTGCTAGAGGGAACATGCAGAAAGCAATTGGGTAAAGGCCATCTATTTATTTATTTCATAGCACAGCTAAGTTAAACAACCGTCCAGCTGTTCAGTATTAATGATTCACTTCATCTACTTGGGCATGTCACTGCTTCAGAGGGATTTAAATCTTTTCAATTAAGGAATATTTTTCTCCTTTGTGAAAAATCCAGATTATCTTTGGGTTGTTCTATCAGTGTCCTCTGAGGTATTTCACATCTTGCTGTGTGGGGAAACCTCAGATGAGGGATAAGGCATTGCTCTCCAGAAATTTCTCCATCACTTCTCTGTACAAACATCCCCAGTCAGTTATCTGGTGACAGCAACACCACTATTTCCTGGGGCACTGGTGAGGGTAGAGGATCATCTGAAACTTGAAGCCCCAGATCCCAGGCAACTGTGCTTAAAAGACAGTCTGTAGAGCTTCTCACAGAGTGCATAATAAACCATACTGCCTTTCCTAAGAGCAATACGTGTTAGAGTACTTGTGTTTGAAATATGGATTCTGCTGCCTCTAGTATGATGATACATACCTCTTGGAATTTTTAGAGGGCTGTCAGTGTGGGATGCGTATAGGACTTTTAATAGTTTTCACTGTATACAGGATGGTATTTTGATCTCTGTGACTTGTTTGGGGACAGACAAATGAGTTATTGCCGGTGACCTCTCTTAACTTTCCTAGCAGAATTGCTTTTTATACCCTTCACTGCTAAGTGAAATTCTTTGGCTCACCTGAAAGGAGCAGTTTAAACCAGTCAAGTTTCTTTTTGAAATCAACTCAGTTCTTGATGTGAGAGTATCAAATACTTCCAGTAAGACTGCAGTCCTCTTATTAACCCAAGTTTCATACTGATGTAACTATTGATTTCCAGCACTATCTGACTAAGCTGGAGGGGTGGGGGAGCAAGCCAACAAAAAAGGGGAAAAAATCAGCCTGAAAGTTGAATTGACGTGAGGATCATAACAAACACGTGAATGTGAAATGTGCAAAATTAATGGCACATGAAGCTGTGTGCTTGATTTACTGAATAGTCTCTACACACGTCTGCTTGTGTTACTTTTTCTTTTCATTAGCTACTTCAGGGCACTGGGCAGGAGGGGGGGTTCTATCCCTTGGATGGTCTTTGAGGCAAAAATGATTAAGATTCTCTGTTTCTGATCTCTGGAGCCCTTCAAGCTAAGAATGCAACTCTCTCACTTTTTCATGCAGCTTAAAAGCAGGCAAGCTCAAAACTGCAGGCTTTATATTCCTAGGCATTGTCATGTCTAGGAAGATGCTTTCACTGTCAAAAATGGGTATAGAGGACCAGAGTATTTTGATGAACAAGAGAACAGCTTATCAATGTGCACACACACTGGAACTACGTAAGACCAGGAGCTGCTTGTGTCTGGGGGTCCTACCATACCAAAGAACCAATGAGATGAGATATGACTGTTTCCACTGGTGAAGGGAAGCAATAAAACTATGTTCTCTGCCAGCATGATGCAATGAAGATCCCTGCGGGCACCAAATCTGGAGATCAGTATGACTTTGAGCTGCTTAGATACAGGAAGCCATTCACAAAGTCTAATTTCAGCCTGGTGAGGCTCATCTCTTTGTGCTTGTCTTTAACACTTTTGTCCCCTGAGTCGGTTTCTGCACATCCTCTGCTCTCATGTGTGTCACTCTCATGTCACTGTAGCATCCCCAGTTTCCGTGTGTGTGCTCACACTCAGAATTCAGTCAGAAAAATAGTAGGTGATGCCATGAATCTGTGAGTATGTTCTATCATCAGTAACACGGCACATATATTTGTGAGCAGAAAAAGAGTTCAGATGGAAGTAACTTTATATAATTTAAAAATCCAATGTATAGTCAAGTGTTAACTGAAAACATTACAAAGTCTAGTATTGAGTATGCAATTTGAATTTTGGGTATGCTTAACTTGGTCAGCTGCCTCTCTGACCTTTTATTGCTCACCCCTGGGAAATACAAGTTCTGCTTGTCCTAAGAAAAGTCGACTCCTATTTGCCTTAGCTAAGTTTCCTAATGTGTTTCCTAATGAAGAGGAGATGCAGCCAGCCATCAGGCAGCACTCTCTTCTAGCTCACTCCACTGGCTGTAATGTCAGTAAATTCCTAGAGCTGTTTTGATTGCCAGACTCCAGACAAGAATACAGCTTGGTCATTTCACATTCTAATGTCACTGGCAGGATTAGAAGCCTGAAGGGGTTTGACAGCATGAAAATATGACGGTTTTTTGTATAGAAAAATGAATCTTTATGGATTGGCTGTGTTGTTGTGTTTGGGTCTTTTAAACTTGTGCTCCCTTCACTCCCAATAGCCAAAAAAGAGGAAAGTTGAAGTAACAGTCACGTAACTTGCAGCCCCTGTATATGATGCCTTTTACTCCTATGTGTGTGAACTGCTGCCCTGAATTTAAATTCCTCTTGTCTCCCCTGGAGGTGTTAACAAAGACCTCTACTTCTCTGCTTCCATGTGTGTCCTGTCCATCTTCTTCTTTTTTAGAAGTCCTCAAAATAGGGAAGAATTGTGCCAACTTTGCTATGTTGCAAATACACAGTGCATGGAGGACGTGCACTCTTTGATGGTTTGCAGTTACTGTGTGTGTTTGTACGTATCCCCTCAAGGAGCTCA
Source organism: Coloeus monedula (assembly GCF_965178545.1). Lineage (NCBI taxonomy): Eukaryota > Metazoa > Chordata > Aves > Passeriformes > Corvidae > Coloeus > Coloeus monedula. Next base: position 19,134,821 of record NC_138795.1, on the reverse strand, counting down.
GCTGGACTTGTGGCATGGAAGTTGCCCTTCTGCCTGGTCATGGCCCTTGCCCTTGGTGTCAGTCCTGTTGCTAACCCCAGTGTCTGTGTTTGCTTCTAAATACTAACAACCCTGTGCTACCATGATTAACTTGTCAGGAAGACAGGACTTTCTGCTTTACTTTTAGCAGAGGGTTAACTGAGTGTTGTGATAAACCTTCTTCGGAGGGAGAAGAAGGGCAGTGCACTTCACTTGCCCAGCCTGCTTTCGACACCCCAAAGGCAGGGAGACGCATCCTGCATGGAGTTTCTTGAGGATGTGCTTCCACACAACCGAACAGCTCTTGGCATAGCACGCCCTGCTCTCAAGCTTTGCCTTCACAGCAGTATCAGGATCATTTCATCACAACATCTGTAACAATGAAGAGAATAGCAGGCAGTAAGAATTTTGATACCCTCCATTTTTTTCTGATGCTATTTTTCAGCCCTAATCCCAAGATGAAAACTAAATGGGCAATTTCATGATGATTTGTGGAGTTGAAAGTTGCACTTTCATAGTCTCTGACCTGGGGGATATTTCTAGGGTAGAGAAGGCAGAGCAGTCTCAGCACTTGCTATCTGCAATACCCCACAGTAATGTAGAAATTAATCTCTTGTATTTATTGTCTCCAAGTGGGAGCCTCAGCACTCGGGGTGACATGGCGAAGAGGGGAAGAAGGCAGAGTCTTCAGAAACTCCATCACTTGCACTAGCTGGAAATAAAAAAGAGTGACAAAATGGAGATGAGGTACCAGACTTCTGAGACCGCAGTTGCTCTCTTGGAGGAGAGCCTCAAGTCAGCTGAATTTCTTGTCACATAAGACAGAAAGAACTATAGCCTAGAACATAATGGTGCTTGGGATGGATGAATCACAGTGTCTCTGCTTCATATGGACCCAAGCGCCTCTTGCTGTCTGTGGATGTTTTAGATCAGTAGGATGCATACTTGGAGCCAACCAGTTGCAGCAGATCTTGTGTCTGTCCAAACTCTGTTTGGATCATGCTAACTGTGGAAAGAGCCAGGCAAGTATGGTTTTTGCAAGCCAAGGATGGTGCCCTGCAGAGCCGATGGTGTCTGTTCCAGCATGTCAGACGGGAGAGGACAGCATGGTGCATTAACTAAGTCCAGATGGCTTTGTGTGTGTGGACCCCTGGTGACTTCTGAGGTCTGCTGGGTATGAGTGGCTGCTTGGCTGAGGGCTGGAGGCTGGTGGTGGTGGAGGAGAGGTGACAAGTGAGTGCCTTCACAGAGACTCTGCCAGAGCCTCAGGTAGGGAACCATGGGATAGCACCTCTCCTGCCTGCATGGTGCATGCTGCAACCCATGGCATGTAAAGCAGGAAAGATGCTGCCCTTGGCAGGACCTGTGGAAGAAGTGTGTGGAGCTTGGCTCAGCTCTCCCTTGTGGAGGCTGCCTGGCTGTGCCTGGGGGTCCTGGATGGGGAGGAGAAAGAAAGACTTAGAAGGGTCCTGAAATGGCAGCAGGTGAGTCCCTCACTGTCTCCTGCAGCACAGCCTCAGCCTCTACTGCTTCCGGGATGTATTTCCTTAGCAAGGCTCGTATTCAGTAACCACAGAGACTATTAAATCTATGGTTATACCTTTAGGAAAAAAAAGTTATTAAAAATATTTTCCTCCTAGAATCTGTTTTCAATTCAAATTCAAGAGGTAAAAAAAAGTTCCAGAAATATTTTCACATCAGAAATTTGAGTGAAAAACCTTGTTTCTCTGTAAAGTAATGACTAACTGGTTGAAAACAATTGCTGCTTTTTTAAAATTACCTGTGTTGCTAGATTTTGATTATGACACTGAACTATGTGAATTTCACTTACGAAAAAAGGAAGAATTATAATCAGTTTGGGTTTTCTCCCTTAAAATAATTAAGACTGTGACCATGCATTACTGTACATAAAGAAAAATAAACATCATCTTAGCAACTTTTCAAGAGATGGGAAAATGTCATTGGTCATCAGGAAAACAAGAGAGGTTTTTTCTTTATATATTAAATGTCCTTTTTAGATGCCACAGTAGTAATTAAGGGTGATCTGAATCCTATAACATGATTAATCAAGAAACCCACTTTCACGTATAACCTTTACAAAAAGTGTTACTCATAGTGTAGTCTTACACAGTTCGATTATGGAGATGTAATAAAAAGTTTGTTTTGCCTCCGGAGAAGTATCTCCAGGTTGGGAGATTGTTGTCCTCACCTGGCCAGTGATGAGCAGTGCACATGTGAGAGAAAAAGGTGCTGCTGGGCTGGCAGCACGATGGCAACAGTGTTGTTTTGCAGGTGCTTGAGCTTGAAGCGCATTACATACCTGAGCCTTATGGTTTGACTACATGCCTGAGTAGTGAAATGTGAAGCTTGCCCAACGCACTGCTCGAGCTGTCTCTACGCAAATACTGCACTTTGAAGAAAAGTCTTCTTATATCCAGTCGTTTCCCATAAACTTTTCAGAGCTGCAAGGCAATAGATTTCCTTGTATTAATCCAAATAGAATTCTTAAATAAGATAATGTAATCAAGTAAAAATAAATTTAATGTCTTGTGTTTAATATTCTTGTTAGAGTCCTTACAAATCAGGCAGAAATGGTAGGAAAAAAATTGATTAAGCATATGTCAGTAGTAAATAACAGAAGCCTGGATTACATCCAAGTCAGGTCATAACTGATTAATATGAGCAGCTGACTATATATCTTCCCTGAATTCTGATGGTTTTAAGACTTTGGTAATACCAGTGTAGGATGCATACTGATGTATTTCAAAACCTAAGTCAAGCTTCTGTGGAAACTGATGCAAAACTGTTTGTTAGCATATTTTAACAGCCTGGATACTACTTATCTTTAGATGTTGTTTGATGTTTGCTATTCAGTACTTCTAGCACTTTCCTAAAGTGCTAGCTCTAAGTGAAAGCAGAACACATTAGAGCAGGATGTGCTTTTTTAAGTACTGAAAATAAGCGGAGAATTGTAAAATAACATTTATTAAATGCTTGTTGCACAATAGGGCAATGCAGAACTTTAAGGAGTTCAGAGTTAAGGTTTCTGTATGTGGCAAAAGTAAGTTTCCCTTTGCAGTGTCTTTGAGCTTGGAGCCTCACAACACTGCTGCTTTGGTGTTTTGAGACCATGTTGTGGGACTGCCCATATTTTGGAAATTTTCTTTTAAATGGTTTAGGTTGTTTGTGAAATGTGGATAATCGTAAGGAACCGCTGTAAGTCTCTTAACACTTGTGGTCATGGTGCATGTTGGAAATCAACTGCAGCATCATGAGAATAGGTGAAGCCCACTCTTAAACAAGGGCTTGGGAGATGAAAGGCTCCCTGGGGCCACACTGCTGCTGGCCATCACCTCTGTGCTGTGCTTGGCCATCAGTGCAGCTCAGGTAAGAGTTCTGTGGCTGTGTGTTTCCAGCAGAAATGGTTCTTGGTGCAAGGTGTGCAAACGCAGCTGAATTGTCAGACCTCGGTTTGGGGCGTTTGTGCTGGGCCATGCCTGAGCTGGCTTTACTCACTGTGTGTATCCCTCGTTTGCCTGGTGTGCTCAGAGCCTACGTGTCGCACACAATGAGGATCAGCTCCGTCATTAAGCATCACAACCTGTGACGTGTAAAACAACTGGGATGCAAATGAGCCCTGAAGAAATTAAATGGGATGCTCAGGGTCAAACACTGATCTCTCTAGACAATGACAAAAGGCTCCACATACTGGGTTTATGTACAAGTAGTGAATTGGGAGGTTACTTGCTCTGAACTTTCCATCATCAAAGCCTGTTCAGTAGCCTCTGCACTGGCTGCTGTGCCCACTGCTTGAACCAGAGGAACAGTTTCCCCAGATCCACCCTGAGTCTCCATGAAGTAGTCTGATTAACAATATTTGTCTCCCTCTTATTTCTTTATTTTAAATGATAATTAGTCTAGCGTAGCTGATTAAGCGATTACTGTTGAAGTAGTTTAGCTGGATTGCATTCCATTTTTAAAAAATATTTCCTCTCTTCAGACACCTCTCTCCAGTGCTCTGTCTCAAGGTTTTATCTATGAATGATCTTGACCAATTTACTTTTACCCAATTATTATTGTAAATGCTTCAGTGGATTAAGAGAATGCATCTACTCTGATAGATTTGGATTGTAATAATTCAGTTGATATTTCCTCATTCAGATTTCCATTAAAAGTCACAGTTGACCTGAAGTAGGACCATGGCAGTGTGGCTGGCTGGCTGAAAGATGTGACACAAAGGGAGCACAGTGACATGGGAGGAAAAGGTGGCGTGGTGGAGAGCTGCCAGAATCAATTGCAGGGCTTAATTCAAGTTTGTTGCTGATTGGGAAGATGTGTTATACAGGACACTAATGAAATTTGCAGGCATATTAAATTGGAAGGCATTGAAACCCCACTGAAGAGAGAGAAGTTATCAGTGACCATGAGAAAAACAAGAGGAGTACCTACTAAAAACTGTTTATTCTAAGAAAAGAGAAAGTATTTCTGAAGGAAGGTTATCATATGTAACACTGAAGACGGAGCAGAAAGCTTGGAGATAGAAATGCTGTCAGTGGGTGTCTCACAGCAGTTTAAGTACTCTATTTCTATGTGTTATAACCATGAAAAAGCCACTGTAATTCTGGGAGCTGTTCCTGAAAATATCCTTTTCTGAACAGATTATTAACTGATATCGCAAGGCATTGTGTATGCTCTGCATGCTCACATAAAAATCAGGGGCGGAGGGGGAAATGAAACTGTATTTTATAACAGTTGGATGATACAGCCTGACATGCTTCATTCATGTACTGCACATGGAGCTTGTTTTTTGTTTATTGAAGCTTACATGGTGCAATGACTGGTTGTGTTTTCCTTTCTTTTTACAAATGGAAAAAGCATAACATGTTTTATTTCTACCTTTATTGAGTTACTGCTTTACTAGAAATGTTTCTACATAACTTGAAAACAATAATGAGGCCCATGCAGTCACCTTTCAATCTTTATTATGAAAGAGGAGCTAGAGAGATACGTCATGCCTGTGTAACATGTAAGTCTGTTGCTGGCTAGTTGCAAACCCCTGTCTGGAGCAGCATCAGTTATGGTAGTTTCTATGTGAGTTGAAAACTTTGTTTTGAGTACAAACACCTGATGAGGAATTCTCTGGAAATACATAAATCAATGTTAAAAGCTAGACATAGTTTGTTTCTTGTGCTTTATGGTGGACTTTTGGGCAGCTGGTGATATCTCCATGTGCTTATAGCCATAATAAGTAACTTGTGAAAGTACAGACGTTATCAAACCCGGGGTCAGCTCTAGGTGCCAGGAGCAGCTGAGCTGTTTTTCTGATGGCAGTGAAGGTGTTATTTGCAGCTTCTTTCACTGGCTGCTGGTGATTAAACTTCTAATAATCACAAGAAGATTTTAATTACATTTGGTCTTTCTAGGCTGTTTTGATATCAAGTGAACTTTTAAAAAGCCACAGTCATCTTCCACAGAACTAAAAATGAATTGAAATTCTGCCATGCAATTTTGAGCTGACATTTTGATAATTACAGAGAAGACGCTACATAAAAATAATATTCAGGCTGTATCAGGGCCCAAGGCTGTCCTTGTGCAGTGCACTCAAGTTAGATCACTGGAACTGGGCAGTGCCTTGCAGAGCCTTGCCAAAGAAATACCCGTGGCCAGAAAGGAGAGGGGAATTTGGGGCAAAGGGATGAAGGACAGAAATGTCTTTAGCAGAGCTGTGGCTGCAGTTTGCAGCTAGGCTGTGGGCTAAGTAGTGTGAGTTCTCCTGAGTTTTACACTGAGTTACCATATCAAATACAAATGCTATAGCTTTTGTCATTGTCATTCTGGTTCTAAAGTGTTTTGATTTCTATCGGGAGTTATTTTGAGATAAATGTGTCAGACTCAGCAATATCCTATGCTGTTCCACTGTTCCTGTACGTGCACGGCACTTCGGCACCTTGTACCAGCATAGACTAATTTTAAGAAGTAAAAGAAAGTAACCATGTCAGGATATTTATTAATAGGACATTAGTGACATATTGCAATATCTTGGGTGAAATTTTTTGTAATGCTAGCTAAATTCACAGACTGTTTGCAAATATGACTGACTTTGAGAAATGTCCCAGCATTAGCTGGGACAAAGTGGTATGTTTTACTGATGAATACTGCTCTCCTGAGAAGAATGAGATGCAGTAATGTCAGTGAGGAAGAACACAGCACATTTCAGAGTCCTTGTCTAAGACTGCGAGGTGGTTTCTGTTGATATCTCACCCACAAAAGTATGCCCTACACTCAAGCTAATTGTACTGTTCAAAGTCTCTGATGTAAGTACAGAATAAAATTTGCATTGCCTGCTTTTTTTGGCTACCAGCATTTTCAGAATTGGTGGATTTCCAGATTTCTTTGCTTAGGCTTTGCTCTGAGATGTGATTATTTAGTTGTTAGTCATACCCTGTTGGCATTGCAGTTTGCTTCTACCTTGTCTTGCAAGCCCTGTTGAGGGAGACAAAATTTTCTGTAGGTCTGATGTTTTGGGGTTTTTTTTTAAGGGAAAATTCAGTGTTAGATGGATGAATGGATGGATATGCAGCTTTACTTGTTTGGGAGGTTGATAATGCATCAGAGCTGCACTGCACCAGTGTTAGGCTTTGTTAATCCTCAGCTCCTACTAGTCTGAAATATTTGTTACTGTTTTATATCAGTGAACATCTTCAGATTTGCTTTTCAGGAGTTTTCAACTGGATTCTAGAACCAAGGCTATTGGTGAATATTGGGTTCACGATGCATCAGTTGAAAATGCAGGTCTAGGCTGCTTGCTGCCTAATCATGTCTGGGAAGATGCCAGTGGGATCCAACAACCCCAGGAAGGTTGGCTGGTACAGTCTTAGAGTGCATGTTTGTGTTGCACCCTTATGCCACCAGCACAAGGGTTTCCGTCAGCATTTACTGTACGCAGTGGATGCTCCTGCCTTCCTTTTAGTAGGTCTTTTACTATGAAAGTGACAGATCTTGGGACTTCCCTTACCCTCTGAAAATAGATTAAAAGGTTAGAACATTAAGATTAAAAGATTAAAAGCAAACTGATGTCCAGAGTCCTGAGTATCCCACCTTAACAGGAGTTCTGTACAAAATGCTCCCACAGAACTGAACCTGAAGTAGAGCATGATCTGTGGGTCTCAAAGTCGAGGGCCTGCTGGCGGTGTGCTTCTGATGATGGCTGCTCCATCCCCCTCACCTGAGCTTCTGGTACAGCTGAGTCTCCAAAAAGCTGTCCTGAACTATTGTTTTACATCTGGTAATATTTAATAAGCTAAAGGGATTTTTACGTGGCTAAAAGCTGATGCCATAAAGACAAAAGCATAGGAGAGACAACCTGTCTAGGCTAGCAGAATGGTATCATGAGGTTAGATGAAGTGTTTTGTACTTTACGACAGATTATCACAGAGAGAAATGCGAGCTTGGTTTTGTAAACATGACAGGCTTTGTTGCTGTCATTTGTGCAGTGAAGAAAGCAAGGTCATGTCTGTGATTTTCTTGTTCAGACTTTCAGCTTGGGCTGGGTAAGTGATGTGAGTAGTAACTCAAGCGAGGCCTGCTTCACTGAAAGGCAAGTTGGACAGAAAGCAAGTAACAACTTTAAAAACGTGTAAGCGAAGTTAACAGCCCTTGTGCATTAGCAAGGTTGTTCTATTGGATGTGTTGATCCCAGCATTCCTGGACCTGGAAGAGTCTTTAACTCATAATAAACAAATACAAATGCTTTGGAATTTAGCAGTAAGTTCTAATGCTATAGAAAAGACCAGTTATGTTGGTCTGCTGTAGTGGTTTTTTCAATAACTCATCAGTGATAGAATAAATACAGGCTGCAGCACTTAACTAGGCTGTGGGAAAGTTATATTAATGGCAAAAAAAAGGAAAAGGAAGTATTAATTGTAGTGAACAACTGTGATACATCTGAAGTTGCATATTATCTACCTCCAGATAGTGATGAAGCTGTGATAAACATCTAGTTCAAATCTTTCCACATCCGAAGGGAATAAATTAGAAAATACAACAACCAAAATAACTCTGAATTCTTTGGAGTTACCATCATTAAACAGAAAGTGAGAGTGAATATTTAATTACATTTGCAGTCAGGCTGGAAAGTATGGGCTCGTGCAGCTTTACTGCTGGTCAAGACTGTATTCACTGGAAAGTGATGCGTTTCTGCCTGGCAATCCTTCAAATTCAGCCTCCCAAAAGGACTTTGGGAGGGTTTGGGTGAGTGAAGGCATCAGATGCAATTACAAAAAGGATCAGAAGATCAAAGAGCAAGACTGAGTGCAGTGTAGGAGAAGGCTGCAAAGCAAAGCTGCAGGGAGAAAATACTGAAGAAAAAGTTAAAAAGCTTGAAATTTTTTCAGGCACCAAAGGAACAAGAGGTCCCTGAAAAATTCAGCAGGACTTCAAGAAGCAATTTATTGACAAAAGCAGCAGACATTTCTCAGATTTGATGAGTTCGCAGCCTCAGTGCTCACCTGGCAAGGTGGAGGTCGGACATCACCTTGATTGAAACCTGCCATGAGGAGGAGAGGAAATGCTGGATGAAATTTTGCTCACTCAAGATCATCCAGAATGTAATGAGCCTGTGATACCTCCCAGTGTTCCCGGAAGACAGCTTTGGTGAAGTGATGCTTTATTAACTTTAAGCAGGCCAAGGATCAAATAATGTAGTAAGATTTTTCTTTGACTCTGTGTGTGTGCTCACCCTCTGTACCCTAATTCAGTATTTCAGGTATTTTTACATTTGTGGGCAAAGCTGACTGTGAGACTGAAGGCAAAGCCTGTAACAAACCTCTCAATTATTTATTCATCTTGCTCATCATCCCATGTGATACCCTACAGCTCAGCTCCTTCCTTCAGCTGCTTTGGAACCTGTTGAATTCCAGTTTCATTGCTGTCTGACCTTGGACATAGGGTGCAACTGAGGCACAGTGAACACTGGCAATATGGATATGAGGTAGCATTAGACCTCATCCTCTAGATTGAGCACAAGATAAAGCTAGTGTCAGATATTTGGATGCTGAGGAAAGATTTGGTATTGGTGCATGTGAAATACAGAATATTTATCCACAAGTAGAATTTCTCTAAAATTGTTTCAAGTTTGCTGCTTGTAATGGTTTGTATGCTTATGGAGTTTGTTTTCTAGAGCTGGACACCTTCCATTCCCAGCTTCTGAGCTGTGTTGAGCATCTTGCAGAGTCAGGGCATATAAGCTCTTTGTAGGAAACAGCTTTTCTCAGCCATAGTTAGTCCTCTATTCTTGTAGGCCATGAATCTCTGTAACTTCATTCAGTCATCCAGTGGAGAGATTTGTTGCTCATCACCAGAGCAGCAAGTGCCTTCTCAGGTTTATCTATGACATGGCACAGCATATTTTATTTGTGACATTCCTTTAAAAATGTTACTAATGTTCAATTGGGTGTACTGATGGAACAGTTTCAAATGCATATGTTGCCACTGATCTCCTTGGTGCTGTCTGGACCAGTCATTTTCATGTGTGAATACTTATGCTAATCCATGCCTTGTTAATATATTAAGTATCAATTTGCATAAACAAGGTTGTTGAATGGTGTAATTTAAATGCTAGGCACAGCTATTTTGCCTGTGACAGGAAGGTATGAAAAATAATTGTAATAAATATTGATAATAAAGCAGCAACAGAGAAATTGCTTTTGAATGGCTCTATAACAACCAGAACACAAGTCCTGGGTTGTAGATTTACAGTGCATCAGTTCTCAAAGAAGCATGGATTTACTGGCAGAAAGGTTTGTGTATTTGCTAAGGTAAAAAGAAATGAAATTATCAGGAATGCTTTTCATTTTATTAATTTTTTTCCTGCTGCTTTATAACATCTATCCCATGAAGCTGACTTGTGAATCAGACATGAGTGGCAGAGCCCCTTTTGACTTGGCTCTTACTTCAAATGGAGAATTCCAGCACTAGCTCAGGCTTAGCCCTGGCACAAGCCCTTCTTCAGTATCAGCTCAGTGCTGGAAGAAGTGCCTGTAGGATCTGTTCATTGTTCAGAGCCACGGCTAGCAAGGTTAAACTTCTGCCTCAGCTTGAACTTGAAGACAGCTCCTTGTGGCCTTTTGGAGTGGGAGCTGACCTCCCATGTGGATGTTGGGCAACCCTGGGAACACGAAGTCGTGTGAGCTGACCTCTGCTCACTGTCTGGAGCTGGGAGCACTTGTGCCAGAGCTCTGCTTACAAGGGTGAGCCTGCAGCTGGATGTATACGTGTATTTCTCTATCTCCAGTTTCTAGAACAATGGCTATACATGTGTTTAGGTACATTTTAAGTATTTGACAAAGCATAATCTAAATTTCAGTTTGGAATCTGAGTCTTCAGGTAAATGGCAGCAAGGAGAAAAATAACCAGGAGACTCAGGAAATAATTTTGTTCCCACTAATGTATTTTTAGAGTGAATTTTAAAGTTTTGTGCCAAAAAAAATAGAGAATATGCTCAATTTTTGTGTAACACTTTCTCAAATTTCAGCAATTTATGAAAATGTCATTGTGACTTTCCTCAGAATTTAGCCTGGTAGAGTAGGGCTGATCCTGGTGCAACAAGGATTTCTTTTCTTTTTACTCCTATTTTTTCCATGTCTTCCCAAGTCATTGGCAATAATTCCTAGTTATTGCAGGACACTGTTTTGTTTAGATTGCCAGGCCCATATTAGAAGGCTGGGAAAGGTCAGAGCACTCCAGTAGATGATTTATTGTAAGAGGTCAGGTGAGTCTTAGATTTACATACCCACAGCAGGGACAAATAATTTTATTTGTGTGTTTTTACTTCTGTATCTTGCACAAGTGAAGCGAGTGACTCCACTAAGAGTAGAAACAGTGAACTCTCATTCCCATTTTTTTCTCTGGTGTTGTTCAGTGAATTTGGAGGGTTTTTTATTTTTTTATGTGAAAGGTCAGGGCAATATTAGTGTTTCTCATTTAGACTCATTAAAGAGAAAATAATATGTATTTTAGGTTTTGAAATGGTACCATAGTCTGAATGTCATAGGGGAAAATGACTTCATGGATAATGCTGTTCCGTGTTTGTCAAGTTAGGGTTTGCAGCTTTAGCTTAAACCTGACATCTGCCTGTCTCTCTATGCCCCCGTTCATACACAAACTTACTTGCAATTTGCAGCTGTGCTGGGGGGGTGGGCTGCTGCATCCAGGGGCTTCTGTAAATTAGGGAGGGTAAAGGTACAGGCAGAGCAGCATTGGTAGGTGCTCCTCTGCTCTGGAGCCCTGCAAAGCCCTCTGCCCACCTCTGGGCCAACTTGAATCCTGTAAGTTCCTCAGGGCTGCTTTATTCCAGGGCTTTTTCTACTGGATTAATGAAATCTTGCTGACAATCTTCATGAGAGAAGATTACAGAAGATTTGTTTCATGTGAATTGGCTATTAATTTTTTTGCTGTTGTTGCTTTGGCAAGAATGAATTCTGAACCAAGGAGTAAGTCTGCTGTGGAAGCCAACTGGAGGGAATCTGAAAAGAAAACAAGAGCTGACTGGAATTACTGATCTGCATGTAACTTCTCAGTAGTTATTGATTAGCTTCATGCAAAAACGGCCAATCTGTAGTTGTCTAGGTAGTTAATCTGAGCTCCATGGTAAGGCAGTGGTTTGTGTAGCTTTGTGTTTGCTGAGAGGCACCCCCAGTGACACCCTGCTCCTCTACGACGATGAAAAAATTCCCACTCTGTGCAGGTTAGCAGCAGGGTTTTACTGAGGAGGGATCTGTGGGAATGTTAATCAATCACCCATTTTCCAGTATATGAGTAAAACACTGACTGCCCCACAAGAAATCCAAACAGGTCAGACAGCAGCCGGTAACCCTGTGTTTGCTGTGGTAGATACCTGGTTTGCCCAAAAAAGATGAATGCCCTGTCTCGGTGTCCATGTGGTCTGTGGGTCAAAATAAATCTCCTGTAACAAGGAACAGAATTTGTATACTACATGCACTAATCTAAGTATGGCTCAACTTTTTGGACTTCTGAAAATACGTTCTGGATGCCGATAGAGGAGGGGGAAACAGCAAAAACAATGCATTTTCTGTATGTGTGAAAAGCACTCGATAGACAAGAGACTAATTTTGTTCCTTTTGTCCATATACTTCGGTTCGGGGACTGTGCATGCGATGTGTGAACATTTGACTGACCCCTGTGTGTATGTGAAATTGGCCAGGCTCCCTGAAGTGCGTGGTGCGCTGCTCCTTCCTGCAGCTGAGGGTTTGGCCCTAGTAGCACAGCAGGGAGGCTGCTTCCCTGTCAGCACTTCTGTGCCTGAGAGATAAGCATGGCTTGTTCAACCCACAGAATCATATTCTATAGAAGGTTTGGATTGGAAGGGGCCTTAAAGGCCATCTTGTTCCTACCCCCTGCCATGGGCTGGGACACCTTTCACTGGACAGGTTGCTCCAAGCCCCATCCAACTTTGCCTGGAACTCACACTTGAAGGTGAGATATTCCAAAAAGTTGATGCTCAGTCTTGACGATACCATCAAATAAGTAAATTAAAAGTAGTGCAGACGTTCTGATCTGAATTGATGCATTTGAGTTTGCTTTCGTTGGGGTTATTGCACACATTAGTGTGTTGCCAGCACTGGAAGTAGTGCCACAATGTGTCTCAGAGCTGTCTCCACCCTTCCATTGGTACATCTTGAAATGGAGTATTTTTAATTAGTTATTAACTCCAGAGAGTATCTGGATTGGTGTATTGAACAGAATTTGATAATATCTGCCACCAGTAATGTGATTTGGGGAGCACTTCAGCAGCAAGATAAAAATTATTATATAATTGTAACAGTAGTAATTCAGTCCACCAGCTAGCATGGGAGGAATAGCATATATCCCTTTTATTAGAAGCATTCTTCATCTGCTGTGACCTTAACGTGAATTCTCTCACAAAAATGAAGTTAAAATGGAGTTATAGATGGAAATACTCACTGGTACTGCTGACAGACTCATATTACAGAGACACTGCAGTTATTCCCCAAAAGATGTGATGCTATGCAAAATGCAGAAATCTCCAGATATGTCAAGATTTTTGAGTGTCTTACCAGTGTATTTTTCACATCATATCTTTGTAGCTCTACATACTTCTGCCATGTAAGAATGCAGCTGAATCTAGATAAAAACTGGCTTAAGAAACAGATTTTTTTTCCAAACCTTTTTTCCCAAAAAGAATGCTGTTTTCCTTTGGTCAGAGGAAGGTTGGATTTGGCTCCCATTAAGATTTCAGGACTTTGTAAGTCCTGAAAACATTTATTGGAAATGTCAGTTATTTTAACAGCTTGGAAGCTACCTGAAGTTATTTCTTTTTGTGAAATCCAGTGTAGAACAAACCTTGTTTTGTCCCATGGGTCTCCTGGTAAGGAGGTTTCAGTTTGTAGATCACCCTGTTACACTACTTTCTTAGTTATCCCCAATCCCACTTAATTTACATTACTTGTATATGTTTGCTGTAGTGATGAGCTTTATGGTACAATCTAGTCTTTGTTTTAATTTGGTGAATGACTTCAGTGTACTGACTGCTGGCAGTAGTGTCACAGACCTTGTGGTTTCCATAGGGATGATGGAATTTCCCGTGATTGTTTCATAGATAACTGATAAACAACTGCCCTTCCTAAGCTTGCTTTTGTCTGGAATTGCTGTAGCTATACCGAGGTATCAGGTACAATCTGGTTTTGGTTGGATATTCAGGGCAGGTGCCACATCTGAACTTGAAAGCCTGTTTATGTCCACTCTGCAGCAAAGTCTGCTCCATCCTGCACAGATGTAGTGTAGTTCAATACACAATAACAACAAAGCAAAATATTCCCAGGCGATCTGCTAGACTGATGCTAATGTACTGAGGTGCGCCTTTGTGTCAGAACCAAGCTCTGAATTTACTGCCAGCAGGTTTACAGGCAGAGCATCAGGAGATGTGCATTTGCAGGATGGAAAATTCAGGGAGACATCAACCTGGGTGTTTGGTGTGCAAGACATTTGGGAGATGTGGGTGCTTACTTACTTAATGCTTATTTTAAGGAAGCTTTGCCAAGGTAATCTCTATGTTAAGGCATTGTTAACCATTTTAACCAGCTTCAACAGCAAACATTTTACTGGAATAATATTACCTTTTTTTTCCAGCATGAAAGATGATAGCATAAAACATAAACATAAAATTATGAATCCTCATTAAGAAAGCTGTGCTTAATTTAAGAAATGATACAATTAGTGTTGTGCATCATTTCACCTAAAGCATGATGCTATTAATGATAACTAAAAATTCTGACTTCTCTAGAGCACCTTCTAGCAAGACCTGACCAGGGAAGTGAGTGTTCATGCCTGGCGTGTGTTCCTTGCACATTCAGAATGAAACAGTACCAATTACTTTCTCGGGTGGCCAGGAAGGTCAACACTACTCCAGCTTATACCAGCAATAGTGTGGCCAGCAGGACCAGGGCAGTGACCATCCCCCGCCCTGGGCACTGGTGAGGCCATTCCTTGAATCCTGAGGTCAGTTTTGGGCCCTTCATGTCAAAAAGGACATCAAGGGGCTGAAGCATGTCCAGAGAAGGACCATGGAGCTGGGGAAGTGTCTGAAGCACAAGTCTGATGAGGAGCAGATGAGGGAACTCAGGAGGCTCAGCCTGGAGAAAAGGAGGTGCAGGGGCACCTTCTCACTCTCTACAGCTCCCTGACAGGAGATCAGAGGCAGGTGAGGGTCAGGCTATGCTCCCAGATAGTAGTGACGGGACAAGAGGAAACAGCCTCAAGTTGCATCAGGAGAGGTTTAGATTGGATCTCAAGGAAAATTTCTTCACTGAAAGTACTGTTAAGCCCTGTCACAGGCTGCCCAGGGAAGTGATGGAGTCACAGTCCCTGGAACTGTTTAAAAGACATGTGGATGTGGTACTTGGGGACAAGGTTTAGTGGTAGACTCGGCAGTGCTGGATAATGGTTGGACTTGATTATCTTAGAGGGCTTTTCCAACCTAAAAGATTCTATGATTAAATGTACAAACAGAATATATTCTTATTTAGCATATGTTTTGCCTGATGTGATTTAACTTGGCACTAGCTGAACTTACCTAGGGGTGTCTAATGGCTGCTTCTGTTCTCTTTTACAAGGCCCTATAGTGAGAAATGAGATGTGAAAAAACAGCTGGTTAACTGTCCACATTAGTTACCCAGAGGTTTGTGCATCTGCTCAGTGACCTGAATTGTATGTAGTTAGTTGGGCCCATTTTTGTCAAGTGCACTAAAGCAAAAGGAAGGGAGAGATTCGAGATCATCTGGATGTCTTCTCTACTCTTTTCTCCTCCCTAAAGTAGTCATCCATGGAAATATCAAATAATTAAAAACTGCCTTTTCTTTCTCAGTGAGGCCTCTGACCATTATTACAAGACAGAAACGAAGCTGGCTGTTAACCTGGATTGACATTCAGTGTTCACATTCTTTATACAGCTTTGATATATTCTCTTTAATGCTTCTTGGAACAAACCACCACTGAATTCCTGTCTGTCACTCAGCTTGCTTAGTCTGTAAGTTCCAACAGTGCTGAGCTGACGCTGGGTGTATGAGCAAGGGAGGAAGTACATGCCACACTCAGCAGTTGGGAGAGATGTCCTTGTCATCACACACGTGACCAGATGTGTTCCCTGGGATCCTTCTGTGTGCTTGGTCACAACATGCCTCACTCTGAGCCTGTGAATTTAGCTGTATGCTTGTCTGTAATGTTCAGGGAGGCTGTGATGTGATAGAAATGCTTATGTATGAATGTGAAATGGTGATTTACCAAGCTTTGGGTTTGTGCACGTACCTGGTACTCAGTGCTGGCTGCTTGATGTTCCTTGTGGTGTTTTTAGCAGCCAAGTGCCTATTTTGTGACTATTGCTATGGTGGCAGTCAGTGCTATCACAGAGATTGGGAATAAATGCCCACCTGGCAGCCAGGTTATCATATTCCCCTTACACAGGCCAGTCTTGATCAGGCTTTGTGGGACATAATGTGATGCAGCGTCTGCCCTGGCCTTTCTTCATGCAAAGGGAAAAGGCTTTTGGCATCTTCTATTGCTGTCTCACTATCTGTCAAAATTCCCTTAAAAACCCATTCATTCATTCTGTATGTGAGAGACGCCGTAACACATTACATGCATATCCATATACTGCTTTTCAAATGACATTAACTCTTTCTGGTGTGGTTTCCACAGTCCAGCACTGTGGTGTCCTGGTTCTCAGCCTTCTCTGTGGCCTGACAGTTCCTCAGGGTTTTCTACTTCAAACTGTCTTGAAGTTCCTCATGCATGGATTTGATAATTTTGGAAGGTAAGGCTTCACTTGGCACAATATGCAAACAGATTTCATGGGGTAACAGACAGTTTTTCATTACTGAAACGTGAGCTTTTTCCTCTTCAGGCATCACTGTAATGGCATCTTGAGAACCAAAGACTGCAGTTCTTGATTCCGCTGCATGAAGCCTCCTCTCAAGTGTCTTTGGTTGTGACAGACACGCTCTTACTCTGAGTGCTGGCTCAATAGCCTGGTTTCAGAACCTACCCCTGTCCTTCCCCTCCCATCTGAATGCTGTTATGAAATTCTTCCAGTTTTTATGTTTCCTTATCACTAAATCACACCTTTTACTGACAACTTCCTTGCCAAAGCCTTGTTTTTTGGAGTGCCCACAGCCATTTCCTTTTTCCTGCTTCCTGGACTCTGCTCAGCTCTCTCCTTTCTCCAGGTGGGTTCATATCACTGTTGTTTGCCACCTTCCTTTGTATTTTGTCACAGCAGTGCTGGCAGTCTTTTCTGATCATCTCCTGCCTCTCTAGCCTTCTGCCTTGCTGACGTTTCTTCTTGTCAACTTTACATAGTTTAGCACAGTGTCCTGCTGCCTGTCTGTTGTCATTCACTCCCACTGGCAGTGGTGTGCTAGGACAACCATGTGCCAGGACAACCGTGTGCCAGGACTGCTGTGCTCACTGGTCCTGCAGCATGCCCCCTCTCCATCAGGCATTTCTCCATGCTACCCTTTGGGCAAGTGCTTTGCCCGGGTTTTTGGTCTCTCCTATTCTTTCAGCTTTTTATCTGGAATCAGTGTCCCCCTGTTTACAGAAGAAATACTCCAACCAAAGATATAAAACAGTATCCACCTTGTGTTTTGTTGAAGTTGTCACTAGAAATAGGAAGTATTCCCTTCCCGAGCTCTCAGCTGTCTGAGTGTGACATCCCTAGGGCAAACATTAGGGCTGCTCTGTGTGGATTTCCCCAGTTTTATTATTATAACAAAGAAGAACCAGCAGACAAAAATGTAGTTTTATTTTCAGCTCTCATTATATTGTGTCACATAGATTGAACAGTCCCTTGTTCTTTTTTCATTTAATTTCCTTAAAGTACATAAATGTGTATGTCCATGCATACCCGTGTACAGCTGCAGTGGAGACTGCTTTGGTATTTGCAAGGAGGGCCAGGGCTGCACAGGAACATCTGATCTTGGGTTCAGGATACCAGTGTTTGACTACTTGCTCTGAGAATAGGATGCAAAATTCCAGCTCCATTTTTCTGCTCTCCTCCTCGGGATGTTAAAGAGAAGGTGCACCCCTTATTGCTCAGACCTCACCACCTGGGTTTTTGTTCCTTGTTTGGTGGCATGAAGTGACTATTGTATTTACTTTGGCTTTGCATAGCTGTGTTTGCTATAGCCTGGAAGGTATGTGGCTTTCCAACACTCTAATATTGTCCCTGCCTTAGTTAAATAAGAATCTAGATGATCCCACAGCTTAAAGTCTCATCTACTCCATCTGATTTCTGAGCATTGTTATTCACCAGCTTTCATGAAATGAAAAATATATTTCCATCAAAATGGAAAGGAGGACCTCTAGCCTTTGGAGTCTGACAAAGCTTGAGAATTTGCTTTGGGCCTGCAAAGGTGCAGTAATGAATCTTTTGATGGCTCCTGTTCTGCTGTGTTGTCCTTACAGAGAGCAAAAGATACCTTTGAAAACATCCCCGTTTATTATAACAGCTCATGAGCGGAGAAAAAGAGGATGAAATTAGGTTCTTGATTGTTGTTGCTTTTATGGAAGAAACATTTCCAAAAAGTAGCTGCTGGAAAAACAATATATGTATGGTGAATTTTGACTTAGTGAAAACCTAGAGTAGGCAAACCAGGTAAGTCTGGGTTGACTGATACCAATTGACAAAAAGGTAAATGATGGCCCACCAGGATCCCCAGACACTTTTTGCAGGTATAGACCAGCAAAAACCTACCTCATCTGGGTGTCTCTGTGATCAAGCTGGTTCCAAGGGCAGAGCAGATTGCCCCATGCTGCTTTCATTTATCCCTGTAGGTCTTCACAGAAGCTCTGTGTGTTTGCTTGGCAGAGGGATTTAGCTGTCTCAATCTTCCTGCTTTGAACTGAGCTGATTTCAGTAAGTTAGTGATACATATTTGCAGTAAAGAAACCTACCTTGAATGCATTGCTTAGTGTAGTTGCAACCTGAGCAGTCTAATCAAAGTTATTTTTATTTTTAATAATAGCAGAGAAATAAAGGAAAATTATGACTAGTACTGCAAGAGGAATGGTGAGCCTGCCTCTTTTCCTGCTTCCTGGAGTCCTGCAGGGTCAGTATGGCGGGGCTGCGCTGTGGAGCCTTCTCAGCATCCCAAGCTGTATGCATGCAGTTGTGATGGTGAGGATTTCTTCTTCCTTCAATGCCCAGTTGGAGCTGTTTTGATTCATTTCCTAATATGCATTGCACCTTGGTCTTCCTTAGTTGGTCTGCCACTGTGTGGAGTGCTCCTGCTTGGAGCCTTAGCGCTGAGATGATGTGAAGGATGAGTCCTTTGACATTGGGGAATGTCTGGGGTGCTCTGGCATGTTGAGGTGGATGTGCTTTCTCTAACTTCTCATTCAAGCAAGCAACAACACTGGAAATTGAGCTGGCAGTGGCTCAGGAAGGCTCCTGCCAGAACCTTGGGCTTAGGGTCAGGCAAAGCACTCAGCAGTGGATGTTCTGGCACACAGAGCTAAGAACAGCAACTGGTTAAAAATTTCCTAGGCAACAGAAACTCTCATATCATTCTCTTAGAAAAGGATTATTTTCTTGCTTGCTTTTGATTTTATTTTTTCATTCAGATAGCCAAGTCTCAGTTTCTCATTAACTGCTTTATAAATCAGAGGGAACTGGAAAAGAGGGCAAGAGCTTGTGGGCAGCTCTCTTGGTGCATGGGCAGCTTCTGTGAGGGGATTTTATGTTGGTGCTTCTGCATGAGTGCAAAATGCATGTCTCTTGCTTCCCATGGCTGCCATCCCCTCATGGAGGAATCCATGCCCAGAGTATTGCAGGAGTAACTGTCTGTACTGCTGAGAACACCCAGCTTGTCACCATGGCTGGAAGTGGTTTTGTGCCGAAGCACTGGGCAGTGATTGGGCTGGGGTTGGTGGGTCCCTGTTTTAGATATTTGACCAGTCTGCAGCTGAGGGGAGTTGAGCTGAGAGCAGCAGTCCTGGCATTTCTGTGTCAGTGCTTGAGTGGCATCACCCCAACTCCCAGGCTGCTACTTACATGCTCTCAGTTGCCTGCCTGAAATATTCTGTTTAATTACAGAGATTTTTACATGTTTACATTTTTAAATAGAAATTTAATTTACAGAGAAACTGCTCTATAGAGTACCTTCTCAGGTGGGGAGAAAGTCACCTCTGCCTTAAAGTGAAGCACTCCTTGGGTAAGTGTAAAATGCTTCCCTGAAACAAGTGTTAGTTATGAAATATGAAAAATTAAAATATTTTATTCTAAAGAACCTAGAAACTCTGACCAAGGTTTCATTCCTAAAATACTCAGAAGGGAAGTGGAATTAGTCCCTTCAAGCTCTATTTAGGCTTTCAAAGCAGAACGTATCTTGAAGCACACAAAGCTGATAGATACAGAGTAGATGGATGATAAGGGCTTGCTGTAAACAGGCAGTTTTCAAGTTTTATTTGTGTTCCTGTTATGTGAGTGCTCGTTGCTGCACTTTGAGAGAGAAAAAATTACATCAGAGTGAATTTCACCAATGCCCAGAACTGTAAAATCTGGGTATATGTGAGGCATTCCCTTGCTAGTCCTGCAGGCCATATGTGCCTTGCAGGAGAGGATGGCTGATAACCCAGGGGTGTCATCCCATGGTAACAGTGCTTACATAGGTGGTGTTTTCCTGGCAATAGTCGAGATTCCTGGATGATGAAAAAAAACAACCTCCCCCTCTACTTTCCTGTGTATACCCACAAGAATCCCAGAAATGTGTCATTCAGGACACACACAATGCAAGTGTGGTCTGGCTCTGATTTGCACTAGTAGTTGTCTTTAGCGGGAAGAGGACCTGATCCTGCATCAGTGTGCAGAGCTGTACCAATCCCCGTGACCTTGCTCCTGGGAGATTTCCATCCCGTACTGGTATCAGCTAGCTGGTGATATGACTGCCTGATTGAAGATGCTATATTTGCATTTATCAAAAATAGTAAACTTCTTTTTCTGACCAAGCCTTCTGGCTGCATCCAGAATCATTGTCAGTGTCTTACTGCTTTGCTCTGATGCTTCAGTCTCACAGATGCTTATTAAAAGCAATAGTACAGAGTTATGAGGCAGAAAGAAATCAGGAAGAAATCAGTGAATAGTAATAGGTCATGATTTTAGTAGTCAGTAGACAGAGTTTAGATGGTATACAGCAGTGGTAAAAGGATGGGACAGGGTTTAACAGGCAGACAATAGTGATGGATTAATGGTGACCAGCAGGGTCACGTCTGCCCTGCTAACCTAGCTCAAGGAGATCAGTACCCAGTACTTGGCTGAGGATGTACACAGGCTTCTGCTGGAGCAAACATAGCCTGATGGACCCCTTGCTGTATCTGTGCATGCCTAGCATGTGTCTGCCCATCATCTGACTGACACTTGTGGCCCCTTCCCACAGGAGACTCTCCCCTCCTTAGCAGTAACAGGTGGAATGGTCACACAAGTCATCTGTTTGGTGAATTTTTGTGGGAAAGGGGATGGATTTAGGCAGCACAAGCATCATGAAGCAGTACCTACCCTTAGCTATGCAAGCAAGTGCTTAAAAACTGTGCTAAATCATACTGTGAGAGAGCCCCATAATGTGCTGCTGGGGTTTCTCCCTGCACTGGGAAGTGAGTGGTGGTTGGGCTCTGTAGTGCTGCACATCCATTCTGGGGGCTGCAGTCAGGTTTGGCACAATATGGTGTCTCCTTTCCCTGATGTACTTTTGGTCCTCTTACAGCATCTCTTACCCAGGATGCTGACTTAGGTACCCACACAGCTACAACTGTGCATTTCACCATCACTGTCAGAGCTCAGGCAGCTTCTTATTTCTAAAGGAAATACTCTGAAAAATATTCACCTCCTCAGATAAAGGATGTCCACCAGCACTTGTTACATCTCAAAGTGTTCTCTCCTAGGTTGATATGTTTGAATGATCATCTTTTGAGGAAAGAGAATTCCTGCCTGCTGTGGCAAATACCCTAATTTTTTAGTGTTTATGATGCCTCTGTTCCTCTGAGGTCTTGGTTTTCAGCTGTGAAAGAAAGTGTCTGCTTCTGAACTGGGGATTTACAATTCTGTGCTCATCTGCCTAGGCACAGACATGGTCCCTCCTCTTGTCCCTATTCTTGTATATTTGAGTCATATCATACAAATAAAAATGTATGTAACTGCTTATTCCCATGATTTCTTAGGGACCTGTAAATACTGATTTCCAGCCAAGACAGATCTTTTATTTCTTTCAAGTTTCAAAGAAAACGGAATATTTACATTTGCCCTTTGCCTTCATATGCCATGCTGTTTCAAGTAAACAACAGTGCAGCATCAGGGGTGCAATTTTGTCTTTCCAAATTACTTCCTTCTTGGGTATCTCACCATATGGACAACCTGACCTGTCACTCCCAGACTGAGCTCTTTCTGCATGGCTGGGATCCAACTGATGTCAAAAGGAATCCTGAAGCCACCTACTTTCAAGGTACTTTTTGATGTAAGGAGTTTGTAGGCAGGTGGGGTCTGTCTCTTCTTCCAAGTAACAAGTGATAGAACAAGAGGAATTGGCCTCAAGGGGAGGTGTAGGTTGGATATTAGGAAAAATTCCTTCACCAAAAGGGTGGTCAAGCACTGGCACAGGCTGCCCAGGGTAGTGGGAGAGTCACCATTCCTGGACATATTTAAAAGATGTAGATGGGGCACTTGAGGAAATGGTGGAGTAGTGGCCTTGTATGAGACTGGAAAAATTGATGTCTTGAGACATCATTTTGGAATGCATGTGTGCGGGGGCAGGGACAGGTCAGGCCTTGCCCTGGTGAGGCAGTGCCCTGCCCTGTACCCCCCGGCCCAGCAGTGGCTGCCAGTCTGTGGCACACTGGAGGCAATGCCCCACACCCATCCCCTGGAGCCCCTAACACGGCTCCTGAGTGACCAAATGACCAGAAGTCCCACATGGAGGAAAGGCCAAAGGGTATTTAAGGCCACAGGGCACGAGGCACTCAGATGTCTTGACCCTACCTCCTCTTGGAATTTCTATCTGAACACCACTGGAACCCAGGAGTTGGTAGCTATGTATGTCTTCTTCTATATCTCTTCTTGCTCTCTTTCTCCTTCTTCTAATTCCCTCTTCTTGGAATTTTTGAGTAATTTAGAATTGAACAGGCTTAAAGGTTTGCTAAGTTGAATGGGTCCAGTTAATTCTTTGAGAAGTGTTTTATGTTGATTGAATGATGCACTAAACCTTTTGCCTAAGGTCCTCAATTTTCTGAAGTTGCCAGTAAAGTTCTTTCTGTTGTTTTGATCTCTTGAGACTATCTTGTCAGCACTTCTCGCATGCGTCTAACACAGAGTACATGAACAACCATAAAAACCCTTTTAAAAACCTCATCAACTGAGTTGTTTGGGGCCTTACACCTTGTCAACACTTGACTTCTGCTAGTGACAGTTTGCCTAGATTGAAGATTCCGGTTTTGACATCTTGGAGACATTGGCTGTAGCCTCTTGTCACCCTCCAGCCTTTGTTGAATGCACAAGTCCCAAGAGCAGTGATTTTCCACATGCAGACTGTAGTCTATGTAATATTTTATTGTGTAAATGCAAATAAAATATTAATAAATATAAATATTTTATTAAAAAAAAAAAAAAAGCTTAAGAATCTCATATAGCTTTTCAGTGCCTGCTGGAGATCAGCATAGCCTGAGGGACCCCCATCTGGAACTGGGTGGCTGGAGAAGCTGTTTACCTCAGTAGCAGTGGGACCTCAGCTGTGGCCAGGCTGGGGAAAGGAGTGGGGGCTGGATGGAAAGCAGGGAATGTTGCACAAGCCAGGACAGGCTCCTCACACTATGCCAAAGGCCCCTGTGTGCCCCAAGTCTTGGGCAATTCCCTGGAAACT
Organism: Coloeus monedula; assembly: GCF_965178545.1. Classification (NCBI taxonomy): domain Eukaryota; kingdom Metazoa; phylum Chordata; class Aves; order Passeriformes; family Corvidae; genus Coloeus; species Coloeus monedula. Next base: position 19,111,368 of record NC_138795.1, on the reverse strand, counting down.
GATGTGTTTCATTTTAGGACTTGGGTATTTAAAACAGTACCTTCCCCCAGGCATTTCTTACAAAAAGCTCAACTGATGTGATTTGAGTTACAAAACAAGAAAAAATTAATTATTTTGTGCAATGCCTTCTGCATCTAAAAACTAATGGGAAGCTCTTTGCTGATACACACTAGGGATGCAGATGTACCTGTGTATGCAAAAACAGATGCTGGCAGCAGGTGAGCAGCAGGTAAGGCAGGGTTGTACCTCTAGGGACACCAACATCTGGGGAGCTGAGACCTGCATCTGTGGGAATCTTCTGCAAAGTAAGAGGAAAGCTGAGGAAACTTGTCGAGCCAAGGTGGTTTGTTCTGTGGTGAATTTCTTCTGAAAAATACAGTATTTGCACAGATCCTGCCCTAATCTCCGTCACCATGTGGAAGTAGCAAATTACTTCGGGTTCTAAGACCTGCCTCAGTGTATTTAACTCCTTCTGTACCTGAGCACTTGCTATTTCACTTTCTGAGGAAATATAACCAGCTGTCTAGCTGACTTTTTGAAATATGGCCGAACTGAAAAAAATGCTGGGAATTGTTCTACCTCTTCCTAGTCACTTGGTGTTTGCATAGTTTTGTTTCAACAGTTTTGTTTTCATATCCTTGAAAAGGATATGCACATACCTTCTTGGCAGAAAAATAAGTTAACTGTCTTGCATGTGTTTCTGGTGTGTGAGAAAAGATGGGAAGGAAAAGGATTGTGGTGAAATTTTCTGTTTTCCCCCTTTGCATTTAATAATTTTCCTCTGACTTCTCTGCTTGAGAAGACTGTTGGAGATTGCTGCTTTCTACCTTTCTGTCAGACTCTTAATTAGCAGGAGCACTCAGCCTGCACAGCTGGGGCTTTGATGCCTTGCTCACTATTGCTTCCCACTCAGAAGATTTCCATTCATTCCGAGTTGGTATCCAGCCCAAAGCCCTGGCTTCCCCCTGAGACCCTCAGCGTGTCTACAGGACTCCAGTTTAGTATTCACTGGAAGAGCTGCACTGATGCTCCCTCGCTAGACCTACAGGCTGCTGGTTGGAGCCATAAGGGAACGGGAGGAAGAATTAGCCTGTGTGTTTATGTGGCTGTGCTCCAGTAAATATTTTGATGCATCTGCTGCCAGCTGTGGTCTGAGGGAATCTACCTAGCATTTAAATTTTGATGGGGAGCTGTTTTGAATAATAACAGTGCAGCCGGCTGTGAGTCAGTGCATGTGTGTTGACTTAAAAAAAACCCTCAAAGCTTAACGCTTGCTGAATGCCGAGCTGCAGTGCTTTGCTTTTTCCCTCCTCCTTCCTTCTTTTCTTTCTTGTCTGGACTTCCTCCGTTTTGTTTTGTTCTTGGGGGCATTTCACATAGATTTTGTTCACTGTCAGTGGAGGGGTGGGGTAAGAGGGATAAAAAAAAAAATCCCAGCCGAAATAAATCCTCCCCAAAAACTCACGAGTAGCTTTTGCAATGGGTGCTGTCATGGGTACATTCTCTTCTCTACAAACGAAACAAAGAAGACCATCGAAAGGTAAGACCTCCTGTTATGCTTTTCCTGTCCCTTTGGTTTATTTGCTATGGGAGACATTTGCATGGGGAAGGGAGGGGAAAATGAACATGTGCCACTTGCAAGTAACCTGGCAATGTTTTTGTGAGGGGTAATTTGCAGAGGAGAGTGGGATGCAAGGTGGTGGAAAAAACATGTGGGCATGAGGAAATTGCTGTGAAGGGGCTTGGGGGTTGAAAAGAATCCGAAATACTGTAATTCTTCATGCAGGCATGTGTAAGGAGGAGAAACTCAGTGGCTTCATATGCAGAGCACTTGCAGAAGAGACCTGTTTATTTCCAAATCCCATGCTGTATAAACCCTTTGAAGAGGGAGTAAAATGTAGATACACAGCAAATTCTTCCCAATACCTCTGGGTTTCTGTCTCAGGAAGTATTGTTAGAGTCAGTGTTGCATATTCAGTAATCCAACACCAAGTGTGCAGTACTAATGATTTGTGTTTTACAAAGATTAGCAAGAGGGGGGAAAAAATTAGGATGTTTTTGTAAAGAAGGAGAGAAGCAGAAGCTCATGAAGAATGAGAAAGTAAGCAGCAATTACAGGATTTTTAATCCTTAAATCCATAAATATTGCCTATAAATGCTAATTTTTCAGGAGGTCTGGTTTGTGTGGTATTTGCTTGAGCTTTGCTCAGTTTTCTTCAGGCTTAATTCAAAAATTCCAGGGTGTTGCTGAGCAGAAAGTTGAAAGCACTGTCAGGGGCACATCTATACCTTACAGAATGAGTATTGTTTAGAAAACAGAAGGAAAAACTCTCTAACTTCAGCAATATTTGTGCTATTAAGAAATATTCCATGCCAGAACCCCTGCATTTAACAGTCTCTTGGTATTTCTAGGGAGGTCTCTATTTCTGCTGGATCTGTTGCTCAGTTCATATATATGCTTTTGAACTGCAAGTTGGTATGGATTTTCTTGCAATTTAAGTTGAAAACTGTCTTAGGAAATATCAGACACCAGTTAATCACTCAGAAGTGGGCAAGAGCTGTGCAGGAGGTTTGTTTGTGGCAAGTTCGTGAGCAAGACTAAAATTCTGTGTTCCTGATACTTGTAGGGTAGCATTTTAAATTTAGAGTGTGTGTACATGGTTTACAGTTCACCTTTCTGTTATTATAATGCCCCCATGATTGTATGGTTGTTTGGGACATGTATGATATTACTTAAATGTAAAAATAGCTGTATGGCCGTCTAAGCACTGAGTTACACCTGGAGCTGGGAGATTTGTGTTTAGGCACTGCAGTACACAAGAACTGAACAGGATGTGCTGGGCACGGCACGGTGGCTGCTGTGACACCAAGGGGTGTCTTGTCCACCTGCCAGGAACCTTGGAGCTGATTTCCACTAAATGTAGATAATTTGTGGCTGAACATATCCATTCTCTGCAACTTTCTTGTCTTGTGATTGGCTCCACGCTCTGGTGGATGCAAGTCATTGCTTTTTGTTGGAGGCCACCTGCAGTAAAAATCCAGGATCTGGTCACACATTTTAACCTTTACAATGAAATTCGATCTTGCTGATGCCTGCTGGCAGTGGTTGTTCAGCTATATTTATCAAAACCTGTGTTCTCAGAGTTATCTCCTCTTGGTTCTGATGTGTTATCTGTGTGGTTTGCTGGTGTGTTTTACACTGACTGTTAGCACTTCACCTTGTGAGCAGTGAAACACTAATGTGTGCTGGGCTTGAATACAATCTGAAATTGTTCTTTGTCTGTGAGTTAAATAGTTGGTCAAAGTCAATCACTGCTACATGATGGACTGACTCCTTGGTGCTGCCCACATGTTCCCTCAGCATCTCCTCCTGCCCTCAACCATCCTGGTGGCCTCTACTGGACCATACTCTACCATATTGAAGTCTGTCTTGGTCTGGGGAGTCCAAAATTGGCACCAGCACTCTGGCTGTTCTTGCCCAAGTGTTGAGCAGAGAGAAAGGATCATTTGTCTGAGTGTTTGCTGCATGGCTCTTGGTGCAGCCTGATGTGGGGACTTCTCTGCCAGAGGGCAGCTGGCTAGTGGTGCCTGGTGCCGCTGCTCCATTGGCTATTGCTAAGTTTGTCTTTAATCGAGTAAAGTGTTTATTATTAGATTATCACATTATTATTTATTAATTGTTATATTTATGTGTTTATTTGAACATTTCAGGACTTTATGTTGTACTTAAATACTGCTGGTAAAACAAAGGCCTGGAGAAATAGTTGTAACAGGGCTAGATCCACACCTCTACAAGTGCTCTCTCACGCTGGTAAGTATGTGCTCTTCCAAGAAGAGCAGCTCACACCAGTGTCTGAAGCTCTGATTCTCTGGTGTAATAAAGTAAAAGCGAAAAAACAGGCATTGTTTCAAGAGTAGGTAAAATAAACAGGTCATGTCTAAACTGAGGAGTTTCCAGAGATCAGTTAACACCAGTGAGCACATGGTGGGTCAGGGCAGAATGGGCACAAGCGTCCCATGCTGAACCCTTCCAGCTTTAGCGCATGACATGGCTCTGCCTGTGCTGCTCCCCCTCATGTCCTGCTTGTGGCTGGGTCTGGGGTGTTGGCAGTGGGACTGGCGTTGGTTATTCCAGCTGTGAGCAGCAGTGCTGGAGAGGACGAGAATACAAGATTAAATTGCTTGTTCTAAGGAAAATGGGGAGCCTGAATCAATAAAGGCACAGAAATTGTCAAGTGGAGAGCAGTGGTCCATCAAGCATGAGCCCTTGTCTCTGGGAGAGGACAGCATTGTGCGTTTGTAGAGGAGGGTGTCATTTGCTTGGCTCCAATGTGAACTTAATCCAATATAATTGGGCATTTTTTCTTGGTAGGTTGGGACCCACATGCCCTGTCCTGCAGGATAAAGACTTCTGCTTTTTAGGCTTGCAATCCTATCAGTAAAGCTACAGAAGCTTTCCCTGCTCACTGAAGTGTCCATGGACGGTCTGTGAGATTTGTGCTGTTTGCTTTGGGATTGGTTTGGGGCAGTTCCACCGATTATTTGTACATTTCATTAGGAATTGTTTCCTGTTGCAATTCTTGTCTGCCGTTTCCAGAATTCTGAGTTGACGTACTAAAAGGTGATGCCTCTTTCCACCACGTTCACTTCACTTGTATGTCAGACCATCATTCCTGGGATGCTGGTGGAGGCTGTCTGAGGCCCTGGGGATAAGCTGACAGTGAGCCAGCAGCCAAGGTGGCTGGTACTCTCCTGGGCTGTGCTTGGCAGAGCATCTCCAGCAGAGTGAGGGAGGTGATGGCTCCTCTGTGCAGCACTGGTGAGACATTGGTGAGATACAGTGCTGTATCTGGTGCTGGACTCCCCAGGATGGAAGAGATAAGGACCTACTAAGGCTGAGTCCACTTCATATTCACCATGATGAATATGAAGCGGTTGGAGTATCTGACATACAGGGAGAGATTGAGGGAGCTGGGATTGTCCAGCCTGCAGAGGAGGAGGCTCAGGGAAGTCTTAATCAATGTGTATGAATACCTGATAGAGGGGAGTAGAGCTGATGGAGCCAGGCTCTTCGCCCTGGTGCCCAGGGGCAGGCCAAGGGGCAACGGGCACAAACTGAAATACAAGAAATTCCGCTTGAGCATGAGATGAAAAAAAATTACTGTGAGGGTGACTGAACACTGGAAGAGACCCCACAGAGGGACTGTGGAGTCTCCAAGATCAGAGGTACTCAAAACCCAAGTGAATACAGTCCTGAGCAACCTATTGTAGTTAACCCTGCCTTGAAGGGAGAACTGGAGGTCCCTTCCAATGCTATCTACCCTCTGGATCTGGGATTACTGTCACTTTAAAAACCCGAAAGATACAAGGACTTGAGGTACTGGGATCAGGAAGTAACATTCAAAGCTCATTTTGGACCAAATGCCAACAAAGCTGACGGTTTGGTCCTCTCTTTAGTATGTTAGTAGTTAGTGCTTAGACAGATGGTTGAGGTGGACTTGAGAATATCAAGCTGCTTGTATATTCTCCTGCAAACATAAGCAATAAATCAATAAATGAGGGGAAAAAACCCCATCAAAACCACAGCACTAAAAGGCAGAGGGCCAGCACAACAGATAATGCACACACAAATGCCTCTCAAATTTCAGCTAGGTGCAGAAATAGAGATTTTTTAAAATGTTTTTACTGCCTGCACCCAATCATGACCAAATTTGTGGTTAGAATCAGCCATTTCCATATTTGCCATGGAAACATTTGGATTAGCAGATTGCTAAAGCACAGGGAAATTCTAGTTCTGACTGCTTTCTGTACCCCTGAGTTCTTTTGTTTGTTCTCTAAACATGCACTCACCCCTACCTCCCCCAGTGAAAGTGAAATTTAACTCGAATATTTCTCAATACCTGAATCTTGTTGGACTTAGAGCTACAGGCTCTGACCCCGACAGCAGCAGCAAGCAGCACCATTTTCAGTTGGTAATCTGACTCTCTTAAATGTGAGTGACCATGTTTTGATCAAAGACCACCCAAAACTAGACTAGCAAGAGGAGTCTGGCACAGTTGTTTAATTTTGCTAGAGCTAACATCAGAAATTCACTTTGCTTAAAGTTGTGTGATTTTTATAGTGACCAATTTTTTAGGCTTTATTTTGAAATGGCTTATTGTCCAAAATTATCAGATTTTGTGCCTGACCAGCTGTATTTTCAAGTGGTTTTATTTACCAGGAAACCAACTCTGCTTGACTTCACAGTCTTCATAAGAACATCAGATTGCCCTGAGCTCCTAAGGTTGCTAGGTCATGACTGTGCCCTTTCAGTTCCCTGTGCTAAACAACCTGTTTCTCTGCTCAAAAGGTGAAAAAGTGATTCAGTAGTGTTTCAAGGAATGGGCCCTTTTTAGTACGGCCGTGGAATGGAGATGATAGATTTGAGCAGGGAAGCTGCCTCATTATTTACTTTGCCCGGTACATACTGTTGCAAAAGAAAAGCTTTGAAAGCTCCCCTTCTCTCGTTTCTTTCTGCTCCTCAAAGAAACTTGACAGCTTGTCACTATTGCGAATGAATGCATGTGTTCCAAAGACTCAGACTGTGCTCTGGGTATTGTCTGAATTGAGATGATTGGTACTCACCTGTTTTCCTTCTGGAACAAGGACAGCATTGTTCCCCCTGGTCAGAGACCTGAGCAGGTGCTTGAGAGAATGGAAGAAATGGCTGACTTGGTTTCTCCTGGCTGTGCCCGAGAGCCAATATTTGGCACTGACATTTCATTTTCGCTCCCTGGTCTTGTCTGATTGTCATCTGATGCAGCCTGGCAGGTCAAGTCCATGGTCATCTGCCTGCACTGAAAACTGAGGATTTGACAGGCAGGTTTTTTGAGGGAATTACCTTTGTAGAGAGTGTACAGAACAGCACTCGGCAACAGGACTGTTTGATGTAAGCACACAAATCAGAAACAACTTGGAAAAATTGTGGCGACAAATAAGTCTTTGTCAGAACATGCCTCTTTGCATGAAGCATTTTGGTTTCTCTGAAGTGCAGAGAGGTGTGTGGGAGGCTGCTCGGTGTCACAGCAGCCAAACATCCCAGCCATGTGGCTGACACACCTGTGATAGGTGGATCAGAGGTGAGGGAGCTGTTTGCCCCCAGCTTCCCTGTGTCCTACCAACCAGAGTTCACCTGAGTGTGGGGTTAGAGGTGACCAGGTCTTACGGACTCGTGACTGCTTCCATTCCCCACTTCCCCATTTTTCAGCCAAAATTTCTTCAGCTCCCATGCAGTTACTAGCTCTAAATTTCTTCCTTTGCCTTCAAGTGACTCCTGGCAGTGAGGCAGAGTGATCTCAAATAGCTGATCTTAAGAGTGGATAGCAATGACAAAATTAAAATAAGCTATGTGTGTCCCTGATTGCTTCCCACAGGCTTACAGCTCCTGCCTGAAATGCTGCAGTCAGACACAGCTTGGAGGTTTGGAATAAAATAAAATGGATGGAGGAAAGTACACGACAGAGTGTTCTATGTTGCATTAGCATATGTGTGTGCTGATTTCCTGCCCATGGATACGGGTACTGTGTGCCTCTGTGCATGCAGCATGTCCATGCAGAGCCGTGAAATCCCACCACAAAGAAAAGAGGTGATCAGAGACTTCAGCTCTGCAGGCCAGTGCTTTGAAATTTCATTTTTTCCCCACAATAATTCAAAAGAGTAAATCAGAAAATACCTTCCAGCTTTTAACTTCCAGCCTTGGTAATCTTCCAGCCTATCATCACTAGCTTTTCCAGTGTGCATTGCTGGATATTTGATGTTTGGAATCGGCACTAGGAAGCAGTTGGATTTTTTGCAGCTGAAAATACTTAACGCTGTAGATGTGAAAAGCTTGGAACTTAATACATTACAGACGTTCTGAGCAATTCCTAACGTTACAGTTGTTAACGTCACCATATATATAAATGAGAGTCAGTAAGGGTTGTACAAATTTTTTGAAGAAAAAATTGAAGTAAAAGCAGGGTGTAAGGTAAACCAAGGCAAGTTGTGAAGTCATTCTGATTTTAGTCAAATGTGAGAGGAAAATAAAAATCTTTTATTTCTCCACTTACAAACACCTGGTCAAATAGTTTATTTCATATTTATTTAAGCTTTGTTAAAAAGACTGAAGATTTACAAATTTTTCAAATACGGATTTTTTTTAGCTGAAATGTTTCACTATTCAGAATTGTTATTAATTATAATTATTCCCTGAAACTTTCCAAACTAAATGAATTGGCTTGTGATTTGTTGTACTTTTAGATGTGAATGCGTAAGTGTGACTGCTGGAGTACTTCATTGCAGTGGGCAACAGAGCTGGGTGATTATATTAAGTGTTGTGTTTCTTATTCAAAAGCATTACGCAGAGAATGTCATGGTACAGAGATGCAGAAAGTTTGAGTATCTCAAACTCAGGGTCTCTGTGTCCTGTTGCTGCTCACACCATGGCTATTTATAAGGTATGAACCTTCTGCATTTCTCTGAGAGGCATTTTCCAGCAGGTGCAGAGTGCTCTAGGCACCTCATATCATCCCTGCAGGAAGGGGCCCAATGGCCTTGGGTAACAACTAGGAAATGCAGGTAACAGCTGTATGGTAGGACAGCAGCATTTTTAACCAAAACATATTTAGGATTCCAAGCAAGGTATTTAATTTTTCTCCTTTTATTTGTTTGAGATGCCAGAGGGAAAGGGAGTAATTATTACTATAAGATGGATTGTACTTAACAAACTGAAAATTATTAAAAGTGTAAACTGCATCCATGTTTTCAAAATAGGCAAGTCAAAACTGAAGGCAGCTGTGCTCAGACATCTCCAGTCTGTGTTTGTGGTTGTCACTGTCAGGTGGCGTCTATCTGGACTGAAAAGGATACAGATAGTGGTCAGTTTCTCTACCTTAATTCTGCTAGCACTGCTCAGTGTAGAGAAGCTCTGGAGAGTTTGAACAAAGTACAGTTGATTTGGGCAGAATGTGGGGCTGGAGGAGGCAAGGGAGGACTCTGTACTAGCAGGCAGGCGTGGGGCAGCAGAGTTGCCTGGGGGGCTGAACTGGTACTTGCAGGCAGGCTGAGGCTGGGCAGGCAGGAGAGGAGCTGGCCTGCCTGTGGTACCAGGATGTTTTGAGGAACACAGGAACAGTGTAACAGAGCCATCCTTTCCTGGCACAGCTCTGCTACATCTGTTTGGCTTTCCTCAATCCAAACATTACTTTCTTGACACGTTCAACAACCAGAGCTCTTCACACACATCAGTGTTTGCTTTTCTCTTGCTCCACAAAAACCCTCCTCTCCCAAATTTGTTCTGTGGGTGGCTGGTTGGGAAGTGCCCAGAATTTCTGTAGATGGCCACAGCTACAGTCTGTAAAAACCAGTAGGCACAGGACATTTTATATTGTGGCTGAGAACAGCTAATGGAGAACACGACTGTGAGGATACATGTTGTGCTGCTGGAGGCAGGTTTCTAGGAAACCCCTGAGACCATGGCATCGTTTTACCGAGCGCTCCTTAGTGGAACAGGAGAGTGTCACTGGGAGGAGGGAGCTGAATTACAGCCTGCCAGAGATCAGTGCTGAACATCAGAGGCGGGGCTTTTAGTGCTCTGACAAAATAAGTGTTTCTGCCCATCAAATTTATATGCAGGAAAATATGGAATGAAACAAGCTATGTTCACAAGATTTACCTAGTTAGAGCATGATTTTAGAAGCACAGCTCAAACGTTTTGACAACTGTTCTAACTTTGCTGCCTGCAGCTCAGGGCCACGCTCCCAGGTATGTTTTCCCAGGCTGCTGTTGCTCTATTCTAGTGAGTGATGCTGCACCTCAGCCCCATAGATTTTTTGATAATCAGCTGAAACCTCAGGCAAGGCCCCTGATTTAGCACATCAAACTGCATGAGCTGAGGGTTACTCTCTGTGGGGTACATACAGCCATGTGAAGGATGATGCTGTTAGCTCTCTCTTGTTAGCTGCAAAATGTTGGGAGCCAGCAAACATCTGTGGGAAAGGACAGTTTTCCTTAGGGAAACTGTTTCATGCCATGCAGGTGAGCCTTGTGGTGCAGTGGGGAGCATCAGCACCCCTTTGCATTTCCTATCCACACAAAGGACCTGTTGACCATGTTGCCGTTTGAACTGGGAGCAGTGCATGAAAATTAAAAATGGGAAGCAGGAAACTTTTGTGTCAGTGCAGGGAGGATTGTTGCCTGCTAATCCTAATAAGCCAGTGTAATTGAATTGGCACACTAGTTTACATGCTTCGCTGGGAGTGTCAAACGTGACCTCAAACTGTGATACTGGCACCCCAGGAACTGAAGGCGTATCCTTGTGTGGAGCTGAATCCCTGTAACATGGCGTTTGTTTTAACTAAATTTTAACATGGGAGCTGACAAAAGGTCTCATTTGCAGTCTTGTGCATACGGAATTAGCCAGGCTGCAGACAACTAGAAAGAGAGCTACATTAGGGCATGAGGAAAATTCTGCCTGGGTGGTCATTTGTATGTACTTAACAATGGGTAAAGGCAAGCATGTGCAGTTCTGCAAAGGAAATCTGGTCCTACAAGGTCCTGTCCTGTTTGTGTAGGCAGCGACTGGACCTGCATGCAGAGCAGGTTTGGTACTGGGACAGAAAGTCAACTAGAGACTGATCTTTCAGGAAAATGCCTTTCATTTCCAGGGCTTTAACGCATCAAAAGGGGCTATTTACATTAGCAATTTGGCATCCTCTACTTGGCCGGAGTTAAGGACATTACAGCTGAACCTCATCATTTCTAATCACCTCTTCGACTGAGCACTGGGCTGCCCTGGCTCACTGTCTCCAGAAAACAGTCCTCCAGAAAAGTATGAAGCAAAAAGAAGAGAATTTTCTAATCAGGCATTTGCTGGGCAATGCCATCAGCTATAGCACTTTACATGACTACATTTGCATTTTTTTTAGCTGATGCTGTCTTTTCTCTTTCCTCCGTCCTTATTATTGATGGAGGCGAAGTACTTGCAGTTCAAAAGTTCATGAGGCGCAGGAGACGAGCGTGCTGTGTGCACTTTCTTCAGGCGCTGGTTGCTGTGGCTGCTCAGCAATGCAAGGAGAGAACACTGTGCAGTGTGTCATTCTGAGTGTCACCCACAGCCCAGTCACGCCCAGGAGAATGCTGTGCAGGGTAAACGTGGGGCTGTATCTGTTCGAAAAATTGCATTTTCATGTTGTGTGTACTACTGGTTTGTAAAACCTACAAAGCCCATCAGTCGTTAGACTAAATTTGGTTCAAACCTGAAACTTTTCATCACCCCATGGAATTTGTGAGATGTTTTGGAAACTGTGGAAATGCTTTGACCTGGAATGAATTTCGTTATGGCTCTTTCCATTGTTTGTATTTAGCAAAACTGTCCCTTTATGAGTTGTTGCCTGGAAATTATTGATGGGGGGAATTACCTGGTAAAAGTTCTTAACCTCTGTCTGGATCAAAACCAGACCACCAGTTGTTAGAAGTTGCTGGGGTGTGCCGGAGCCGAGGCCAAGCTCATGCTGCTGCAGGGCTGCAAAGCGCAGGTGCAGCTTTGCTGCTCCCCTTTATAGGCATCTGGCCTTTCTGAGGGACATGCTCCCGTTTGGAGACCAGTGCCCTAAAATGTTGGTATAGTTTAGGATCAGACCCTCTATTTTCATAACATAGTTAGTTAATATGCCTGAATTCTGTGTGGAAAAAATAGTTTAAAATAGTTAAACAAATATAGATAAATGCAAGAAACATGCATGCCTGGTATTGTTTTCCACCTGCAAGAATGTTTCAAACCCTACTGAATAAACAGAAGCAACCGAATGCACCCTTGATCCGCTCCCTGTTTCCCTGAAGAGAGGCTTCCTTGCAGAAGCCTCTCTTCCCACACAAATCACACTTGTTTACTTAATGTTTCTGTCCTGTTAGCCATGAACATAGAGCAATCTGTTTAATTTCCTTGTAAATTAAACTACTGAGGCAGGATGAGGTGGGAACGATGCTGCAGATCTGATTTCGTCTGTGCTTTTCCTGTGACCTGGTGCAAGTGCCAGATCTGCATCTTCACGACACCTGCTGCTCTGTATTTGCCAGTCTGCTGCTAAGCTGCATTGGTGTCCGTGGGCATCCTCATCACCTTGCTGTCCTTTTTTTTGATAGCTGTTAGAGATGTAGAGTTTTGCCTAAGTTAATTACTTGTCACTTGCCTGCTTGTTGTGATTCAGTTTTATTGTATTTTGTAAGCATTATGCGTTAGCTCCCAATCATGTGACGTTTAGGAGAGTGGGAGGGCATAGCTAAGGTATCATTATTCATGTTGTGAGTGCTTTGCAGTGTCAAACAGCCCGGAGACCACGATGTAGAGGTGTTTTGAGATCAGTAATGGTGGTGGACAGTGGTCATAGGGCTCCAATGAGAACATTTGTGATCATCCACAAATGAGAATGTTTGAGTGTGTCCTTTGCTAAGTGCAGGAGCAGGCAGAGAAAGCTGGAACCCCACAGAGCCCAGCTGGGCTGTGTGTGCAAGGAAATGAGCATCACCTTCCTGAGGAGTTTGTGCAGCATTTACTGTAAGATCTTGTACAGAGTGAACAGATCTCAGCCGTAACTGCTCAAATCTTTATGTTTTAAATCCTGTGTGCACTTTGAGATGTGTCCTTTATTCTTACTCAGGGCAAGGTACCCTTCCTTAGTGAGGCTGAGGTTACATCAAACTAAGTGACATTTGTTAAGGGCAAAGTAATGTAAATTTTCTATTTTGCTCCTGTTTCCCTGATTTTGAGTCCGATCTATCAGTAAATAACATTTTGTATTTTAATCCATTCTCTGCTGTGGAGGGTGGTGTGAAGGTACCTGAGGTGGTGAGAGAGCAGCTCAGAGAGATGGAGGTGTTAGTTTCTGTGCTGGAAAAAACAGCAGAATACACTTAAATTCTAAAAAAGTTAATATTAGGGTGGTTTCTATGCCTGGTTCCCAGAGAACATCACATTTGTTAACTGAATGTTTCTTGTACTAGTAAGAGAGCCTTGAATTGATATACATTTCATGGTCCACATAAATATGGAGACGCTGCCAAAATGATCTCTTTCCTACTTCTATTTTCATTGTAGATATTCCAGAAAATGGAGCGAAATGCTTTTTCCTGCTGTTTGGTTCTTTGTTTCATGCATATGCATTTCTGGGACATGCAGTTCTGGAGCATGCAGCTTAGTGCACATGCCTGGAGTCTCTGCAGGCTTGTGTAGCTTTGAAACAGAGAATCTAAAGCATAAATAAGATATTTGCGGAATTAAAGAGAATTTAGAGACATAGGAGTAGAGATTTTAAATTCCTATAAATAAATACAGTCTCAAAACCAGAGATGTTTTCACCTGTCTTCTGCTTCCATCTTAGAGATGTTTATTTGACTGCGAAAGGAAAGGAGATATTTACAGAATGAAACTGCACAAATATGAGAAAAATCACTTGTGTTACTGGCTCCTGTTGATGTTCGCTGTAATGATGTTTGTTGTTGACATCACATTACAGAAGGGATTTATCAGTTAACAGTCTTGAGTGCTAAACCTGCTGACACATGGCAGTGCAGGGAAACACTGCACGTAAGTTGGATAGCTTTATTTTTGCAGCACTCTAATTAGGCACCCTCATAAAACAGACATGTGGATTTGTAAATCCAGCTCCCAAAATCTCCTCGCTTTCCAGCTGGAACATACCTAGGATTCTCAATCCAAACATCTCAATCTGCTACGTTTGTTATTTTCCCTTAGCCTCAATTTTGAAACTTAAGCAGCTATTAGAAAAACATTACCCTGCATTCTAGAGCATCCTCTGAATCCAGGAGGAAAGTTTGAAGCCACGAACTAATTGCCCAGGAATTTAACAAATCTTGTCGAGCTTAATTCAGCCTGGAAAGTTTGGGGCTGGCTTTTCTGCCAACGCTGCTCTCTCCAGAGAGTCCCTTCCCATTTATTCTGGAGTTGCACACTTTGGTAATGCAGGAGGGCAGAGAGCAGATTAACTCATAGGTTAATTTTCAGGCTCTTGCTCCCCTTGGTGCCAGTAACCTACTTACAGGAGTGGAAGCGCAGGCTCAGTGTGCAGCTGCCCCCAGCTCTTCGCAGGGCTGGGGAGGGATTTTCTCGCCCGGCAGTGCGGGTGTGGCTGCACGGCCTCCAACGCCGGCGCTGCTGCGCGTCCCTGCTGCGCGTCCCTGCTGCGCGTCCCTGCTGCGCGTCCCTGCTCCGCACCGCGCACACCGGTCGGGGCTGGCCTGGGCTGCGGCAGCTGCCCCGAACGCTGTGTCCCATTCCCCGTTCATCGGCTCGAGTCGTCAAGTGCCGTCACGAACACCTACAGCTGCGTGGAAACCACGCGGCCCGTCTTTAGCAGCCAGCTTGGGTGGAGATTTACGTTTCAAGCAGTGGAAATCCTTTTGTGCCCAAGGAAGGTGAGGGGGCCCCCCACACCTGGTTTCTCCGAGTTGTTGAAACAACAGGCGTTGGAAGCAAGGGAGAGGCTTGTGTAACGACGGGTGCTGTGTGCCTTGGGCTCTGAGTAGAAATGTACTTTGCTTAAAAGCTTCCTCTTAAGCAGCCTCCACAGGTTCCTTTAAAGCCAAATAGGACATGTCTCTCTGTGCAAGGGTGGCAGGCAAAAGTAGGACAGGGTTTTGTCCTTTTGAACTATTAATACAGATCACACACACACACACGAAAGAAAATAAAATAGTGCCAAAAGATACAGAAACTTTAAAAAAGATGATGAAACTTTGGACATAATTTATTTTTTATTACAGCTAATATTGTATTTGGTGTAAAACACAAAGAATGTTTTGGTGTATCCTTTCCCTGGTGGAAAAGAGAACAAAAAGGAGAACCCAAATTTACTCTTGATTGAAACCTTTTGAACGCTAAATGTCTTTTTTTCCATGACAGGTACTGTTCAGAAAGACACATTTCATTTCTGAAGCCCAAAGAAAAGGTATGCCCAGCACAAAGTGGTAGTGCCTTCTGAAGGAGTTTTAGCAAGTGTGTGGGAAAAATCACCCTACATCAGCCTTGGCACCTGTGCAGGGTTGAAGTGGTGTCACTCTGGTGTATCCATTTTCTCCCTCATGAAATAGAAATCATCACATCAGCTATGCTCAAAGAGCTTCTGCATGTGCAGTGTCTATATGATTTACACAGTGATTTAAATATCTATAGATACCACCTGTCCAAGGAATTTTGTCTGTTACGACTCGCATCTTATGTTGTAAATTTATCTGTAAATGTCATCTTTTACTGGGGTATCTACAAAACTTAAAATATTTTGGGTAATTATTTGTAAATATTAGCTCTATTGTCAGCAGCAACAGTTCGGATTGTTTTGTCATAGAAAAGTGGGAGGGAACCACTGTTTTTGGTAAGTGAGAAGCAAATAATTCAAAGTCAGGTGTTGGCTTGGAGTAATTAAATCCAACAGCAATAGATATTCAGAATGAAGTTCAGCGGTGAGATTGTGGCTGCTGGAGGCAGCTGTGCTGCATGCATGTTTGAAGTGCAGGTTGGTGTTCCTTGGAGAAAGCTTCCAACTGCACCCCTTGCATTCACCAGGTCCCGTGGAAGCCAGAGGAGTTTGGTGCTGTTGCTTTTCCAAAGCGTCTGGCAAGTGCTTCCAGAGGGTGAGTGTTAGTAGATTCCCTGCATGAGCCTGTTGAAGTTTAGCCATTGACTGGGCAAATTGCATTAAAAAAAAGCCATTAAATCACTAAACGAAATCTCTTTTGAACTTGCCCAGTATCTAATCATCTTCTGCAAGAGGACACTGACAGGGCTCCTGCCCTGCCTCTTTGAGCTCATGCACATCTCCTTGCGCAGCTCTCAGTCCTGCTCTGTTCTCCCTTGCCCTCCACATGGTCTGGGCTCCTGTTTTTCCAGCTGTGCTCCTCATCCCATTGTTGCAGGCTTGGGCACAGATGAGATGCAGTTTGCTCTATGGGCAAACTTGCTGAAAGCCATTGGGTTTTCCCGCTGGTTTTGGGCCTGTGTGGAGACATCATGCCTACATCTGTTCTGTTGTGCTCATGTATGGTTTGTGCCAATGCTTAACTAATAATTTTGGTATACACTGTAGACTGTGTCCTAGATTATAACTCAGTTCTCCTATACACAAGTCTGTAGCAGCGCTGTGACCAGTGTGCTGTAGAAAGTGTCCCAAGTGACAGGATGTAGTGGCATACATCTTCTCTTGTTCCTCGCCAAACTACCAATGCATACATAGTTTCATCTTAAGCAAAGCAACAGTATTGCCCTGAGGTTGTAACTACCATCCCTCTTCCTAGTGGCCTTGGGATCTTGGGCTGAGCTGAGTGCCTTGGTACCATTGTGAATTTGGTGAAATCGTTGCACATACAGGTCAGAAAACTGTTCGTGTGCTGCTTAGAAACTGCACCACTTATTTTACAGAGGAAGATTATTGAATTAAGGTCATAAATTTTTTAAGTGAACAGCAAGTTTTTTGTTTGCTTCAAAAACCTTTATTGCCTTCATTCAAGGATATTGTCTATCTGTAATATAGCGGTTGTGGTGACAAATGGTTTTAATATTTGTCCCAGTTTGCAGCTTTTTCTTTTTTTCCTTTAGTCAAGCACGGCAGAAATAGGAGTGATTAATACTGAGAAAAGCTTGCTACTACCCAGGTTCAGAAGTACTCATCCTGTGTCAGAGTATTCCACTTCCTCTTTTCATCTTTTCAAATAAGCAGATTAGATTTTGCCTGAACTCAAGCCACTAAGCCTTCAAAAGATTAAGGTTTACTTAATTAAGCTCTCTTGAGAAGAAGCCCAAGGTCTAGTCCCGGTCTTAATTCGTCTGTCCCCATTGTTTCACCACTTCCTGAGCCTCAGGAACAAGCTAAAAAAAGAATACAAAGTGCATGGGGGTTTTGCCCTTGGCAAAATTCTTTTTTTCACTCCCTCACTGTCATACCCAGCACAAACCTGTCTCAGGAAGCCACTGGTGAGAACTGGAACTGAGATGACTGAGAATGTGGTCAGGAAGTTCCAGCCTAAGTTACAGTCCTGTGTATCCTCAGAGTGGATTGGTGTAATCTTAAGAAACACAGTAAGAGGTTAGGACAGAATGAGAAAGGGGTCATGAACAATCATTACAAAGGAACTGCATCTCTGTGAACATGGGTATAGAAGCTAGTGTCAGGAGTCCACATATTTATTTTTTTAGGTGTGATATTAATCTCTTTCTAGGATACTCAAGATTACCTCACCAGAGTTTATATGTGTTTGTAAGTTTAAACACAGTATATATGTAACAAACAAGTGCCACACAAGCCAGCATAGTCTTTTTCTATGGATACATGCAAAATTACTCCATGGAAGAAGCAAAACTTTTTTCTATTAAAAATGGCATTAATTTCTAGTATCAACAGGTTTCTGCTTGTTTGTGCATGTTCCCCAATCCTAGTCAAGGGAAGAGTCATTTGATATCAATACGTAAAAAGAAAATACAGGAAGAAAGATAAAAAATAGAGGAAAGCAGATAATGTCATCAAGATGGCAAAGGGGATCCAAAGGTTTGTCAGCTCAGTCAAGAAAATCTGAGGGAAGAATTTGCTCCTGTCAAAGGAGGCTGTAAAAGCATGCAAGTGGGTACGACAGGTGCCACAGCAGTCAGAATGAGCTTTTGGATCAGTCCTAATAAGCTAAGTATTGTAAAGCTGCTCTGAGGTTTTGATTTCACTTGGAGGAGAAAGTGACCCGTTTGGTAAGTCTTTTGCTTTTCTTATTATTCATGCTGCCTTATTCTCAGTGCTTTGTCTCATGGACCAGAGGTGAGGAACTCTCTGGGGTGCCCGTGCCTGATGAAGCTTGGGCTATTGTATTGCCCCTATATAAAGAGATAGTTTGGGTCTTGGAAACCTTGAGGTCTATTATTGTCACAAGCCATGTGAGATGGGACAGGTGGAGGCAGTGACTGATGGCAGCAGGAGCTCCATAGCATCAGCTGTCCGGACACGGAAATGGTCTGTGCTGCTTCTCCATGCTAATCTGTTTTCCATGGCTTGATAACAAAGTGTGGCTATAATACGTAGGCAAAAAGTAACTCATGCTATACAGCCCATTGTTAGGCTACTAAAAAAATTCACTGTCATCCAACTCCTTCAGCTTTGGACCTCTAGTGGACTGTGGAGCATGGCTCCTATGTCTTATTTTCAGTAGTTAAATTGCATCAACAAACTGCTGAGTCATATCTATTACCATAATTAGCACCTGAGGATGGCAGGAGATGGTTTCTGAAAGCAGGAAGAGGATAAGAAGCTACCCATGGGATCGGCTTTGCACCCAGAGTGTTACTGAAGGCTTTGTGCAGGCTGGCTGAAACAGCTCAAGAAGCAGCAGGTCTCAGTGTTTCCCTTGTAGCCTTAGAACGGGTTAGGTGGGGAGCTTTAGAGTCTGATGCTTCCCATCGCATCCGTGTGCAAGCATATGCAGGAAAATAGTTCTTAGATGCCGTGTGACTGGCAACACAAAAGTGTGAACACTAGCTGCTACTCCTCAATTCAACCACCTCCGTGTACCTTCCAGATACATCTCTTTTAATCTCATTTTCTTCTTGTCCAGAGTCTCAAAGGTGACTCGAGTCTGTGAGGACTTGCTGGGGTAGTGGAGCAGAGCTCCCTCCTCTCCTGTGCTGCTAGTTTATTCCCTTCCTGTGCACTGTGCTCAGGATGAGCACAGTTGTTCGTCAGCAATGAAGCTTCAGGGATGCATACCTAAGAGTTGTGCCTTGCTTAGCTTGATGTGCAGTGTGCGCAGCACCCTCCTCTTACCCACCTGGAAAACCAGCAAAGTACAGGCAACTGAGGAAACCTTGGTGACAGTTCAAACGGGGGCCAATACTTCAGCTGTCGAAGCTCACACATCTCACAAAGCAATAAATAACCAAAGTAAACATCTCTGAATGTTGTGGAGGATGACAGCGTTATGCCGCTGTCCATGTAGACAGGGGTCATGGGCTGCTAAAACAGCATTTTGAGTCGTGGGATGTTTCTCTTGGTGTGGCAAATGCTCAGTGTCACCCTTCACATGAGGCTTTGAAGTTTTCCTG
Organism: Coloeus monedula; assembly: GCF_965178545.1. Taxonomy (NCBI): domain Eukaryota; kingdom Metazoa; phylum Chordata; class Aves; order Passeriformes; family Corvidae; genus Coloeus; species Coloeus monedula. The sequence goes on along the minus strand of NC_138795.1, from coordinate 19,092,263 downwards.
TAGGATTAGTAAGCTTTGAACTTTTTTCTTTAGGATTAGTGAGCTTGTTTCTGCATAGGACAGCTCTGGAGGCCTTTAATAAAGCTCTCAAACACATTCTGCTCATCCAGCTTTAGAACTGCTGTACTTCGAGTAATAAAAGGGCCCTGGTGAAGAAATTATTCCTGATGCAGATTCTGATGGGGGGCTATCCTGCTGCCAAAACTTCTGGGCTGGTCTCCAGGTGTTGTAGCACTGTTTTAATTGCTTCTTGATTTCAACATCCTGTTGTTTTCTCAACCTTCTTTTACAAATATCTGCTTTTCCTGCTATGTGATTCTCCTCCTTTTCTTCCCGTTTGTATTCCTGATCCTCTCCTCTTTCTCTGAGTGTTCTGCACTTTCCTTTTCACCTCTTTCCACTCCTCTTTTCCTCCTGTGGGGAGGTAGCTCATGACTCCTTCCCATTGCAGCTGCTCAAGAGAGCAGGGATTTCTTTCACAGGTGGGTGGTTTGGAGGCCAAGTGGGCAGATTATACCTGAGAGAGAATGAGTCCTGGGCTCCCGCTCCTCAGTTACCATTCCCGTCGTGGCTTTGGCATTCCAACTTTCCTCAAAGCCCAGCAATCATCAAAACTGATTCAAAGTACTTCTGATCCTGGTTAGGGTAACCCTCTGAGGTTACCTCCATGCGCCAATACTGAGGCTTATTCCTCCTGAAAATCCCCACTGTGATGACCTGCTGAAAAGCATTTTCTGCACTGCTTAAGTTTTAAGGACTGGTATGTTGAGAAGGGAGAGAGCTAGGTGCCGGTGCAAAGCCTTGGAGCACATAAGCCTCACAAAGGGGCTATGTGTTTTGTGTTCACTACAGAAGTTTTTGGGGCTGGATTTTGTCTTTTTTGGGGCTGGATTTTCTCCTTAATGATTTTCCCACCCCACTAAGCTTTTATTAATTGTTTGGTTGTCTTGGAGGAGCCAAGAATTATGCCCATTGCTTTTGATTAAGAATCACACTTTCCCGGTTATTTCCATACACTTCTTCTAAAGATTATAGAGATTTTGCAGCAGCTATTAATTCTTCTGTGGCCATCCTCCATGTTTTACAGAGTGATTTCTAAGAGATGAATGTGCTTCAGTTAGTGTTGATGCACCCTGTTACTGTGCTGAGATATAGACTAATGTAACAGATAATGATGGCAGTTCCAGCAGTGCTGCTTCTGACTAGGCAAAGCCTTGCTCTACAGATGCTAGTTGCCTACACTGTTTCTAAGACTAGAAAATAAGTTACATTAATCACTAAAAAGTGATTGCAAATAGTTTCAAAGTTATAAACTATTGATTAGTAAAGGTGAGAGAAAATTCTGGGGCCTTTGTGGAATAAGCAATACATTCATTACTGTGAACAAATTCAATACAAGGGATGAATCAATGTCTTAACTTGCCAGCAATGTAATGTAATATTTAATAAAATATTGTCCCACATAATCTAGTGCAGGCCAGACTGGTATTTCTTTCATGGAGTATCTGAAAAATTACTCTCCTTCCCCCAGTGAATTGCTGTTTGATATTTTCTGCAGAAGAGAATATGAAATAATAATGAGAGGGTCAAACACTGCCCTTCCCCCAGGCATGCGTCCAGCTTGCTTTGGTCTGCAGCCTACCTGCCAGCACCTCTCTGCATGCCAAAACCCTGCACTGGTGAGAGAGAGCCCTACAGAACGTAATACAGAATGGCAGCCCTGAGCCACCAAGACCAACAGCAAGATGAGTGCATTGTATATCACAGAAAGGATTGAATAAGATAAGTTAAAATATATGGCAGTTATTTAGAAAGGAAAAAGACTGTACTGGGGGATACCTACTAGAATGCACATAAACCTCTTACTATGGAGTATCAGTCTCTCAAATTCTTCTGAATAAAAATCTCAGTTGATCTCACGTATCTTTTCCCAGACTGGTTTTTCCATGCCCATTTCCCCCTGTAGCATCCACACTGCTCACAGGGAGAGCCAAGCCATCTTCACAGGCCACAGGTGGGAGCCTCTGGTCTGGCCTGTCTGGGGGAAGGGAACCTCACAGGTACCCAATCCATCATCTCAGTCCTTCATCTCAGCAAGCCTGCCATCCTGGAGTGCGTGCATCCATTTCTCCATGATTTCTAAAAATCTCTCTAAAATTTCTCCATTTCTCCAAAAATTCATTTTCATTATTTTTAGGGGACTGTTTCTTCCTCCCTTCCCTCTTTAAAACCCCTTGTACGTCCTTTTTCAGAAACCCTGCAAATGGAATTTCTTTGGTCTACACTGTCCCAATTCCAACTGCAAAAATGCCTTAAATTAGTTCATTAGTGAAAGGAAACTTTCACTCTGGAAACTCATCCTGTGGATTTTATGATTCTCTTTTTCAGTGCCTCCTTTCTAAACTATGTATTGTGGTAAAAAACCGAAACCAGAACATTTCTGGGTTATTTTCTGAGTCTACTGTTACGCTATACAGCATCTCAGTCAGCTTCAGCTTCATAGTATTTTTTCCTCTATTAAGATAAGAAAGTCATTGGAAGTCTGATGGAGAAAATATCTATGCAAGGGTTTCAGAAAACATTTTTCTCAGGAGCAGTCTAAGGTGTATGTACTGCTCAATGCCATCAAGTTAAAAAAAACCCCAAACCCACAAAAATTGCTGTCATGCCTGATGTGAAAAATTTGCAAAACTAGACACCTTGTATGAAGGTTCAACATTCCTTAGGTTTTTACTTTGGATTCTTTTTCTTCAAGGGAATGTAACATGCATTAGCCACACTAATCCCCTTTCATTGTCCCATCCCTCTGAATACATTCAAGCTTACAGTGATTATTGATTGAAACACTTCAAAATCTAGTCAATGTCATGGAGATATGTAGTTAAAGTTTTGCAGTGTGGGGTAGGGAATGGAGCAATAAAAAAAGAAAAAATTAATCCGACAAACTCTTGATGCTGGTGGTAAACAGATTAATAGAGTCATTAGGCTGAAAAGCCGGACAAAGAAAAAAAAATTGTTTAATTTGTGTAATAAATGCATGAATCAGACAGCATTAGACTCCATCAGCAAAGACCTGAGTGTCTTCTATGATGACTTCTCTTTATTAACTGATTTGAAGCCTGAATGTTAAAAAATCTCTAACCAAATACTGAAAAAACAGCACAGAACTCTGAAGCATTTTGCACAAGCTGGGCTCTCATGGGTTGCAGACTGTCCGGTTAGGCTCTGGTTTTCTTTGATTTCTCCGTCTTTGTTGTTGTTCTGCATGGTGGGATCCCCATGAGGATGGTGCAGTTAAAGCTTCCTCTCTTGTGGTCCTGTTCCCAAAAAGAACAAGGTGAGGTCTGTGTGCACGAGCTTAGGGCTGCTGTGCGAGGGCCCAAAGCAGCTGCAGGGTCACGCCGATGGGTCAGGGCCCTTGATTCTGCTGTTCCGGTGGCTTCACCTTCTGAGCTGGGCCAGGACATGGGGGCAACGAGGCAGCACATCCCATAAGGGGGTCCTGCTGCATGGTGTCGGCTGAGAATTAGCTCAGCTCAAACCTTGCCTGCCCGCTGTGGCCGAGGCGGCAGTGAGCGCATCCTTGTGCTGCAGCTGGCAGGAGCAGGGCACAGCTGCTCGGCTGTGAGAGGCAGTGGTACCAGGGCCAGGGCCCGTAGGGGGATGGAACGATGGCTGGGTATGCCTGCAGTAATAAAGGACTTCTTGAGGCTTAAGGTGGTAGTTTTATTCTCATGTTACATTGACTTTTAAGTCTTCACAGCCTGTCCTGTAACTTTTAACGCAGTTACCTGTAGTCAGCTCAAAAGCTAGCAGTTGCATGAGCTTCAGCATTGAAATTTCTGCAGGAAACTTCTGTATTTCAAAATCTGAATTAATCCAAATTGGTAAACAAAGACTTAAATAAAATAGTAGTGAGCCAAAAAGGTTGTATTTAAAAATGTCTTGAGGCACAGCAGGTAGTTGTTAGACATTCCTTTTTTTTTTTTTTTTAATTTCCCTTAATCTCTGGTGGTGGATGTGCTTTGTGAGATGCAGGATGTGATGTCTAGTCAAGTTTGAGAGCTCAGTGGTCACCTTGTTGTGTGCCCCCTAACAGTTCAGCATTTCCTTTGTGTAAGGCTTTAAGATCTTCCTGGACCAGTGGTTAGACCTGTGCTGGTTCAGACAGGGCCCAGGGCTGTCAGGAAGACACAAGACTGGGGTTAGTGGTGGAAGCTGAGCCGTGTCGTGGGGTTAACAGTTGCCTGGGCACTGTTAGGGTAGTCCCTCCCTCCCAAGGACTCCTCTTTCATCGGATCAGTGTTCTGCTACTCTGCAGCATAATTACAATTTCTTAAAACTACATTTGAGTGGTTTTTCAGCTCTGACTAATGGGTTAAAATACTTTGTACAATTTATTTGGCTGAGAAACAGCAACAAGCCAGTGACTATAGCTAATAACAGCAAAAGGTATTTAAGGGGAAAGCGAGCATCAAGTGCAAGGGCCTTTAGATGTCAGTGAATTGTAGCTGGGATTCTGCTGGGAGTTTTTTTGCCTTTTTCTTTCTGTGATAAAGATAGGTTATTGCACAGTGGCGTGGTTTCCCATGAGAGAAGCAATGGCTTATATCTCATGGATTATATTCAAAAGCACTGAATAATGGCTGAAGTGGATTACCTATCCCTCGCCAACTATGTTAGTACTGACAAGTATCACGTACCATCTGTCAGCACTGTTGCCCAAGTTGGCAGGAGATTCTTCTGGTTACAGCTGGTCCAGGAGAATGTCCTCCCTCTGCCCCCCACACACATGGTGTCCAGGATGTTTGACGTATTGTATGCTACTCTGCAGAGATGGCTTTAGACAGATTCTCTTCATTGTCTTTAAGTTCTTCATGTTCTCCTTGAAAGAACAGCAACATGATTTAGCTGCTGTTCTCTGTTTATAAGGTACTGCTGTGTTATTAGGTCAGAGAATTCAATAAGGAATAGAAAAATTAAATTAGAACAAATGAAAAGTGTACTTTGGAGGAAGGAAGTTCTAACTGCAAGATGTCAGAACATACAGAACAGTTTAACACTTATGTATGAGATGAGGCCTAAGTGTCTGATTTGAAACACTGTCAGCATGTCTGCAGAGCACACAGGGGTTATTGTGGTGTGTGCAGGCATAGTCTTGTTAGCATGACTTCAGCAAGAGCAGACAGAAGGGAAGGGGGGAGCCCCTGGAGGATTTTGCAGCAGGTTTTGCAGCCCTGACACCATTACTATTACCCTCCTCCGTGCTGCCAGACAAAAGCCAGGGCAGGAGTGGCTCTCCTGACAGTGAACACCTCTGCCTGCTATGCTGCCATCCCTGCAGTGCCCTCCATCCACCTCCCACTCTTCTCCTCCTGAACCAGCAAGTTTACTGCACTTGTGCCAAGGGAGACCCTGCCAGCCAAGCTGGTGTGAGAGCTGGATTCGGTCTCATGAGTTTGTGGCCAGTGAGACCTCTTCTAAAGCACTTTCTGTGCCACTGTGTCATCTCTCACCTGGCTGGGCCTTCTGTATTCTTTGTTGTTCCCCAAGTCAAGTGATCTTTGTGACACCAAGTGAGTCTACTGGAGACCGTGTCCTCAGGGAAGCAGTAATTCCTACGTTGTGTGAGTTTAACAACTCCCTGCTCCCTTTCTCTTCTAATTGTTCCTGTTATTACAAACCAAAAAGAGAAATTTATACATCAGACGAAGAGTGTTGGCTGGTCTCTGTACTTTGGGTCTGTAGTGTGGAACCACAGAAGCTCCGTATCCCTCATTTAATAATGGGCAACTGTTCCTGAAAGGACTAGACCTCCGTGTACAGCTTGAGCTCTGTTAAATATTTATCACTAACCTCTAATGGCTGTACACCTGGCACAGCCACTTGGGTGTTATTTTTATGTTGGTTGCTGCATTGCAGTTGGGGTTTTGGTATTAAGACCAGAGGCTGAGGAAAAAAGAGCAATCGCTCAAAAGAGCAATCGCTCCTGCTGGCACACGTTCCCCGAATGACATGCTGAAGTGATGAATTTAAGCTTATGACATGTTATTCACAGTAATATTAATAGCAGTGATTAGTGCAGATGACAGCAAATTAGATAGGACAGTGCTTACTGCCTGGCACTGAATTAGTTTTGGCATTAATATTTCACTTGATTGAAGAGCAGTGCTTAAAACCTGTACAGTGTCCCATATTTTCAACCCCTTCCAAGAAACAGAAAATCAGGCTTGTGCTGAAAGTGGGACATTGACATTCAGGTCTGTGTGACGATTGCCCTGGGAAGAACTGATGGAGTTGCACTGGTTAGGAGTTGCAACCTCAGCTCAGTGTGGAAGTCAGAGGCAGGGAGAAATTGCAACTTTTCTTTCAGCTTAGAGACCGAAGTCTGATTTGTAAACGTGTATTCCAACAGTGTTCAACTACAGGAGGTCAGCAAAAATGTTATTCCATAAAATTTCTCTCCATATAATTTCATATATGGTACTTGATAATGGTAGAGGCTGAGGTTTTCTTGAGTTTGTTTTTCCCTGCTTGGTTTGCAGGGAGAAGCAAGGGACAGCTTTTTCTTTTCCAGAGTTGATTCAGGGCAAACTTTCGTTGATCAAAAGCCCAAGTTGCAAGAAAGTCTCATCCTCAAAAGCTATGTTGATGAAAGGCATATAATGAGAACTTCAAAGTGCTTAATGAGACGCCACAAAAGCAAAAGAGAAAACTTAATGAACGCTGTTCTGCACTGGGTCAGCTGTCATGTGATACCTGTGCCTTGATATGATGCAATCCCGTGACGGGGCTGATTGTGATCCCTTGGGTCTTGGTGTCTGGAAGAACTGCTCTGCATGGGTGGGAAGATGTCCCCTTGCAGCCACTGTCTTGAGTTAAACTGTCTCCTAAAACTATTGGAAACGAGAGTGCTTCATGGAACCAGTGTGAAGGTGTCCAAAGCGGTTGTAAGAAGGAGGGGTAGCAGGACAGTGCGCTTGAGCAAGGGAACATTAACTTTCTCTTTAGTTAGCAGCTGGGGCAGCAGTTTCAATGTTTGTGTGATTATTTGGCTTCAGAATTCAGAGCTTGTTTTATTATACTTGCATTTGTCCCATGGTCTGTGTGTTGTATCCTGATGTAGGTTTCCCTTTAATCTTCACATGTGAAGGTGGGCTGAGGTGGGTCATTAATTCCAGGACCCAAGAGTGAGATCAGTGCTGCTTCCCTAGAAAGTTTCAGTTGTTTTTTCTTGACTGCTGGTGTATAGATTCAAGCTGGTGAATCCCCTCATCCCGGTTGTAGAGTACCCATTAATTTGATGAAAATTTGATTTCAAGACTTGTTGTCACAACATGACCAGGGATGATTAACTGGTATTGGCGCAGCTCTCTTGCACCACTCTTTTGAAGATCGTGAGTCCTTGTCTTGGGAAGAGATGAGTGTGGTGGCATAGAGTCCTTTGGAGCAGCTTTAGTTTTTATGAGACGTTGACTGAAATGAAAAATTTTCTACTTCCTCCTTTGTTTTTTGGAGGTTATTTTGTTTGTTTTGCTGATGCTTTCTTTTGACAAAGGATTTAAATACTTTATTACTGTTTGAACGTGGAAAAGTTAGCATTGTTTTACCCAGGAAAGACAGCACATGCTCCTGGAACAAAACTGAGGCCACCATTTTGTACATAATGTATATATTATTTCTGTGGGCCTGATCCCCACACAGGCACTGGCTATTCTCCTTACTTGGGACACATAAATTGCAGAGAAGGGCCCAGGTGAAACCATGTACTGGCTTTTCTTGTGCTTTCTGCCCCAAAATCTGCTTCTGTTAAAGCTTTGCAAAAGCACCAAAAGTACAGATGTTAGTAAGAAACCCACCTTTGAATTTTTGTTGGGATTTGGAGGGATTTTATCACTGCCCTCAGTCAACACCTGGTTATTACAAGTTGCTGTGGTTCAGCACACACTCCCGCAGTGTTGGAGCAGCAATCATTAGGAGTCACTCTGGTGCTCGGGGCTTGCCATGGAACTGGAGCCACTGCTGTCATGGCTAATGCAGAAACAGGATTCTGCATGTTTTGTATAGTTCTTATGTGACTGATAATGTAGGCAAACTGATAGGATCAGAAAAATGGGTATCATGCCCTTTTTTTTTCCTGAATCTTAGAGGGAGTTAATAGAGATTTCCATTACACCTTTCTTAGGTTGGTCCCGTATTGACTTAAGCAGATCCATTTGCTCATCAGTTTTATTTAACTACAACAAAAATATATACAAAATACCTAAAATAACTTTATTTTGCCTGCGTGAAATGCTGTATTTTTTTTCTTAGGATAAAGAAAATGAGAATAGCGACTAAAGGCTTCCAATAAATGTTTTGGCGCCTTTGGGTCTGTTTGATACTCCCTGTAGATCACTGCAATTCAGTGGGTGCTGACTACATTTGACTTCTTGCCTTGCACCTTTCTTTGGCACAGGCGTTCCTTGGCTAGCCCCGGGAACAGCAGCACAGCCCCAGGACAGGCTTGCCTCTGCCATTCAGGATGAAGGTGCTGGGAGAAAAGGACAGATAAAATGTGTTTCTTCCTAGAAACAAATACTGAGGGGAAAGATTATAACTCTTCTTTCCTTTCCATTTTGAGATGCTGGCACTGAGGGTTGAACAAAGGGGGGAATTGGCTCCCAAGTCCTGCAGATATTACAATCCATGAGTAAATAGGTGAACCAGAGAAACCTGTAACCAGTAGTGAATACTTGGTGATCAGAGCTGCTTGTTCCAGGGCCTGATTTTCAGAGCTAGGTGTGTGCAGAGAGGAGGGAGCAGTGTTTAGTGGGATGCTGTGGGAAGTGTAACTCTTTGGGCAGCCCACTGCTATGATTGCTTATGTATGACTGCAAGATTTGGGTCAGTCGTGTGAACAAATTATCTTGTGGAAGAAACAGGTTGGAAGCAAGCTCCTTGGAGAGGCAAGACAGATATACTGTCTCTTTGAAAAGCTCTATCAGGAAAACGGAGCAGGACAGTTACAGTGTTTCTTAAAGGTATCTGTAATTAAGGAGCAAGAAACAACAGCTAACTGCTTTCTTCTGTTGTTTTTAGGTGGAATGATAGTGCTACCTCCTTGCACCATGGGAGGAATGAAGTAGTCTAGTGTGCCTGCCTTGCTCCTTGCACCAGGTTTGCATGTTACAAAAAGCTGGCTACTGCTCTGATTACTGCTGTCCACACCACCAACCCTCTCCAGCACCAAGGGGACGGTAATGGCAGCTCCTGGTAATGAAAGGGTTGGGCTGGTAGGCAGAGTCCCTGGCTTCCAAATAACACCCATGAGTTGGTATGAACTATAATCAGTAGCTGTGGCTTTTGCAAACCAACCTCAAACTCTTGCACTGCTGAGCCTGTGTGGATAGCAGAGACTCTCAAAAGGTTTTTGCTTGAGCATTTTTAAGCATGGTAGAAATTTAAGTCATGTATCATTTATGTGCACAACCCCCCTCCACAAAGCTGTCTGGTGTTCAGCCTCTAGCATCTGTGAACAGGCTGTATCTGAGGACCTGAGATAGTCTTTACTGAATACACTCACTAGTGCCTTTTAGATTGCAAACCAGCTTGTCTTGCTCTCATGAGAAATTGGGCAAAAGTTATCTAACCTGAATTAGAAGAAATGCATGTAATTGTCATTATGATGTATTTTCCCTTGACATATTCTTCTTTTTTTTAAGTGAGTACTTCAGTTTTTTCTGGCTTAGGCACAGTGACTACATTTGCTACCTGATGTGGTTACAGAAAAACATGTGAATGTGATTTCAGACAGCCTGTGGCCCCATAATATTTTAATGCTTTTTCAGAATTATTTCAATCCATAAATTTATACTGGGAACCGTAAGTTCAAGTCTCACTGATTTCAGTGACAGATGAATAAGTGCACTTGTGAACTGAATCAGAAATATGGGGTTTTAGCTGTTGACTGAGGGAAGATGTCTTCATTTCCCTGGTGGCTTGATTTGTTTCTGCAACTCATTCTAGCAGAGGAGACAAAAAGATCCGGCTTATTACATGAGTGTATGCATCATTACAACTAAACCTCCTGGCTTAAACCCTGGAAATTTGCTGTTCTGGCAAAAGGAGCACCTGTCTTTGCCACACTTGGTAAGACACTCCCTATGGAGGTTCTCTGGAGCAGCGGAGAGTAAGGGCATTACTCAGCCTCATTTGTTTCCTTGTCTCTAGGTGCATGAAAAGCTTTATTATGAAATGTCAGGAAAATACAGCTTGTGAAATCAGCTTGCATGTGGAAAATTCCATCTCTGGGCTGGAGAACAAGTGTTAATCTCACTCCCATCTATCTCGGAGCCTGAGACTAATAGTAACACATTCACAGCCATGCACGTGCCTTCTCTCAGGGAGCACAGAACAGTATGCCCAGGCTGGACACGGTCCTCATTCAAAAGTGATTTTTGTTACACTGGGTGAATTTCCTTCTCAACATAGGGAGTTTCTTCAACATTGTTATTTGTTCAAACCCTTACTGTAGTAATAACCAGTTCGGCTTGCATGGATTTTAAATAACTTGTGACTTTGCACTAGGCTGTGTTCTTCGTCAGAAAACAAGATTTTCATGTAACAATGCTCAGAGATGATCTGTCATAGTTGTGGTCATTATTCCTTGTCATCAATGTTTGTCTTGTTTTAGTCTTAAAGTTGCTTACCTCTGATTTATTTCTGGAAATTTTGGATTCAGTAATTTTTCCAGGAATGCCTGTGGAGAGGCTTTCCCTAGGACTGTGCTCACATCTTGCTTTGGGAGGTTAAGCAGGCCAGGCTCCTTACGTCCCTGCTCAGCTGGACACTGAGGGTTACACTCGTATTCACTGTACCCTTGAACTTGTGAGCACCCCTACAAATGGCAAAAAACATTTTGCAGCGACTTCCTTAGTAGAAGTCCTGGAATTAAAATATTTATGAAGCTATTCTGAGCGTCCCCGATAGAGAGATGCACTCCAAGCCTGGCACATATCTGTTTACTAGATAAGAAGAACTTCATTATGGAGAAAGGGTCCACAAGGACGTTTTGGTGACACTGAGGTTGCAGTGACAAGGTTGGCTCTTGTGAGGCTAAGATGGAGGCGAGAGATGGACCAAATGAAAGAAGAGATGGGGATGCTATAGAGTCAGAGCTTTGTGAATGTTTCTTTGCTTTACATGAGCTAGTGCCATGTTGTGTGAGGGGTGGAAGTTGCATTTATAGATTATGAAAACATTACTGCTTAAAACTGCCAATGCAGACCATGAGGGAAAAGGAGAAGCCTAGAACTGAGCACACCAAACTTGTGTGCTTGGTCAATGCCAGCAGCTGAGAAGGGAAACCCAAGGCTGGAGTTAAATATCAAGCTGAATTAGGAGTTTGTGTTGTATTTGTGCTCATTTGTTCCTTCTTCTAATAGAGTCACTAAAACAACCTTTACCTGAAATATTAAGCCCTAAATATTTCCTGCCACTGTAGGCTTGCTGCCACCTTTGAATTGATTAGGCACACTTTGGAAATCAAGGCACATTCTTAATAGGGGAGAGATGCATATTTTCAATGTTTATCATATGGTATTAGGTGTTTAATTAAAAAGGGGTTCCCAGAGGATTAGCCAGCTTCATGTTGATGGCAAAAGAATATCTGTTAGCAATTTTTGGCAGGTAATTATAATGTGGAACTGGATGGCTTGAGGTTAATATTTTATGATAGCTCTAGTGGGAATGAAGAGAAATATAATCACTCTTTTTGCTGAGGGGAAAAGACAAATTAAACAAATACATACACCTGTTTGCTTCTGCAGGTTTTCTAGCTTGGTAAATTTGGACAGAATTAGTGTGGATGTGACCCAGATTACTGGGCTGAGCTCTGTGTCAGAGAGTGCGGAGTCAGCTCGTGGCTCTTGCTGCTTGCACTCCTACAGACACCTGCTCTCCTGTGCCCCTTGGGGAGCTGGAGGATTTGATTTCCATTGTCTGCTCTTCTGCTAGATTAAGCTAGACCAGCAGGATGAGATGTAGCCCTGCATGTGAGAGGTAGAGCATGGCTAGAAAAGCAAAGTATCTTCCTCTTCTTAGGTAACATGCTGCCTGTCCATGTGTGATTCTCAAGAAAAGATTTTACTCAATGTAGCCACCATCCATTGATTGCTTTGATATCCCTGTGTCTGAGCAACTTTGTCAATGTTTGTTGATCTTAATACCCCTTATGGCAGCTGGTGTGAGAGGAGAGATGACGATTTGAGAGTGGGGTGGGCATGGAGCATGCTTGTTTCAGAGACAGCCCCAGCCCAGACGTGTCGCCACCAAGCTGGTCCTGTATGAGGGCTTCCATGGCAGATCTTTTGGACAGGTTGGGACACAGCACATGCCACATCTATTTGCTGCCACTCATGTTGCTGCAAAAGCTGAAATGATTGATGATCAGATCATCAATCCTCTAAGTCCAGCAGCAATCCTTTGCTGTGGCTAATGCCTGAGGTCTCACAGGAGAGCAGAAGGACCTGCTCCAGCTGGAAATCTTGTATATGTTATCTGTCTGCAAAACCAAGAACTGATGACTCTCTGGGAGCAGATTTTGAGAGACATTCATGAATGTGACTCTATCTAATCACTCAGTTACTCCATGGAAATGAGAGAGCTTAAGGTGGGAGAACTCAACCCTGTACTGACAGATACTATTATTAGGGCTGAATTAACTGTATATATATATATATATATTTTTTTTTTTTTTTAATTGTTAATACTTGGTACTGACTGAAGCATTAGCTGTCCCTGCTGTCAACAGGCCCTGTGCAGTGGGGTGTGTTTACACAAGAGCATGTCTTTCCTGGCCATGCAGCCATGGGAGCTACCAAATCCAGGGCAAGGTGGCTGAGGTCACTCATGAGCACTGGCTGGGGAGTTTAGAGATGCCCTGAAACATTGGGCTCAGCATTTTACAGGCATTAGGCTGAATGAGCTGATAAAAGGAGAAGGAGAAAACAGATGGGAGAAACCATTTATGAAGCAGCTGCCCGTTAACCAATAATTTGGTACACTTCCTTCAGTTCTTTTCATTAAGCCACAATATGTGGTTGTCTCATTTTCTGTGAGATGCATTGAATGTTCAAAAGATTCAGCTATAATTACACAAATGCTGAAAGAGCAGAGGCATGCACTGTGTCAGGAATAGTTCTCTCTCTTTGTGTTGTGGAGTACAACAGCCTGGTGCAGCATCCTTCTTCTACAGCCATCTCTTCTCTCTGGATTCTTCTCTGCAATTAACGGGGTAGTGTGAGGAACTGATGGTTTACAGTGGCAGTTGTTTAAATCTGAGGACTCCTTATGGAGGATTTGATTTCAGGTTCGGACACATTGATGGCAGCTTAGTATGGTAACTCAGACTTTATCAATGAAACTTGTTTAATTGTCTCTAATCTCTATTCCAGGAGAGAATTTGAGCTTTCAGTCTGATAATAGTCAGGTATGTCACATCTTCCTTGCACTAATCTGAGATCCTTTACACCTGCAGTTAAAAATATAGGGCTGAATTTTTCTAAGAATTCAGAGTAACACTTACTTTCCTGACTACATTGCACAGTTTGTTAATGATGAAGTGTTTATGATATTATGTTAATGGTTCATACCTTCCATCTTGCCTGCCCACCTCGAGTTCCTCAACAAAATGCAAGCTGGCTTTGCCAGGAATCTGTGCCATGAAATTAGTAGGGAGAGGCCGTGTCATGTGAAGCATATCTGTCCTGGACCAGGAAGGTGAGCACAGCTTGGCTATACTTGCCTGGCCCAGGAGTAGGGTGGGAGATGCTGTGAAGCATCTGGTTCCTGGTTCTCTAAATCCACCTGTAGAGAATTTGACTTACACTAGTCTCAGGCAATAGATGTGAACACCATTCCCAGTGTTTGTGACTAATATAAGCAGTTTCCTTAGTGACTTTGTGCACAGAGAGATGATGTGCTGGATGGGAAGAGGTGCTTTGAGTACACTCTTATATGGGCTGGGAATTCTAGTGGATTTCAGACGGAAAGAACTTTTGTATGACAAGACATAATACACCATCTTCCATATGCTGCAATAGTGAGCAAGCCTTTGTTAAGTCTGCAGTTCCCACGAGGTGAACTAAGGCCTCAGTTACCAGGTCTGCCTGCAGGAACCTTGCATTGTTTTCAACTTCAGGTGAAAAGAAACCCGAATCTTTACAGGTGGAACCAGTGCTGCCTGACACAGTGACTTGCCAGGTACCCTGAGAGTGAGTGGGAAGGACACCTTGAATTTGTGTAATCTGTTCTTGTTCTTCCAGCAGAATTTCCAGCAGAATTAATTCCTTCTATGATCTTGGATTTTGGAGTCAAGGGCAGAAGTATTGAACTGCTGGCAATTTTTAGACCTTCATTAAGAAGAGCACAGTCCCATGGAACTGGGACAGTTTCCACCATTTAAGTGGTACATGAAGGAACTCCTTAAACCACTAGCATGATGAACTCAAAATGGATTTAAATTTTATTTCTGAAAGCTTTAAAGATACTGAAGTCAGAAAATAGTAACTTTCTAGTGAGCTTCAAATGGGGTAATGTGCAGATATGGTAATGTAGGGATGTGCAGAAAGTCAATTTACCAGTGTCCACTCCATGAGGTAGACAGAGACATTGGGGATGTGGCAGCCAAGTCCCACCTTTGTGTTGCACCCAGAGAAATTAGGACGTCCCCAGCCCCTGAGAGAGCTCCGCTCTCCAGTGAGCAGCACAGTGGCTCCTACCACTTGGGTTGTCTTTGGTCCCCAGACACTCAATGTTTCAGCTCTTCTGTCCATTCCAGCAGCCCAGCCAGCCCTGCTGGCTCACTGTGCCTTCCTCTCCTGAGCTGGAAGCTGGGCCTGCAGCATTCTGGCTCTGAGTGCAGTGAGAGGTGTGCGCGTGCAAAAGCCTCTGGCTCCTGCAGAACGCAATTACCATTGATCAGGAAGAAGCAGAGCTGTGTGCTTTGAGTTTAGCTTTTCATGCCAGTATTGTTATCTGCCAAATCCATTAACTCTGCAGTGCAGCTCAGGGTGCTTTAAAGATTTAAATGGAATTAACTGAAACCCAAAACTTAAGTACAGATGAGTGTTATTTACCTCCAGTTGTCCCTGTAATTCTTATTCTGGAGCTAAAGCAGCAGCAGTAGTAATTTTTTCCACCTCCACTGAATAGTGATCTTCTATGTTAAAATTTAGCTTGGCTGTGTGTCTGCATTGCCCTGAAGAAAGGCAGGATCCACCTGGACACAGGTGAGGTCAGCATAAAAGAGGAGCTGATGGTCAGGCAGAAGCTGGCACTGAGGAGAGGTGGGATTGCAGTTTGTGTGATGGCCACGCCAGCCTGTGGCAGGTCAAAAAGCTGCTTGGGCTGTCCCTGCAGGGGCTGGTGTGAACAGAGCTTTGCCTTCAGCTGCGACATTGTACTTTGTGTTCCTCACGCAGAATCTGTAATGGTTTCTGAGAATGGAGCTCTTTCTTCCATGGAGGTACTTACAGCAAGTTTCTCCTCTGGCTGCTACTCATATAGTAGCTATTTTTATGGCACCTGTAGGAGTTTTAACTTTCCTCAAGGACTGCTCTTTTGTTTTCCCCACCAGAAGATTAAATTGGTTGGACTGAGCCTGGAACATGCAAAAGTTCTTATGGTGCAGGAGTGATGGGGAGGCATGTAGAGAGGGGTATCTCATGGAAGGCTTGTTTCCAGAGGAAATTGGGCCCATTTCCCTTTTTTTTCCTCATCCTTTGCAATATCCGAAGAATGAAAAGATGGATTTTTCCAAGGGGGGATATACAGCCAAAGAACAGGCTAAGCCTCAGTAGACTAATTTTGCCCATCCCGCTTGTTATACTGCAGGGAATGCTGTAGCTGAACAGCACCCCATGGGCACTGGTGGGACTGGTGATGGAGCATAGAAATCAGTTCTTCACCTTTTTCAATAGTGTCATACATACATCCGATGGACCTCAGGCAGACTGCAGTCATGTCCACTGCTGGCAGCCTGATCTTTCCCAGGGAATTTAAAGATGTCTCAGCTGGTTATGTGGTGCCCACATAGTGAGGAGTTTTCCTGTTCCCTTCTACATACTGTGCTTTCGGTTCATGTTACTAGAAAATTACTGATTGTGCAGAATATGGAACAATGGATGCATAACTAGATTAACAGAGACAGCACATTCTGCAAGCAATACCTTTTCTTCCATCTCTAGAGACAGAAATAAGCAAAAGTCAACAAGGGACAAGATATTGCAGCTACCAAAATGGTGCTGGACTTAATAAGACACCTTATATGCTTTTTGCTCTGATTACAAGTGTAATATGATTACTTCTCAATGCTTGAATTGGTTATCTTTATTGTATGCATTGGGCAGAATATTTACAATTTGCTTCAATCACCTTATTTTGTAAGGTTAGAAGGCAAAAAATCAGAAATTGTATTTGAGGAGACTATAAAATTTAAGCTACTTAAGGTCAAATTTTAATCGTCTAATTTCTGGTGACAGTCCTCAGGCATTGTTGGATTCAGCAGAAACTAAATGCTCCCTGCATTGAAGTTTGAGGGCCTAAAGTGCTAGAGTTGCTCTTTACCCATTGATTAAAGTGTTCTGTTAAGATACTGAAATCATAATAGATATTCTGCAGTTGGTATAATTAATTACCAGATTTATCTAAGTGAAATTGTGGTTTTGTGAGAGTAAAAAGAATTCATTGCTGTCTTATTGTTACGTCTCTACATCACAGCCTTATTACTTGGACACAGAAGTTATTATGAAATCCATTTATCTGGAACCTACTTACATGCCTGAAATATTAGTGCCAGCCACTGCATTTCAATAATCAAAGATAGATTGTTTTTAAAAACTGAGGACATATGGAGTCAATACTGACCCCGGTTTGTATCTTTTATTTTTTTAAAATCTATATGCTGATGTTAGGCAAACTAGATTTCTTTTAATTTTGTAATTTTTTAGATCCTTTTTACTCTATCAAATTATGCTAGTTCTGAGTTAATTACTCCTGATGTGTTCCTGAATGGATAAACAAAGCAAAAATATTGGTTGTCCTTTCTTGAAAGGTCTGGGATTCTTTTTCATGTTTTGAACAGTACTTATTGATGCCATTCAAAGGCATTCCTTTCTAAAGGATGAGAAATTTCCAATAGCCAGCAATGATTCAGCACCACAGTTGTGTATAGAATCATCATAAATACGGTAGCCAACAGCAAAGTATGTCTGTAGTGTCATTTTATTGTTGTGGAATAAAATAGGGAATGGTGGTCCATGTGTGAGACATCAGCATAGCCATGCTAGAGGCATTTTGGGGAAACTGCTGTCCCAAACTGCCATTTAAGAGCAAGGCTCTTCCTCTGAAAAGAAATAAGTGTGTTATAAGCATTAAGAAAGTTAGTGTGATGACAATTAAACTGATCAAAGGAAAAAGAAACTATTAGCAGGAGCATCTCTGAGTTTTACTGAGTTTATTTATCCATTCTGGCAAGTGCCCATTTGCCACCTGGTTTATCTGGTCAGGAAGGTGCTTGGAGAAGGGATGCAGTACACTCCTGCCCCAGACAGCTCTGCACTCCCTTCAGAGGGCCCATGCACAGATCCTGGGGCTGGCAGGCAGCACCAGGACAAAAAGTCTGTGTAACCTTCTTTTAAATACTTTTCTCCACTGAGATTTTAGAGGAAGGAGCATGAATTATAGCACAAACCATAGAAAGGCATCCTGAAGGTAGGGCATTCTTTATTCCCATCATGTTAGCTATTTCTGTGCTACATTGAGCAGCAATTTGAAATGTAATATGGGACTTTTAATAGAAAGTCAACTACAAGCAGGAAAGTAGCAGTCACAGTATCAAGGGCTTACATGCCACATTGGCCCTAACGTGTAAAAAAATGGATCCCCAATAACTTGGTGGACACAAAGGTCCTACTCCTCTTACTCCAGCTGCAGTAGCTCTTAGGGCTGAGCACAATGCTGTCCTGCACAGCCTATTTTTCCTGTAAGCCTTGAATACAGAAAGCAACAAATGCACCTCCAGGATGATATTCTGCGGTACATGCAGAATGCACCTGTACATCCTCCTCTCATCCTTCCTATGTCTGCCTGGGGGAAATGCCTGTCCTCTGCCAGCTCCTCATGAGAGTGACACTGGTCCAGAGCTGTCCAAGGGCTTGAAGGCTCAGGCCATTGCCCTGTCCATTCATGTTTCATGGACAGAAGAGGGACCGTGAGCATCCTTGGGTCTGACAGCCAGGGCTGGAAGGAAGCAGGACCAATTTGTTCTACTGCTCAGGTTAAAAAAAGCTGGAGCACCTGCCAATCTTCAGTATGCAAGCATGTAATGTGGATAAATTCATAGCAGAGACTCAAATGACCACATATAGCTTTCCACATAGGGTATTTTCATAAGAAAGCCAGAACATAGAAAGCTGGTGATGTGTATGCATAGATTACATAGATCTTCTGGGCATTTCTACTCCATAATATCAGCTGTAATCATTAAAATTATAGCTTAATTGTCTGCTTTGGCACAGGTACAAAATAATAATCCTGTCTTGCTTGTCAAAACTGAGATGATGGCTGATGGCAGCTGTGTGATTGTCTCTGCCCCAGCCACAAATCTCATTTAACTCCATCAATGTGACAACTGCAGAGTCCTGCTATTGACAGGAACTCCATGGTAAATTTGCTAAATTCCTTGGCTTGTGCTGCTCCTCAGCTGTGTTATAATACAAAGATATTTTAATGAATCCTAGCAGCCAAATGATGTCTATTATAAAAACTATTCCACAGTTCTTCAGTCTTATACAATACATAGAAATTAATCATTTAGTTCTTGAAAGGAGTAGAAAATACGTAGAGTTCACATCCCCAGTGAAGCATGGTTCAGTGCTCATCATGATATGGTTATTTATCAGTGACAATACTGGAAGCAGTGTTTAAATTCAGCACCTCTGCTGTTTCTGAGAAGAGCAGAAGGAGAGAAGCTGGGAGAACTGTCAGCTGCTTGATACCAAGTCATTTGCTACATCTTTTTATAATTATCAGTATCAGTTCAGGCCTTTTTCAAACAAGTCTGACTTGCTTCTTTGATCACTGTATAATCTTCACAGAGTCCCTCACCCAATAATACAGGCATATATGCCTATTTGAAAAGAGTTACGTTTACATGGCAGTGAAGTTTAGGAAGATTAGGTGTCTTAATTATATCCTATATTTTCATTATTTTTGTACTCCTAGAGATGTGTAAGAAAAAGCTTGCTTTCTCTGATAACATCTGATCTTTGGTGTCTGTTAACAGGTTTTTAATGAAAGACTGCAGACCTGCTTGAGACTGCAAGTGTCAGAGTTGGGGGAAGCAGCAAAGGTGTTTGGTGTCACAGGTACTGCCCTCCAGGAATGGGGTGCTTGCTGTCTTTCTGTATCATCAGTCACTCCAGCTGTCGGGCCAAGGGGCATGGGTGAAGAAGCAGTATTGCTTCTTGAGTGCTAACCCCCTGTGCAGATGGCATCAGAGGGTAATTAGAGGAGTGCCCTCTTGCTATGGGTGTCCCTCTCTGATTGCCCCTCTCCAAAGGGGGAGACTGCAGGGATCAATGCTGTGCATATCAGTCCTTTCCAGAGCTGATTCCCCATCCCCCACACCAGTGGCTGTATGGTGAAAGCCTGCTGTCACCAGGGTAGAGAGCTGGGGTTCTAGGTGAGCTCAAGAAATTTGAGGTTTTGGCCAATAGTTATGGTAATGCAAATCTGACTAATGAAAATTACAATTTGACACACTACACATGCTGCCAAAAATGACTGTGCAATATTAATAAACGCTAGCAAATATTATCAAATACCATGGCTATGACTTTTATTGTGATCCACTCTCTAACAGTCAAGGCAGGCTCTCTGGAGATGGGTTTAGGAACATTAAATATTGATCTGAATCTTGCATTGCTCCCTAGGTGGCTTTGGTACTTTATGTCTATTATCTACTCTTACATTTAGACTATTTTTGCAGCTTTGAAAGATGTGTTCTTGGTTTTGCCAAGTGTCACCAATTAATTTTAAATTCTTTTAAAATAATTTACACTTCAGTGTATTGCTCTAATTCAGAGAAATTAATGCTTAGTCTGCTTTCTGAATTATATGTACAGGGCTAAGGGATCATTTCAAATAAATGTAGATTGTACATGGGGTAGCACCACTGACAGTCTTCTGGGCAAACCCACAGCTGTGGACAATGATTTACTACTCTCTTTTAAGATGAACAGAGCAAGTTTTCCCTTGGTAGGGTACGATACCAGTATACCAGTATATCCAGTACCAGGATAAGGACAGGACAGGACAGGACAGGATAGGATGGGATAGGATAGGATAGGATAGGATAGGATAGGATAGGATAGGATAGGATAGGATAGGATAGGATAGGATAGGATGGGATAGGATAGGATGGGATAGGATAGGATAGGATAGGATAGGATAGGATAGGATAGGATGGGATGGGATGGGATAGGATAGGATAGGATAGGATAGGATAGGATAGGATAGGATAGGATAGGACAGGATAGGACAGGACAGGACAGGACGGGATGGGACAGGATGGGACGGGATGGGATGGGATGGGACGGGACGGGACGGGACAGGACAGGACAGGACAGGATAGGATAGGATAGGATAGGATAGGATAGGATAGGAAAGGAAGCCAGTAGGATAAGGGCAGGCTTAGAGTAAGTAAAGCAAAAAATCAGTATGACTCTGGGAACAGGACTTTTTCAGAAAGAATGAATGTATTATCCTTAAAATAATTATTTTGATAGACTCCCAATGGCCCACTGAAGATGTATTTGGGTGCATTCGTGCAACAGAATCAGGTAGATATCCATCAGCCCAGTTAAACATATCATCTGTAGTTGTCCTTCCAGGTACCAAAGACCATGAACTTTTAATACGGCTGATTGTTAAGGAGCATTTGGTATGTTCATACTTCAACTGGGCTGAGCAATGGAATGCCCATAACATTTAATATAGTAGCTTGACATTTAAATGTCAGTTAGAAGTCTTTTCTTGAGCTGCTAAAATTTCCAGAGGGATGTGTGTTTCATTATTGGAATGGCCTCACAAATAGCTAGATAATGTGACTGTGATTCCAGGTCCTTGCCAGAGTTTTGTTCTACAAAGAGAGAATTTAAAATTAATTATTCCCAGGACCTACATAACTTACAGAGTTGGAAATGACTGGTGGAGCAGCCACTGTGTGTGCAAGCAGGTGGGGACAGGCACCAGGAAGATTTGACTGACTGTGCTGGGGAACCATGATGTGCTTATGAAATACTGCCAGGAATAATTATGAAAATGACACATTTCCCAAACATTTAAATTGCCTCTGAGCAAACATCTGCTTGGAAATAATAAAGGACCACAGCAGTTTATGCTGTGACCATAGGATGAACCTCCTTAGTGACCATGTAAACATCTTGTATGTTGGTGGGTCTAGAAGGTTATTCCTGAGGCAAACACAGTGCAGAGTAAAAATGGTAGAGAATAGTAACAGGGAGCAGCTTGCAGAGCTGTTCTAAGCCCTAGAGCTTGAGCACAGGAGGCTGCACTGCAGTGGGCACCTCCTTTACCCCTGTGGTTTCTCTTGGAGGAGTACCTAATCCAGAGCGGCTCTTGGCAGTTGTCTGCTGCACAGAGAGGCAATGCTCCTTATTTTCCTTTCTCTTTTGCAATAAAAAGGTCCCAGCTCTGCTGCAGGGGAATGGCAATAGAGCCAAGAGCAAAATTTGCCCTTATTTTTGCCAGCCAGCAGTATTCTCTTTAATTTTTAATGATTACAAACTACCCTATTCGTGAGGCTTTGGAAAAATCAATAATGCATGCACATTTGGTGGGGGCAAGTGATGTGATCTATCTGCAAGTCTGAGATTACAGTGTGAGATGAGGTACCAACAGTTTGAAATCCTTTATAAATGAATTAAATTGCTTTGTCTAAAAAGAATAGGATGAACTGGATCAAAACTGTTCCTTTCTGAGATAATAAATAAAGTAATAATATGATTGCTAATTTCACTGATTGAGGTTTGGAATCAAATTTAGAAAGGAAAAATTGAACATAGGTGTGAACTCCTGTTTCTAGTAATTGTTTTATCTCAAGAAGATTTTGGGTTCCCTTTCCGTAGGAGAGCACTTAGGTTGTGTTGAGAAAAAACCTGATATAAAATGCAAACTAAAGCAGGCAAACCCAGGAAATTAACACAGGACTTCCCAAACCTATTTTGATTGAAGTTCACTGAGTGAACCACTTTGATAATATCAGCTGGTCCAGCCGTACCCTTAGGGTGTGCAGGCTGCACCCCTGTTGGGTGCAGTAGTAGTAGCTGGGAAAAGTGCTGCTGGGCTGTAGTTGTTGTACATCGAGGTGTGCAGTCAGTTGGGCAGGGATCACTTTTTACTGGGGCACCGTGGTAAATTGAGATCACTGAGTTAATTAATGTTAAGAGTACATTTCTAATGAGTGAGTCTTTCTGCTTGCCTAAAGAATTTTCCTCAGAAAATAGAGTAGGCGGTTCCTTACAGTTTCAGTCTGTCCAGCCCTAAATGCCTGCTAGTACATAACTAAGAATCCTTCTCTCCCTGATTCTAAAGTACCTATAAAACTGCCCAGATTTATTTGTGCCTTCCAGAGGCAAATACCTGTTACTGTTTAAAACCTTCTGTAAGAAAATCTGTGCCACATCATTGGCACATGCTGGCAAATTAGAGGTGTTGGTGACCAAGGACCAAGGAGGATGTCCCCATCGTGTTTACAGATAGGTATCAAACAAATCAAAATAATTAGGAATTAAGAACAATGTACTTGAGACCACAACCATTTGAGATTTCAAAGTACATATATTGCCTCACTACGCACTATTCTGGCTTGTTTTTACCTCTTCAACTGAGTTAGCATGACAAAGATGTGATAGCAAAAGATGAAGCAGCTGGTCCTTTTCAAACTATATCAGTGATTAACTTTGTTTATCAAGGAAAGAATCCACAATGGTTTATTGTTTGTGGTTTTGGAGGGGTTTGTTATTCTTCATTCCCTCAAGCTTTTTCAGTGTCATGTCCAAATAGAATTTGCTGCTTTATATTGGATCCTAAATCATGGTTCAGTTCTAAGAAGGCAAAGGGGATCTGTCCTTCCATTTGCAAATTCTTCCTTGTGTAAGACAGTACTAACTCAATGTTAAACCAGTATTTAGTGAAGAAAATTACCCTAAGAGATAATCTCTTGGCAAGGGGCAAGGAAAGCACAGTGGGAAGCCATCGGAATGTTTGAGCTTAAATCTGGAAAATAAGAGCTTGAATTTCTCTTTTTGTTTTATTTATTTGTTGTTTATTCACCTGTGCGGTTGTTTTTAACACTTGCCACAGTTGTTGAAGCATGTTCTCACCGACAGTGCAAGTGAGTAAGTCCTATGCACCTTTCTTTTCCCATATTATATTTTGCATAAGCACTGTTAAAATACAGCTATTCACTCTGGTGCCATCTATGCTAAGCAGAAATGTAAATCACTCTCATGCAATTCAAAGGCAATTCAAAGGAACACTGAGTACTGCGTACTTTTTAATCATCTTGTTACAATTAGCAACAATAATTAGTACTATTAACAACAACTGTGTATCATTTTAATTTGGCAATATCTACTGCTGTGAGGGAAAGGGTCAGAGAGCAGTATTTAGTAAAACAGAAATGCCTGTATGAAAAGAGAAGAGAGAGGTTTTAACATTCAAATTAATTTTGAGTTGGGATGAAATTGAGAAATTCTGTGCAATGGTTGGATTTATGCATTTAATGCACAGCAGGCTTGTGAGCAGGGCCAGCAGCTGCACCAAGGAAGATGGGTATGAATCTGGCTCTGCATGACTTGCCCCAGGATTTGCCTTGTTGTCACCTAGACCCTGGCTAAAGGCCTAGGGCAGCCATTAAGCTGGTGAGGAGTATCTTAAAGGTGTAATTCAGGAGCAGACCTAGAAATGCCAATCTGGGAGTTAATCCAGCTGTATTCCAATTCATGGGAGTAAAACAAGGAGCAAGAAAGCTTTTTGCTGCAAGCACCCTGCAGTATTGGTGGACTTCAGAGTGATGCACAGAATTTGCACCTCTGGACCATGACTGAATTAACCTTGATTCTGAGCCCATTACTCCTCCTCAGATGGCTTCTTTTTCATATTTCTCTACTGAAGCTTGAGGTAGGATCTCTTCCACCAAATCTAGCTCAAAAGCAGTCAAAATACCCTGTGCTTCCAAAGAAGATGCTGTCCAAACCAAGACTTTTGCCTCCCTGCCTTCTGGCTCTACCTATCCATGCAGGTGCAGAGGGGAGTCTGCTAAACTTTTTACAGAACATAGGTGGATTTTTAGTTGCCTTGTTCTTTGTTAGTCCATTTTATTCCTGGTTTCCCGTGCTGTTCAATAACAATTTGCAAAGGCTAGGGTTAACTAGTCTTGCATAATAGTCTTACATAAATTAGAAATATGGAAGTTCTGAACTGTGCCTGGGCTAGTGAGGAAAGAGCTCTTGGAGCTCCCTGGAAGACAAGTAGCTCCACGCAAGTTTCCATCCCACCTCCCTTGAGCACCTATTTTGGTAGGAGATGAATCACTGCTTTTCCACTCCTTTTGACTAGAAAGAACCTGGATGACTCACACACACTAGCAAAGTGCATAATATGTTATTATAATATGTTAGATATCCTGGCTAAGCTCATCCCTGAGAACCCCTTCAGAAACTGCTATTTTCAGAGACAGCTCGACTGCCTTGGTATGGAGGAGAACCAGGGTGGGAAGGAGGGTTGTTTCTGGCTGCAGTGTCACGGCATCACTGGTCTGGCCCTCAGCTGTGCAGGAGGTTATGCTTGTGCACCACATCACAAGCTGTGAGCCCTGTGTTACAGTGGCCTCATGCCTGAATCTGGAACTGTTCCAGTCAAGCACAATCTGAGCAGCTGAAAAAAACCCCTCTCTAGTCCTAAGGAAGGCTTACACATGCAGTGAGCTGCAAAAAGATGGCTCCAATCCCAAGCTATGTTTTCATCATTGTGTTTTCATCCTGGGTATCTTGCTGAAAATCCCAAAAATTTCCCAGATGCGACCATTATTATTGCTTATGTGCTTTTATGTGTGGGTATATTCTGCTAAAATTGCCTCTTCTTCATATGATTTCTACAGCAGTGCTTCTCATAACAATAAATTCCTTTCTTTTACAAATACAGTTAAGATAATTGCTCCTTTTACAACCCATGCTTACCTAAACAATTCTGGTTTAAAGCTGGTTTAGAACAAGGATTTCCACATCCAAAGCAACAGGAGTATCCAAGAGTGCAGCTGCCAAGCAATGCCTGAGCCCCCTGGGGCAGGACCTGTGCAGGGTCTGCTCACTGAGAAAGTCTAGGAGCCAAGCTCCTCAGCTTCTTCTCAGGCCTGAAACAGAATTTCATAACAGATGAACTGCTGTATTTCCAAACAGCTGTGCAGCTTGATAAGCAGATCGATATTTGGCATGGAAGGTTGCACAGTCTGTGCTTGTCTACTTCACACTCATCATTACTTTTCCTCCATTTGGCATTGGAATAGCTGTCACTCTGCTTGATTAGCTCCCAGATGATGGAAAAGTTGGCAAACTGTTTCTAATGGAAACACAGCAGTCTATGTCTAGAAGGGGGTTGTTGGAAGTGAATTTAAAATACAACAGATACATTTAGGAAATTATTTACATTTTACTCTGTGATGGTCCCCTGGCAACCGTGCACAGAGTCTCACTGAGGTGTTATTGAATAAGAACCCTTTGGGAGAGAGAGAGCTGGCTGAGAGCAATTTTCTTAAGTGAGGACACAGTTTCCAGAAAATAAAATAATTTCCCAGAAGCTCATTTTTATTATGAACAATAAAAAATTACATATTTTATGGTCATTTTGATCTGTGTATTAACACTTTCATCAAAATGGCCTGAGGCATTTAATATTGTGTTGGTATTAACTGGAACTCCCTTGCTGCTGTGTATCAGCCTATAGAACCATAGCTCAGGACTGCCTGTGTCTACCTGCTTGAAGGCTGATATAGGTTGGTTTCTGGCCAGCATCTATCACTTGTTCTAGAGAAGGATGCATGGCAGGTCTAGGACCCAAAGCAGGGCAGGAACAGTGGGGCCCTGGAGGTTTTCACGCTGTCTTCAACTACATTAGTGTGTGCTGAAAAGGAGTGGCTAAGAGGCTGCACTCTCAGGTGCGTGGGAAATCAACTGAATCAAGCTCAAAGGTGGTCTAGTCAGTTATATAAACTTTTCCAGTGAGTCAGATTACTTTCTTTTGCTCAGAACGATACCTTTGGAGGATGTATTCACTGCAGCACAAAATCTGTTGCACCAAATTAGAGGCATCATTTCAAGAGAGAGAGCAGGCTTAGGAAAGGATGTCTTCTCTGGACGGGGGAACAAAAGATGCATGACAGCAATCTGCATTCCCTCAGGAAAATGAAGTAAATTCATTTCAGCTTGTAAAAACCCAAAAGATTTCATTCCCAAGCTGTTTTGGTTATTTTATCCTGATCACTGCACTCTGTGTGCCTCTGCACTGCAAATTAACATTTGCTGTCTGTAATCTCTGTCGAGCCAATTGCATTGATTTATACCTGTGCTCTTGTCCAGTTTATCTCCCTTGTGACCAAGGAGGCAGTTCTCTTCTGCTCTTGTGACTTTTTCATTATTGGAATTTATCTTGGGGCTGTGACTGTGGTGCAGAGCGTGCTCACTGCCTCTCTGAATGAAGAGCTTAGTAGGTCTGCATCTTGACACAGCTCTGGGAGGAACAGTGCTTCCCTCTCCCTGCCCTGGGAGCCTGATGTCATGCAAAGCAAGAAGAGTGACTTCAGAACTGCCTGGGAAACTCTGTTTCCACTGAATCAGAGTTTAAGAAGGCAAACATGAAGCAGAAAGCATTTTTCTTATCATGGCAGATCAATTCAAGATGTATCCAACTGCATAATGCTGTAGATGCTATTTTTAACGAAAATATTTTAATCTCTGTGGCAGCGTAAATGTTCCTGATAGACAGTATATGCTGTCTCTGACTTCTGTGGATAAAATAATTTTACTGTTACCATCAATAATTCTCTCTGTTTCCACTAAAAGCACTTCAGTATTATTCCTGGTAATTGAAACAGAGACCCAGACAGCACTCATTGCTGTGAATGGGAGCAGATGTGGCTCATGGGAGCTCCTGCTCTGGCTTCATGGGGACAGCTTTTGGGGTCCCAGGGGAGTGAGAGTCACCTTCAAGGGATGCTGTCTTGGAGGAGCTGTGTCCCATGTGCATGGAGTTGTAAAGTGGAGGGGTTATCCTTTACTACTCCCAGCTCTACAGGACTCAGTCTTTTGTGGAGTCAGCTCAGCTGGTAGCAGAGATGGCAGAAGGTACACCTCAGGGAAAAGATGGCCCTGAATTGCTTAAAAGCTCCTGACATGTCAAAATGCTTCTACGTGACCCAGGTGTTACTATTCTTTTAGTCACTTTCCCATCTGGGTAGCAGAGAACAATTGGTAAGGTTTCTGATTTAAAAGGATCCTGCTTCTTGCATTTCACTATGAAAATGGGGAGAGTCAAGCCTGAAAATACACTTGTAAAATGATAACCTAGGAGAGGAGAGCCTTGCTCCCAGGCCATGGTACAAACCTCTGGCAGGGGTATGGGGTCACCTGACTGTGGCTTTAGGTAGTTAAATCCCTTCACAAACCTGCAGTCAAGTCTCTTTGCAGAAGGGCTGTAAGGATTTAAGAGTTTTGAGTCACTGGTCAGCTTTAGGATTTGGAGCTTAGTTCCTGTACACCTCATGCCTTTAGAAAATCAGATTTAAGGACCTGTAAAATGCCCTGTCCTGGCTTCAGCTTGTCCATGATGTCCCTGCACTAGGAGAGCACCTAGTGCAGGGCACAGGATGGGGCTCTGGAGGAGCGTAGGGTTTCCTTTATCAGGGGAGGTCTAGCAGTGTCACCAGTGTCTAGCATGTGCTCCAGGGTTCCTCCACTGCCCAGACAGGCTCCTTGTGCAGCAAGAGACACCGGTAGGATGCCCAATATTTGTGCTTTCATTATTGCCATAAAAGCGGCATGCCTGGCTCTGCAGAAGTTGTTGTTGTTGTATTGTAAAAGTGAAATTTAGATAAGGTCAAGGAGAACAAAATAGAAAGTTCAAAACATCACCAGAGCTGGGGCTGAGGGTGCTCCTCTGCAGTGGTGCCTTGTGCAAGTGTTGGGTACATCACAATACAGACCATGAGTGGAGCCTGAACACAACATTCATCTATCTCACCCAGGGCATGAGTCCCCATCTTTCTATGCGTTGTATCCTTATAAACTGGGGTAAAACCTGTAGAGCACTACACATGTTTCCTTCCTTTTGGAAAATTATTATTCTGATTTTTCCAGCTTCTGCTTTTTTCTTCCCCTTTTTCTATTTTTCTGTTTTATGTGTCAGTACACATTCCTATGTGAGTCTTTGTGCTTAAATGGAGAGAGCTGTAAATCGTGCCTGAGGCTTCACTGTTTCCAAAAGAAACGACAAAGGATAAAAAAAAATCCAGAAGACCTAAATGAAGACCACAAAAGGAATGAGGAGGGAAAGACTGGATAAAAAGAGAAATGTATACTAATTATTGGAAAGCCTCTGATTTTGAAAAAGGACAGTCTTTGATGGAAGAAGAAAAGTGTTGTTTGGTATAATTTGATTCACTGCAATTCCAAATTGCTAATTAGTGTGCAGGCACATGGCAATACTTCTAATAACTTCCCAACACCTTTTGTTACCTGCTTGCTCAGGCTGTCTAGTCTAAATGAGTCTGTTCAGTTCCAAAACTGTGCATGTCCTTGTTACGGCTACAGTGCTTAATTAGACCTTCTTTTTGTAGCTGGCTCTGCTGTGCTTCTCAAGAGCCATCTGCTCAAAATAGAGGAAGGGATGGAGCAGTACCTTTATGTAAGCTTGTGCACAGAGCAGAATAGCTCTGGGCTAAAAAACCACAAATAGGTAAGAGCTTTGGTGGTTGGTTGCATTGCTGGGTGGCTGGTCTGTGTCTGGCTAAGACTACCATGCAGCAAAAGGGGAGATGGGGGATCAGCATTGTCTATAGGAAACAGGTGTAGAGGTGAGAACTGCTAATTTGTGTCCCAGAGCAGAAGGCTATAAAGACTGGGTCACCCTTATATGTCAGCTAATTTTGAGAGCATTTACAAAAATTAGGAACTAGATCCTAGTGTCTGGTGACTTCTCTTGAATGGCTTTGGAGCTTGTCAGGTACCTTGACAATGGGAAATACAGAGTCAAATTTAGTACTTGAAGTGTTCAGGTCTTTAACAGTGCTTGGCTCATGCTGGGAAGAAAGAGGAAAGCTATCACTCCACTGCATTTTTGTTTTGTTTCATTTTGTTTTGGCATATAGAGAAATTGTTTTCTCATAACAAATAGATGATGATGCTCTGAGATAGTACAGTGTGTGAATGTCTGTGCTATTCATCATCTTACTGGCTAAAAGGTATGTGTGTAAAACTGAAGAAAAGGAGGCATTGCTTGGTATTGGTCTGCCCCAAGTGATGTCAAGGGACTTTGACCCTGCTGCAGGTACATAGTAGTTGTCCTGCAGAAAGGAAATTATATTCTCTTACACTGGTCTTCTGTGACCATAGCACATCAAATTCTTAAATGTGAGTTATTTAAGGGCAACAAACTGCACATAATTTCTGTTGGAAATAATGCCACTGCCTCATTCAGTTTAAGAGCTTCACGGTGCGACCTTGGGCATGCCCTGATGTTGGACAGATTCTTAGGCTGGACTTTGCTGAGCCTCTGCCACCTACAAAACAGCTAGAGACATTAGAACAATAGGCTCCTTTGTAAACTGTCACTTCTCCCACAAAGAGCAGCTTCCTTCGTGAGCACTAGTTCAGAATGTGCACACATTTGCAGGAGAAATGACAGGTTACGAAGGAGGCAGAAGATCACTCTGCCAGAATCCAGGGCTCATTCTCAGCACAGTATCTGCTTTAGTGCACAGTTGCACATAATTTCCTGAAGTCCCCTGGAATTGCATCCTCAAGCTGGGACTTGTCATGTAAATTGTTTTTCTTGTCCAACTCTACAATACTGTACTGCTGTAACAACACTGCGGCCAATGTGAAATGTTTTGCATTATAAAAGAGACACAGAAATCTCAGTCTATGAACTGGTCTGAGGTGCCTCATGAGATGGTAACTTCATTAAGCATTTCTGGGAGTTCAGAAAAAAAGCTGGACAAGAGTGTACAATGTGTCTCTTGGGTTGGCCATTTGATGCTTACACAGAGTTAATACAAACCCAGGAGGCACATGTTGTGTTAAACCAGCTCCCCTCAAAGCAGTCCAATAACAGACATGTAAACAACAGCGCGGCAGCAGTAAAGGCAATTATCATCAAACCCAGTGGCACAGGAGAGGCAGAGCTGACTCCTGCTGCCATGTCTGGGGAACAGGGATAAAATGCTCCCAAGCCTCACGGGAGCTGTGCCCTGAACGGGCCCTGGGGCCCTGGCTCCCCTCGAGCCCTGTGTGTGCTGCAGTGCTCAGCACCTCCCTGTGCTCCAAGCACCAATCTTACAGCTCTTCCTGCTCTCAGCAGTCATACACACCTGCCTCAGTTGCTGTCTCCACCTAACAGTGTCCAGGGAATAGGTAGCCTTGGCTGTGGTGGGGGATGGGGCTGCTACTTATGGAGCACAGTGTCAGGGTTTGCAATGGGCTGCACGTGACCTGGCTATCAAAGCTATGCATTCCAGGATTAGATTTGAGCTCTTATAAGTATCAATATTACTTCTGAGCTGTTTATCTTGCTGCTTGCAGTGTCTCCTCTTCTCTACTCAAACACAGCAAAGGAAGCGGCACTGGCATCTTGTGGCAGGGAGTGCCAAGGCTAGTTCTGTGTTATAGCACTGATTTTCACCAGACATAGGTCAGATGTAAACCCAGGTCGAAAATTAAACCCACTCGAGGTGCTTCCTTTCCCTTGCCCCTTCTGATAATGGAGGAAACACCAGGAGAGATTAAAATTTCGAATAACAATATATTGAAAATTACAATAACCACAACAATATTAATAACAAGGAGTGTACAAAAGAGAGAGAGACCGTGTTCTAGCCACAAAAAAGGTATTCACCACTGAACATCCAGGCAGCACTTAGTGTGGCCTCCAACAAAGGCAGAATGGTGGAGAGCTTCTGTAGCTTAGCTTTTTCTCCCCTCAGCCCAGAAAGAAAAAATAATGGAAAGCAGGGACAAAACAAAAACCTGGAAGCTAGTTTGTCCGAATGAGCTGTACTGCCAAAAGGCTGACTGGCAGTGTCTCTCTCTCACCACGGTGGCAGTGGCACAGTGAGGCTCTCAGTGCCAAGAGGCAGCACGGTCCTGACCCCTGGTCCAGCACACCCTCCAGCCCGAGCCAGGCAGACAAAATGGCAAATTTTCCATATCCAACCTTGTCTTCTTCCTGCCAAGACCGCATCCCTAGCCATGATGTGAATGGTATAAAATGGACAGTGCTGAAAACCCCACCCCCTACTACTAACCTGGGGAATGAATGAAGTTTGGCAAAACCCCTCTGGGTGGGGAAGGCAAGGTTTGCAGCTTCTGCGTAGGCTTGGCACGAATGGCTGAGCCAAAACCAGTGACCTGCTCCATAAGCAGGGGGAGGCTTGGGCACAGCCATGGCACAGCCAGGGCACAGCCATGTGGGGTGCCCTTGCTGGGGTCACAGTGTCCCCAAGAACAGTATAAGTGGTTGTGTGAATGCTGGTGTGTATGGAGAGCGTGGCCAGTGAGCCTGTATCAGAAGGCTCTGTAGCCAAGTAAGAAATCCAGCAATTCACGTGCTATTGTATAGGAAGAGATTTTTTACGTCAAGCAGAGCTTCCAGACACAGCTGCAGACCAGCTTGGCTCCTGTGGCAGCCCTTGGGGCCATAACACTGCCTGCTGTCCTGCTGCAAGCAGAGAGAAACCTGGGTGACAGGAGTGGCAGGTGTGCAAACACGGTGTCATTTTTATTAGGAGAGGCTGGAGAGACCAGCAACCCTGACTGACAAACAAGGGAGGCTCTGGAGGAGGAATGAGCCTCTCATGTCCTTGAGTACTCTGCCATCTTGCCTTTGAGAAGCAGAAGTTGGTGTAGATAATAACCCAGGCTCTTCAGCTTACTAGCTACAAAAGTTTTCACAGTGCAGATACAATGAGAAACGCCTTTTAAAAGAATGTGCACACATTTATTGTATCTTTTAAGAATGGTTTTACTTGAAAATAATAATAAAAGGTTACCACACTAGTGGTACTAGTACTAAAGTACTAAAAGCGAAGGTAACATAAAGGAGAAGACTTTGTACCTTGACAAGCTGCCTTGTCTTCGATAGATCACAGATCACAGAATATTCTGAGTTGAAAGGGACCCACAAAGATCGTCAAATCCAACTCTTAAGTGAATGACCTATACTGGGATTGAACCTTGGTGTTTTTAGCACCATGCTCTAACCAGCTGAGCTAATCTCAGGGAGAGGTGATACTTCCCATTCAGTGGTGCTATGTCCAAAGGACTCACGGTGGCCTACAGGAAAATTAGTTTCTCCCACCTGAAGACAAATAGAACATTTGTGAGCAAATGCAGAAAAGCAACTTCCGCAGGCCTCTTTCCTGAGAGCCAAAACCCATGTGTGGAGCTGCTGATTGACTGTTTGAGACAGCAATGCAATTCAGATGAAAGATTATCTGACATTTTAAATATCTGTAAGTTTAATATAACAGGTAAAATTGTCTTGTAGGGATATTATATATATGGAGTCACAGTTTTAAAAGGTGATTGTAACACAAGCAATTGACTGCCATGTAGAGTATGTGCTAAATGATGTCTTGAGTGATAATGATGGTTCACTTGGCAGCCTGACAGATCCCTGGTCCATTTATTACAACACTGAAACTGAAGTTCAGGAGATGCTGCCAGATTGCATTGGCATTGCATGGGCATGAAGTGGCAAAATTCAGCCTTGTGCAGCGAACCACCCAGTGCTGGCTGGCTGCAGGTGTAGGGTTGGGAGCCATTGGCAGACACCTGAATTCCTGCTTCTGGTTCCTGAAGATGTGCTGGCTGAGGCTGGGCCACCCTGCACTGTGGGTCTGTCTGTCTGTAATGGAAGCCAAATGTGCAGTTTGGACACTGAAAAACACATCTGAGAAGCCCTCTGTTAATGGTTATCACTGTGTCACTTCTCCCCACCCAAAATCACATCAGATGAGAACATAAGAGATAATGAATTGCACAAATCTTTTTTTTTTCCTTAAAACATACATATTTATCAGTTGGTTTTATTTCAGGTTTTGTTACTTTCTTTTGTCACAAGCTATTGATTTGACCAAATCTTTTGGTAAGCAGAAAAATATAAGCTTTGTAGCAGTCTTGTTACCCTGAATAAAAAACCACCAACGGGCGTGGAGCAGGAGCCAAGGATTTGCTGTGTTCATCTCTATTTGCTGGAGAGTGAGCTGGAATTTCACATGGTGTGTTCAGCAGCAGCTACTCAGCATCGCCTGGGAGATTGTAATTAGGGACATTCCTCCTGCATGATGTACAGCCTGCTCTCACAGCAGCGATTCTCTTTCAAAATCCTCACATCTGTCTGTGGGTGTAAGACTTTGTTTTCTTAAGTTCTGTGTGGCTGTTTTGAAATAGGGTTGGTTTTGAGGGTATGAGCGGTGAGTGGGCTGGGAGAGGACAGGTATCTTCAGAGGAAGTGGCAGCCCAGTGTGGCCTTGGGGACGTGGGGCAGATGCGCTGCCAGGCGTTGAGGAGGTTGATTTGGACTCCAGCACCTCCATGCCTACTGCTTACAAAGTAACAAGGCGTGGGTGCTGTCCCCTCTCACCCAGCCTGTGGCTGCTGTGGGCTTGCAGAGCGCCTGAGGGGATCGGGGCGCTGAATGTCCCCTGCTGCAGGAGCAGGCACTGGGGGGGCAGCAGCTCGGGGTGCCTTCCTCCAGGGTCTTGGACATTTCTGTGCAGGAGAATGTGGCCTGTGTACAGCCTGTGATCAGAAGCTCAGCCCAGCTGACATCCTTCTCCCCACAGTCCCTGAGCCTTCAGCAGAGCCACAGAGGAGGGGGGAGGGCCTGGGGGCTGTGCAGAGGTCAGGGCTGGAGCAGGGTTGGGAGGGGGTGGGCACAGGCTTTGGAGCAGGGAAAAAGGGCACAGCAGGCTGAAGTCTGACCCAGAAAAAAATCCCATGATGTCAATCACTGCAGTTGCCATGATGGCTTATGTTTTATTGAAGAGAGAGCCCGAGGTGGTCTCTCTGAGCTTGGTGGACAGTTCTGCAATTGTCCAGTCCCTGGACTGGTCAAGCCATGCCTTGCCATGGGCTTTTCTCATGAATAATCACCCACAAAGAAAAAAGCCTTGTGTGCTGCCCAGATGAGGTAATGGGGGGTATTACTAGCATCCAGCAATGCTCTGCTTTCTATTAGAGCCCCCTGCTCTCACAGGGGATCCATGGCCTGACCTCTGCTGCTTACATGCTAATCCTCCTACCTTGTAAACTTGGCCTTGCCACTTCTCCCATGATCAGGGACTCTGATAAAAACAATGCCCTGATTGCAGATAAAAACCTGATAAATTATAGTTCCTCGAGCCTAGAGTACAGTGAAATGTTATGCAAAGAAGAAGAGCGAGAGACCATTTCAGAGCCTTTTATGGTGATTCATCTGGGAAATTATCTGGGAGCAGATAATTTAATGCTAATAGCTGCTTTTTTTTTCCCAATGTCATTGTCAGATGATATTCCAGCATCCTCTCTCATGCAAAATGGGCTGGGATTTGCTTTGAAATTCTTCAGCTACACAGCCAGTGAGATGAGTAATGAGCAACAAAGATAAGGAAATATTTTGAGGAGGATTATGGTGCCTCCCAGAAACTGAGTTTTTCCTGACTGGGTGTTATAGGGCAAAATCGTAGTCTAGGGACTAAATACTTGGTTGGTGTTAGGTGTTCTAACTACAGAGAGCTTAAGGAATGGCACTTCATGGGAACTCTAGATGCAGCAAAGGCTATGTGTGCAGAGAACAAGCAGGAAAAGTACTTGAGAGACGGGAGGCAGAGGATGGGCAGAGGAGGGGGAATAGTTTATGTTATTTTACTGGAAGTGCTGAAATTGTTATTTTGCCATGTAAACAGTGTTTAATTTTTGAGCCCTTTTAAATGTGGTGTAGTAGAGAGACCGGTGCTTTGTTAGCATGTGGTGGCAGAAGCCCATTAGGCAAGTAATTAGAACACTTGGCAGGGTGGGGGAGCCTGATTCCATCTCATCTCTGTAATACCAGCATGCCCTCGCTGCTGCCTCTCGGATTTTTATTTCCTCCTCTTGACACATGCAGCTTGCATGACCAGACATCCAACTGGCCCAGACTCCTCTTGGAGATACGGGAGAGCTTCATCCAATTCCTCACTCCAAACTGGGCTGGCAATGAGCAATTTTTCATCCAGGTGCAGAATGTACTTAGTTTTCTCCTCAAAATTTCTAAAATGTTCCTAGACCATGTGCCACAACCTGAGTCTGCTCTTCAAGTTACCATTTCCTGTCACTGCTGAAGAGCCCACAATTTTTGACATTCATACTTAGAAAAAAATGCCCTTTTCGAGTTCAAACGAAGCATTTCCATGTTATTGCACCGTCTCCAAGACACTCTTCTGCCACCTCCAGCTCCAGTTCTTTTTTGGGCAATAATTGAAACTAGTTGTATGCCACGACTTGGCATATAATAGAAAATGGCCTGAAACAAATTGAAGGAGAAAACGCATTTGAGATTAGAATGACTGCAAGGTGTAACATGTGCTTGTTGTGCCATATCTTACAATGAGTGACGATACAGGCACACAGCTGAGGTGCTGAGACACACTGACAAGCAGTTTCCTTCATGTCAAAAAGTGATGTTAAATCACAGCTGTTATTTTCATGCCAGATGGACCAAAAATCCCCAAGTGTGAAACCTCTGCAGATAGAGGAAACATTACATCCAGCTGAATATGTATTTTGCAATGTCTTGACTTTTTTCTGCAGTTTTCACTAATTCATTTCAAGTTTTTTGTAGCTCTTAATATACTACATAACATTTGCCTCTAACTTAATCTTTTCTTAGGTGTGCAAACCTCCTGATGGAGAGTATTGTAATTTTCTATCTCCATGCACAATTTTGACACATTATTTTGTGTTCTTAAATCCTTTTAAACTTTTTTTCCATATTCTTATTCCCCTGTGGTACAAAGAAAAAGTCAACATTATGATTTCATTGCTGGAAAGTAAATTCATAAATTCTTTGATAATGAAATTCACAGAAATACCTTTGTCCCTTTTTTCTTCCTCTTCTTTTTTCTTTTTTAACAAACAATGTTTAAAAATGTTTAAACAAGGTAACAAGTGGGAAATGGGTAGATACATAAGAGCTGTTTTATAATCAGCTCTCTGATAACCTGACCTGTCTTCAAAACAGCAGGAATCAGTTTTGTGCTGAAGCCTTCCTGTTTCTTTTATGGCTCTAGCAATCTTAACTGTAAATAAAACTTAAAATGACAGATGTGAAAGCCTGCAGAATAATTGCTGTGAGGGTAAAAAGCTGGTAATGGATTTGATGCTGATCCTGTGATTTTTCTGGGGACAGTTTTGCAAGCCTGGCTGATACCCTATGTTTTCTGCTATTTTAGATGTACTCATAGACAATGAAACATGCTTTGAAAAGAATTGTATCCTATGAATGTTTAACAAGAAAGTAGAATTTGACTGACGCTCAGGGAGCGCCTTGGGCCTCGTGCAGAGCTGTGGGCAGCGGTGGGTGCAGGTCTTGGCTCCTCTCACTGGGGGTGCTGTGGGCTCGTGGGAGGGCCAGAAGCCATGAGGAGTGGATGTGACAGAGCTTCAGATTTTCTGTCCTCAGTTTTTCTGCCATATACCCTCGGTGCAGCAGCTGGTGGGCTTTTCGTTGCTTTCATGCTCCAGGGGCAGATCTCCATCTTTCACGCAGACTGAATCCTGTGGGAAGGGCTGCCACCATCCGTCCCACTCCTGGGCAGATGCTCTGCCAGGGGGTCTTGTCCATTCTCTCTTTAAAAATTCAACATCCAAACGCATAATGTATAAGAATAATATAGCAGAAATATTACAGGTATGAGTATTAAGCAGAGTGGTATTACTGCAACCCTAGGGTATATCACCGTGTCCCGCAGCCGTAGGAAGGAGACAGGCAGGAATTGTGCAGCAAGATTGATTTATTTAATTATTTTACAAACTCTTTTATAGACTCTTTTCTTCATAGTCTAATTGGACAAAGGATCAGCCACCCCTTGGGGGTGATTGGCTAAAATCCTGAAACATCCATTGTCAAAATATTTTTTACTGTACTATAAACAAGACTTTTCAAGGCTGCAGGTGTTTGGTTGTTTACAGAACCCTGCTACCTCTTCTGTGAGAGAGAAAATTCTCTCACGGACTTAGAAAATAGCAAGAAAATCCTTGCTAGCAGCACTTTTGTATCCACAGAGTGGTACTTTAAGGTTAAATACAGCAGCTGGACAGTCCCAAACAAATTAAAAAAAAGATGGGCCCCGTGGCTGAGGCAGGTTGCTGCCAGGTATTCCCCCATGCAGTTGCTGTGTTTCTCAGCTCAGTGTGGTGTGGCTGGGGTTGGTGGTTCAGGTCCTCATGCTGAATGCAGCACATGCCTTGCGACACTCAGAGGCTGTCTAAAGCATTGAGTGTGACCAACATTTCTGCTCTGGTATTTCCTCAGAGTAGGAACCAGATAAACACCTGCTGCTTGCATGAACCTGTTGTTCCTTTGAGGCCTATCCAACTTGTGTTGCACACAAGTAACACATGTGTTTTAATTGAATTTGGTGAAGTTGAGAAGTTTGGCAGTATGTTCTGTCATGGTTTATGCAAAATTCCGATAGTTCTCCTTCAGTTTTTTGCCTTCATCTTATAGTATTCTTTGTTACAGTCAATTGGTTGAAGGCCACTATGAGCAATAAGAATCAGCTGTGGTTTACATTAGCATCTGTAACAAGATTTGAGATGACTAAAGCAATTTTCAGTGAGTCACTGGCATACCAGTGCTGTGGTGCAAGTGAGGGCTTGACTGGGGCTGCACTAGCACTGGGAGCTCTCTGCAGGCAGCTGCTGTCCACCAGGTGCTAGGCTTTGAATCTAACACACTAAAAAAGACTCAGGCAGCTCTTCTGCAGAGCCAGGTCCCACAGACCCAGTCAATCAGTGTTTAAGATACCCCATTGCTTCTGCAAAGTCAGGGACTGTGGACAGGTCAAGCAGTGAAACTTGCCCCTGGTTTCAGCACAGGCTTCAGACCTACTTTGTGGGAGTGCATTGGGGATGCTGGAGAGCCTTCGTTGCTTGGGATGGGATGGGATGGGATGGGATGGGATGGGATGGGATGGGATGGGATGGGATGGGATGGGATGGGAGCAGCTGGGAGCACTGCAGTGTGCAGGCATATGCCTGCTCGGGGAAAAAGAGTGCCTGTGAGTTAAACATTCAAAGGAAGCTCCTTTGACCAGTTTTTTGGAGAGGAGTTCAAGCTGTAGAAGGAACACCCTGCACTTTCTAAACCACACTTCATTACTTGAGACTATGTGTTAAGTTTTAAAATCTGTTTTGACAAGCAGTTTGTTGGGCTGCTTCAAATAATAAATAATTCAGCATTCCCCCCAAATATTTTTTGCAATGAATAAAATTGTGTTTATGACATTGAAATAAAATATTAAAGACAGAGTAAGATAACTGTGTGTAATACAGCCGTGAATCTCATTCACAGCTCTGTGATCTGCTGTTCAGCAATGCTTCTTTCACTGCCTCTTGTTAGTTTTGTGTTTGCAAACTGCTTTGACAATATTGGAGAAGCACAGGGCCAGGGCAGAGTGAGGGCCCTGGCGCAGCCCTTGACCAGTGCCAAGCTGTTCCTGGCCTTAGCAGGGCCACAGGGCAAACTCTGGCTCCTGGGTGTGAAGTGCTACTTCACTGCACTGTATCCTGGGCAGAAGGAGATATTCACCCCCAGCAAACCCTTTTCTCCCTCAGGCTTGCCAGGAACTTGTGTGCTGCTGGATGGATTGCATTTAGGTGGTGTTGTAGAAAAGAACAATATTTTAAAAATATTTAAAAAATATTTTTTACTGTGGTTTGTTTTTCCAAATGTAACGAGTAACTAGGTTCTGGAGGTTGGTGAACATGGACCTTTAGAAAGGTTATTTATGTTGCTCACCTTGTAGCTTGGTTTATGTACTCTTTACTTTACTGTGGTTCCCAGTGGTATGTTCAGCCGGTTCCTTCTCCTCGCCCCAGGCAGCACAAGGGAAGTGGCCATGTCTCACGGCTGCATGCACACAGGTTCAGAAGAGCATTTCCCAGTGTCCAAAAGTGAGTGCTTTTTTCACGGGGACCTTTGCAGAGGTGGGTTTTGATTCCAGCCGCTTCTCCAAGGCTGTCTTCACAATGCATCTCACAGGGCACTCCTTGGGCTTGAGCTCATGGGAACTGCTTCAAGGAAATCCCATGGCATCTGTCATAAAAAGGCAGTGGGAACAAGGGAGATGAAATTTCTACCTTTTCTCTGGCACCATATAGCTGTTAGTTTAGCTTCCTATGGATGAAGTGATGCCTATTTATATATTCCCCATGCTATGATGGTTCCTTCTGTCAGTGACAGGGTACAGCAGACAGGGAAGCAGAGCAGCTGGGTTTACAAATATAAAAGCCTGAATGCTGAAGGTAAGCAGTCACAGCAGTTTTTCTGAGCAGTCCTTCTTTAAGGCTAACAGTATCTATAGATTCCTATGGCATTTCCACTGCATTGGTCTGCAGCATGTGATGCTTGGTGTTGACAGACTGGATGCAATTTATCTGACGTAAGGAGCAGTCTGTGTTTGTGCTCCAAAGACCTGACTCAGCAATCTTTCAGCCCTCCCTTATCCTTGGTTTCATTGGGAAAGTGCTCTTCCTTTATCATTGTGAGCTGCGCTCTAGCTGTGTTACCTAAATAAGGAGTGTGGTTTACACTTCCTCTTACCTGTCATTGGTTCCAGCAGAGACAGTGGCTTTCTTGATCTTTCCTCCTATGCAGGCAGGTCCCTCCCATCAGCAGAGTACAAATGTGGCCAAGTTAAGCACTCAAAACACATTGATGCTAGGGTGGAAATTTTCTGCACAAAATTAACCTGCATCCTGGCTGTAAATCCTGAGAATGCAGGACTAGCGGGGAGAAATGCGCCAGGAGCCAAGGGAAAGGAAAGCCCAGGCTCAGCAACCAAAGAGATTGTCCAATTATTGTGATAAAACAAAAAAATGGGTGATTTTCTGTAGTTTCACCTACAAAACCAACTTGAGTTGCTATGGCCAAATTTCCAAAATGAAAAAAAAAATCATTAGGCTGAAATTTTTTTTTTACCATTCTGTAAAGTTTTAGCTTAGAATAGTGAGGAGAGGAGGTTGCAGCAGGCTCTGTCAGCCAGCAGCACTAACAGACTGCTCCTGCCCCCACTTATGCTTCCTAAATAAGTTAATTTCAAAGATTTAATCCATGATGTAGTTGAGTGTCTGTGTGATTTATGTTTTCTTGACATATGTCATCTTGTGTCTGTTGGGTCAGTCCTTAGTGC
This sequence comes from Coloeus monedula, assembly GCF_965178545.1. Lineage (NCBI taxonomy): Eukaryota > Metazoa > Chordata > Aves > Passeriformes > Corvidae > Coloeus > Coloeus monedula. Next base: position 19,051,492 of record NC_138795.1, on the reverse strand, counting down.
TCCATTGTTAATTCTCTGAGTGTGACTCTGAAGTTACCTTGGCACATGGATGAGCTGTCGCAGGGACTCTGCTCCACCAGCAGTAAAACATTCCAGAATGAAGTGGCAGTACACCACCCGCTTTAAGAAAAGCCTCCCTTGTTTTCTCTGCCACAGTAGCTTCCATTGATTGATTTCACAAAGTTGATCAAGTTTTAAAGAACAGGGCCATCAATCACATACTTCAGGCTGTCCCAGGCACAGGGTGTATTTGTGACTATCTGAATACAAACGTGTTGCCAAAACATCTGTCCCCACATGCATGTGGTATAGCAAGATAAGAGATGAAGAGTATTATTTGTTCTAACTGGGAGGGGTTTCAGATCTCTGGAGACATGTTGTCTGGAAGAAAACAACAGCAAAATTAAGACATTTTCAATTAAATCTAATTTCAAAGTGTTAATTACTAGTTGCTAGACATCAGATAAATCTGATTATTTACCAGTCAGCCATAAAGCAAAGTATTGGCACAGTGGTACCAGATGTCCATTGTAGTTCACTGGGGAATTAAACATGAGAGGAATGCAAGTACAGTGTGTCCTCTCTCCTTATTTTCTTTCTTTCTCTTTGCTTACGCTCTCTATTTATTTGCCTGTACAGAATGAATGGCTGTTGAGTGCTTTCTCTGCAGCACCTTAACTTGTTACCTTCCATTCAGAAACATTCCCAACAAAAGGGAAAGCAAAAGAATCAACAAGGAAAACTTGCAGAAAGCCTTGTTTTCATTTCACAGACAAGACATATAGAAAAGGTGATAACTCAGGTATTTGCATTTAGAAGAATATGAAAGGAAACTCAGACATGAACAAATCTGATTTCTGCATGCTGTTGCTGTTTTCTGTACATCTGTTCAACAAGAGAAATAGTGAAATAATAAACGATTCCCCTCCAGCCTGTAAGCATGCCTAGCACAGGGAATTCTGCTCAATCCCACCTAATACTGGTATCTCTTTTAGCAGAGTGATTGTAGTTTATTGTCTTGATTTCATTTTAGTTGTTGTTTGAGCTTAAAGTTTCACTAACAATGCAAAAATGCTTCTGGAAATCAGCCACGTGCCTGGGTGCTTGCTCCATCCCTGCAGTGGCTTGGGCAGCATGTGCCCCTGAGCCTTTGCCTGCTGCTAGGCCAACATGAGGAAAAAGAAAGAAACAGATTGTTTTACTCTGTGTTATTTCTATTTCCCACTTTTAATGGTGAACAGATATTTTGTCCTTCTGTCCATCTCTCCTTGTAAGTCTTCCAGCTATTCTGAGTACCTGAAATACTCCCCTTACTAAAAATAGAAGGTAAAAAGGGAGGGGGAAAAAAGCACTACTGCTTGTGCATGGGGGTAGCCAAATCCCATCCCCACAGTATTAAAAAATCCTCCACATTGTCTTCCCTGTGCTTTATTCCCTGAGAAGCTGCAGCGCTGATGCTGGTGCAATCCCTGGTGTTCCAGGTACCACGCTGTTTGCCCGACTGGGGCTGTCAGGAGCTCCACGGTGTTGGGGCAGAAGTTGCACTCACTGGCTTGTTCTGTGCTGAACTCACTGGTTAGAGGTGCTGAGCCCTCCAAACCAGCTTCTCTGGTGGGAGTCTCAGTGCTTTATATTGCCGTGTATTACACAGGATGAGTTGATCTCCTGGCTGGCACATTATGTATTAATATATTGCCCTTTAGTGACTTGTTGGTGAATAAATTGCCAACAATTACAGCAATTGGGCTGCCTTCGTCCTCCCCAGACCGTAGCTTTCTGCTTAAACCAGGTGAAGCTTCTAAGGGACACGTGCACAAGCCTCACCACGGAGCCACGTGCTACAAGCATTGTAAAAGCCGCTGAGCAGCACTGAGGTACCAGGCGAGCTCAGGCTCTGGCTGCAACCTGCTGCATCCTCACCACTGGCTGCCCACGGGGCTCGGAATGCTCAGGTACAGGTACGATAAATCGGAAAACACTTCTCGGGCAGGGATCTGCAGTAGGGCAGGTTTTTCACCATCTGTTCTTCTGGATTTACTCAGCTGTTCAGAAACTAATGCATTTGCAAAGTCTCTTGAGCTCAGGGTTGCATTTGCCAGTAGAAGAGAGGGACAGTATTAGGCAACACTGTCTTATGGTATAGTGTTATGGTTGTGTTTTTCTTGGGCAGAGGGTAAACATTAACGTTGTCTAATTTCTTTGAGAAAGGCAGCTGGCAGATGTTGTATCAGACTGTTTTCCCTAATCTGTTGCGTGTCAGGAGCTGCCGCTGCATTGGAGCCATGCAGAGGAATGGGGGGGTGCAAGCGGGGCAGCTCCTGCAGCGCTGGCCCATGCACTGGCACTGCTGCACAGGAAATTATCTATTTCCCTGTTGGCACAGAGGTTGTCTGTTTTTTCCAGTGGCTACCACAATTAATACACTGTGTGCAGTGTAATAAATTGCTGGCCAGATAGGATGTTCTGGCAGTCGCAGTGCCGAATATCACAGATGCTCTGAATTCAGTACCCAGAGACAATAAAACTGGGCTACTCCTGATCCACTGGCACAGCCAGGACCTTCCCATACCTGTGGTTTTGTGTAGGATCTCTTTCAGTTGTTCACTGGTAGTGCATTTGTTAAAATGGTTTGGTAGAGATAGTTCCCATCTCCTTCATTATGAGTTTTATGAATAAGTGGGCACCCAAAGCTGTGTACACCTTCCATTTCCATCATGGCAGGATATATGCCCCCAAACAGAGTTTTATGGGAAACTCAAATACAAGCATTTACACAGATATTTGACTGACTTTTCAAAGAATTTTCCTATTTGATATGCAAAGTTTTTATCTAAATCTGACTTTTCAGTGTGTAAAGGAAATCAGGGCAAACATTTAGCACTAAATAAATTAGATACACAATGAATTAACTGTGTTTCATCTGCCAGAAATACTCATCACTAACATTTCATTAAATGCTCGTCAATAGGTTTACAATTAAAGTGGTCTAACAACTTTCCAGTGATCCCAGGCAAGGCCCAAAGGCACAGAGAGCAGCTACACAGCCTCTGCGAGGTGTCAGCATGTCAAACGGCAGTGACTGTGCCAGTCCTGCTGCTGAGTCAGTGGGCTTGTCCAGCAACTACCCTGAGGGATGCCAGAGTTGTTTTTCCTATTAAGTGAATCCATTCATGCAGGTTTATTACTGGCTGTTTTTAAGGAAAATCCCAAATGAAGCTGTAAACCATATTTAACTGACATAATGCTTTTCCTTATTCCTGCCTGTATTGGGTTTGCATGGCTTTGGTAGCAGGGGGGCTACAGGGGTGGCTTCTGTGAGAAGTTACTAGAAGCTTCCACCATGTCTGGCAGAGCCAGTCCCTGATGGTTCCAAAGATGGACATGCCACTGGCCAAGCCTGGGCCAATTAGAAATGGTGGTAACACCTCTGGGATAACAGATTTAAGAAGAAAGAAGAACCAAGTTTATGGTGCAGTTGTAATTTTCCAGTCAGAGAAAAGTGCAGTGAGTCCTTCCAGGACCTGAAGAGACCCTACAGGAAAGATGGAGACTATTTACAAGGGCCTGGAGTGCCAGGACAAGGGGGAATGGCTTCACACTGAAGGAGAGTAGTTTTGGGTTAGATATTAGGAAGAAAATCTTCCCTATGAGGGTGGTGAGGCCCTGGCACAGGGTGCCCAGAGAAGCTGTGACTGCCCCATCCTTGGAAGTGTCCAAGGCCAGGCTGGATGGGGCTTGGAGCAACCTGGGCTAGTGGGAGGTGTCCCTGCCCACGGCAAGGGATTGGAACTGGTTGATCATTAAGGTCCTTTCCAACCCAAACCATTATATGAGTCTATGATTAGCTCTCCCTTCTGAAGAAAGCAGTTTTTCAGTCTGATGTGGTCTGGAGAATGTACAAATACATATGTGTAAGTATGTACACACACATGAATGTATACATGTATAAAAAGAATACATCAATGTTGCGTACTGATCACTAGACTGACAAACCCTCTTGATGAGTTTGGGTGATGGTCACATCTGTGAGCAGCTTTCCCTGGCAGCTGGCTCAGCATGGGGATTCCATACTGAGGACCTACCACACCCTCAGGTACTTCAGTCCCACCATCAGTCTTAAAACATCTTTTCTTTTTTATTCCTAGTATTCTTGCATCAGTAGGATATTTAGGGGGTAAAACAGGATGTGAACTACAGTGGGTGAAACCATGAGTGTAATACTAAGGCCACCATCAGTCTCTCAAGAAGACCCCATTTGCTCCTTGTTAATGCCATGAGCCCCCCAATCTTGAGCCATCCTTCCTGAAAGATTTGAGAGCAAACCTCAGCATTTTTGAATACCAAACTACAAATATATTCTAGAAGTTAGAGATTTGGTGCATTCTCAGGTGTAGAACATTTTAAACAAAACTTTTCAAGGACCTGCCTGGAAAACATCTAGGTAGCAGCTTTTTGCAATTTAATGCTATTTGTATATGAATGTGCCCTAGCCTTAATATAATAGAAGATAACTGGTGACTTCAGGATACATGAAGAAGAATATGGCTTCACAAAAACAACACTAGGAGCTAATTGCAAGACCAGTGGGTTAGAACAACACTAAGCTGCCAAAAATCCCTGGATAGTTAGTTATTCATGGTGAAATGAAATCCAGCAATTGAGTGGGGAAATGTGGCTGTAATAGAAATCATGCCTGGAATATTTATAGAGAAGTTTATCAAACAGAGTTCAATGAAAAATATAGTATTAACACTTACAGGCCTTTAGGACAATCTTCTAATTTCACTTTGAGCTAAATCATCTTTATGCAGCACCAAGTTCATTTCAGCATGCCATGTTCATTAAAGAAAAACAAGAAAAGCCTGCTTAAATAGAAACATATTTAATGGACTCCCAGACGGGGGCAGGACAAATACCTGCAGCAGTACTTACCTTGTGTTTTCTCTTCTTTGGCTCATATGCTTTTGACAGTAGGCAGGGCTGTTTTAGAAGGCTTCCCCTCTGATGTTTGCTGTAGAGGATTGGAAATAGTTGGGTCTTTTCCTAGACAAGATTTAAACAAGAAATATTTGGGAAATGTTTCTGAATATATTTTTTCTTCCTAGAATATGTCTGTTTTGCATAGATAGCAAAAAAAAGGGAAGAGGAATCCCCATCTTCTGCTCTGAAAACTGGTAATCTTGTGTTTAGCTGGTAGATACGAGGAGCTATAGAAGATGTAACATTCCACAGAGTTCTTATTTCATTCACAGAAATATATTCCTGACAAGTTAAAAGACACTTTCACCACCTACTCTTGCACTGTGCATGTAGGTGCTTCAGCTCCCAGATATCTCTGTGCTACATCTGGAAGAGGTTTCAAATATACATATTTATCATCATCCACAGAACTTTGGTCCTCCTTCCCTATCCTGTAGATGCTTTCAGCATCACTGAGCCTTTGCCTCATATTTACTGGAACATACAGTGTTGCATACTTGGTAGTGCGTGTGGCCCCCCAAATCCTGGGATCAGGTCTTCCAGCCACTTCTCATTGATGTGAGTCTGTTGGGAAGACCCACTGTGAAAGGCTGAAATACTACCTACCAGCCAGTCTGCCTGAAACTTCTCCTTTCTGGCAAGTGCCATTCAATTGTGTCCTGTTTAATGTCTGTGTTAGAGCAGAGGCTTCCTTTGCTTTTTGAGGTTTAATGAATGAATCAGGGCAGGGTGGTTCTTTTGTCATGAAGGGAAAGCCACCACAGCTAACAGACAGTGTCAAATTCTCCTTTGATGCCGGTTTGCAGGCAGAATCACCTTTCTTTGCTTGCATGCATTCCTTTGCTCCTTTTCTTCATCCCCCGTTTGGTCTCCTAACATCATTTGCACAAGCAGTGCAGCCACAGTGTTTTTATAGTCAGGTTCCTGTGGCTTTAAAGAATTTATGAAACAGGATTGCATCACACACAGGCTCGCCCAGCACACCATCAGCTAAACAGCAAATTCAATTAATGAGCAGTAAAGATTGATGGTGGCTCAAGAGGATCATTAAAGGCTGTGACTGAAGTCTGTTTTCTCCAGGTGATGCTTAATCTGCTAATCCAAAAGGATCCATCCATTTTCTGTGTTCTGCAAGGAGGGCACTGCCGAGCTCAGCACTACCTGATGTGGCATCACTGACCTTTGTTCATGTATCAATACATTCCCTGGGGAATGCAGAGTTTTTCAAGACTTAAGCTGCTTTGCATATGGCTTAAGAAGATGTTTTTCTTCCTGCCCTGAGTGAACCCAGTCACTGCCCTTCTGGCTCAGTTAGAGTTGCCCACCACTGTTACCGACCTGGTACATGTGGAAGGGGAGGGAAACAAAATCCAGCCAGTAAAACACTACCTTTTACTCTGTGTATACTGTGGCAACTGAAGTCTAATAAAAAATTGGATTTCTGCTCTGGACAGCAATCTATAGACTAAATAAACCCTGAACAATCAGAACACAACAGTAAAAAAGCAGCTTCTAGTGCCATTACCTAAGATGATCCAAGGGCACCAGGTTTGACTGGAGGAGTCTCATGTTTTATTCGACCAACCAATGTAACCAGCAAACAAGGCAGAGCCCAGAGGCTCAAGCACTGGAATCCCTGTGGGTTGCAGCAGGTGTGCTCAGCTCCCAGGCTCGTCCCATCTAGTCACTGCAGGCTGTGTTTTCCAGGGAGCTTCTCACCGTTTGTTTGGATGCACAAACATTGCTATCATGTTTTTTTGCAGTGAATAAACTGCATTTTCATTTCGTGGAAACAAAAATGCCTTCAAAACCTGGAATGTCTCACAGCAGTTATTGTTGTTGTTTCCTGTGCTTCTTTGAATATTTTACATTATAGTTGCTGTTTCCTTAAATATTCCCTGCCACATGGTTGTGAAAGGGAGCTGCTTCAAATACTGATTTCAGATTTAGGCCCCCTTTATTTCTGTTTTCATGTTATTTTGTGAATCAGTTCTGATTTCAGTGAAATCAGTTGTTTGTTCCTAAGCATTCACAGGAGAGATTTTTAGATCGTGAATGTTTGCTTTTGAGTGTTTGCTGCAATTATGGGTCATTTAATTACCTGGAAATGTCTGTTCTGGTTGCATGGGGTTCTGGAATCTTAGGCTGCATCAGTGGAGAGGTAAAGTAAAGCAGTTTTCAGTGTGAAATTGAGGGGGGAGGGGCATTCATTTGTGCAAGAGTGAAATTTGTGAGTATTCTTCAAAATACTCAACTGGTGACTAACTGGTTCCAGTGAGTAAGAACACTCCTGTAGTATTTTAGCAAGCCATAATTATTTTATTTCATCAGTGTCCCAGTAGTTACAAAGGATTTTTCAAAATCTGAAATCTTGAACTTCTGTCTTGAAAACCTGATCCAAAGGTTTTCACACCAGTTTGGCTTCTTGTTTTTCATCACAAAACACTCCTGTGCATTTCTCCCTCTCCAAACCCCGTCAAGCAGTGGGATTTCTCCAGCTCCCTCTTCTGTGTGCCTTGTAACTGTCAGCATTCAGGTATTTGTATGGTTATAGTCTCTTACTATTACTCAAAACCTCAACATTTCTCGCTCCTTGGTGTTCAGACAACCAGTTTTCTTTTCCTAGCAGCTGCATCTTCTGTATGCACCAAAATGAAGGGAGGATTTTTTCAAAGGCAATGATGTGCTCATGTAGCCTTAATGCTAGGGAGCTGGGCACGGAAATCTTGTAAGCAAGAGGCAACAAAAATTCAAATCTTTCTATGCTGAGCTTCTGGTGATAACCTGTCTGCTGCTTTGGGGAAAGACTGTGACCTTGTATCTGCAGGCAGGTCTGTGCCTGATACCAGTTTTCTTACAAATTTTTATGGGGATACTGAGAATATAAATATCCACCCTAAGCTAAGATCTTAACGATACTGTCTTGTACATTGAGTTTAATTAGCCTGGAAGAGACTAAATTAACATAGATAAGAATGTGCCTGGATAAGCCATGGAGAAAAGTCCTATAAAAAATATATGAAGGACTCCTTGTCCTCCTGTGTCTTAGCAGAAGCTGCAACAGCTCTGTGGTGGTGCTTGCTAGGGAAACATGGCTGCAATGGGAGTCAAAAGCCAGCCTGGGGCTGAAATTCACAGGAACCCCAAATACTCATCAGGAGAGGAGCCTCTTGCTGGGGAGGGCTGTGTGCTAAAGGGGAGTGTAGATGTCCTAGACTCAAGTGGAGAACAGGTTCTGGAGAACCTCTTTTAGCAGCCTGTTGGTGTGTGCAGGGCAGACAGGTTAAGCCAAACTCTCAGTAGCACTGGAGTGTCACCATGGCTGTACTGCAACCTCTGCATTTCAGTGAGCAAGGTAGGACAGCGAATATTCAGGATGAAACAATCTCAGAAGCAGTTGTGATGTTTGCAAAGCTGGAGCAGGCTATCAGCACTTCTGCTTTCTGTCAGTCTCGCTGTACAATTTGAAGCATAAATGATTTTACAAAGCCTTTACATTTTTGCATTTGGGATGAAATACTGTTGTGTTTGGTCATTCATCAACAGTCCAGCAAATTCAGAATTGCTGTTTGCTTGTACAGAATTTGTCAGCAGAATTGGAATAAATAATTTTTGGTACATATAAAAGTCCTGGTACTATTTTAGCGAGCTCTTCATGTGCACTGAAATGGACTCCTGCTCCGGCCTGGCTGTGATTCCTTGCCCAGATGAAGCAGGAGGTATGGAAGTAAGCAGTTAGTGTCTAGCCCTGGGATTTGCAGAGATACTGATGTTTCCTGGTACTTCCCTCATTCCAGGTGCTGCAGAACCTACAGATCCCATATTCCTTGCGAGCCTGGAGAAGGTGGCTGGCAGCTGGTCCAGATGGTCTGTCCTGAGGGCAGGCACAGCCGCCGTGGCTTTGGAGAGAGCACAGACAGCCCAGGGGATCATGTACTGTTCTGAATTCTGTTTAAAAACTTGACAAAGTATTTCAGTGCTAGCACTGTGTGACAGCACAGGCAGCTGGTCCCCACTCCACAGTACCAGCACAAGGAATAACATCTCCAACAAAGCAGATGAGAAAAAAATGTCCTGACCCACAATGAGAGAAAGTGTGCAGCTCTACTGCCAGCTGTGGGAGGGCTAAACTCAAAGCCCTGAGACTGGGAAGCCCAAATAGAAAGTCAGAAACCCAAAAAAATCCTCCATGCCAGAAACTTACCCAACATCACAAGCAGCAGGGAGGCTTTGGGCTGCTGTTTTCAAATCTTTAGTGCATCCCTTCAGCAAGGACATTTTAAAAAAGCAACCTAATGTGAAGTGACAGAAGGAGAGAATTTTTAGCTCAGATGTAGCCTCTGAAAACAGAATATACAATATAAAGCCATGAGTCTTACCATACCTGAGACCACACAGCTCTAGGTGTTGTATTCAGTGCTTAAAGTGTAGGCTTAACCAAACAGTTCTACTCACAATAAAACAGCATGATGGTAATCTAAAATTACCATCTAATTTTAGTTTTCTGTGCATTTTTTTACTATTATTGCAAATTTTAATCAAGATTATTTCACATCTCTGAAGTTTCCTTAAGTTGTGTTAAGTTACCTGCATATTATATGGAAATCACAGAGCTCGAGCATGTAATGGTATAAAAATGGTATGTTTTTTTCTTTCCACTCCTAGAATATCAAACTAGATCCTTTTTTCTGGAATGCTGATATTCTCTACCAAATTTCTACTCCCTTTTCTCACTCCCTTTTTTGCATTTGTTCTGTAAAGGTGTCACACAACAGTTTGCAGTGGTAGCTGCTGGAATCAGATTCTCTCATCAGGGAAGCCCAGCTAAAGGCTGGGCTAATTTGTACCTTATGACCAAATCTTGCAATTATTCCATTTATTCAGATTTCTGTGAGTTTTCCATGGAAGCTCTCCACAAGATGCGGTTATTCAGATTAGGCAGGCATTTGTCCTCCAGTAATGCTGATTGTATTGAGATAAGCCTGACATTCAGGGTTGATGTTGAGCCTTTGGCTCAGCGAGCCTAAGCCACACAAGCCAACTGCCCCTTTTATATCTGCATGATTTACATGTTTTATAAAGCTGTTCCTTCTTCGAGGAAAACTTACCAAGGAAATAGCACCTCTGACAGCATTGCTGGCAGCATGACACCAGCTGCAGGAACAAGAGACCCAAGCTACTGCTCCTGCACTGGACCAGGATGGAAGTTCCTCATGGAAAAGGTGAAAAAATTCATGTAAAGGAAAAAATAACATCTGAAATGAACATACAGAGAATACAGTGCTGGCAGTGCACAGCTGGACACAGCTGAAATGCCATCTTTCTCATCACTCCAGTTACCAGTAATCTAATGGGGTAAAATGTGTCGTTTGTCATTCAGGTTTTGTGTGTACCAAACAGAGCTGTCATATTGCTTGCTTGTTCTTCTGTACTCTCACTTGTTCTGTACTTTTGTGGCTTTTCCATTTTTGTGCAATTTTTTATGTTTCATGCAGACTGCTTTTTCTTCTTCACATTTATAACAGATCTTAGACATCTTACTGTTAAGAACAGTTTTCTTAATCCATTTTTAGTTTTCCATTTCTTAAGTAAATCATCTTGTACAGCAATCCGGGAGGGTCTTCGCTCCATTTCATATTAAATTCTAATTGAACGGCAACACACTGTAAAAGAAAAACCTGGTGACCGTCTTTCAAATGGCTTCAGTGTTTTAATCTAGCAGTGCTTGATGGAGGGCTGATTGCAGGAGGGCTGCAGTGAGAGGTGCTTGCTCTCTCTCTTGTCACACATGCCATCAGCTGCTATCCTGCTGCTTCCCAGTGCAGGCTGCTCCTGGTCATTTCGGCAGGGCTTGCATTTGTCTTCTGCCTCAGGTGTTTTCCCAGATCGAACTCCATCACCAGAACTGCTCCAGTAACTCATTTTTCTCCAAGATTCGCAGCAGTGGGTGCTGCTGAGGGTGCTGGGTTGGTGAGGAGCCTCCCAGATGTCCTCCCCATCCCACTCCTGAGGCCCTGTCCTGCTCCTGCCCCACTGCAGACCTGGGGCATTTCTCCTTCTTGCTCTTGTTTGGGCTGTGTCACTTCCCATGCACTGCTGGGAGCTCACATAAAGAGTATAAAGACTCCAGGGCATTAAGAACATACTTTCTTTAATATGAATCCCTATGGGAAGCAAGAGCAGGTGTTGAAATTCTGGTGGCGGCTGCTGGATGTTTCAGCTCACAGCCACAATAACTGCCCCCTTACTAGAATAAATCTCTTGACTGAGAGGTTGGTATTAAACCTTGGTCTGAGCAGTCCTAAGGCTAGAAGAGTCACCTCATCCAGTCAGACCACTTCCTAATTTTAGTCTTAAGCTGAATTCTCCAAACTGGACAAAGTCTGTGAGTAACAGAGCTCTTAGTGGTGCTGCAGTAGGCTGGCTGGTGGCTCGGCCACTCCCCCGCAGGCTCCAGGTTGTCACTGCTTATGGTAGATGGGTTGCCTGGATGGCTGTGTGCTGCAGCCTCTTCCTAGACCACAGCCACCACATTTTAGCACTGCACTCACAAAATGAGCTCTGCAAAACATGCCAATCCCTTAGTACATGATGCAATTGTCTCTATCTTTTCATTTTATTTTTCTGACCTCAAAAGATACGAACAATCCTGTTTAAATCTGCACTATCTCTGTATCCTCCTGGATTTTCTCCCTCAAGTGACAGATCATCGTTTCACAGAGAATCATAACCACATGGGGGACAGGTGCCTGAGATGAGAATATTTTAGTATTTGTTTTTAAATTATTCTGGTCAAATGGATCTACATATCAATTGTTTAACTTACCAGCTCTTAAAAAATGTACTCTGTGGAAGGCAAAGGGAAACTTGGTTTAGCCTGAAGGACAGTAGAGAAGCGTGACTCATCCCTCAGGGATAAGATTTTTCTTTTCAGTCATGAATGAATGCACTGTGGGTCAGGCAGGAAGGTGAGTCAGAGAAGTACATGGCAAAAAAATTTAACTCAGAAGAATGTTCTTTTATTGACAGCACAAATTATATAAGTAATTTGTTTTAAATTAGTACTTTCTTTAAAGGAATTAATGGTTCAGGAAAATCACTTTGGTTAGAAGTTTTCCTATTTTATGAGTAGATCTGCTTCTCCTAGCCAGTGTGTCACGCCACTCCCTCCAGCTAGCACAGAAAGATGCTTGCAATTACAGGAGCTATCAGCTCCTTAATGATAAGGATTTTAATTTGGCTGCTTCTAAGACATGCCATGAATAGAAATCACAAGGTCCTCAACCCCTTCTGCACAAATTGTGATTGCAAGTGAAACTTCAGCAACTAGTTCACAGGCTAAGTCTTCTTTAAGGTACTGGATGTGCTTGCTGGTGAGGCCCTGGGGAGATCTGCAGGGAGTTCTCTGACAGGTTGAGGTTTCTGCTGACAGAAACCCGTCGAAATGAAACCCTCTGTGCCACGCTGGGGTTCAGCTGTGCTTCTGGAGCAGCTGCCCTGTGCAGAGCGAGGGCAGGCAGTGCCGTGCCCCGCGCTCTGTGCTGTGGGGCAGGGACAGCCCAGCTCTGCGGTGCCGGGTGAGTGGCATGCAGCCTGCCCGAGGTGCTGCCTCGCTGGCACTGCTGCCACCAGCCTCTGGCCTGCAGGGAATCGTGGCAGGATTACCCGGCTTCAGGACTTCTCTTGCTGGCTTTTAATCACTTAATTAAGATAAAAGGACACAAAATGTGAAATACGATCATCAAGCAAAAGACATCTTAATCTGCAGATCAAGAATGGTCAATCCTTGTTATCTCTTTCACATTTGCCGTTACAGTTTGATTTCATTCTGCAGCTGTTTACCTAGAAATATAGGCTTTTTTTTTAAGGACCTCTGGTTTTTTTTCATTCTACAACAGGACCAAAGATGCATCCCCTCACTGCTAGAATGCAAGAGATTTCTGTGCTGCTACATCCAATAAATATTTTTAATATCGTTCCATCTCTTCCAGCCTTTCTGAAACAATTAACAGCCCTATTTGGATTCTGAACCATGCTTGCAAGATGGCATTAATGCCCATGTCTGCATGAGAAAGGTTTGCCCATGTTAAGGGAGGAAATAAATTACTTCTACTCTGATAGGGACTTAATTTTTAAATGTCTTTGAAAAAAGCAACCTGTATCAAGAGCTTCATTTCATATATGACTTGAGGCTTCCCTGGGCTGCCATCACCGGTGGCTCCGGGAACAGCAGGGAAACACTCTGGCCCATCTGGCTGCCACAATTAGCACAGGCACATGCTGCCTTCCCCTAATTACTGTGCACTCACTGTGGCCCTAGAGTGATCCTTCAGCATGTGCTCCATGTGCTGCAGACATGGAACAGCCTTGCTGCGGTGGTCCTTCCTCCCACTCTCCTCTGCCACAGATCAGTGAAACAAAAACTGATTTCTGTAAATAATTCAGATGACCAGGTTTTCAGTTTTTTGAATTTTCCGTCCATGGTTTCATACTGATTTTATCATTCTTTGGTTGCTGATAGTTAAGCGTTGATTGCTAAGCAGGTTTAAAGCAAACTAATGATTACTAAGCAGGTTTAAAGCAAATTCTCTTAGATTTTTGGTGTGTGGGGGAGTTGATGGATTTTTTTTTGAGACACACTGAACCCAGATTTTCACAAGCCTGCAAGTATCTAGGCACTCTTGGCATCAACATGAGTTTGAGTGAGAGTTGCAGAACCCTCCCCATGTCCCAGATATCCTTGCTGCTCAGCAGTAGCAGGTTTGGGGCTTGGAAAAACAGCATTTGTTGTGGCTAAAGATCTCCTACCAGCCCTACTTCTAGCTGCAAGCTGATGCTCTGTATACAGTCCCATATGGTGTTCACTTTATCTTGAGAAAAGCTGATGCTTAAGTCACCTACATGAGTGTTTGATACTATGTGCTCTCTGCCTGTGCTGCTGGAAGGTCCTTCCTACTTATTATTCATTAATGAGTTACGAAAAATAAATTGGCAGTGTAAATCCAATGTCTGTTGGAAAATAGATGTTGCACTTGTGCTTGGCATCCTTCTTGGCAGAAGCAGGAATGACAGCAGGTGGAAAATTCATCTCCTCCTGGTTATGGCCTTCACAGCCACCAGTGCGGACGGAGCATGAGATTGGTACACTGGACAGCAGGAATGTGCTTCAGGGCCATTAGCTAACCAGATTTCAGTAGCACAGCATTTATTTTTTTAAAAAAGAGATAATATACTTTACCGTTTAAGATATAAAATTGACATTCAAATCATTCCTGAACTTAACAGGTTTTTTTGCCAAAGGAGTTTTATTTAGAGAAGTGTCTCTTTTGGAGCCCCAGTCTTTCAATTTTTCCTGATCTTTCATGTGGTGTGACTCTTTCCACAGCTGTGACTGCAACTGATACTGATCTACTCAAGAATTAAACATAGAAGGGGATTTAACTTCATGTGGTGAAAGAGAAAATCTTATACTGATCTTTTATTTGAAAAATCCAGGTGCTGCTTCATGAGAGAGCCATCTCAAACCACTGTTCAAGCTTCAGATGAGCTTTTAAAAGCTTCTTCCTAAAATAGCCATGTGCACTGGGTGGTTTGCAGTTAAGACACCATGGCCCCCTGTACGCTGACTGGTTGCTGTTACCCTCCTTTAGCTGATAAAAACTCCCTGTTTACTACTCCAGCAACTGATGTTCCTGCCCCATCTACTTGGCTCTTTGCTTTCCCATCTCCAAGTGCAGAAGAAGGAAAACCAATATCCAATGGTAGTAAGAGAAGCTGAGTGTCACAGAGTTTTAGTGCTTGAGTGCGAGGTTGATACATGCTACAGAGCATGGTTTTCCTGTCCCAAAAGATTGAGGAAATGGGCTGGAACTTTCTTCTCTGAACATTTTGTTATCCTAAGTGTTTTTCCACCTCAGGCTCCTGAGAGAGCTGCGTCCATGTCCAGACTTTCTGAGACACAGGATTTGCAGTAAGCCAACCTTTTAACGACTGTGAGATATGGAAAAAGGCACCTCCCATAAAGCTCTGGTAACCTGCCTGCTGCTGCTCTGGGCATAACAGAGTTGACCACAGGAGCTGCAGGTGGGTGACAAGGGAAGCCCCTATCTGATGGAACAGCTCTTGTGTGCTGCCTCACTGATAAAACTTATCAAGCTGGGGCAGGCTGCAGAGTTCCCCTGCCCAGGTGAATTCTGCCCATGTTTTCCTGGCAGACCTTAGCTCAGCTTTTTCTCAATTCTTGCAGACTCTGAAGGTAGTGTTGGCATGACCTAGTCCACCTCCTGCTACTCTGCATAGTCTGGCACCGAGGTAACTCTGCTTCATGGAATATCCAGCAGGATAGTCCAGCCACAGTGACAGCCTCTGGCCTCTTGTGATTTACTATTTGTTAGTGCTTTGGTGCAGTGAACACAACCATTAGGTGTCCAGACACATGTGAGTGGATTTCTGTTGGCGTGAATGTAAAGGAAGTGCTCCAGGCGAGCATCTTCTCATTGGGGAAATACCTACATGTAGGGCTGAAATTGGATCCCTTATGTTAGGCTAAATGGGACTCCACGTGCCTTGAAATCCTCTTCAGCTATGCCCTTTCCAAAAGAAAACAGACTAACAAAGCCTATAGCCCACCTATAAATGAGCAGAACCTGTTCTCTGTTCTAGGAGGAGATAATTAGACATGATTATTTGTTGTGATAAAAGATTAGCAGAAAATCCTGTCATGCTATTAGCCTTGCTGTACGCAGGGGAAGTTGAATATTAAAAGAAAAAAAATAATAAAATGAGAAATGGGAGGAACTAAACTGAGCTGCAAGACCATGGTGCTCCACTGCTGCATGGTGCAAACACATTCCTTGTTTACAACCCCCTTACGCTTTATGAATGACGCTGTCTCATAAACCAGGTAGTTAAACAGTGCTTTATTATCTCTGGTTTGGGGAGATGCTGTGCAGTGCAGCTACAAGGCAAGCTCTGCCCCTCCTGTCCCTAGGGCAGGCTGAACACGAGGCTCTGCCTGCAGCAGCAGCAGCCCCAGCGCCTGCTCATGGGCTACTGGAGTGTGTAATCCTCCTTGCTCTGCCAGGTTTGCCCCATGGCCCCAGTGGCCCCAGTGCTGTGTTCCCTCAGCTTCACCTGCCTGAGACCAGCCAGCATGGAGAGTGCCCGCTGCACCTTCCAGCCATTCCTGCACAAGGGTGAACCAGCCTTTGCTATTGACTTCAGGCACCAAAAATGGCAAAGGCTTTACAAAGAAATAAGTAAAAGGAATTCTGTGCTTTAAAAAGTACTAAAGTCTTGCTTTTTAGGTGTTAGCTCCTTTTGCTAAGAGGAGTTTCGCTTACTCATTAGTCAAATCCCTTCTGAAAACCCATTTATTGTGAAGCTGACAAATACTAATCTGCATACATCATGTCATTTCCTTTCCAGTTTACAGGGAATGGGATTTACATCTAGCTCTGAGATCTCCTACTGTGTGGGTGTCTTCTCTGAAGGGGTTTTTTTGCACTCTTTATTTGGTAAATGCAGGGAGCCAAAGCACCCTCTTCTCCCTCCTAAAGTGCCAGCCATATTGTCGGCACTGAAATGTCAAACCCTTTCTGTTTTACTGTTCCAGTGGTATTCCACAACGTGCTCACCACATATTTTGGTTTTCCACTGACATTTGAATAACCCACTCTGCATTTTCTTGCTTAATTCTTTGGCTAATGCTTCAAAAGAAAATTCTCCAGACTGTGCAGCAGTTTGGCATCCTGCGCTTGGTGATAATACTGTTGATATGTCTCATGTCACTTGGTCTGAACAGCAGAAAGCAGTATCTTTCAAAAGCAGCTGCTTGCCTCTAACAAGGTTACATCTATGGCTTTGTGCTGTGGAAAAATAATGTACAGCAAAAATATTTTTTATTATTGGCAGGGGCATAAACAAGAGTGAGCTTCAGGGAACAGAGAGGCACTTTGGGCTGATAACTAGAAAATTGTGTTCAGTGGTATCATGGGAATCAGCAAAGGATGGGAGTTAACATGGTGAACAGTATGGGAAGGTGGAGAGATTCATTTTGTCCCTCTTGAGAGTTTGTGTGACACCAGAGCAGGATGCGTTTGGTTATGGCAGGCAGGCAGGATGGGAAGGTTTCTGCCTTGTGGGGGGAATTGTTTCTCCATGGAGTAAATCTCAGCTCTGAGATGATGCTCTACAGGCAAGATTTTAGTAAACATTTTGAAAAGCATTCGAAGGTGTCAGGAGCCTAAATTCTTGTGGCAGATGTTACTTAGTCTTTCCAGTCAGTCTTGTGCCATTTCTGTCTGCAGCCCCATGTAAAATCTGACACTACTAAAAGCATCTTTAAGCATGTGCAGCAGTGGTCTGAGCTGCAAGGGCAGCCCAAGGCGATGGCTGTGCTGGCACATGCAGGGACTCTGAGAGGCATTTGGCTTGGATGGGTTTGGCTTGCCAGTGGGAAATTCAATCTGCTTTTGGAGACGACAGACACTGAGTGGGCTGGAGCTGTATCAAATCTGAGACAATGTCTTCTTTTGTGGCTCATAATTCTTGGTCTCTGTTGTCCTCATCCAACTATTGTGCGCTGTATAGGCAGAAAGATAAAATATTCACTATCTCTACTGAGTAATTTAAGATATTTGAAGTATTTGTGTGTGCATGTACGTATATATTTGTATACATATATAACTGAAAGTAACAAGCAGTGAAGACACCTGAAAATTAACAGACAGTTATTGAAACAATTGTGTTGCTTAGGATGAGGCAGTGTTTACTTTCAGCAACAGCATGGGGATCTGTAATCTGCATTTTCCCATGTAAATCACCAGAGTGAGTCTCAGCTGTACCTGCCAGTTACTGGAATAGTTGGTCTGGGGAAGAATCTGCAAATTCCTCTGGTCAGGGTACTTGTCTGGGGTGTCAGATCTGGAGAGGAAGACCAGCCTGTGACCACAGGTCTGCTAGAGTGTTCTTGGCATGTTCTGCTCTTCCAGATGTTGGGTGATACTTCCAGCCACTCTCTGGTGCTTGAAAGTGCTTTTCCCTCCAGATTGAATGAGACATTTTATCTCTATCAAAGCTAAGATCAAGCTGCAAGATATTCCCTTTTTTATTCCCTGTTAGCAGCCCAAACAAGAAGTATTTGCACATCCAAGCCCTAGACTTAGTGGTAGGCATGGTGTGCCTGGGCACACAAAAAATGGACAGAGCTAAGGAATCAAACAATTTATCAGGCAGGGCTGTCCTGGAGCTGTGTCACACTATTTTGCCTGTTTGGACCTCTGGTAAAAAGCCAGTACTTTTGGTGTAAAGGTCAGTGAAAAGAGAGGAAAGCCTCTAGAGGAATGCCATCAGCTGGTGAGCGTAGGACAGTGTCCCCAGGTGTGTTGTGCAGGGATGCACGATGGTGCTTAAATTTAGTTGCAGCGGCCTTAAAGGTTTTTTCTTAGGGAAAATGATTTAGAAGAGACGTGCTGTCTTAAAACTGTGACAATAAACCCATTTAGGGGGTACATTTGAGGTCAAGTGACAGAAAATTGTGAGGAAATTTGCTAACAGGAGGAAGAGTAGGTGGTAAATGGAAAAGGCTTTTAAGACTATGCCTGATGGTGTAAAATAATCAGGTTTGTAAGGCCCAACACAAACAGCTCTTTAACTGCACTCAGCTGGTGAAATGCAAATACACATTGGAAAAACCTACAGCAGCTGTAACCTGCTCAGCCCTTCAGACACTCCTGTGCTTCCCCTCACCAACAGCTCCATGCTCTGGCAGGATCAAAATCACAGAGAACTGGAATAAAATGAAGCATTTTTAAGATGTTTAAGTGTATGAGAATTACTGCCCTCCCATGCGGTCCGTGCCATGAGCTAGACTGCAGAGCTGTGCTTCCTGCAGCCCCAGGGTTAATACGTCTGGATAATACAGCAATGGTCCAAACATTTCAGATGAACTGGCAAAAGGGAGTTTCCGTTGTGTGGATGCCTTTGTGCCGCTCCACGTGGATGCAGTCGGAAACTTGAGCGGCGCTGGGTGCTGCTGACCTCCTCTGGCAAAACGCAGCAGATATCGAGGGAAGGTCTGGCTTCAGTAGGGAGACGGGGTTTGTCTCGCTGTGGGAGTGAACACTGAGATTCCTAGCGTTGTTGGTAAAGTGAGCTCCTGGTGCTGCGAGGGTGCCCTGCCTTCTCCAGGAAAGGCGGTGTTTTAAAAGAGGTAAGGCTTTTCTACATGTAATTAGGCTATTCTCAGTTTTCATGTCATTTTAAATGAAATATCAGGATTTCTGGTTTCTTCTCAAGTTATCTCAGTCAATTATTTTACCCTTCCTGGGAAGGAACTGTGTTCCAACAACAGTCATGTATGCAAAGTACAGGAAAGTAAAAAGCTAAATTACCAGAACAGCTTCATGAAATAGAATGTGTGCCAAAATACTTTTGTACCTTTCTATTTTCTATGCTTCCCTTCCATGTGAGAAAGATGTTTATGTGCTAATTACATGCATTTTTTTTTCATGTGAAAAATGTCACTTATGAACCACTCTGAGCCCTTCCTTGCGCCATAATTCAACTTCTAGTCTTGAAAATGAGCAAACTCTGGTTCTTCTAGCCTGTGCCCAGTTTGTGCTAAAGTTCGTATCCATACAGCTCCCAGGGTCAGAAAATCTACAGTACAGGTTTTCTATCCCATGAAAGAATAATCTCCATGGAAAGACAAGGAGTTTCCAGTTGAACATGTTCTTTTATCTTTTTGGAAAGGTTTTGCCTTGGCTGCAGTTTTTGCCTATCTCTAATGTTAGAATAATGGTGATTTGGACAAAACCACTATTCTGCAGGAGTGGGGTCTCAGGATGCAGAGAGGGATCTGCCCCTGTGGAAGGGGCCAGATCACTTGGCTTTATTCTCACACTCTTTGGTTACTAGTGTCTGTGGGTGATTCTGCACTGAAGTTTACCATCAAGTTACATATCCACCTGTCAGTAATCTCCTTGTGTATTTTTCACTGCAGTTAGCTAACAGAGAATAGAGAGGGATGTTCAATGATTAATTTCTTGCATTCTTTAAAGTCTTCTACCTCAAACTCAAAATACAGGCAATGTAAGTAATTTGTCACATAGAAAATTACTGCTTTACTTTTAGGCATCTCACTGCTGGACATTAAGCCAGCAACTATATAACAATAAAATATATTAAAAATATAATTAAATAAAAAGGTCATTATCTCACATCCTTAACAAGTAAGACTCATTGAAATTTCTGTTTCTTTAATGGAGGCACGTGCTACTCCATCATCAGTAAATCTGTAATTGTTTAATAGCTCAAATTCAATCAGCCCTGCAAGCCTCATTTTCTGTAAATTTCTGCTATAAGGGAGCAGTAATTTCACATTTAAATAAGCATTTTATTTCATGGGTAATGACTTTAAAATAACAGGAGAGCCATAATAGGATCAAAGAGCATAAAGCACAAGGAATACGCTGATACACTGTAAGTTGTAGTGTGCTGGGAGTAGCTAAACCTTGTAGCTTTTGGAGATGCTTTCTAGATTTTTCATGTGATGCCAAGCACCACACTCTCTGTTACTACACCTGCTTACAGCTCCTGCAGAGGTCCCCAGGCCGTATGTTCTCCTTCCATCTGACATCTCCCAAGCCCAAGATGTGGCTGGTGACCAAACCTCGGCCATGGCTTCTCCACGCTCCTGTCCCACATCGCAGCATGGATCCTGGGCCCCCGGGGCTGAGCTGCTGTGTTATGCTTAGATAAGGAATGAGAGAAGGCTGTGCAGATATGAATCACTCTCTGCTCCCAGTAATTACTGTTAAAGCAGTAATACCAGGCACTATTGCATAGAAAACAGACAAGTTTAAGTGCTTTGTGCTTAAGAAATGTTTTCCAGTGCTGTTGGCAGAACGTCTGAACTAGTTTTTGTGTCAGTTCTATGAAGCCTGCAGGACAAGTTGCTAAAGTTTACAAAAAACCTCCCCAAGTCGTGCAGTAAGAGGCTGTGTTTATTCACTGAACTTCAAACAATGAGAAAGTCAGGTAAACTAGCAGGTGGTTATTTTGTTACGTTGTCTTATTTCAAAAGCCGTTCTCAAATGGTGAGGGCTCAATATAATGTGTTGACTCCTTAATCTGGTATTGGCCCTGCTGTTCTACCCATGCCCGACACTTTCTCTGATGTGGTTTTAAACCGTGAACCCTGGCACCATTGCTTTTATTAGTCAAATTCCCTATATCTAGCTGCACAGTGCTGGCTATTTGAATTTCAAGTCTTAATTCTGGGTTAGAGGAAGACTCACCTGGAAGAATAATTGTTTAAAGCACAAGGTCAGAAAGGCACAATCTGTGTGATCACAAGGTAATGCTTTTCAGAAGCAAGATGCTGAGAAAAGCCTTTAAAAATGGATCTTTGTAGGCCCAGAAGTGTGCAGTCACATTTACAGACATGATCTGTTCCTTGCCAAAGTTCTCACATTTATAGACGTGATCTGTTCCTTGCCAGGCTTTTCCCAGACGTTTCTGTGTGGTTTATCCCTGGCAGGTGCCTGAGTTAGGGCTGTGTGCAGTGCATCCTGCAGAGCAGTGCAGTTGCTGGGGTGCCTGTAGCACCTGCAGCAGGGTGTCAAGGCCATCAGGCTCTCAGTCCCTCAGGGGCTCAGCACTTGCTGCCAGCAGATGTCAGGCAGCTGAAGACATGGGCAGGGAGGCTGCAGTCAAATCTGGCTGAATGGGAGTGTGAGCACGTAATCTTGTATCTGTGCTGAGTTTCAGTTCTGAATTTGAGCAGGAAATTCACAGGAGAAATATTGGTCTTTGGAAAACAAACTCATCAGTTCACTATACACTGGAGTTAAACTGCTGGGGGGGCTGTGCTGCATGGAAAACAAATGCACCTATGCCAGTTAGTCCTCCATTAAGTTCTTTGGCTCCAGAGGTCCCTTCCACCTTCAACTATTGCTTGGTTCTGTGAGATACTCAAATTACTCACTATAGCATTCATTCCAGTCTAATTCTGTCTTTTCAATGTCAAGCCCATAATTCACGTGTCCACTTCCAGCCTGTGGCTGGGCCACATCCCATGTGCTCAAAGTCTCACTTGACAGAGTCCATGCTCCTGCTGTTGCTCACCAGGTGGAAAACCAGGTGGAAGGCAGAGCTGACAACAGTTGGGGGAATGGGCTCTGTTAGAATGATCTGGGCTAGTCCTTTCCCTGGAGTGCCAGATCTGTGCAGCCTTGGACTTTGGTTTGCCTTATGAGGTGCTGCGTTGGGGCAGTTGTAAAGGAGAGATAGTGATTTTTCACTGTGAAACCGCCATTTCCTAATAGACTTCAATGCAAATTGCACAGATTAACTGCTTAACATATGTGTAAACAAGAACTAAGGAAATACATGACATATGTCAAATGGTTTGAAACCTTATTAATGCAGCCTCATGGAAATGTTGGTGGCACTGCCAAAACCAAGGTTTAAGTTATTGCTAACAGGAGAATGAGCTTATTGGTGGTTCTGCTGGTTTTAGAAAAGCAATTCCAGTTTCTGTTCGTAGTTTCTGCCTGTTGGATCCAGTAGCTTTAGCTGTTCCTGCCTGACATCATACCAGCTGTTGTGATATAAACCCTATTTCCGTCAAAGTAAAGGCATTTCTTGTGTTAGGGGTATAAATGCAGTGTAATTCTATACACAGTTACAACTATTTGAGTTAACAGACTGTTTCCCTGCTTATATTCATTCTTGAAAGAACTTGCTATGAGAAGGTTTGTACTTAAAAATCCCATTTGTTAGCTCTGGTTAAGTACACACAGTAATCCCCATCTACTGTGACACCTGCTCTATTCCAACCTCCTTTACTAATCACCTTGCCTATCAAAGATTATTTTAAAAAGGTGCTGTTATTAAAAAAAACGGGTCTGCTGCCAAAGGAACAGAAATCTCTTCTGCTGTGCAGAAAGACATGTCATCACATGACTGTTTTCTTTCTTTTAGTACTTTACAGATTGATTTTGGAAAGCTTCTCCTCTGTCAATAGTCTCTGTCATGTCCTTTACCTAGGCAACCTTTACCTCGGTAATGATTCATTCTAATCTTCATTTTAATTTCTACTAATTCTTTTAAATTTCTTGAATCACTACTGCCTGATCGTTTCTCCCAACAGCCTGCAATGCCCTATGAAATCTGACCCCTGTATTTAGGAATTTTTTTATTGTTGTGAAGGCTGCCAAGTGAATGGATGTAGGCTTGCTACAACTATGGCCTGGCATCTATAAGGTCTAAATAAGAGGTTTTGTAAGACTTATAGGAAATGTGATGTTCTGCAAGTGAGAAAAGGAGGCAGTGTGACGCTGGCTCTCAGCCCACCCCACTGTCCAAGGAGTAGTGCTGGTCTCAGGCCATGCTGTCAGGATATCCCATGTTTTAAGGAGCACAGCTTCACGCAAATGTAATGATCTCATGCAGTCACAGGGATGAGAGTCAAGTCCTGGGAATAATCCAAACCCTGAGCCTTTTTTATTCTCACTGCCCAGGCTGGGCCTCATGCTCTCGCTCCCACTAGGGTGAGACATCTCCAGTCTAATGGTTTACTGTTGTGTCCTGCTGCAGGAATATGCCTATGCATCACAACCTAGTAATATCTGCTCCTGTTATAGGTGCATCTTGCCTTCCAGTGGGCTCAGATGCTCCTTTCCCAAAAGCCTGGCATTTGCTATAAGTGACCCCATGGTAGGGCCTACTTCTGGCTGGAGACCAGGGACACGTGTTCGGGAAGGAGTGTTGTGCTTCTGAACCAGCCCATTTGCTGTCAGCTCCCAGCAGAACGATTAGAATTGCGTTGCTGTTACAGGGCACATTCGTTGTTTTCCTTTGGGATTAAGCAAACATTTCTCTGCCTGACGTTAATTGCTGTTGAGGCAATAATTTCACTTGCTGAAACCCTTGTCAAATTCCTGACATTAAAATTTTAAGTTATAATTGAGATGAAATAAAGAAATCGCGCAACACCTCTCATAGCCCCATTATTTCATGCTGATTAATGTTGCTGCAAACGTCTTGTTGAAGCTGCTGAGCTGAGAGGACGCGAGGTTAGGTCTTAGCCTCTGTCCCTCCCTCCCCAGGAGCCTACTGCCTTTTTCAGTGTAAGAAATTACATTTGATATTTTGGAAAAAATGTGGTTTAGTTTTGAATCTGTTTTACATTGTACTCCAAACAAACCCCCACCGTCTCCACTCCCCTGGCCTGGCTTTGCCAGGGAGGTGTCAGAGATGCCTCAACAGGGTGGAAATGATCTAAGATGTAAAAATCTGCACATTAGTGTTCTCGATGGCCAGTTCTTCACATCCCCATAAATGTTTACAACTCCATAGTGCAGCACAAGTGGAAATTGCTCTTGAATTTTTATCAGCTGATTAAGAGATGAAAACAAATTGTGGCTACTGAGGTTCACTGTGTAAACCTGAGGAACATGAAATGGGAGGTTAATGGGGTCTTCACTTTGGCTTATTCAGCCTCTGTTGAGGGTTATAAATCCAGAGCTTATGGAAAGGAACTGTTTGCTAACAGGTAGACTTAAAATAATGCATATATAGAAAAAGATAAGTATGAAAAGTGCTGTCTAGTGTTATCCATGTCTGAAGCTCCACTGGGCGTTTTTTGTTCTTGGAGGAAAGGAGTGCACATTGCTTCCCACATACAATATAGAGATTGGGAATTTTCTGTGAATTTGCCGGTTCTGAGAAAAGCTGTAAATTGGTAAATAATCTTGTTAGGACAGATCTTTAAAAAAATCATTGTTATTGCTGCTCTTTGAATGACACAGACCTGGCCAACGCTGGTCATCAATACAAGAAGAGATAGCACCAGCCAGACGCACTGAGCCTGGGTTCATCATGAGCCTCTGAGCCCTTGTATAGTTTAATGTTGATACTGTGGTGTCTTGCTGAGGCAGTCAAATCCTGCAAATAACATTTCCTTAAATTGCTCTGCAAATTTGAAATTACTCTTGAGGTCTTGAAAGTTTTTGTGAAAGCTGAGCCATTCTTCATGGATTCATGTTCTCCATAAATTAGGGTGCAGCTCAGGAGGGCACTTCATTAGTGCCTCATTCACACATTTTTTCACATGGGATGTTTTCAGTGAAAATGTCATGGATTCAAAGAGTTAGTAAGAGTTAGTAAGTTAGAACAGAACTCTTCAGTGACATCACTGAAAATACATAGTCTTAAAAACAGGCAGGCCCTGCTGGAAGGCTCTGCGCTTTGCATGTGCGAGAGGTGTTTCTGTCCTTTGTAGTTTCAGTACTGGCACACTGATGAACTGGACTCTGCCAGGTTCCCAGGCACTACCCAGAATTAAGAAGGTAGCTCCCACAGAGAACTTGTGCCATGAGCACCAGCAGTTTCCATTTTCAGAGGCATAAGGTATTCTAGCACATCACTCATTTAAGACAATTTCCCAAAGGGATGTTCTGTGTGTGTGTGTGTGTGCACAGCTATAAAGCTGGACACATGTGAGCTTCTATCCCCTCCTAGCCATGTTCTGCAGCCCTGGTACTATCCTGGTAATGTTCCTTGAACTGAGAACCCTTGCTCTTCCCTGATGAGTTGTCAGGGAATCTGTTCTCAGTATAGTTTTGATTGCCAGGAAAACAACCAATTTGATTCTCCCTTATGCTTCAACTGCCTGTTAAATTCACCTTGGGCAGATAACATCACAGTTTGAAAAGGTGTGTTAAAAAATTTGAAATGTTACTTCCTACAAAAAAAAAATCAAACCATCGATTATCTTCTTGATTTAGATTTGAGACACTCATCAAAAAGCCATCAGAGCTGGTTTGATGCTGCAGGCAGGTTTGCACAACTCTTTTTTTGGATCTGGTTTTGCATACAGAATCAGATCCAAGCAGCTGTGTCCTGCAACCTGGCAGCACACCAGGGCATCCCTAGACAGGCTTGGATGCTATGCTACATGATGCTGACATCAATAGCTTTCACCCCTTATATTACCAAGGCATTGCAGTATTTGACAAGATATGAGTTATAGGTACTTTTACCGAACAAATCCATATTTGTCTTGGCTCTGGCACTGTATTGAGAGATAATGCTGGGGAGGCGATACTGCATTCTGAGGCTTGGAAACAGAGCACAAGGATTAATAGTGGCTGATTGTGTTACCATTAAGTGTAGCTACTGTTCCACGTCGGGGTTGAAGAAGAGTGAATAACATGTTCTCTTCAAGAGCAGGCTGCTGTGGCTGCAACCCTGGGCAACAAGGTGTGAGTGTAGAGGTACTGTGATACAATTTCAAGAGAGATTGTTTTGTATTTATGTGGCAAACAGAATTTTAATGTTGCACTGTTGTGTGGGGAAAATTTCAGATTTTACCAGCTACTTTTGATCTTTTGGTAGACCTGCTGGCTAAAGTCGGATGTAAAGGGGTAGACACCATTGGGAATCTAACATCAAACCAGCAACTTCTATGACCCTCTCTATTGTAGCCAGTTTAAGAAAGTGAACCCAGCATGTTGGAGCTGGAGATGGTTACTTTGCCCTGATGGTCTTTTCCTTCATATAAAGGAGAGCTCCTCTATAAAGTAAAGTTGCTTTGCAGCAGAATGTAATAGCAAGTGTTTGAAACATTTTGAAAATATACACATACTCACTTTGAAATTTCAGATCAAAATGACAGATGTAAAATACATTGCATGTTACAGTGCTTTTTATCAGACAATAGTTTAGCAACATTATCAGCTCAAAAAATTCAAATCAGTAACATGTTAGGGAATAAACTCTAGAGACTGAAGACCATTTTGATAATTGCTAATGCAGTGATGATTTCCTGTCTAAAGTCAAAGTGATCAATAACTCCAGTTGGGAAGAAAACCCTTTAGAGGAAAGAGAACTCATGTCAGAGGAACTCACTGGACTGTTTAAGTAACAATATTTTCTAGATCCAACAAACAAGCTATTCCCAGTCTGTTAAGCAACATTCCTCCACTACAGGTCAGGTACAGCAGAAATTAATTTAGCTCAGTAATGCTAACTTGTAGCATTGTAGAGCCATTCACAGCATTACAGAATTATTTTGCAACACTTCCCATTCCAGCCTAGCTCTCCACAGGGCAGTTTACAAAGGAGGATCACAGACTCACTGTCACCACAAGGAATGCTTTGGAAAACCCCAGGTAGAATTCATCCTGTGTGGTTGGATAGAACCATAAAGTCATTTAGGTTGTAAAAGAACTTTAAGATCATCAAGTCCAACCGTTCTGCCAGCACTGCCAAGGTCATCAGTAAATCCTGTCCCCACGTGCCACATTCACACGTCTTTTAAATCCCTCCAGGGATGGTGACTCCACCCGTGCCCTGGTCAGCTGGTTCCAATGCCTGGCCACACTTTTAGTGGAGAAGTTTTTCCCAGTATCCAATCTAAGCCTTCTCTGGTGCAATTTAAGGCATTTCCTCTTGTCCAGTCACTTATCCAGACTCCAGTCAGGACAGGAGACTGGCTGAGTCCAGGCAGACAATATCCACAGCCTCCCCATGGAATAGGAGGAGATAAGGTTGGTCAAGCAGGACCTTCCTTTCATAAAGTCATGCTGACAGGTGTTTCCCTTCTGCATCAACTGTAATGAGAGGGGTTTATCCATCTCAGCAGATCTGTGTCTTTGTGAAATACAGTCATAAATGAGTATCACCTCTGCCTGACTAAAGCCAGACAGTATGAAGTGGCCAGAAAAATCTGTAGGTCAACAAATAGTTAGAGCAATGAAGTCATAGTAAGGGTGATACTCAGACCATGGGACTCGCTCTGCCCAGGTCTGGTCTATTCAGGGCTGAGGGGGTCTATCTGACCAAGAAGAGAATAAGTATCTTTGGCCTGGGACTTTCCAGATGAGTGAAGGGGCTTTAAACTAGATTTAAACTGGGTTTGAGAAGATTTCTATGTGTGCTTCTGTGCACTAGCCTGCTCAAAGTAGGGAGCACTAGCATTGAATTTCATCAGATGCCACTAGGAATGATTCTGCTGCATTTGCTTTAGCCAAGCATGTCTCTAATGCTTCAAAAATGGGTCATCTTGGTTTTTCCCTCTGATCTCACAGGTTCTTTTCTCACCGTGCAAATATTGATCTGGAATCAGCATAGGCCTAGTTCTGCTCCCACAGATCTTGCAGAATAATTCAGAAGAAGTGCCTTTAATGGTTGTTTTGACTACCTCACTCTTAATGTGAAATGACAGTTCTTCTTAATGAGTGCTATCAAATCACTGGCTTTGCATAAAATGCCTTATCCCTATGGAGGGGTATTAATCTATGCCTAGCACCTGAAACAGGATTTTAAATTTAAAAGCTGTATCCAGATCTCTATATTTAGCTCTTCCTGTTTCAGAGATATTCAACTTGCAAATCCCTATGCTACTATTTTATATAAATCCTATTTCAGGTATTTGCATTTCAAATTTGGCTGGACTTATGCAAAAGGCTCTGCCTACTGTAAGGTAGCTTGGTTTGGAGACAGAAGAGTAGAAATGCCTCACAGTGAAAAAGTACCAACCAGTAGTTCAATGCATGTTCCAAAAAATGTGCAAGAGATGAACACGTCTCAGAGTGCTGTTTTCCCACTGTGACTAATGCTCCATTCCAGCCCCCCCCAGTCATCCTTGCCAGTGAAAAGCACTGTAATTCAAGCATGGAGCTATACCCACAGATAGGGATGCCAAGAACACTTAGCAACCTATGATTCAGTCCAGCAGATTAAGATAATGCATTCTATCCATGAGGAAAAATATGCTTTTAGTGTACTACTAATGTTTTTCTTTCTGAAAGGGAGGAAATTTTCTGTACAGGGTTCTCCTCCCCTCTGTGAAGACAGTAATTCCAAGAGCGTGCATCCAGCCCAGCCAGTCCTTGGGGTCAATGAACTCGGACAAAACCACTTCACTTCTTACTCCTGCATGAGCCACGGAGACCTCAGTTTAGCTAAAGAGTGCTCACCCATTTCTTGATCATATTCAGTGATCTTTCTTGCAGCAGGGCTGGTTTCTGTCTCTGATGGAGGAGGAGCACTTCTAACATTGCTGGGAAGCAGGGGGTCTATGGGATGCTTCCTAATATCATTACAACAGGGAGAATCTGCAGAGACCCTGCAAAAGGAAGAGCATTTGCATGGAAGTTACTGATCACTGCAACACCCTCCTTCTCTGGGGAAACAAATGGATATAGCTGCAGGTGAAACCCGAGGGAGCCTGAGGTACTTTATAGCTGTAGTTTATGAAAATCAGCACCCAAAGAACAGCTATCAGGGAATCTGTCTTCTGGTTGCAAGGCCTTGTGATATGGCTGGACATGCTGTGGGACACAAAAAGAGAGAAACAGGGCACCTTACTGCCAGCTGTCCTTCCAGCCCTAGAGATGGAGGGAAGCCAGTCTCTGCTCTTTTTACCACCTGGAATAAGACCGGGCTGTTGACCGAGTTTGCAGGGACAGCTTAGCTGGAGTACAAAACACTCTGATGCTGACCTGAATATCTAGAGCAGCAGAGTCCCATCAGCTTGGACAGGACCCATAAAACCTATTCTAGTGGTAGGTTTTTCCAATTTTTCCTCTTTGTGAAGATCTTTCAGAGCTGGACAAGGAGAGGACTAGTGGGCTGTGTACAGTGGGGGAACAAAAGCCTGTTCAGGAAACTTGCCAGTCTGACTAATGACACTCTCTGGCTGTCACACTTCCAATGCCAGAGACTTCTACTGCTGGTACCAAAGCCCCTTCACAGCAGTGGCTCCGGTGAGCCCATGTGTGCCTTGCTCCTACACACCCCCTCACACGCAGGCAGACCAGGTTTCCTCACTGGTTCCAGCCCACGTTTCCCATGGCAGGGTCTCAGATGTCTCGTTCCCTAAAGCCATTTATTCCTGGTGCAGTAACACAGAAACAGCTTGAGCTGGTGCCTCTTAGGAGGGACCCCTGACAAAGGAAGCCCTGGGCTGATATCCCACCCCCGTGCAAATGCACAAAATTCTCGATCTTCTTCCTGAGCCCTCAGCTCCTGCTGTGCCTCCCAGTGTCCTTCACCCAGCTGTGCCACCACTCTTTGTGCCCTTGCTTGGCAGTTCATGGGATCTCATCTCTCTGGGCTCCCACCCAGAGCTCAACCTGCATTTCAGCTTGCATTTTGCACTGCAGCTACAAACAAACTACTGCACTAGATGTGTTCCTCAGTGATCCTCCTCAGGCACCAGGTCAGCATCCAATTCCTCCAGACATCAGAGAGGTGGTGGCTCTCAGGAGAAATAATGGTAAAAGTGGGCTCAGGTCACATGACTTACATTAGAAGGTTGGGTGATAATGAAAAGGGTCATCGCAGAAAACATTTTGGGTCATCACAGAAAACATTTTGATTCATCACAGAAAACATCCATCCTCTAGTTTGGTGGATGATTTTCAGCTTCCTGTGAAACCAGCAGGCTTTCATGATGAGAGCAATTTGTGGGCTGTGTGTTCAGTGAGCTGTGCTGAGGATCCAAAACACATCCAAAAAGCAGTAGCAGCAGCTGAAATACCTGCCTCATGAAGGATAAACTGACAATATCATAGAACGAAGATGCCAGAGGAATCAGGGCTGTAGGATGTGAGGTTGGAGCTCAATGTCTGACACTCCAGGTGAGTGGCTTTGCCCTCCAGGATGGCAGGGCAGAACAGAGTGCTGTTCGTGGCCCATCAGCTTGCAGGCACTGACCACTGGACAAATACTGAGAGGAACATGACTGTTAAAATTTTGTCCTAACCAAAATTTTACTGAAGGTCTAGGATGGGTGAGGCACTACTTTGGGGAAAATGGTAGAAGTACAAAGATTGATGCAGCCAATTTTGTCCTCCAACATAATTTCAAAATGGAAGCCAGAACACAGGAACGTTTTATATTTGTTTTTATTTTTAAGTTGGCATTAGCTATTGAATTTGGTGCTGATCAGGAATAGGCTAGATTGACCCCAACCTAGTAAATATAAATATATTTTCATTTGTCTTTTTTTTTGCCTGTGACTTTTGAAGCATTGGTAATTTTAAGGCTTTCTGGGGAAAAAAAAAAAAAAAAGTTGGCCTCCATCCAGGCAAAGAGAGAACAGCTTGAATTTCGTGTTTTCCAGCTAAGGGAATTAGTGAGTCCTTCCACTCCTGAGTCAGCTTTGGGGGTGGGCTGCTGTAATACACAGGTAGGATATTCAGGTTGCTCCCTTTTATTGTGTGCTTTGTCACACTGAGAAGCATGGTTCATTCTTGTGAGCTGTATTTCCCAAAATAGCAGAGAGAATCTTTTGGCCTCAACTTGCACACAGAAGTTGAACTGAGAGTGCTGAGGACCAGCTGTTTTCTCATTCTATTGCCCAGCTGCCTCTGCTGTCTCTGTCTGCCTGGCACGAACATTTCTCTCATTTTGTCCCTGCGGCAACCAGCAACTGCTGGGGTCAGTCCTTGAGAGCTGTCACTTCATTTTATGAAGCTGCAAGTCGTTTTCCACATTCCTTCACATGCAGTTGTTTTCACTAATTGCATCCAGCCATCCGTAGCAATGGCCTTTTAGGGCAAGAGGTCTGTGCTAAGTTTCCACCCCTGGCAGAGTGATGCTCCCCCTGAGGCCATGCACTGGCTTCGCTGGGCAGTGTCCATGTGCCAGTCATGGGTCAGGATGCTGTGGGGTCCTTGGGAAAAAGGATACTGAGTGCCCTACACCCAGTCACGAGTGAGGAGCACTGGGATGGCGTTGGTGTTTGGTCACTTGAATTGTATCTACAGAGTGTTGTAAAGTAGTCTTACTGACATGAATACTTAAAATCAGGGAATGATTCAGCTACTACACAGTAACTTGAGATAAAAAATGGAAATTAAACCCCCAGAAAATTCTCATTTACTGCAAACTCCTGAACTTTGTACATGTACATCCTCAAGAGGAGTTTTAATACTTTTTCTCACCTTGATGCTCTTATGACAGAACACTTTACAGCATCTGAGCCGCTCAAGAGCGTGAAATGGGGTTGGTCTTTGGGGTTGTAGAAAACGCAAAGTGAAAATGAATTCACTGAAGATCCGTTAGTTCCTATAAGTCTCTATAAAGATGCCTCTCTCAGTCTTAAGATGATCAGCTGCTGTGTCAACAGCCTGTGATAACACAGGAAATGATAAAATGGTGGTAAAAGATCTCAGGCTGCTTATTAAAACTTCTTTAACTGTGACACATAACCAAGGGAGCAGTATACTCAGAGGAGAATTTCCCAGGTTCTCAGAAGCACAAACATCACTGTAGATTGAGCTGTGTTTGGTGCGTGGATAAAAGAAAAAGTCAGGGGGTTATTTTGTTGTTTTTTCTGGGGTTTTAATGTTTCTTATAAAAATATTTTTTCAAAAAGAACATGAAAAGCATCAGGTAACTAGTTTTTGTTCCTTGTCTTTGTGACTGGAGTCTCCTCAGTTGTTGAAAATGTCTGAGAATGATTATAGAAAATGTACCTTTAAAACCTGTAACAGAAAGTCATACTGAGTCTCCTGTAAAAGCAATTGTTACCATCTATATTGAGAAAAGGACTGAGTGGAAGAAAAGTAAGAGTCATAGCTCTGGCCTTGCCCAGCTGTTCTTTGGTCAGCTGAAGACCTGAGGGATCCCATCTCCACAGCTCCCCAGATGCACCTTCATGCTTTTAAGAAGCATTCTGTACTGCAGCATTGATGTTGATACAGCAATGGTGTTGCAGGCACAGTTCAATTGGATTTCACTGTGTTTGTAGGGAATTGCCTTTGGTGTAGTCCCTCCTTCTCCCTTATCCACCATCTCAATCCAAGGAAGAGGAGTTTCCCTGGGGTAAGGAAAGGGTAAGAAGATGAAAAAGAAGATGAAAAGAATTAGTTTGTATGTTGGGTTAGTTGAATGAAAGTAATATTAAGGACAGCTTTAGAACCACAAATCTGGGAGCTGTGTGGTTTTGCTTGGAATAGAACTTATGGATGGGTAGTCTAAAAAATGTTTTGCCCTAACAGTTGCAAAAGCTGTAGCTCTTGCAATTTAACCACTCACTTTTAGGAAGATCTTACTTTCACTCAGTTTTCTGTTATCCATCATTGCAACATCTCCAGACCTTTCTCAAATCAGTAATTAGGCATGTGCTTAGGTCTTATAGCTAGAAGCTAAGTGTATACTTGAGCACTCAGAATACACATGGGAATACCCATATGCTTGAATGCTTTTTTGAATGGGATTAACCATGTGGAATAATAAAACTTATCTCCAGATTGATAATTTGTTCGGTAGCTGCCATCAAACAGGACTTCATGGGGTTGCTGTAAGATCGACTGTGCATCCCTGTGTCCCTAGTGTATCACGAGCCCCCTGAGATGGACTGTCTGGGTGGTATCTTCTTCTTTTTCATGTGCCAGAGCAGCTTGTGGCACTGGCCAAACACAGTTTGCATATACATGTGCAGGGCACTAAAATATCACATTGCTCTGTGTATCTATATCTAAGGTAGCAGTTTTAAATTCTTATAAATGTTATGTATTGTTATTAATGTTCTGCTCTCCTAAAAGGAGAGAAAAACACTCTTCAGGATACTCCTTAGGAAGGGACCAATGAATATTTCCAACAGTCTGGATTTGGGTGTCATTCCAGTGCTGTGCTGGAAAAAGAGAACATGGAGCAAAAGCCATAAAGGGACCTTGGGAGTGCTGCCAGCTGCTGACACAAATGGTCTCTTCAAATATTTCTTTTCTTCCTACATCCTCATCTTCAAGAGCTATCCTTTCATCTCTTGGCAGCCTGATTCAGTACACATCCACATCAACCAACACTTGTAACATGTCAATATATTCTCCATAGACCCTTCTTTCACCCAAATCCTTTTTCTTCCATGACCACTACTCTGTATGCACTAGCAGAAGATTTGACTTAAATCCTGCAACTGCCAGTGACCAGCGTGGTACAGGAAGTGTCCTGTGGCTGGGACAGGCACTGTGACATTCTTATCATCTCTTAGCTACTCATGTTGCTACTTTTAAGGGCAAAAATTCAATAATGCAAATAAGATGGAATGCTTATGACTATAAATGCATGTTTTGACATGCATTAACTTTATTTAAATGAAAGTTATAAATGCTTAGACTTTAAGGCTGGCAAGGCTGTGGTGTGAAACAAGCCTTAAAGGATGCTCTTGGCTCATCTCCCTGAGCCACAGGCCAGCCAGCCTTGGCTGCTCCTGCTTGGTGGCACCCAGAGCTATGTGGGGCTAAATTCTGCCTTTTAGTTCTTTCCGGCCATTATCTGGGCTTGCATTGGCTGGAGACTAGGAAAAGAAATAAAACAGCAGCTAAAAGAGAGAGCCCTTGGATGCCCTACCTGCTGCTTCCTTGGCTCTGGCTTCTCTATCCCTCTCTCTGGCTTCTGCCTGTTGTGACTATGCCGAGCCCATCTGATGTTTCTCTCTGCTGTCATCCACTGAGGCAAACTGGTGGGGGTGTGTGTTGAGGGCTGGGCCACAAGTACAAGTTTCTGTAGGAAGAAAAATAAGCTTTTTCAGACTCCACATATGAAGACCCAAGTTTATTTGTGCAGCAAAATAATGTTAATGTAGGGTTGCCCAGATAGTCCCTTTGAAATTTTGAGTGTTAATGTGCAAAGTCAGTAAAGCCCAAATTGGGTTCATTTATGCAGCAGGAAGGGAGGAGAATTCCTCATAATCTAGCCTAAAGTCGTACAGTTATCACCATTTTTTTTTTTTTTCTTTCCTCACGCAATTCTCATTCCCTGCATTTGCGGGCTGCCAGGAGGGCACTGTGCGGGGCTCCTGTGTGTGTGACACGGTGACAGCAGGTGGCAGCAGGATCCCGCCGGCTCCCGGCGTTAACGCATCCCCCGGGAACGGGCTGGGAGCCTCAGCAGCCTGGGCAGGTGCGGGTGGAGCGGTGAGAGCTGCAGGGGCGCTGCGCAGCGCGCTGAGCTCGTCCTTGCCTCTGGACACCGGGAATGTGCGGCTATTCCCGCTGGATCTGCACTGACCGCCAGCGCTGGACACCCAACCAGCCTGGTGCTGTCACAGCGGCACGGAAACGCAGTTTGGAGAGAATGGCATTGCCGGGCGCAGCCTGACTGTGGCTCTTTACTTTCGCCTCCTGACAGTGGCACCAGTGCCACTAGGTGGGGATAAGAGCCTTTTTAGGCTGAAGTTGGATATTCCTTCCCGGTCACTTACTCCGGACGGACCCTCCAGCAGTGTTTACTGCAGCCCATGTGGGTCGGGGTGTCTGGTGGCCAGTGTCCGGTGCTCGGGGTGTCCAGTGGTGCTCCCTGTCACAGCTCTGCCCCAGGAACCTGTCTGATAGACCATGCTCCAACCGGCTTTTCCAGTTGTCTCTTGAAAGCAGTTCTTGCATCACCAGTGTGGTGGCAAATTGTTGAAGTGCATTAATTAAACTCGATTGGTGGTTGGGGAAGGCAAAAGAATAACATAAATTTCTCTGTATCACCTTTGGTCCATCCTTGAGATGAGTGGCTCAGCACAGCACTCAAGACAGGGTTGTGCTGGCCTCATGGTGGCCGGAGCACACAGCTGGTGGTGTTGGTGAGTTGGAGTGATGATTATTAAACCACCATTAATAAATTTACTGTTTTTTGGCAAAACGAACATATGTTTCACTCAAATATTTTTCACCCAAATCTCATTCTGTAAAAAATACTGCTGGGAGACTGATGTGAGGGCATCGTTATAAAAGCTTAACTGACTCCAGCTGATAGTTGGGATCCAAGTACTTGCTTCCATGGTAGGAAGAGAAGTTCCCCATGTGGATGTTGGCTTTTGACCTTTCTTCTATTTAAAAGGTCAATGAAAAGTTTACAAACCCTGTCTTTTCCACTCTGCTCAGCCTTGCACGCAGTCATGTTGTTTTAAACAATACTCTGTTGCATTGTAAAGTACCACTGGAAGGAAAAGCTGGGGTTGGAGGGCAAGACTCAATGAACAGACGGAACAGTACTTTGTAATAAGAAAGACAACAGATACTATGTTTTGCCTTTGGCAGTGCAACCTTTTTTGTAATTAAATTATCAGGTTAAAAAAAGCCCTTTTAATTATTTAAGGACTAGAAGAAAATAAGGTTAAATAAATAATTAATCATGCTACAAATAGTTATTTTAATTCTAAGTACTGTAACATTTTTCAGGGACCCATTATTTATTTGCACTCCTCAGTGGGAGATTTTTATTAAGTTTGCAGTTGTAACCCCAGATTTGTATGTTGTTTCCTTGCAGGTAAGTCTGGATTGGTCTGTTTGAACTGTGCAGTTTGGGAATGTAAGTGAACAAAGTAAGCCTTCTTCAAGCTGTCCCAGCCTGTTAACAAGGTCAGAGGGTTTTTTTTGTGGTTTTTTTTTTTTTTTTTTTTTTTTTGTTTGTTTTGGTTTTTTTTTTTTTTTGAGCTCTAATACTGTAAGTTAAAATACAATGGATACTGTAATTGCAGACTGCTATGGCTGTGAGATAAGACGGGATCTTTATGTCAGCTGTGAATGTCACAGAACAAATATGTGCACTGAGAACTATTATGCAGACTACTACTGTTTCTCTAGTCCATCCTTAAACTAGGACTGGGTGGGAACAATATGAAATATTTGCATTACTGACATTTAAATGGTAATACAACTTTTTATACTATTTCTTCATTGATCATTTAAATGGGTTCTCTAGTTTTGACAGATTTCCAGATATAAAACCTACAGTACCTTCACTTAAATGGGGCCAAGTCAATAGGTCATACTCTGAAAAGATTACTTTGTGGATCATTCAGAGCTGATTATCTTTTATTAATCACCTGGAAGTAGGACCTTGCTAGAAGTCAATAAAATGCTGTTACTGGACTGGCATGCCTTGCTTCACACCTAACCCATGCTCTGTGGGTTTTTGGAGGCTTCCAAGCACTGGAATGAGTGGGCTCCATTCAGATGGTGGCATGTTTATTGTCTCAGAGCTGAAAATGAATTCCTTTGAAATTTTCTTCCTCTTTTTTCTTCTCCCATTATCTTCAGGAACAATTACATTCACATACGTGCAACCAGTAGATACACATCTGTGATTTTTGAGAACTTTCAGATTACTGTCCATCTCCTGTCTACTTCAGTCCTGTTATTTCCTGCAAAAACAGAGAACACTGAGCATAGCTGCAAAATTCAGTGGTGCCACTCAAGCTGTTATGAGTGTTAGGATCACCAACGTTTTGCTCTCAATAAATGCAATATTTTGCTATTGGGAAAATGTTTGACAGTGGAAAGAGAAATATTTTACACCAAGCAAAGTGTTGTGTCTTGTGTCTGGGAAGTGTGGCTGTAAGGCAGTCTGTCTGGGAAGCCTCAGACAACAGGTACATTTTTCTGTCTCTGATAGATTCATGCATGTACAATATCAGCATCTTTTGCCTGCTTTCAGCTGGATCCCAGCTGACTTCAACACCGCAATTCAATCCATTTACATTTTTCTCTTCTTAAGCAGAAGGCCCTTAAGAAAGGATGCCTCTGCCCCAACCCATGGCACTGTATTAACTTGTGTGTTCCCGTTTCTCATCAGTAACTTGTTTCTTCCTGTAGCCCTCTCTCAATTTTATCACAGTGTGCAGATCTTAATAATTTTTCTCTATGTATGTCTGTGATATTTTATCTCTCCTTGTTTGTTAGAGCCATTGACAGTTTAGTATGGGAATAGATTGCCACTGTGACGCACTTGTCATGACAAAACATGATTTCCTAATTCTGTATAGTTTTTCTAGATCTTCTGGATGTCTGTCTCTGTATCTCAGAGATGGTTGCCCCAAAGCAATTTTTTTGTGTTATATTTGATCTGAGCTGAAAAGCATCAGTGAGCCTTATGCATTTATCTACATTCTTCAGGCAAGTTTATTTCTTGATAAGTCTTTTAAATATAAGCACAATGTATGAAAGTATTAAACCTCGGCTGATGAAATTCAGGAGTATATTTTACTTTGAGTTTACAGCCTTTTAATAATTTAGTCAAGACCATGGAATGGCGCTTGACCAACTTGTAAGTTATTAGGACCTCTAAAGGGTTGAGGCCAACTAGTGCTTTGGGAGCTTTGAAATTTTATTTTGAATTAGTTAAGAATTAATCAATTCATGAGGGAGTGAGGGAGTTTAAAGCTAAATGTATCACCAGGAAAAACTGTGGGCACAAAAGCAAAGTTAGAAAAGTGATTCCATCTCCTGTGTTGATTTTTGTTGGGTTACACAGTGATTGGATGTTTGCCAGGTCTCTAAAGTCTGTTGAATTTGCTTTTAGAGATGAGAAAATGAAATTTCGTTGTTTTGCCTTTCCTGTCACCTTGTCTTTATAAATCTTTCTGTTTCTGTTGTGTGTTTTGAATCAATAAATGTTATTGTTTGTGTTTTAAAAGGAACGTTTCTTTGCTGAGGAGGAATTCTAGGAAATTGAGTAACATTACATAGTTCCCCCTTGTTTGAAGTAGTGAACCTGAAAACTGGGTACCTCAATGGTCCTGGGGCTCAACATCCCTTCGCGTTTCTGCTGTCTTCTTGGAGGTGTCCCCCAACTACAGTTCTTCTGTAAAGTATATATAAAATATAGTTGGTTACTCTGTTTGCACACTTTTCGTTCAATGTTCATAGAGACCAGGTGTTGCTGTTATCAGGACCACATGGCATCCACTAATCTGTACTGACAAAGACCAAACAGCACATTCAGATTGCCCTGCTGCAGAGATACGTGTTGATATGTATTGCATGGAGCGAGGCCTTTCATTCCCCTGGATTTCCTACAGGCATCTGCAGGAAAGCATCTCCATTGGTGTTTCCATATTTCAAAGCACGTCTGGCACAGCCTGGGACAAGACAAGAAGGGACGGGTCAGTGCTTTGAAACTGCTCTCAGAGAGCAAATGATCTCAGTGAAATGCATTGTTGATGCTCTTCATCAGTGAGTGCCAATTTCAGCCAGTATTTCAGGAAGTCTTTGTTAACTCAGACCCAGAGTACTCCAACAGAGAGATTCTGGGGGTCTAAGTGTGAATCTTGCCTGCACATACAAATCATGATCAGACCTGGACTTTCCTTTGGCCCTGCTTCATTCCAT
The DNA here is from genome assembly GCF_965178545.1 of Coloeus monedula. NCBI lineage: Eukaryota > Metazoa > Chordata > Aves > Passeriformes > Corvidae > Coloeus > Coloeus monedula. The sequence goes on along the minus strand of NC_138795.1, from coordinate 19,012,388 downwards.
GATTTTCAGGTATGCTTTGTAAACCTCCACAATTCCTCTCCCTCCTTGGTATTTATGCTCTTTAAATATAAGTAGACAGTTAACACCTTTTCCTGAGTCAAGTTATAAATATTTTTTTAGTTTTAATATATCTCTACGAGTCTCCTCTAGCAGCCTTGTGGGTGCAATCTTGTCATTCCTGCAGATATACAGGATCTCAGTTTCAGTCTTGCTGAAAACTGCTCGGGACCATGATGGAGCAAAAACTGCACGGTAGGTGAGCCCAAGATGTGAATTTTGGTGACTTGCTGGACCACAGAAGGCATACTTCAGAATCTTGTGAATAGCTGAATTTACAACTCTAATTTCTACAAAGAGAAAGGAAGAAAGTAAAAATTCACCAATAAGTCTGAAACAGTTTTCTTACTCAGCAAGTCTTTCAGAAAATGCTGTAAGAGTGCTTCCATACACGAGACAAGCCAGGTAGCTTTCATCAGTGCAGTCTACTTGGCAAGCAGCATATTGCATCTTCGTTTCTTAAGTGCTTTGTCTGGGCTGTGACAGATATCTGCTAACGCAACAGACTGCCTTCAGACGCAAGATATGTCTTTTCAAAAGGCTGCTTCACAACCAACGTAGTTCTGAAGCTTTTAATGTACATTATCTGACATGATAGGGGCTAAAGTTGTTATTTTGGAGAGCAGTGATCAAGTATAAGGTTTGGTTCAAGAGGGATTTTGAATTCTCTGATAAAATTGAAGTGGTGGGGAGTTGCAGTAGATTTGGAAGCTTTGTTTCAGACCCTAGTTCTGCTACTCTTAATGGTGACATTGTAGACACAGTCTTGGTTCTCATTAACCCTTTGAGAGGGATAAGTTTGCATACATCCCTCTCAGGAATGGAGGAGACCTTGGAACTTAACCAGAGAGCTGAGTGGGTGTCCAGTCCCTGGTGCCCCCAGGGCTCGTGCAGCAGAGTTGGTGCTGGTGGGAAGGAGTCCCCTCCTGCCCTACCATACATGCATTACTAAGCTGGAGTTACCTCGTATGAGGGTGGGAGGGAGGAGAAGCTGTGCCATGGTGGCCTGAGCCCACAGGCTCAGTGTTTGCTGCACATGCCAATAGCTGCGGATGGAGAATGGCAGGAGAGCAGCAGAACTGACACCCGGCACTGCAGCCATAGCTGGAAACAGAGGCTGCCCTGGCCAACCACAAGAATGGACTTGGGTCTTTATGCTACAAAAAGCATCTCCTTTGGTCTAGAGGACACTTCTGGCTGAGAATTGAATACATTGTGTGGGAGAGTTAGCAAGATGCTTTGTCTTCAGGCATAATTCTAATTTTTCCTTTTGAATGTGATTTTGTCTTCATGGTTTTTTCCTCATTATAACTAGAATCTTGAAAGTAATTTTAAAAATTAATGGCAAGTCAGACATAGTGGCCAAGCTCTAAGCTATACTTGGGAAGAGCACATGGCAATATCCCTGCAGCTCTTGGCAGACACGGTGCTCCAGTGGCCACACAGCCTGACGTGTGTTCCAGCTGCAAGGCAAGGGCATCCTCTCTGGGCTGTTCATTTTCTAAAATGAGAACAGAAACGTGAGAGCTTCACGTAATAAGGTTAAAGATTAAAACTGACCTTGATTTTTTTGCAAGTCTATCTGTTGTGCTAAGATAGGGCTTTTTTTCTTCAAGGAAGCTTCTTGACATGGTTTCCTATGTGATAATCATAAATTGGGACTAATTTATGTAAAATGTATAAAATGCAAGATGTTTCCTTCCTTGGTTATCACATATGGCTTGTTGAGGTCAATCCAGTGGTGCCTCTGTGTTGTCTTAGAGGAAAAATTCTTCAGACTAAAATTTCACTAAAATTCTAAAAACTTCCTTTATTTTTCCCCTGCTCTTCTCTGCACTATGTTGGAATTTTTCTCATGCCATTAGCACCCTCTATCTCCTTTTTGTAGCAGAGATTGGCTGTGTGGGGTGTCTAGGGCACTCTGCATTGTCATTCAGCTAGGGGAGCTGAGGCTTCTCTAAAGCTCTGTGAGTGTGGTACAGCCAAATGACTGAAGTTTCAGGAAAGGGATGAGAATGCTCAAGCAGTTACTTGCAGGTATATCCCTGACAGCTGTACACGCCTATGCTGGCTACGCAGTTTTAACCCTAATTTCATGCTCTGTCTGAAATGACAGGTTTTTACACAAGGAGGCACCTTTTGTGTCACCGTTACACATTAACTTGTTCCAGTGTTAGAGTTTCAGCTGCTTTCCATGCCTGGTATCTGTCCTTGCTAAATCCATGAGAGCAGAATGGCATTGGATGGTTGGGAGAATACTGAGGAGTGATTTGGGAATTTTGTTTTCTGTTGGTGGCTCTTCCAGGACAGGCACAATCATGTTAGTCAAATGCTTCATCACACCGTGCATCCCATTCTCCACTGTCCCCTGGGTCCGTGACACAGCTGCACCATGGAAATGCTTCATGCAGGGTGTTACAAAGCATTAGCTGCTGCTGCTGCTGTTGCCTCCCTGCTTTTCCTCCCCAGCAGCCCTTGGTGCTGCTTTGCTGCAGGTGCAGGAAGCCAAGCCAGCACACAGAACTGCACACTTGTGTTTCCAGTGCAGCTGTAAACAGCCTCTTTAAAACATGGGCCATGGTGTAACTAGAAGTTTACTACAGATGTTAACTATTACTTCGGAAAATGTAGAATAATCACTTTTGAGATCGCTGGTATCACTGAACCATAATCAAATCATCTTTTTTTGTCAGTGACACAAGCTGGAATTTCTTCTCAACATTTACCTGAAAATTAAATCTCTACTGGAAATATCTTAATTTATTATTTTATCATTTATTTAAACTGAGAAAGTCCACATTGCTTCTGAAATCAGAACTGTAAAAATAAAGGATTAGAGTGGAAGTGCTAGCTGACCTTGGGGGTTGGGAAAACTGACACACCCCTTGCAGGTGTTCGGCACTGCCTTTGCTGGGATGGAGCTTGCTTGTTAAAATTGTATTTTGTCATTTGCTCTGATGGTTGTCCCTGGATTGATTCACTGAACACTGCTGATAGCGTTATATTAAGAATGTGGTTAGTAGCCTGAAAAAAAATTTGAATTACACTATTGTTTAAGGATATGACTAGGAGACTTACAAAAAACAAAAGTCTGGGAAAGTTTATCTGTGAAACACTGAAATCTGAAAACACTGCCCGGGACACCTAGCAAATCCTGACTGTACTGTTTGGTTATACCCCGCATAAAGCAGGAAGATGACAACTCTTTTTTTGGAGACTTAATTCCCATTTGCATTAAATTCTTACTACATCCTTTTGCATGACCCAATTAGAAAAGAATTATATTGCTCTGTGCGAATTTTATTCATTAAATAAATTGGCTTGAAATTAATCATTATCAGCAATTGAGAAAATACTGAGAACATTAAAGAAAATATTGAAAAAGCTGGAACTGACACATTTGCCTTAACAGAGCTGTATTTGAAAAGGATGTGTGCACAAAGAATCCAAGGCATAATGAATCCTCCTACACACACCATGGAATAAAATATTTATACTGTAATCATGCTATTAATAAAATGATGGATCAGCCAGCGTCTGCTGCAACAGAACTCAGCTGAGAGCCTGGTTACTGTCTAGATGGGGCAAAACAATGTAAGAACTGAAGACCAGAAGAATATGGACTAGCTTGGGAATCCCTGTCCTGAATTAGCTGTTCAGTTGTGTAATTCCCTGACTTTCAAAAAGTCTCCCATGGCAGCTGGCACTGTCCTTTTAATTTTGGTGTGCAGTGAAGGGCCAGGGAGCAGAAGGAAGGTCTGCAGTCCTGCTGTGCTGCTGCCACCCCTGGTGGGTCCCTGAGAGTGCTGGGGGGGTTTCTGCAGTGATCTCCTTGTTTCCAGTTGTTGAAGTTAATTCTTGAAGGCCATCAGGAATGGTTGGGCTTGATCAGAGCAGGGCAATCTCAGGGGCTTTGCTGTCAGTTGCTGCCCTCATCAAAGTGCTGCTGTGGTGCCAAACAGGTCATCTTCTCTTCTTTGGGCTTGGTCCAGTTTCCAAGGTTTAAAGTAAAAGATCAAAAACCAGGAGGTTTGTGTGGGGCAAAATGATGGGTAGAAATGAGAGGAACAGTTCATCTGCACTGTGAACAGACACTGTGGGGCCAAATCTTAGATGTGCCCTTAAGGGTAGCTGTACAGGAAAATTTAACTAACAAATAGATACTGTCATGGTGCTTTCCCTGTTGCTATCGTGATTCCCATTTTCTGATGCATATGTGAGTTCACTTTGAGATCTCTCCTTGTTTGCTGGGAGCAGAAGGGAGATATTTCTCACAAGTGAGGTGTTGACACTGGCACGAGCCATTTATCTGTGTGGTCCCCAGCATTTTGCCCAACATATGACCTGCCAGAGGCATCTTGATGCCCAGTTCTGCACTAGTTCAAACTTTACCCAGTGTCAGAGTATGCCAGGCACCCAGCCTTCCTCCTTGGACAGAGGGGAGGAATATGGGCAGCAGTTCCCCTGCTGCTTTGCATGTGCATGGCTGAATTGCATAGTCATGGATAATGGTAGGTGGAGATTTTCCTCCCAGAACACTCCTGTGTTTCTTTGTTGACAGGAGTGGTTTCCTGCACAGTGAATTGCTCAGACTCAAAAAAGAACAACTGAAAATTATATTGAGAGTTTGTTACAAATATGATCTATTGCTGTGAGAAGGTAACGAGCAGGAAACACACAGCCTGCAGCTTTGTTCTGTCAGCTTGCCCAGGCTAAATAAGTTTTGATTGGAGTTTATTTGAGTAGGTTCTCTTCTCTCTCTATCCCTGTCTCTCCCCAAAGACACTTTACTGGTGGATTGGGCTGGTCAGAGAACAGCTGGGAAGTGCTCTAGGTTAAAAAAATTGCTCTTTTTTGTCTGATAAAAGAGGAATCCTCATGTAGCTTCCAGGAATTAGGGTGCAGAGCAACCAATAACTCAGTAACAGAAGTGTCATAAGGGGAAGGCAGAGTCCCTTCTCTGCTTTCTGGGGGTGGGAGAGGCCCCCTGACTGGACCTGTGCGCAGAGCTAGGGCATCTCTCTGCTCTACTTGGGATAAAGCAGAACTTGGACTTTGGCTTTTGAATCCAAGCAGGGAGAAGCACAGAACTATAGAATGGTTTGTGTTGGAAGGGAACTTTAAAGGTCATTTAGTTCCAGACTCCCTGCTATGGGCAGGGACACCTTCCACTATCCCAGGGTGCTCCAAACTCCAGTGTCCAGCCTGGCCTTGGACACTCTCAGTGATCCAGGGGCAGCCACAGCTTCTCTGGGCACCCTGTGCCAGGGCCTGCCCACCCTCACAGTAAAGAATTTTTTCCTGATATCTAATCTAAACCTACTCTCAATTTGAACCCATTCCCTCTTTGTCCTGTAACTCCAGGCTCTTGTAAATAGTCTTGCCCCATCTTTTGTGTAAGTTCCCTTCAGGCGCTGGAAGGCCACGATCAGGTCTCTGAAGCCTTCTCTTTTCTAGGATGGACAATCCCAATTCTCTCAGCCTTTCCTCATAGGAAAGGTACTCCATCCCTCTGAGGAAGGGAGGATGCCTTGGCATGTCAAACAGCTGGGCTGCTATGGAAATGCAGCTTTCTTAACAAAAAGAAAAAGAATATATCAATTTCTGTGGAACATTTTTATTTTCTACAAAATAGACATTTTAACAAGAAAAAGAAATTCTGTATTTCTTAATTGGTTATGTTGGTAGATCAGCTGAGAGCAGCAGCAAACCAGAAAAGAGGTACAAGTGAGCTGGACTGTGAGAAATTCCCTTTCCCACACAGAAATAAAATTAATTTTCAATGCTTATTGGCATCACCCAGCTCATTTCATTTTTGGTAGGAGCAAAGATTTTAAACCTGACCAAAATGAATATTGTTACTTTCTTCTTTTTACCCTCTGTCCCAGTCCATTTCCATCAGGTAGTGTTTCTTTCTTTTGCTTTCTGTACTCAACCATTGTTTATTGCTCTAAATTATAATAACTTATGTCTGGACTGTCCCAAAGGTGGTTTTATTTCTGTGGTAATTGGATTTGATATTTCAGTAAATTCTTAACCTCCTCTCAGGAGTGTTTAGGCTCAAGGAGAATTCCAGTAACAGCTGTGAGATCCTCAAGTGGAGTTCAATAATGAAGAGAAAAGTATAAGATTTATTTTTGAATGGGGGGTACCTGAGAAAAGCTGTGGATGTCATTGATGCTAATGATATTGATAAGGAATTGATACTTCTAAAATATTAATAAATATTAATATATTGGAATACTCATACAGAAAACAGCTTCACTCCGGTCTTTAGGGACACCCTGCTACACAGCAAAGCTTTGGAGAAGTCATTAAGAAAACCAATTACAGCTTTCAAAAGAATCTGTGGAACTGGTTCTACTGTGAACAGCAACACAGGGTCCGCTGTGCAGCTCAGGACGGTCCACTCATCACAGAGACAGCCTTGAACTCAGAGCATCATCCCAGTGCTTAATGTACCGGGGCAGGAGTGTCCTGGGAGACATCAACATAAAGCATCAGCTGAAGATAGAAGTACACAAACAGTTAAAAAAACCAGTAACTGAAACAGCAAGCTGGATTTCAGGCTTTCAGAACAGTATTATTAATGCAGTAGTTTAATAATTATAATAATAATGTAAATTTTTACTTTTACACGCATCTATCTATCTGTCTATCTAAACTATCTTTCCAGGTTAGATTGTCCCAAAATAAGTTAAAACAGTGATGAGTGTGGTACTTGATGTTGTGCACAGAATTCTCAGTCATTGGAGACCAAGTAATCAAAATTTACCAGAAAAAGTGGCCTTATTTTCAAAAGGATGCAGGGTTTTTTTTGTAATTCTGTGCATGTCTGGCTGCAAATCTGGAGAGCTAAGGGAAGGTAAGTAGGAAGGACAGACAAGTGCTTGCTAATGGCTGCTATTAGGTGGCTCAGAATAAGGTCCTTCAGAGAATCTGTTCCTAACTGTCACGTCCAAGGGCATGGAAGCAATTTCAGTGTTTTTGGGCGCTCGTGGAAGTGCTTCCCGAGCCAGAGCAGTCAGTTGCACGCAGTGCTGGCCATGGGCACACTGTGTCCTTGGTGCCATTTGTTGGCTTTCCTCGCCTGGGACAGCCATGGGAACGGCAGCTGACCTGCACCAAGGGCAGTTGTTTAATATCTACACAAGCCCCCGGGGCAGGGGGAAAGGCTTTTGCTTCTCATAGATCCCTCAAACTTAATCTGATTTCTGTCTGACAAACCTGTTCTTATAATATTTCAGATTTTACTAGATTCCTGTAAATGTGTTTGCAGTGTGGGAAAACAAGCTGCTTGAACAAATAGCTAACCTTTTGTACCTGTATTCCAGGCAAAATACCGAAATTGGGCATCTTCTTAATGAAATGTTTTTGCTTTGAGTTTTATGAACTTCACTATCAAGCAAAGAAAGTAGTCGGACTTCTTCCTCTGTGTTGTTAAAGTATAAGATCCCTCTGAAGCTGTAATTCAGTGTGAAAAATTTTACTAGATATCAAACAGATCTGGTGGATTTTGGCTGTGTCAGAGAGGAAATGCTGAACACAGTGGTTACTGTATATTCTGTTGCCTTAGAGACTGAAACATCTGTATCCATGCAGGCAAGTGATGCAGACATGGTAAGATTTGACTTCCTTACATTCCTGTGTTCATCTGGCTGTCAATGGAAATGTTTTATGGTGCGGATATTCTGGGCTTCTTTAGCATTGTATTTATCTGGTTGTGTGGCATGTCTTGGACTAGGACGGCTTTTTAATTAAAGTCTAACTCTGAAGTCAGGACGCTCCCTAAGAAAAGATGCTTTTACATAAATAATTTTTCAAGATGAACTTGGAGGGACTTGAAATGATTGTTGTACTGGTGATAATTGTTGGATTTGTGAAGGTACTTGAGCATCTGGGTCTCCTAGAAGACAACTTTGAAGGTAGGATATTAAGAAATAGAAAATATTTTATTCTGAAAGCCAGTTGCTGCAGAGGCTTTTACTTTAATCTGTATGTGCATGTGCAGCGTTTGAGTATCAGGGGAGCTGAAAGGTAACTGAAATAACATTATATGCTTTCTTTAGGCAAATGAAATGTGTTTAAATGTCTATATAGTATTGTAGCTCTCATTGCAACTCTGAAAATAAATGTGACAATCTTAAACCATTCTTTGTTTATGTTTAAGGTTGTTTCAAGAACTTCAATACAGATTTATGTGCTTTAGTAAACTGCAGGTCACATCCCAAAGCTCTGAATGAAAGGTTTAAATTTTAGTAAGTTTATCATTATATCCTCTCAATTTGTTTTAATTTCTAGAAATTTCATGGTTTATTTTTAGCTATTGGCTATTATTAACAGGAAGTCCAAAAACCTTACTGAACTTACTTAGATGAATGTTTCTGTCGTAATCAATTCAGCCCTTTTTCAGAATATTTATCTTTAACAGATCTGTTTGGTCTTGCTCTCTATTCTCATGTATGTTTTTGGAAAACATTGCTGATTGAAATGTAAATATGCTTTGTAGAATATAGTTTGAGGGAGCTGACTGCTAAAGATATCTTAATTCTTGGTACCTCCCTGTTTTTATAAACAATGTAATTCATGTAGAAGCACACAAATATTAAATATAAGCAGAAGGGATGAATTTTAGACAGTGAGCTTTATAAATCAAAGCATGTCTGAGCAGAGTCTCATTTTTTAATAGGGAGAGTAGATTTACAGTGTGCCTAAATATTCTTGAATATTGAACAGCTGCTTTTTTTAGAAACTTGAGGGTCCTTTTTCATGGTAAACAAGAAACATGCAGGTGTTAAAATAACCTTCAGCTACCACAGATACAGAACAATTATTCCTTTCTGCTTCAGCGCTTATGACAGCCTGGAAGAGGTGAGCTTGCTGGCCTCATATTATTTACATGACAATATTTGGTACAAGGTTCGAAGAATCTTGGAGACTAGCAGCAAGTACTATAAACGGAGGGAAAAGTTACAAAACTTTTGGTTCATTGATTGTGTGCTTTTAGTTCTCATGCATGTGTTTGCTTTTCCTACTTCCTGCTGCTTTGAGCATTTTTCCTTACTTTCATGTTTGGGTGAATTAAGAGGTATGTGGTGATGATTGATGCAAAGCTTTTGATTTTGAAGCTGAGGCAGTAATGCAGATTGTTTAGCAATTGCTTTACATACCAGCTCTAACTTTTCCAGGGCTATTGAAATAATCAAATGGTGCAAGCAAGACAGAGTGACAACAGAAAAATCCATTTAGTCTGTCTTTTGTGAGTCTTCAGATGTCTGTGTGCTCCTATCACAGAGAGTGTTAGATGGTGCCTGATGTACAGGTAATTTCCTGTCTCCAGCTCTAGCAAAGTCCATTATTAATTGGTCCATCTGGGCACCTGGATTTTTTTAATCCTTTTATTGTCTGTCTGAATGCATTCTAAGGGCAGATTCTATTTAACAACTTGGTTAAAAAAGAATAGAGCATTGAAGAAGGAAGCTTTAGGAGAGGGCAGTTCGTGGGTTTGGGTAGCTGCTCCTTCCCAGCACCCAGTCTCCAGTGTACCTGTGAGCTGTACTCATGTCATGAGGGGGGAGTGGCACATTGCTGAGTCCTAAGAAGAGGGAAAGTTTGGGAATATTTGAATAATTCAGAGCAAATCGTCATAATGTCTAGTTGTATTTCTGATGAAATTTACATTAAAATACTGTGAATTATACTGAAAAAGGGATGAGGTTAACTTCACAGTAATATGTTAGAACTTCAGGTGAAGCTGGCATTCAGACTCTGTAGTTGGAACATGTGTACAATTATGGCTTCATTACAGTTGCTTCTGCCATGTCCACCCTTGTGTAAGAACAGCATACACATACTTAATGAAGCCCTGGTCCTTGTGAGATCTGCTGCTTGCTTTGCTGTAATGGTAAGATGACTTGAATGAGGTTGTCTCTCAATAATTTCCAGCAGAGACTATTGACTGTTTATTACAATAGGTTAGTTCTTAACGTTCACATGTTGTTTGTTATACAAAGAAATTATACTTAATATTCTAGTGAGAACAAATTTTAACTACTTGTAACTTCCATTATTTTTAATAGCACTGCATAATGCTGTAGGACTTAGTATGATGCTCCATAGGAATCTACACTGTCAGTAGAGTATAAATTCCACAAGCATGCGTTATCCTAGGAAGAAACAAATTTCTGTTGCCAGACTTCATTGAGCAAAGAGAAAACAGAAACACAGAGCTGTAGAAAGGTGTGTGCTCAACCTCAAGCACAGCATATGGAGTGCTAGCAAGCAATAGCCAGAATAGCTGGACCTTGCCTTTGGCCCAGATAACTCCTATCTGTGGTTTCAGTTCCCCCAAACTGTTGTGGAGTTTGTTTATACTGAGCAGCTTACAAAAGTACACTGCTAACAAACTGTGCGTTGAAACCACTGTAATTATCATTCAAACTCATCAATACTTTCTACAGAGAGACTTTCAAAGTGACTTTAAAAAATAGATTATAAAATCTATACATTTTTAAGTGGAGGAAGAGGGCTCAAATTACCCTGGAAAGAAACAGGCAAAACTTCTTGAAATTCTGTACCCTTCCAGCCAGTCATGATAATAAATGTGCTCTCTGGAAGATCACAGTCACTAAAAGGAGATCCTGGTGCTGGAGTTCAAGTCCTTGACTCTCGCTGCCCTCAGCTGGGTTTCAGCTGTCATTGATGAACATACTTTGGGGGTGTATGCTTCAATGTGGACTCATGATGAGCAAGTACTCAGCTTCCTGTTCTAGCTTTGGGATTTTTACATTCTTGCACTTTCTTGGCTTTTTTGACTGGCTGATAAACTCAATAGAAAGCATTTAATACCTACAGGCAAGCTCTGGCCTACACATCACTTCTGTGCACTCATGTGAGCCAATAGGACTGTGCCATTTTTGTGAGCACAGAATAACCAAAGGACAGGGACCTTCTGAACAGAAATAAACTTGTTTGGTACCATCTGCCGTGGTCTTCTACATTCTAACTGACAGGAGTGTGCCAGAGGTTTTCCTCTCACGTCTTCAAGATGGTGCTCAGACAGATGGAATGTCTTTTTTTCTACATACTCAATTTATTCACAAGTAAAATGGAGTTAAAAGTAATGACTGGATCCATTTTCCTCCAAGCTTAACCATGACCATAAAATACTTGGAACTTTTACATGGAGAGGTACTAGATCAGCAGGCTGTAAACTGTAAGAATCTGCTAGCAGTGTGTGCTATTATGCACTGCTGTGCATGTAATAAACTTCTCTCTTCGTTCTGCCACTGCTGACAGGCTCATCATAGTGATCATCTAATTCACACCTTAGAAGCTGGATGAGAGATTGTCACAGGAGACTTGGTGGGTGTAATAGACAATCAGGATCCTAATTTTTTCCACTAATCTTACATGACTCTTTGTTTGTAATATCAGCTGGATATTTTACATTTCTTCTTATCACCTACACTTGAAAAATCTTTCCACTGAAAGTGCTTGATGCTTTCCAGGTGAATATAGTTAGTGCTGCACTTTTCTTGTATTCAGTGCACACATGCTTACTTCAGATGTGGAAAGTGACAAAGTAAGATTCTGTCTTAGTGCATAATTCCTAATAAACTGTCAAGATGAAAAAGGCAGGAAAGCAGGTTAGGGCAGAAGAATGTATCTGTTCTTTCAGGTGGGGAGGAGCATGCCTGCAGACAGAGCAGGATGGGAAAGAATTAAGTCTTTCTCTGATTCCTACTACAATGTGAGATAAGAGAACTTCTAAAAACAGGGTAAAAATTCTGTCTTCCAAATTAATTTTTCAATGTTGTCTTGTATCACAGTGACTGGGTAGAATTGGTTTCTCTCACTGGCACACTGCTGACATTCCTGGTCTTCCTCTATATCAAGCAAAAGGGTTACTTTTATTCTGGCAGGCAAGTCAGGATTTTTATCAGCTTCAGTTTACATCATCTGAGGTAGAGGACAACAGCAAGGCGGGTGAGAGGATCTGGTAATTTTGGAACTGACCTCTTGGGAGAGGTAAGGTCTGTTGCTTACACATCATCTGGAATCCATCAGGTAGATCAGAGAGTGGAGGGAGAAGACATCTAAATGTGGCTAACCTGCTTCACCTGTCAGAGAAGAGCAAAGGGGAAGTTGTAGCTGAAGGCCTGACATGGTAATGAGACAAACCCAAATGGATTTTGTCAGCACAAATGCCAAGCAGGCATTTTAATCAGTAGTGAATGTTCTTTCCTTCTTTCCTCCCAAAAGACAAACCTAAAATACTGTACTTAGTCCCATGTTGTGATCATGCTCCTTGCTTGGGCTATCATAAATTACAGAGTGAGGCTGAGATGTCCAGCAGGCACAAGGTGCAGCTGGATTGTGAGTTCTGGGGACAGTCCAAGAGCACCAGGCATCAGCACTATCCTTTCCTCCTTTGGATCTTTTGGGAGGGTTTCATTCCTGACGAGTCACCTCTGTGGAGGGAGTTTGGAAATAACTGGGTCTCTGGAAGCACAGTACCTGCAGAGTGTGACAATTAGAGGCTGAGTTAAGGAACGTGGGCTGCTGTGACTGCCAGCCACTGAGCTTGACCAGCCCGCCCGAGCAGTTGTCAGCACGGTACTGTGAAATGGAGCCTGAAGGCTCTGGCACGGGTTCCTTTTTTTCCTATTCATCCAGGCTCCTTTTTAAAAGAATTCCAAGGCCGTTTCCTTCATTTTTCACACTTCCCTTTTCCATGCTTTTCAGTCAGTAGGGAGGTACAGAACTGCCCATATGCTGCCAGTGCCCTGGGTGATCATGTTGCCCCTTGTTTCTAGCTAGAGCAGTCAGGACAGATGTTAGTCCATCCAGCATATTATGCAAAAGCAGGCAAATCAACAGTCACTCAAAACTGTTGTAAAAAAAATGCAGAATTCTCACATTGTTCTTCACATGGCTTTTCTCCTGAAACTGAAAACTGCTGTATTATGGCCCTGATTTTTGTGAGTATATTTGCACAGCTTTCAAACATAGTGTGCACAGAGCTTTTTCTTCTGTTTGATTTAAGGATAGCTGCCCTCATTTCAAGGGTTGTTTGATCAGTGTTTTTGTCAGGAAAATGATCTGTGTGCATATGAAGGGAGACTGCTTATAAGGTCCAGTTATTCATTTGGGATTTATAAGCATAGCTATTATTTGCTCAAGGGCAGAGACAGCTCTTGCACAATGTAAGGTGAACTTATTTGCCCATATACATATCCTACAGCCTTTAAAATTCCAGTTAATACAGGTTATGAGCACTTTTTGTTCTTATCTCATGAGGTAATAAAGCAGCTTGAATAATTTATTTCAGCCTGTTGCAGAGGCCTGTGTGTGTGAGTAGCTGTGATACCCAATGAGGCCTATGCTTGTTTGGTTAATTTTTGATTGAAGCTGAACAATTTTTTCCCCTTTGTCACTAGGTAGGAATGAGGAGTCTTTTTGCTGTGGACTAGTGGAACCCCTTGTTTTATTGGGATTTAAACACCACTTGTGGAACCACAAATTCCCTGGTATCATGATTTGGATTGGAACTCTTGTAAAGAAAAGAGAATCTTTTTCACTTGATTTCTTTGGTATTTTATTGAGAAAAGACTTCTGAGATGTTGATACAACAATAATTACACAACTCTATATTCACTCAAATTAGGACTATGAAAATATTTATATGAGTTTCAAAATCACAAAAACTGTAAAAGCTTCTCTCCACCATGCTGAAGCACTGCTTTGTGGTATCTGAGAAGTCAAAAGCACCTACAACCTCTTTGGCTACTACCTCAGTACTCTGTGACTGTGAGCAATACTCTCCAGTTGTGCAGACCAGGCAGCTTCTTTACTTAAACACCCAACAAAGGAGTTAAAAGTAATAGTAATACTTAAATAATAAAAAAGCCTCACACTTCATGTCCCAATTGTATAAACTACTTTTGCCCCAGAGATCAAGAAGGTACATGAGCGTGAGGAGCGGATTTTGGTGTTGAGAAGCCATTAATCCATAGTGAGCACAGCCAGGCCCAGGGCATGGACACTGAGGCTCACCAGGAATCCATTTTCATACTCTAACTAGATAAAAATATTTGTGTTTACAAATACATGGTGATGCCACACAGTGTAAATGTTTGGAGACAGTATCCTGAGAGGCTCTAGAGGGACATTTTAAAGTTCCAGAGCACCTGGGAAGTACACAACTGCACCAGCACAGATTTTATCCTCCTAATTGTAAAATCACAGAATCACAGAATGGTTTGGATTAGCAGAGACCTTAAAGATCATCTGGTTCCAAGCCCCTTGCCCATCCACTAGATCAGGTTGCTCAAAGTGGCTCCACAAAATGATGAGACTTCTTTTCTCAGGCAGGAACTGGTAGTGTTTGTGTGTCCCCAGGGAAACTGTATCAGCACAAACAAGGGTGAGCCCTGGGTGCTGCTGCTGTGTTGGTGGACGGAGCTGCTGTTCCTGTGTCAGTAATGGTGTGTGGCCCCATGGCAGGGGTGGTACCACCATTCACAAGGGAACGCATGCTACTGAAAATTCCTACCAGGGGAATTGGTGACCTGATAGGAGAGTCACTCTATTTACAGTTTCATCATCTCAGATCTTCTTGAAAGGTTAGGGGAACTTCTGTGACCCCATGATTCCCACAGAGCCCACTGTGGTGGACATAACCTCGCTGGGCCACTCCCTGAACTCTGTTTACTAACTAATCTTAAGTCCATATTGACAGAATGTCAATTTTATTTTTGTACCTCAAAACCATCTAGCTTCTGGCTTGTTATTTAATCCGAGTTTGCTGTACTGTGAAGTGGAAAAAAACTTTTGCTTTAATCTGTGGTTTTCCATTAAATACCTGACCCACTTTTGTCCTAACTGGAATGCTTCTGTGCTTAAAATTGCTTCCTAGTTCAGTTGTCTTGGATTCAAAGGATTTTACCACTTGTCAAAATTGTCCCTTTTTTTGGCTTTTGTCCTGACCTCTGAATTGTTACTTAAAGAACTTCTTCTATTGTGTCATTTGAAAAATGGTAGAAAAATATGCATTCAATAAACATCCCAACAATGTTGAGATGACCTAATTCCGACATGCTCTGAAAGGTGGGGTTTTTCTCTAGTTCATTCTTGTGAAAATTCTACTGTACAATATGCATATTTTAGGAGGGGAAAAAGAAGAGGTACTCCATAAAAATGTGACACATCTTAATTTTCATTTATCATATAGTTCAAAATATTGTGCTTTCTATAGCACATTTTAAAATTCTTTGAGCACACAATGTCTCACAGACAGTCACTAATTTGTAATGCCTTGGTTAATATACACTGAATTAATGTATTTCATTGAAAATATAGGGAAATAATGTTCTTGTACATCAGTGGTGACATACTGTAGTTCTGCTAGAGGTCACAGTGTTATACACCATAGGAGAATCTCAGTTGTCTTTTGAGGTGGAGGATCATTGCCTTGTATGAACCAAAACGCAAAGGATGAAGAGGTAGCCCAGAAAAGAACACGAGAGGAGGGCCTTGAGGATCCCACTTCAGGAGGTATCTTCCTGCATCAGAAAAAAAAGCAGAAAGGGAGCCTACAGTAGTGAAATAGTCTGAATAAAAAGCATTTCTATAGCATCTCAACAGGTTAAATAAAGCCTTGGGAATGGTCAAGGTTCAGTGGACCAAAGAGAAGTTACGGACCAGAGGGCTCTTCTGCATTCCTGTTTTTCCATGGCCAGTCCTCAAGGGTCTCCCTGTGTGGGACCAGTGGTCATGCACAGTGGTCATGCTGATACCTGCAGCAGCAGCTGAGGCTTTCTTTTGGCAGAGGGGAATACATTGCAACTCAAGGGGCACCTGGTCTAGGACAGCATGTGAGCTGCTCTACCAGTCTAATATTACTTGAGAACATACTAGGATATAAAAGCAAATCATTATACAGTACTGGAATGGAGGAGACCCAAATCTCTCACCCATGTGAACAATTAGCTGCTTCCTTTACCACAGCCTAAGATGGTTTTCACCTTTGTAAGTAAAAATAGCTCCAGTAATTGCTTTCTCTGGGTTTTTCTGCAAAGAATATGAATGTTTTACTTGCTTCCAGTTGACCTAAGTTTGTTTCTTAGCAGGACTGTGTGCTAGCTTTTTTCTCCTTGTCAGGAGGAGCACTGGCTATTCCTGGTCATCTGCTCACCATTGTCTGTCCCTCACCTACTGTCCAACACTTGTTTTCCTCAGTTTTTTCTGTTGTTTATAAAACTTGAGGATCCTATGTTGAGGCTCCCTGCAGACCAAGAGGGTTTGAAGAACAGTGAGGTTCTTCAAATTTCTAACACTTGCTTGTCCCTGCAAAGATGTTTGGGAAAAACCTGTGGTCAGTCCCGCTCAGAACAAGCCAACCAAGCCCTGCCACGTGCATCCTGTATGGACACACTGGGAATCAGCCAGCTGTACTGGAGCATTTATTCTCCTTTCCACCTCTTAAAGGTTTCAGTAGCACTCCCTGTAGCTGTTTGCACTTTTGCTTCTTGATTTTAAAAGCAGCTTTTTGAGCTCAGCTGCTTAGAACTCCCGGCTGGGCTTCTTAAATACAAAGGAAAAGGTTGAAAGGAGCTACCATTGATCCTGAGCAGAAAAGACAATTCCTGACACAACATTCACATATTGTTGAGAAGAAAGAAAAATGTGATGAGACTTATAGGAGAAACTTGCATACTACCAGTGCAAACATCAGAGACAAACTAAAATGTGTGGCCTGTTAATAATGTCCTGAAGCCCTGTCTTTTAAGTTATGATTACTCCTGGCCTCTCTCCTGCCTTCATCCCTGCATCTTGATTCTCCCACATCTATTCAGTGGGAAAAGAAACTGGTTCCAAAGTAAATACCTGAGCAGTGAGCTAACAGAGCTGGCAGAAGCACAGAGCCTGCTTACTGAGCCATGGGATGGCATCCCCTATGGCAGTAGGGATAGTCTTCCACTTGTCCGTAGATGTCTGGTCATGCTTGCAAAGGAAGTTGTTGGACTGGATTTCAGTTTTACAGGCAGAGATGGTGGGACTAGTCTTCAGATGTCCTACAGCTCTCCTCTTCACAGAGTTGGTTTTCTGCAGTCCTAGATCAGCTTCCTGAGTCCAAGTTCCATGGGACATTGGTGCTGACCCTGCAGAAAGTTTTGAAGATCTGTCCTGCACTGTATCTTCAGATTTCTCATTTTGTTTTCAATGGGGAGGCCAGTTCTGCCTATGAATGGGCTTCAGAGCAATATCTGTGAGAAAAGCTTTTCTTCCTTGTCTCTGCTAGGATATTTGCCCAGTGATAATAATAACCTGAATTGCTGTGCATCTGGTCAAATAGCAGGTTAACAGGACCACACTGAGTGCCCACAGCTGCTGCTGTATGGGAAGAGCTTGTTTTTTTTGCTTAATGGAATGTTCAGGCTATAGTAATTTGTACATTAGTACCCTTGCGAAAACAGTTCTGAACTGCTCGAAAACTGGCATTGCAAGCGTCAGAAAACCTCCAGGACAGGCTACTGTAGGCTTCAGCAAAAACTTTAACAGTCCTTGGCTAAAAAAGCAGCATTTACTCTAGGTCATAAAAGTAAACACAAATGCAGCAAATCCAATTACTGTGGAATATCAAACATCTGAATGCAAGATGAAGGAAGTTGTACATGAATGCCTGACAAGAAAACTATTGAACATATTAAATTATACGCCTCTCCCAGAATAGCTGGAGTTTTAAAAAGAATATAGCACAGCAGTACTCAATCAAGAACAAAACTACAAGCCTGGTGCACATCAGACTTAGGACAACTTACTCGCAAGGACTACTTTGAAAGTGAGAAAATAGCTTTGAACTCCACGGCACGCCATTGTGCAAATACACAAATTGCATGCAAATTACAAAGCAACCTCTCAGTAAAAGTGAAGCAATATGACAGCACCCTCCTCTATAAACCAGGACAAAGGCAGTGGAAATAGAAAATTCCAGTGGGAGGAATAGCTGAGCACAGGGCCAGCACCCCAGCTGGCTCTGCTGGCTGGCTCCAGATTCACCTATAGGGACAGTGCTGATGTCAAGCCGAGTCCTTTCTAGTCACAAGCTACCAGGTACCCCATAAAGCATTTTTTATCCAGAATATATACAGGACTCTGTAGCAAACTTAGTGAAGTACCAAAAGCCAGGAAAGTAGGAAAAAGGTACACCTGCATTGAGTTCTAGGCCTGTGCAGTAGCAGGGTAGTTGTTAATAAATTGTGCTCTCAGGAAGCAGGCCACAGCCCATGCTGCAGGAGGAGTAAGTTACCTCCAGATGTGACCCAGGAGTGTCTCAGGATGCACCAGCAGGAACACAGAGATAATTCAGTTCATTCACGAGCGTAGGTTTGTGCTAAAATACTGTGTGTGAAACTAGACCCAGACAGGTGGAAATAGTTCAAACCACCACCACCACCACCACCTGCCATCCCCCACTTTTAAAAATTTTTATTATTTCCTGTGGTATAAAGTGAGTACTAATATTACTAATAAGTAATAGTGAGTACTAATACACAGTACTACATCCTGGCAGAATGTAGCCAGGATGGCCATGGCGACTGGAGAAAATACCCTTTTTAGGCAGTTTCCATATCAAATACAGAATATCTGTTTGCTGTCAGTGATTTCCCCAGGCTCTGTGTGACACTGAGCTGGCAGGCTGCAGGGTGAGCTTACAGCAGCAGAGGCACAGCCATAGCACAGACTCCTCTGGACCCAATTTGATCCATATGTCAATCCCTCACTGGATTCTGGAACTGTTTTTCTTCCAACACAGAGGCTCCACAATCCCTCTAGGCAATTTATTTCAATGCTTTGTTACCTTCAGTGAAAGCTTTTTCCTCGTACCAGATTGATTCCTGCTAAACTTGAAGCCTGTTGCTCCTCAGATCCACCAAGGCCATGTAGAACAGATTTACCTCTTCTTCTGTCCTGGTCTTTACTGTACTTTTCATTTGCTTTTAGCCTCTTCTTTCTTGAGCAGCTTCAATTTGTTTAGATCTTGTTTATTAGACTATTGATCAGTCTCACTGGTCTGGATGTTCTTTAATAGGCTATTATCATTTTGGCTGTACAGGACCCAGAACTGGATTATACTCAACTGAGGCCTTGATAGGGTGGAGAAGAGTAGAAGGGCTATTTCATTTGTCTTGTAAGTGATGTATTTGTAGAAAGAAGTTGCCTGTTATTTGTAACATATGAGTTTTAATTCCTTATAGCTCCTGAAATTTTTAATGCAGCTGTAATTCCAGGAAAATTCTTTCTTGCCCTACATTTTTGCAGTGATTATCCTAACGTAGAGGTAGATGTCTAGCTTTGTTCCTCTTCAATAGAAGCCTCGTTTTGTTTGTTTCAGTCTCCAACTTTTAAAGATTTTTTTTAATTTACATTTTCCCTCCTTTCCCAACTTGGAATTACTTGCAAATATAGTAAGAAAATGAATTCATTTGCCATTCATAATGACTGATAGCAGATGTAAGGCAGCCCCTGATAGGGCTCAGGTTTGTTGTATCTCCTAGGGCATGAATCTTTGACACTACTCTGAGTAGTTTTTCAACTAGTTCTGTAGCCACCCTAAGACTTTCATTGAGACAGTGTTTTCTTAGCTTATATACAAGAAAGTGAGATGAAATACTGTAAAAAGCTTTAGAGGAGTAAAGATGTGACACAAAATCTATTGTACTATTGAAGGAAACGAGATTGGTTTGACACCAATTACTCTGAACAGATCCAATCAGGAAACCACTCATTTTCTTGTGTTTCTCAGTCTGCTTACCCATTGTTTGGGTTTATTTGTTTCTAAGAACTGCAGCTAAACTGATAGATAGAGACCTAATTCCCCGTTTTCTCATTTTCTGCCCCTTGCAAAGACAGGAAGTGTATTTATCTTGTTTCAGTCATCCTGTTCTGAAGAACACTGGGTTGCCAATAACTGCTGACACCCCTGAGGTTTCATTAGCCATGGATGTGTATCAGGCCCAACCAATTTCAAACCCTCTGACTTACCTAAATGTCCTCTAACCTCTCCCTTACCTATTAAAAAATCCAGTCCCATGTCATTGATTTTATCAGTTTCCATACTTTTAGTTAGAATCCAGTTTGGGTGCTCCCTTTTCTAGTTGTTTTTTTCCACATCATCTAAGAAAATATTTACTTAATTCAACAATCTTGTCATCAATGCCATGTTTTTTCCAGGCATATCTGTATACTACCACTTCCTAGAGGTGGCTGTTTTTGTTGCTCAAGGTCATTCTTTCACATGTTCACGCACACACAAAAAGCTGCGTTCCCCTTATCCTCCTGCTTTGGCAGTCTGGATTACTAACTCTTTACTTTTTTTCCCAGCTAGCACCTTATCCTAGAGTATGGGTTTCAGATATTCATTTTTTAGGTAGTCTGTTGATTGCAGAAACCAAATACTTCCAGCAATCAAATAATTCCCCTCTTTACAGCTCTCATGCTAGCAGGCCAGATGACCTTCTTCAGAGCACTTGGAAAGTCACATGCAAACTGCAGGCCACTGCACCCTGGCTGCAAGCCTGTTGTGTGCCCACTACTCTTCTGAGAGGCACAGATGCAGTCAGGCATCTCATGCTTTTCTTCTTCATGCCTGATGACTCTTAGAGTGACAGCTGCAGAGGCAGGAGCAGGAAACCTCAGTGGAAGAGAAATGGTAGGGTTAAAAAAAATCCCCCCCCCAATAGCTGTGAATTATTATTCTGTCTGGGAGGTATTTTCCAGACCCTGCACCATGTATTGTTTATTAAGAATGTAAAGGAGGTTTGATTCCAGCAATGTGTTTTAGCAACCATAATGGTTATCTTCATTTTGTTTGTTTATCTGTGCAGAGTGGTGGGGTTTTTTTACTCAAGCCAAAGTGTTTAGATTTACCCATAACTCAGAAGCTTTGCATTTCAGCTATGTCACAGTTTAACCCCAGCCAGCAACCAAGCCCTATACAGCCTCTCTCTCACTCCTCCACCAGCAGAATCAGGGAGAGAATCAGAAGGGCAAAAGCTAGAAAACTGCTGTGTTGAAATAAAGACAGTTTAAAAGGGAGACCAAAAGTTATGCATACAAGCAAAGCAAAACTGTTGTCACTCTTCTTTGCTGGCCTTAAATACACCAGGCTTTCCTTACTTCAAAGATAGTATAAAGGCTTTTGTATGTTGGTGTTCATCATAAACATCACAGGAAATAATTTTAAACTCATGATACAATGCTGGAAGTTTCAGTTATTCCAGATTAACTCCCAAATTTCCTAATCAATAGTTTGACACTGATTTCTTCAAAAGAAAGGTATATTTCAAAACATGCCTTAGCATACAACCAAAGGAGTTGTGCCTGAAAAGTGGGGGACATCCATTGGATGGGAATAATTTCTAAGTGATCAATCTGTGATTCCATGTGAACAGAATCCCCAAACCTTTAGCTTGAAAAGGGATGTGAGGATTGAGAGCTGTTGAGAGGATGGGATCTGGTTTGTAGGGAAAAGCCTAATACTGACTTATAAACTAAATACACATGAGATCAGGATGGCATTCCATAGCAAGCTATCAGGCTTTCTCTCATTTCCAAATTCTAAATGAAAATGTTTGCTCTTCTAGTAATGTTAACTTACAAAAAATTGTGCCACTCAAGATTTTTGCTTTTTAAAAAATAAGGTACAGACAATGTCATTTCAGTTATTCTTTATTCTAGAGACAAGTCATAGCATAGACATGTATTTACAGGGACCCACTCAGCTAAAACATATATTTTACTGTTTTTTCAGTGAAAGCCTGGCTTTCACCCAGATACATTCAGCTTAAATGTTCCTAGATAATGGGACTAAAGCATCTGTTGGTGTTAATGATGATTTGCCGCAAGCTCTGGTGCCTGTCATCCCTTCTAATAATAAGTGAATTACTTATTAGTCCAAGAATTAATTAAAACAAAGAGGTGGTTCTTACAATAAAATTGATTCCAGCTACTCATCTTGCGAAGATCTGTAATACATGCAGTATTGTGACAAAATCAGGTCTTAAGTGAGGGAAAAAAAGTCTAAAAACTTGGATTTTAGACTTGATATTTGTTTAGTCATTTAAAATTTGTGTAGCATAAACATAAAAATTGGGATTATGAAAGCAGACAAGGGAATTCATCCATGTCAGTTCAATGTATTTTAATGAGATGGTAACTAGACCCTAACTCATGATGTCTTGGCAGGGTTCAGTATCTGTGTACAGAGTACTCCAAGGATTTTGTCGTGCTTGCTATAAGCACCATGAATTAATTGGAAGGTTGCTGTATTTAATGCAAAACTTGAGCCATTTGCCTGAATTCTTTCCTTTAGGTTTGTATGGTTTGGTTTTCTTTGGTGAAGATACTATGAAAATTGCAATGCTGCCTGTAAGACCAGTGGGGAATATATCAGTCACACACCTCTGTTATCACTGCCTTTTAGCTGGGGACAGGGAGGCTCATCCTGAGATTTGAAAGAGAAATGGTCATGCTCCAGCAGCCAGCCTGGGAACTGTACAGCACTGCAACTCCCCTTGTGTTCTGCTTTCCACACCCAGGGAGTCTGGTAACAGTTTCAGGGTTTGACCCAGAGACACTCCTTGAACATTTCAGAAGCCGAAAAACCTATAATTTGTAAATTAATGTACTTTTTTTTAGATACAAATATCTAATAAATAATTTTCATAAATTACTGTTGCCCACTAGCCAAAGAAATAAGCTGTTTTAGGCAACCTGTTGTAACTATTTGTAGCACAGAAAACACACAGATGCCTCCTTTTGGATCCAAGTTTTCTAACAGCCTGATTTGTAAATAAGATTTGTGTATTCACACAGTCCTAGTATTTTGGCTCGCAGGAAATGCAGTCATCAAGCTGCGAATAGTTTCCCACACTTTCATGCTTCATTTCCAGGGAAAGACTCGTGTGAATGACTTGAGGGGAAGGAGCTGCTGAGACATATAAATACCTCTGTTACAACACTGCTGCTTAGAAGCGATCCTGTGTCTCGGTGCAGTTCTGCTGTGAGCGCTGGTGGTTTCTGCAGGAAACAAATCTAAACAGGATACGCACAAAGCTGTGCAGGTAGTAACAGAGCCTCCTGTGTGGAGTGAAGGTTACACGTGAGCAGAGGTATGGTAAGTGTGTGTGCTCCCCTAATGTCATTAAAAGTAACTAAGGCTAATCTGGCTTCCCACCTGAGGGCTTTGCAAGCGCTGTACAGGGATGTCTGTATCTGAAAGTGTGTGATTCACACACAGCTGGAGAGGTGCTGCTCTTTAATGAGAGCAGCTTTGGTTGGCTGTGGACTTACTGCTGTAATAATACATTGATATGTCATTATCTGCTGTCATAATAGGGTGTCTTCTCCCCTGCACTGTCTGTAGGTTTCATGTGTTTCAGGGATGAATTGTGATCACGAGGGAAGCATTGTGCTGGGGTTTAAAGTGTGGAATTGGTGTTGGATCTTTTCAGTTAAAATATTTATGCAGCAGAATGGTCAAACTCCTTTATAAATTTGACACCTTTAAATAACTAGTTTTAGCCAAAAATAAATTACTGAAAGTGACATATACACAACACATTTCATTTGAGCTCCTTTTTGAAGTTAAGGTAGTTCACAGAACAGTAAGAGTTGAGTCTTGGCAGGTGCAGAGGAAACCATGAACTAAATTTGGGGAGCCTGAGAAGAAACTTCCAGCCCAAGAGGCTGGAGCACTAGTCTGGTTTGGGGGTAAAATTCCTTCCTTTTGAAGTGAGATTTGAGTGTGTGCTCCCCTTTCCCAGGAGAGTGTATCTCCTCCCAAGAGGTACTCTGGTCCAGGTCTCTTTCAGTATCATTAGTTAGGTTCAACATGTAATAGAGACAATTTTAATATTCACGAAGCCAAAGAGCAAAAGGTATCTTTGGCAAGAGACTCCAAGGATAACTTGGCTTCAGAAACCTGAGGCACAGGAAAGCAGTTTAAACTTGGGTTTGTGTGTTGATGAAAGACAGGATTCCTGGTCCCCAAACTTTGCAGAGGAACTCCAGGAAAGGCTTCATGGCAGTAAACACCTGTTGGAGGTAAGTCGCTGTGTTACAGGATCCTTCCACAGGGCGTTCCCACCACCCTCCTGCTGCCTACACAGGGTGCAGCTGCTCCAAAGCCTCCGGAGGGCCCCGTGCTGTGGAAAGCCTGGCCCGTGGTTAGGGTGGGAGTTCCTTTAAGTACCTGCTTACTGAATATAAGCCGTGTTTAATCCTGCTCCTTGCCATCACTAAAGTGATATCTAAAAATGCTTTGCATTGGGATTTTCCTGCCATTTGAGCTGTTTTACGTGAAAGCCTGTGATTACAGAACGATAATGTTTTGACACAGTGATAAAAGCCAGGAAATTCACCATCAGTGGTGGTGTTTCTCTTTCTCTTGCCTTCACTGCTTGACAGTTCTTGTGTAGGCAGTAATTGAGTAGAAATGACAATAGCAGTTATAACCTTCTGCTTTGGTACACATTTTAGCATTCCTTCAAGGAAAAATGTCCATTAAGAGTAAATATTTGTATGTGAGTGATATGTGTTACAGAATCGCACAGCTTGGAGAATCTGCTGTAAATATCAACATCAATATAGGTGAGATTAGGGTTTTTAATTTCTCTTGCAGGTTTTTGCCATGAAAGAAATATAATGAATTCCTTCTCTCTTCTTCCCTAGTTTCATGCTTTTCCTGTTGCAATAATTGCTCAGAAAACTGAAGTTTAGATAATGTTCTTTACACAATTACTATCAATTGATTAAATAGGCCATTTTGGCATTGAATTTTTTCCCCAAAAAAGCCATTGAGTTTTTGTCTATGCTTCATTACTGTTTGCAATTAGCTGGGTGGGAAAAGAAATAGAAAATGCTGATTTATGTTTCATGAATGACAGCTCCCTATTTCTGGTTGCTCCATATTTGTGGTTTAAATCCTGGTTTATTAATTAATAAGTAGAATTTCTCTCTTTGATCATTGATACAATCACAGAATACTGAATATTTAAAGGTAGTTTTCAGTTAATGTCTAGCACATGTGCCGTATCACAAGTCAAAGCATCACCTTGAAAGATCTATGCTCAGTGAGTAAGTACAAAAGATGCTCACTGTCCTGTTTGGAGTGAATGTACTGTTGGTGAAAGTGACAGGTTTAATACTGATTTGGACTGATCAACTGTCAGAACAGACTATGAAATGTCTCCTAAAATAGCTGCTGACGAAATTCAAACAAAATTATTTTTAAAAGTTATCCATCTTAATAGCCAGACCTGAAAAGGAGTATCCTGGTTTTCTGAAGTCCTGGACTTTTCCGAAATTGTCTGGATTTTGGTACCTCTTAAAGTCAAGTTATTTCATTAAAACAATTAGTTTTGACTTACTACCTAATTAGGGGAAAAACAATACCGCTCAAAACCAACAAACAAAACCAAAAAATCAACTCCAACTTTCAACACCAGACAGCGCCAGCTCCTTTTAGGTTTTTGGTGGTTTCTGAGGATCTGCTTAATGTGACAACTGTTTGGTTTCCCAAACTGTCAGCATTTTGTCCCAGTTCATGCATAGCAGGTGAATTCAAAGAGAAAACTGTTTGGGATAAGGGACAACAGTTCCTCCCTCCATGTAGTGTTTTTCTGTTCTGTGTGTGCTAAGGGAAGCCTTGCATTCAGAGGCAGTGCCTTTCCCAGGATTGGGGCACCAGCCCAGCCCGGGCCTGAGTGGCGGCAGCGCTGCTGGAGAGAGCGGGAGGGTCGGGGCGGGGCGGGGCAGGGCGGGGCAGGGCGGGGCAGGGCGGGGCAGAGCAGGGCGGGGCAGGGCGGGGCAGAGCGGGGAAGGGCGGGGCAGAGCAGGGCAGGGCGGGGCAGGGCGGGGCAGGGCGGGGCAGGGCAGAGCGGGGCGGGGCAGGGCGGGGCAGGGCGGGGCAGGGCGGGGCAGGGCAGAGCAGGGCAGGGCGGGGCAGGGCGGGGCAGAGCAGGGCAGAGCGGGGCAGAGCAGGGCGGGGCAGAGCAGGGCAGGGCGGGGCAGAGCGGGGCAGGGCGGGGCGGGGCAGGGCAGAGCAGGGCAGAGCGGGGCAGGGCGGGGCAGAGCGGGGCGGGGCAGGGCGGGGCGGGGCAGGGCGGGGCAGAGCAGGGCAGGGCGGGGCGGGGCAGAGCAGGGCAGAGCAGGGCAGGGCGGGGCGGGGCAGAGCGGGGCAGAGCAGGGCAGGGCGGGGCAGAGCAGGGCGGGGCAGAGCAGGGCGGGGCAGAGCAGGGCGGGGCGGGGCAGGGCGGGGCGGGGCAAGGCAAGGCAGGGCAGGGCAGGGGTGTCGGCACCACCTGCAGGAGCTGGGCAGGGGCAGGGCGGGGCGGGGCAGAGCAGGGCGGGGCAAGGCAGGGCAGAGCGGGGCAGGGCAAGGCAAGGCAGGGCAGGGCAGAGCGGGGCGGGGCAGGGCGGGGCAAGGCAGGGCAGGGCAGGGGTGTCGGCACCACCTGCAGGAGCTGGGCAGGGGCAGGGCAGAGCGGGGCGGGGCAGAGCAGGGCAAGGCAAGGCAAGGCAGGGCAGGGCAGGGGTGTCGGCACCACCTGCAGGAGCTGGGCAGGGCCGGCAGCGTCCCCGGGGCCGGGGCAGCGCTGGAGCCGCACCTGCACCGAGCGCTCCCTCACCTCCAGCTTCAGCTGCCGCCGGCAGAGCCGTGCGGAGGTGGGAGCCTGTCAGTTCCCGTAACTCAGCCCGCCTGTTCGGAGTTTAGTTGCAGCTGGTTCCATTAAACCTGGTAGATATATTCCAGGGTAATGAACACCTGAGTTTGCAGCATGTCTCGATGTGTGTTCTGGGGGTATATCCATCTCTTTGCTGAATGCTAGCAAATACTTGCTAAATATTTGCTAAACATTTGCTTATATACTGTTAGTCTAACTTTTGGGGTCCATTCACTATGCAGCGTTTCTGCTTGGGAAAAGTGTGTTTGTGTGAAACGTGGCCCTTTTGAGGAGCAGCCCTTGCTGCTGGGTGAGCACCTGAGCTGAGTGCTGGTGCACGGAGGGCTGGATACCAGGTCAGAATCCTTGAATAGTGCGGAGGAATACTTATATGCAGTACACCTGCCTCAGGTATGTTTGTCTTGTTTATTCTCAAGTAAAACTCTTTATTTAATAGTCTATTTCTACAGATATCTTCAGGCTAAAAATTTTAATGTGTGACTTTCAAAACCTTTTTGTTTTTTGAATGATATTGAGTGCTTCTGAAACAGTTTTTTGTAAATTGCTTTTTCTTTATTGCTTATTTAGTTGTAAATAGACTTTCTAATTGTTTTAGTGTAGCAAAATCTTGAGTTCCTTGCCAAGGAGTTTGTGTAGCTGCACAGGTGGATCAGGCTTGTAGAGAGCAGGAGTGCTCTGGAGCTGAGCTAAATGCATTGCTTAGTTTTGACTTCAGGCAAAATCCTGGTGGACAGTAGAATAAATATTAGCAGCCTGCCGAGTGCAGTATGGGAGGTCAGCTTGTTCTGTTCCCAAAGAATATAGCAGGAGATAAAGGCAGGGGAGCAAAGCAGTATGAACTGAGTCATAAACTTAGTTGTGTGGTTGTCTCTTGTGAAAGTAAACAGTAACTTGTTTAGGGAAAAGTTGTACAGTAAAAATATTTTCTTTAATATTTTCTTAATCCTTAGAATTCGTAGCTTTTGTAAAATTAGGTACATATTACGTACGACTGAGGATTTGGAGTAGAATAGAACAAGTTCCTATCCTTGCTCTGTTTCTGTCTCCTCAAAATCCTTCATGATCCCTCTTCTCTAGATTCTCCAAACCTTGTCTTTATTACATCTCCTATCAGGTTAAACCACAGCTGCCATGTTACTGCAGTTGAAAGACAGAAAAGAGAGCCTTCATTAACAGTGTTCAAACTGAACTGATTCATTTAGATTAAAATAACAGTGAAGATGAAATTTTTTTACTTCATTTTCCGGCTTAAATGGCTGCTGCTTGGGAATCAGGGATATTCCTCTGGCAATGTGCTGAAACAGTTAAAAGCAAATTTGTATGCATTTTGTTCAGCCTAACAGTCTGGAGGTTTAGAAGATAAGAAGTACTTCTCAGCATGAATGAACTGTGAAATGTATTAGAGAATGATGCTTTTGATGAGAAGTTACATTAAAAAATCCACCCAAACTTCCATTTTAAAATATATCTCAATGTTTATTCCTGCAGAGAAGTCTTATTTTTTGTATTTCAGACTGTTGTATCGAACACACTTTTTAAAGGTATTTTAATGGCAGTTTACATCTGAACTCTCCCCTCCAACTGTGTAGGGGAAAATAATCTATTCTTGAGTTTTCCTTGCGGAAGATATAATAACCCTTGAATATTCTAGGCCAAATGCCTTCCCAGAGTGATGCAAGGTTTTGGCTCTTAGAGGTTGGTCTGCGCTGAGGAAAGCTTTCCTGCAGATGGCATTGCAAACACTGCAGCGGAATGTCACCAAGCACACTTATTTCTTGGTTCCTCGGAGGGTGATAAGTGCTCCTTATTGTCCAGAGATGAATATAACACCATTTTTCTAGCCAAGGTGCATGTGACACAGACACTGTAGGTAGCTGGACTACTGCCTATGTGTGTTTGCATGAATCTAAAAAGCGTTTGTTCTAGGAAGTGTGTGAAGTAAGTTATATCAGGAAATTAATTGAAATTCTGGTAAATTATATGCAAACATAACCAAAAATGGTTCTCTTGAGGCACTGAGAGAGACTGATAAAATTCAACTGACCATCATGAACGAAGGTCACAAAATGTAAGTTGTCAAGTCTAATACCTTTTACAAGCTTAGTGCCATTTAAGTATAATAGAAAATGAAATAATTTGGCTTTCACAAACATACAGTAGAACTCCTCTGAGTGTACTGTGGTCCAGACATGTTGTCAGGAATCCTTTAAAAAATATAAACCATAGTGAAAAGGAAAGTAACAAAAAGAAATAAACCCCAAGACAAGTGATGCAAATGGAAACATTATTCACCCTGACCAGGGTTATTAAACTTTTTATCTCACTTAATGAGTTTTCTCACTTTTATGCTTCCAATTCTGTCCCCCATCCCACTGAGGGGGAGCAAGGGAGCAGCCTCATGGGGCTGAGCCAATTAAGCCATGACAGCAGGTGACAGCCAGCTTGATCGATTCAAAACTTAGCATTTTCGCTTTTGTCATGTGGAATGCCTCTCAGAGCACACTTAGCATGCTGGGAAAGCAGCACCTATAATTTTCTAGTGTGGCTTGTAGCTGAGCTGGGAAATGCACTGCATGCTCATTACATAGTGCCCAGGATGAGAGCAGAAAACCCATGCTTGTGGTCTTCACCTGGCAGAAATGCTTCACTCTGGAGCATGAATTTCATTGATCACTCTTTATACACTGCCCTTCCTGAGGGCTGTGATGAACGTGTGTGCACTGAGCCTGGCTCACGGTTGCTGGGTGCTAGTTGGGTGGTCCATGGGAACTGCCGGTTTCTGTTCCTACAGCAATTAGCCAAAAGACCCTGTGATGCAGCAATGCAGTATCAGAAAAGCTGTGAAGGAAAACACAGTTTTCAGTGAAGGAAGAGGGGAAGGAAAATGACCAAATCCCATCAATGTTCTGCGCAGTGCAGGGGGGGATTGATTTCAGTGACCTGACAGCTGTCTTAAAATCTGTCCTATATTTGCTTTAGTAAACATGGGTTTTTTTTAAAGAAATGGCTTCATCGGAATGAAAGTAGCAAAACCTCTTCTACATATAATGTACCAGATTGCTTAGTGACAGCAGGTATAGACATCTCACAGGGGAAACGTAAGAGCAGGGGTGGTGCAGGTAGCAGCTCTGGCTGGAGAGGCAGCACAGATGTGCTCTTCGTGCCTCCTCTGAGGATAAATAAAAGACTTTTAATCCGTAGAGCTTTTACTTTTTCTTTTCCTTAGCAGTTCCCTCAAAAGACGCAAGTTTCTTTAATGTATGTTTTATACAAACTTGATTTAGAAGGCAAATCAAAGGTTACTCTGCTGTAGCAATGGATGGAAACATTCCAAAATCCCAATTCATCTGTTGTCAGAAGTAGCAAACAACCTAATTTCTCATTTCAGTGCCATCAAATAATTCAGCATTCAAATTAATCATAGACCTCAGGGAAATAAATAATACAATTATGCATGAAATAAATCATGGTTTCTGTTCAAATGACCCTCCTCATTTCTAGTATATTCTGATTCAGCAAATCTTCAACATGAAATTAGCCTGCCCAGGAAGGTTGCTCACAGCAATGCATTGATGGCAAAAGTGTAGTACCTGTGTCCTCAGAGATGAACCAATGTTCTTGCTTGGTTTTTCCTTTATAACATAGATAACAAAGAACTGCAGAAGGATCATGTAGCTAGTAAAGAACTGAAGCATCTAAAAATAAAAAAGCATCTAAGTTCAGGTCTGCAGGTCCAAGATGTGCAACTGACAGCTGAGATTCTACGGAGAGAAACAGAAAGTTCCTGTTCCATCAGTTTGAAGCTGGAGCTATGGAATTTTACCCATAAAAATTCAAGTGTAGAACAGCTTGATGAGGTAAAGGGTCAGAAAAGAGATCACTCGAACTGTTGCTCCAGCATTTCATTATAGCTGCTGTGACCATATAACCAGTACTTAGTAGATAAAAGCTTTTAATTATACTCATGTCTCCACACCTGCTGGCTGTTATAGCATCTTGTCTCATTTGGGGTTTTGTGCCTTTCTTGTGGCAAACTGAAGTCCATTCTCATTTAGTGAAGGTTTTAGCAATAGTTCTGTACAGTATGAAGATCAGTCCAAGAGTAATGAAGTGTTTTGCATAAATAAGTGGTTGTCAGAATTGATGTTTGAGCTGCTTGGGGACAAAAGTGATTTGTCCCGTGTTGCTTGTGAGGTGAGTGGGCAAACTGGGAGCAAAACCTGTATCTGATATCTGGATCAGTCTTTCTTTTCTCATTTTGTCTCTCATTTATTTTTCCCTCAGCAAAATCCAAACTAAACCTTTTCAATCCGATCCTATTAAGAAATCCAATTAGTGCTACAGCTGGCAGGGCACTATTATTGCGTTGACTTTTAATCATGCTACTGTGAGAGTGTTTTTCCCGAGCCCTGAGTGTTACAGAATAATTAACTTGAACATGCTGAAGCAGAAAACTTCTCTTAAAAAATAAAAACTCTTCCAAGTATTTTGTATTTACTAGCTGCTTATGAGATGTGGTAAGAAAAAGAGCTAAGCAAGCTATCCAGACTGGACAGGTGAGCTTAACGTTGACTTATTTGCAGCAGTCCTCCATGAGTGGAACAGAATGTCTTGTGTAAGAAAGTGCAAGTTGACTAATAAAATTAGCTGAAGGACTCCAAAATTGAGCCTCCTTTATAAAAGGACTGACCACAGCTTTTGGGGATCTCTGAAGGCTTGTGCAATTGCTTCTTATGGCTGTATCTTAGTTATGAAATGCTTTCTTTTTAATTAAACCATAATTTGTCTAGTAAATACCACTTTTACTTAGGTTTTAATTAGGGAAAAAAACTAATATTGTGCATTGCTGCACATTCAGAGTATACCAAGTGAATAATAAAGAACTGTATAAACACAGAGTCAAACCCTGTGAGTGTTCCTTCAGTAGCCCTTCCCCAGACCTCATTCCTACACTTGGGTTTTGCCCATGCTGTCGTTGTCATGGCTATAATATCTATTAACACTGCTGCGATGAAATAAGTAAGCAAAATTTTCATCTCAAGTCCTCTGTAAAATAGGAGTTGGGAGGAATAGAATCGATTGGGGAGGTGGGGGGATAGGGGGAAAGGTCTGGAAAAGTCCTTCCTTTAAGAGTGAACCTGTCTTGCAGAGCACAGCAGAGCCTGAGGAATGCAAGGGCTGTTCTGTCCGTGCTGCCTCTGCTGCCGCTGTGACTGAGTGTCCTGCCTGCTCTGCCGAGCCTGCTGAGGGAGGAGCCGCCTTGCAGACTGGAGATTGTCACTTTTGAACAATTTAAGTATATATTTTGTCCCACAATAGTTCCTTTTTGTAAGACAGTAGAGGTTATTTCTTTTTAAGGGGTAGAGAATGGAATTAATATATTGAATCACCAGAAACTTGAAACAGATTCCCTTAGATTGATGGGCTCATCAGGCAAAATGAGGGGCTACCATGAGCCTGTGCTTGTCTCCTCAACAGAAGCAAAAGGACACAAAGCCACTTTTGCCCTTACAATTCACTTCCCCCATCCAAACTGCCTAGATTTAGCTACAAAATTTAGCTTTTCTTGATGCTACAAATGCATTGACCAGTGTGGGCTGTGACTCTCTGAGGGTAGGGAAGGTGGGGCAGCAAAAACCACTTGTATACGAGACTTAAGAATCTAAATGAGGGGCAGGGGGAGGTGAGAAAATCTTGGTGCTTTGGCAAAATTTGTTGCTCTGAAATACTAATTTTCTTTGACTTTTTTTCATTATTTCTGCTGCCTTTTTCAGTGAAGGACTCTCTTCCCAGCCCCAAAACCCTGCTCTGGGCTTTTGTTGTAGGTAATGAAAAGCTGGTGGAGGGTTTTTGTAGTTATCTGGAAGAGTACCATGCCAATTTTCAGAAAACTGTTGTCATTACGTGATTATATAAACTGTGTAGCTTTTCTGCTATTTTTTTGAGTTTGATTCACTTACTGAATTACTACAGTGACACTTAATCTGGTCTTAAGCCAAGGCCTTTTTATTTAATATTAGTAAAAGTCCTTAAACTAAAGTATATATAGATAAATTCAGTATAAAACAGTAAACAAGTTCTTTGAAGTTGAGAGCTATGAGTGTGTTTGAGAGATTTACATTGTTTTTTGTTTTTAAATGAGACATGGGAAATTGATAAAGACATCAAGCTATTTAACTTCAACTTGTTTAGAATTATTTATGTACACTTCCCATACCACTCCATCAAACTGTCTTATGAAGTTGAAGGCAGAACCACTTGATTTCAAAAAAACCTCCATGATCTTTACAGAGTGTTTATGAGCATAAATAACGAGTGTCATTGTGCAAGGTAACTCACTAGGTGTTGAGGTCAGTAGAAGTTTGCTTGCTGACTCCAGCACATGTTAGGTCAAACACTGGAACAGGTTGATCTTATGGGTTGAGGAGTCTCTGTTGGAAATAGCCCAAGCCTGACTCTAAACTACCCTGCTGTAGTTTACCCAGCTCTGAACAGTGCTTTCCATCATCTTCCTAGCATCAGTTGTTCTGTGATATTGTGTAAGAAAAAAAAGATGTTAATGTCTCAATCTTATATGAGAATGAGATGAAATTGCAAAATTAAGTACTTAACAGAAGAAAGAGAACTTAAAGTGAATGTTATATTTTTCTTGGAATAAATCAGGCTTTTCTGATGTAGTCTGATGAAATAAGAAGTGTAAGGATGACTTCATGATTGTTCTGGCAGGGGGTAAAGGAAGTTTACAAACTTCTGTTATTCTGTGCGCTGCCTATAATGGAGAATGAGATTTGCCCTCTTGGCATGTGATTAGTTTCCATTGGACATGTAGTAGAGATAGACATCCTGGTTTTGACTGTCCTCGTTCATGATAGATTAAATGTTGGCTTTCTCATTACCAGATAATAACTTGGATTTACCATCTGTGAAATAAGACAGTCTTACTCCACTTGTCACTGGCCGGGGGAGCTCTTCTCTGTCTGCTTTCACAGCTGGATGTAATGCATGTTCTTGCTGATAATGTCAGCAAAGAGATCAAGCACAAAAATATCCTGGCTCAGACTTTGCCAGGTAGTGAGGTTCTTTGCAAAACTTAGCAGTGCCATCTTCAACAACGTGGAAGATTTATGTTTAGTGCTGTAAAACTTGTAAGGTCAGACATAAGCTAAAGTGTTAGTGTGGTTTATGATCCCCTCAGAGTTCCTACCCAAGATCTGAAAAGCTGAAACGATATTGTATCTAAATACCAATGCCTGCTTCCCTTGACGGGGAAACTGTGTGTTAAAGCTCATATCCAAAATGAAGAAATTGCTTGTGATCCAGTGGTAGCTTGATGACTATCTAGGAAAGGACAGACAATCAGTCTTGCTGTAGTGAGTTGTCACATTTTTCTTTTAGGACAGTGGAAGAATTGTGTTGTTCAGTGGTCCCTTGGAGCCCTGAAGTTTCCTGTGGTTTCCTTCTCAGTGTCATGTTACAAGAGCGTATGTACACAGCAGGTACATCCAAATGCCCTAGAAAATGTGGATTCATTATTTCCTTCCCTAGCCAACACTTAATTACAATTTCAATTGTTATGTAATCCAGAATTTCAAATGAATATGGAACTTCCTAATGTGTATCCAGTCACTTTGAATTAGTCTTCAAAATACCCTGCTCTCTTGCATGGATTTGCAGAAACACTCTTATATTCATCTGTGGTAGGTCTGTATACCCTCATTTATGCCCTGTCTCGGGTTCAGTCTTCTCACTGTGATTTTTGTTGTTGTTTTTTGCCCCTGCCCTACAAGGACAGGAGTAGGTCTTTTGTTTCCCCATCTGGTGTTTGAAACAGCCTTGTCTATCCCTTTGTTACTGGTATGCAGTTGTGATTCCAGCTTTGGATGACCTTGGTGCCCCCTCTTTCACACCCATTTTCTGTGTTGCTCTGCACCAGGGAGGTGTAGTGTGTTGCTTCAGACAGAGCTGGTGGCAGTCCTGGGCTCCCCCTCTGATGGGGCACTGGCTTTGTATTCTCTGTCTACCAAGGCTGCAGTGACTCTGGCACTGATTTCCAGGCAGTTTCTCTGGGCAGCAGCAAGGAGGTGGAGTACCTTTTGTAGCTGCATGGGAACTGTCTTGCACTCCAGGACACGGGTGGCCAGTGCTGTACAGAGCTTTGCTGGCATGGTGTAGCTGTGCAAGTAGTGACAGAATCAGTAGCAGAGAGTGTGTGCCTGCTACCATGCCAGCAGGAAGATGTCAAGAAGATTTTATCTTCACCTTCAACAGGATGAACCTTTGGATTGTGAAATATGTACCTGGCCTTTAGCACAGGTCACTAATTGTAAGCAATATGAGGCATTTGTTCTGTGCTTGCTGATGAGCTAAACTCATCTCTTGGGACTAAGTGAACAGCCCAGCTGAGCAGGATGTATTTGCTTCTATTTTCCTCTCAGTGCATTGCTACTGAGACTGCTTTCTGCATGAAATCTTACCTAGCAGGAAAATGGAAGTGTAATGTATTTTCTGCCATTTGTAATGCTGGCAGACAATGTCCTAATAACCTGCAAAAGTGAGATAGAAATTGAAAAGTTGGGAGCTAGATTAAGTTAGGACATCATGTGAATCAGTGCAAGGACTGTTGCTGTTCTGAAATGT
This sequence comes from Coloeus monedula, assembly GCF_965178545.1. Taxonomy (NCBI): domain Eukaryota; kingdom Metazoa; phylum Chordata; class Aves; order Passeriformes; family Corvidae; genus Coloeus; species Coloeus monedula. The sequence goes on along the minus strand of NC_138795.1, from coordinate 18,976,941 downwards.
TGTTTCAGTTAAGGTGATACAGAGGCTGCCAAATGCAAATTGACTACCAAGGACAGAATTTCACAGCCAGGTACTTGGAAACTGTCTTTTTGAGGCAAGTGTAACGTCCAGGCTCCACTGAGTTCAGGTGTCCTCCAGATACCTTGGCTCTGTGGAGGTCTCCAGGTCCCATCCCTGCCTTGCCAGCCTCAGTGAAAGTGAAGGATAAGTCTTGGCACACAGAAATCAAGAACCTTTTTGTTATAGATTGGGCTCCTGTGGCCAGAGGCTCTCATACGATGGTGTTTGCAGTAGGTCTCTCACTTCTGGGACTTCTGGCTTCAACTGGGAACTCCCAACATTTACTCCCAGTGCACAGAGGGTAAAAGCGTAAGAAGCAATTCCCTTCTTAAAGAAGGTGACATCTATGCCCTTCCAGAGGTACAAGGGGAAAGTGTGTTAATGTGCTGTTGAAAATACCCTGCATAGAGTCAGCCCTCAGCCGTGCAGCCGTCCTCCCCAGCTTTGTGCAGCTTAAGCTTATTACTCATGGAGGGGGGGGAAGCCTAAATTCAAATACTTTTCCTGGTTTGCTTCACAGTGAGCCTGGGTTTATTCCCCCTCACATGCAGGTATGCATAAAAAGTCTGCACATCTGCTCTGGAATCTGGGCAGGTTTAGGGCAGTTAGAGGATCAGTTAAACCACCTGATTTCTAGACAAGGAAAACTGTGTTTCCTGAATCACTGCAATTATTTTATTTTTAAGATTCCCTGTCCTTCTCTCTGTCATGTCATGCACAAATTAGTCCTTCAGAGAGTAATTTGAAAGCAGTGATTGTGTGTGACAAGAAGGTACAACGTGAAATGTGTGGTACTTTTGTTTTCAGTTAATTAGAAACCTGAGATCTCTTATTACTAATAAAGGTTCAGGTTTCTGTTCTTTGAAGCAGACAAATTTCTAATCAGGCATAATTACTGAGAAGAATTCCTTGGCTGGATCCATTAACTTCCCCTCCTGTCTTGGTTTCTTTTTTTCCCCTTCCCTTTTCCTCATGTCTTGGCCTGAAGACAGTAAAATAAATGGCAAACCTCCAATAATTACCTGAATGGCAGACATTTAATAGCTTTATAATGTATCTGAATGAAGGTTATTAAATCTGCTGTACTGAGCTTTTCAGCTACAGCTATTTTATTCTCTGTCTACATAGAGCTTTTAAAAAATTCTCTGTGCAAAAGAAGCATTACTTTCCAAATACATGTTAATTAATTGTCCGTTTGTATTGATGCTGGACATAATTTATGAAAAATTCTTACAAAGTGTGCCTGCCCTCGAAGGGTTTTCTGGGTAGACCACAAAATGCAAATGCCTCCTTATTGTTACAGATTGCCTTTCTCTGTGTCACTTTAAAACTGTTGCTTTCTCCTGAGCAGTGAGAAATTAGTATTTCAAGTTACTCATGCAAAGCATTTTCCATGGGGACCTTACTAATTCCCTGAGCAGCCTGAGGTCTGCTCTCCTCATGTCCAGAGTTGATATTTTTCTGGGACTTTTCCTCCTGTCACCAGAGGTTTTAAACTTGATGGCTCTGTGGTCACTGTGGCCAAGACAGCCCCAGTCTCCGCTTTGCTCATGAGATCCACTCTGTTGACAAGGAGCACATCTTTCCAAGTCTGCTCCCTTAGGGCCTGTTCCATAAAGTTGACTTCCAGGTTTTTTAGGAATCTTCTGGCCCAGATTGTACCAGCTCTGTGATGCTCTCACTTAATTTCTGGAAAGTAACTCAGAATGGCTTTATGGATGTTTGCTTGGGTAAAAGCAAAGGGCCTCAAGAGGTGCCTGTAAGGTTTAATGAGCTGCAGGCTGCTGTGACTTGCTCAGTGTTGAGCCCAAGTGTGATCATTGTTCAGCAGAATTTCAAACGGGTTTATGAAAATTATTCCTTGAAATGAAATCCTACTGGGAGAATCTGCTGCTGGCCTGTGCTCTGTTTTTGTCTGTACCTGGTGTCACCTGCAGGGGTAACAGAATTGCTTGTGATGGGTAACTGCAGATTTAGACAAAAAGTACCTAATATTAGGCAATACTCCTCGTATCTGCAGAAGTATTTGCATTTAGATAAATGCTTTAGATCCATCCTGGGTTTTGAGCTGCTTATTAAGACTATTTTTAACTTTTTCTCTGTCTTTGAAATGCATTTTCCCTCAAGGTTGGTTCAGTAAAGTGACACATTTCTTGAACCAAAGGCAGGCATCTCTAGTTAGGATTAGGCAAGTAAGCAACATAGCTTTGGCTGGCACATGTGGCATGGATAAACTGGCTTTTATCTGATGTTTCCCTTCTTTTTAGTCTTGATTTATCACTCAGTTTTCACTGTTTCCTTCTTTTGTCTTGTATTTTTTTCTCCCTTTATGTAGTCTCCTGTCTTGTGTTCTGAAGCTTTCTAAAGGATAAGACTAGTCAACAATGACCAAGGAATAATGAAGCTTTCTAATCAGTGATTTTGAACAAAAGGAAAATAGACTTTAGTGAATAAGTAATTGAAAACAGTATTAAACAGTATCGAAATTAGGAAAAAAAATGAAGGCAAAGGTGTTTATGAACCTGAGCCTGTATAATTTGAACTAAGGGGTTCAGAAAGAAGGCAGAGTACCAAACTAAGCTGCTTCAAAAACTCAGGAAACCTAAGCTCTGTCCCTGGCTTTCCTTCAGGACTCTGGGAAACATTCTCTTGCTTTCTTTCATTTTTCTTACTAGAGTTTTCTTTGTAAAATATTCCAAAACTGTAGGTGAAAGTTCTATAATAATAGTAGTAATTATCTCCTGCGTGGTAAATACGCAAGATGAGTTCCTGCCAAAACAATTTGCCCATTTGCTTTCTTTTGCTGCTATCTGCTTATTACACAGGTTGTGTGGACACTTTCTCCCCTTTTTTAATAATTTGCTAAATTTTATTGTACTGCACAATTTAAACCTCATTTAAGCAATGCAGTGTACAAACCATATCATCCAGAATTGGAAAAAATATCTGTAGACATACTACAAAAGTGAGGTTCTCAGCATTTAGTTCCATTTTGTTATAGCTGGGAAGTGGAGATCTTTGCTTCTCAGGAAATAATCCAATACTATAAGAAGGCCCGATTGCAGTGCCAGCTCCTAAACCAGCTAGTGATTGTTTCCCTGGTGATCACAGATGCTAAAACAGATTTTATGGCTTGATTTATAAGCAGAAACTGAAGCAAAACCAGCTTATGAGTTTTTTCCCTTCCTTAATCCTAAGAAACAAAGGAAGGAGACAGAGAACTGAACCGATAACTTGGAAAAAATTTGCTGTGAAAGGGAATTTCGCACTCTTTCTCTGTAAGTGGTTTTCAGGCAGAACAGAAGAGCTGCTACTCTTACACTCCTTGAACACATCAGGCTTTAATATTTGAGCTAAGACCCAGCAACAGGCAAATAAAAAGGTGTGTGTGACTTAAGGGCTCTTTGCCCTTTGCCTTTGCTGATTTTTGCTGTGCATTGAGCACTTGCTCTGTTGGTAGAGAAGGGTCTTGGAGGAACTTTCTAAGATGCCTTCAGATAGCACATCCTGAATGTTTTGATACACAAGGCTTACCCTGCACAGAGATTTATGCTGCCAGGCCTTGCCTTGATCTGGGCCAGTTCATCACTAGTTCAATATTATGTTCAGACTAGTACTTAAAATTTCCCATCTTCTGCGTAATGGCAGCTGTCTCTGGGCAAATCTGCCAGCAGCTGAGTCCCTCCAGCTTTCCTTGACTGTGCAATGTGGGTCAGCTTTGGAGCATGCTTGATACTGCAGCAGTTGCAGTAGTGTCCTGCTGGGTCTTACCTCTCCCACCTTTTCCTGCAGTTAGAATTAGCTGGAAAGCAGAGGCTGAGAGGAGAAGTAATGAAATGAGAACATGCAACTTCTTAATGAATTATAGCTAAGATAATTGGTTAATTACAGAAACTTGTTAACTCCTCATTACTGGAACTACCTTCCCCTGATGGCGTTTTTTCTGATTTCTTTATTAAAATGGAAATGTTGGTATGTGCCTTTCCTAAGTCACAGCAAACCCACAAGATAGTGTGCCCAGCAGCTGATGTCTTACTGAGCACCATTATACAAAGGGGACCCCAGACTGGGGAATCTCTGCAATGCAGTGAGCTGAAAATATATTTATTTCCTATCTGTTGGTAGAGCAGACCAGAACTATTTTTCAAGGAACTTTTTTTAGAATTAATGCCAATGAGACCTGGGGAAGCGATCTAGTTTTATCCCAAAGGACTTCCTGGAAGACAAGTGTCCTTGTCAGTATGTGAAGAAATTGGCAGTGATTTGCAGAGCTCTGAGAGGCTGAAATTTAATATTTAGTGGCATAGTTATTTTCTAGAGCTAAGGTTTACACTGATGCCAGTGGTTGTTTCATGGCTTCAGTTTGCCCTGTTCACACTGAACTTCACTCTGTAAGTGCCCCACGCTGTAACTCCCTAGTGTTGCACAGCACTCAGTGCACTGGTGGGGAAGAGCCCTTGAGGTAGTGCTGTTACCTGCTTGGGAAAGGGGAGCAAAGCCAGAGCTCAGGGCAGGTGGGCCCCTGAACACACCAGGGCATTTTGGCGTCTGTGACTCGGCTGTGGTTTCAAAACTTCTCCCCAGCACAGCAACCAGGTTTCTGAAGGCTCGGGCTAACACACCTTTCCTCTCTTTTTGTGACTCCCTGTAGCATGTTAGGAACAATAAAGGGCTGACACTGAGCACCTATTAGCTATTGCTTCACACAAATAATAGCATTTATGTGAGTCATTGAGCAGTAACTGAGGAGTACTGTAACGGTGGTGACACGGAAACACCTCAGCCAGGTGAGAACAACAAAAGGACAATTCCAGTATCCAAGTGGTGTTGACTTAGATATGCCTAAGAGAAAAATAAAGGCACAGAAATAAAGAAATAACGGTGACCAGCAAAACCAAACTATTATGTGGATAGTCAGGCAGAATACACGTGTGCAGAAAAGAGCTTTCCATACCTCCCATCCAGGTCATACATTACCAGCACTTGTGCGTCTGCAGCCACCCAGCCCCACCGAGTCGCAGAGGGGCCTGTGATACCCTGGTGATTCATTTGTGTGTGTCTGATACAAAGCATGATGGGTTGATCCTGCTTCACTGCTGCATGGATGTGCATGTGGGACTCTGTATTCTTTCCCTTCAGCACGCTAAGCAATAGCTTGATTGGAGAAACTGGTCTTGTGAAGGCTCCAGCTCAGCGTTTGCAATTCGTCATGATCCAAGGTGCAGCTTTGCTTTCAAGTACAGCCCCAGTTTAAGATTTGTCAGTTTAGCTTTTGTTAGCACAAAACAAAACCTTGTCAGCTTTGTGGCACAGTTAGTTCCCGTCACAGTACTTTGGAGTTATAGCAGAGACCAAAGCAAAGTTGGCTGAGTGTCTGTGCAGTTAACATCACCATAAACAAGTAATAACCAGAATCCTCAGCTGACACTTAAAGTTTAAGGCTGTTGCATGGCATTTCCAAGTCCCTGTGCTGTCTAATGCCCCCTCTGAGCACAATTACTGTATAAACTGACAGAATGTATTGAATAAATATGCCAACTTCACCTTCTCCTTCTAGAGTTATAACAGTGAAATTTTAGTAGATTTGAGATTATGTTGAGAAGATGCTATTTAATTCTTAACTGACTCTCCTAGCACTCTTTTGTGGTTCAGGAAGATATCTATGTATATATCTTCCACTGGAAAATAGTTTATATCCAGGTCTGAAGAAACCTAAGTATTAATGCTTACTGGTGCTTATATCCTAACAACTACAGGCTGCCTACTTGGTATCCAGGAGAAACTCACAGGAATCAAATTTTTGTATGGGTTAGCACAGAAGATTGCAGCTTTGCAACCTGGGCAACAAACTAGAAAATTCTTTCCTGTTTAGATCAGTTGCTTTAGCACAATCCATGCCAGTTTGCCCATGTGTGAAATCAAGTGGTTTTCCACTTTCCTGTTTTGATGATATTGGAGCTAGCCACTGAAACAGGATTAGTGGGCTTTGTGGAACTGGATGATTTGAGAGGCTTGCGAACAATTTTGAGGCTCACAAAGCTTCACATATTCACAAATATTTTTATGTATCTTAAAAAAAAAAAAACATAATCCAAAAATCCCATGATGTATGAGTTTTTCATGATGCCTTAAGATTTAGATGCCTTTTTCTTCTAATCTAAAAGCAATCCCTCTTGTAAGCAGCCCATACAGCTGAAATGGTGAAAATAGGCAGAAAGACACTAATGCTTCCAGCTAAGCCTCTGTTCCAGTTTGGTTGAAGGCAATAGCCAGTCTGTAAAGGCTGCCCCTGACAGTCATGTATTACACCAAACAGTGGGAATGGAGGACAGCAAATTTGGTGTTTTCTCAGCATAGTTCATCCAGCTTCCCTTAAAACAAACTAAACCTTTATATAGTAGCTCAAATGGTTACATTCGCATCACCCAAGTGCTACAGTTCTTTCTTAAGAAGCCTAAACTGGCAGAATGATTTCATGATTTACCACAAAATTTAAACAATTTTTGCCTGCCTCCATTTCCCAAATGTTAGCCTGCATGCTGTTCTTCTGCAAAGAAGCATCCTTCAATTCTCAAGGCCCAATGAAAATGGGATTGTGCTCAGTAGTTTGTTGGTGAGTAGAGAGTTGTTTGGACGTGTACTGTCTTTTTTTCCCCCTCTAGAAATAGCAGAGGGGTACCTGGAGATATATCTCTAGAATTCATATCAATAGTTTTGTTCAAAATACACCTGGAAGATAATCCTAATAGAAATCCAAGTGTATTGTAGTGCAGTGTTTCCTGATGACTGGCAAAAGAGTTAACAGTAATTAGCTACTTGCTATGAATATAAAATGCTTAAGGACAGAGAAATCTCAAGCCAAGAATTCTTCAACGTACTGAAGAGTGTTTCATGTTTTACATTAACTAAACTCTTATCTCCAATACCTCCGGATGTAATTTGGCATCACTGCTGGATTTTGGGTTTTTTCTTTGCCCAAAAGCACTCTGAACAGGAAAAGTACTGATAAGTGAAATACTCTTTCATTTCATCTAAGTGTATTGCCCTCAAGGCCTGAGCAAGGATGTCTTTGAGCAGTAGCAAAGCATGCACTGATGCATCCAAACTGATATGTAGTTTAATAATGACAATTAAGCTTTGTGCTTTTTTCATGAGAATGTAACTTGCAATTAATTAATATGATGTAATTTAATTAAATTGAAGGGAGAGCAGGGAAAGTAGTGTCCTCTGTCATATTTGTTTCCATTAGTTAGGATGTGCTCCAATCAGCAAATTGACAGGAATATTTAAGTAGAGACAAAGGTTTATTAAAATTTCCAATTAATACTATGGATCATTGCAAAAATATCTAGTTAATTGAGATGGACATATTTGATCAAGTTTTCCTTAAAAAGCTCTTTGTGTAGTCTGTTGCAGCATCCTGGAGAACAATGATCTTCCTGCATCTGAACTGATCAAAATTTAGATTGACTGGGGAACTGGGCCAGCACAATTCACAGTGGGATTTGGCCTTTCACCTCTGTACTTTGCATGCTGTGTGTTTGTTTTTTATCATGAAATGTCGTAGTACAACTGATAAAACTCATCACATGGTCGTTTACATAGGGACACACAGGGGAAACTGCTTGGCTCACAGCACCAGCGTCAGTGCTGTATAGTAGCTGTTCCCGGAGAGCTCTGGGGTGGGAGTCTGTGGGATTCTTGGTATTCTGCAGACATCGGCAGAAACCCTCCAGTCCTGTGGTCCAGTGCTTCTAAAATGCACTGAACTCTGGCCCTGATTCTGGAATCTGGTTTTATCCCATTCGGTGCTGGGACTAGCCTAAGAGGTGCATGGTTTCTTCAGAGGATGTAGTAAGATCCAAAATCTTTCATGCAGATGAATGTTTCTCTTATCAAGGAGCTGGCTCTCAAGTGTCTAACATTTTTTTGTAAAAAAAGTTCGGGTTGGGGTTTTGAGTGTTGGAGGCCTTTGAAGAAATTGACACCCACCCCCAGCCACACTTCTGATACCAGCTTAGCCACGGAAATGGAACTGTGATTCAAGAGGATTGAGGAATCCTAGGGGGGTTTTCTACCTGCTCAAGTGTGCATAATACATGCTTGGTCATGGAATATTTTTAGATGCACACAAGGGAAGATGCATGAAGGAGGTTTATTATCTAAGACTGCTCCTTAGCTTTAACATCCTGAGTATAGTTTCTGTCATGTGCTCTTCACGTGTTCTGTTTCCATGAATGTCAGCCTACCTGTGTTGTGTCAAGAAGCAGAATTTAAGTAGTGGTGCCACTAGAGGAGCAGTTAAACTGTAATTCATAAATCAGGGACAGTCTGGTTAGCTCTGAGAGCTGACCCCTCTACTTGAGTGCAAGGTACGTGGAGCTGCTGCCAGAATCTACTTGTGGGAGCACGGCTGGCAAAAGCAAAGCCAGCCCCCTTTCCAGACAGCCCTCTAAAAGTTCTCCTACTCTGTGTGTTTAGAACTACAGCATAAACTGCTTTTTTAGCCTTTGCTGCCTGTGTTTCACAAACTGCTTTAGAAAGTTTGACCTCAGAGAATGGCTTTATAAATTGGCCTTTTTGTTTGCTGAACGTTCTGCTGCTTGGTACAGATTTCAAAAATTTTTGGGAAGGTGTAATTTGAGACTGATGTATCCAAAATAGTTTGGTACTACTTCATAATTCACTGTGATGTATCTAAAATATGTTTAGTTTTATACAGTTTCATAATTCTTTCATGAATTTATTACTCTGATCTCCTAGTAGTTGTGGCACTGTCTAGTATAATTATGCAAACAACAAATTAAATCTTTTGAGCTGGGTGTGGAACAGGAATACAAATTACAGATGATAAAATAAAAACCTAAGTGCAACTATTGCATAGATGGCAAAATGAAGATGAAATGCCAGGAAAGGGTCAACAAGAATATTTAAAGGTTATTCCTCATTTAACAGTTCAGTAAGTGAAAGAAATACAGGTTTATTTAGAATATTGTGTGCATGTATTCATCGCTTGAGGTCACTTAAAAATAAGAAATCTAGAAGAGCCTGAAAAATTGTGAGAAAACATAGTTTAATGTAACACACAAAGAAACAATATTCTTCAAGTGGAAAGTGTTTTTCAGTGCTTAGGCCTGTTGTTACTAAGAAAAATGTATGAGATGGCCTTTACTGGGCAGTATTTTTTATAATTCTTATGCAGAAATGAATAGTTTAATACACCACTAGAGTGAGTTTAAAATGCACTGAGCAGAATGATTCTTCAGTTTGCCTCTTAAAAATAAAGAGAAATGGGTAAATAAGGGGGATATCTTGGTTGGAGACCACCAGAGCTGTGATTACTCCATGACTGACTAAATGACACTTGTTACTGTAGTGGAGCAATGGGAACTGTAATCATGCTCCTTAGTACATGCCTTGAATGACTACACAGACCTTCCACGAGACAAAGAAATGAGTTGCTAATCATCTGCTTGGCACCGATGTCACCAGCAGAGATGTTTTCTAGGGCACTCGATGTCCTTTGGTGGCTATTTCTTAGAAACCTCCTGGACTTCCAGAATACCATTTTTTACTGTCTTTTCATGACTACTTGGATTCTATTGTCCTCAAGACAAGTCTTGACAAGACTTGACTGCTCTGACAGCGAGGTAGTGCTGTGGTGGCAGTGAGGCAGCTCTTACTCTGGGGAACAGGTTGCAGCAGGTGATATCTGATTTTCCAACTAACATATCTGTAAATTTATGAGGTGCCTGACGACTCCTGGAGATTCCCATAGTTCTAGTGAAAACCCCCGATAAGCAGCTTTGTATTATCTTGCTCTGTCAGATGTCAGAAAATCTGTCCGAGAGGAGGGACTGTGAGAGTAGTAAAGCATATGTAGTGCTGGATGGTTTCACTGATTTTATCCCTCAAGAGTTTTTGCTTTACCAATAAATTTGGAATAAGCAAAAGGCATGGTCAGAAGAAGCATCCTAGCAGTTATCAGCAAGTTGGTGTGCATTGGAAAGACAAGATATTTGTCATTGTAGAAACTGTAAATAATAAATGCAGTTATGTCAGGTATGGCTATGACATCAGTTAAGCAAGTTAGATTTTGTTTTTAACCCATGATTTGTCCTGTATCAGTTTTCTGTGATGAGAACTTGCGATCTTCTAAGTCTCTGTGAGGCTTAAACCTACCTGTTCATCATCATTCTCATATACCTAATCTAATTTAAATGTGGAAAAACAAAGCCTATAAGAAAAACGTCCAAGTTCAGAGATTCGGCATTATTAATTATCACTTTTAATAAAAGTGGGAATGAAGTTGTAACAATCTGATACCCATGAGAAATACATAACATGGGTAAAAATCTACCTGTGATGAGAAGATCACTGCAGCCTGACCTGGTAGCAGAGGCTTTGAGCTTTATGCCTCTTAGCTGCTTCCAGAACCTGGCAGTAATCACCAGTGCAAGGGAGGGGTCATATCTCCTCTGCTTGTGGCAGAAATCTGGTCAGCAAGAAACTGCCACTGCAAAGCATATCTGTCCTCCTGGTTATTTGTGGGCTTTAGCAGCTTCTTTTGGCTGCCTGTTACTCATCAGTGATGTGTATTTGCTGATGAAGTGTGCTCACCTCTGAGTACAGGTTCTGGGGAGAGCACTCAGCTGGATGTGGGGCTCAGCACAGGTTGGCTGCATGGACTCATGCGGTGGCATTTTCCCTTTTTGGGGAATGAGCCTCCAGAATAATTGACACATCTGGTTTTCTATTTTTGAGCAGTTTCATGTTGTATATAGTCCCATCCCTGTCCGTCACAGATCTGTTCTTTCCATTGCATGCCCTTATGCATTGTTCTTTATTTCACTTGAAATACCCTCTTTTCCTGTTTCTTCTTTTAACTTTTCACCTTCCCTGCTCCTCTTTTCCTCACAGCATGTGTCCTCCTCAACTTTCATTGCCTGTTTAAAAGTCGGACAATGAGAAATATCCTGCAGCCTTGCCCTGTCTTCTCTCCTAGTGCAGCTGAGGTTATAAAGTGATTGCTCGCAGTCCATCCAGCCTCAGCAACAGCACGAAAGGATCACAATTTTAGTGCTGGAGGACTTCCTTGGGTCCATCCTGAGAGCAGCTACTGCATCTCTTCAAGTCTGAGAGTGACATGATGTCAGAGGAGGCTGCTGGGTTTGCTGTTGTGGTTGGTGTACCTGGGTTGATTTACAGATAAAAATATAGAGAAATAGGTGAAAACTAGAAGGAAAAAGTGAAATAGAGCTTGTCAAGGATATTTAACAGTTGGGAGAGGTTCTTGTTACTTTTTCATTAATTATATATTGTCCCCATTGGAGTTTCAGATTGTGCATGTAAACTGTGGTTCCGGTTAGTCCTTCAAGGTTCCATGGTTTCTTTGTTAGTTGTTGGTCTTCTCATGACCTGGGTGTGCATTGCTACCACTCACCAGATTTGGCCATCATAAGGTCCAGGGTAAAGCCAAATCCTCAATGTGCATTCTGTGGTAGCTTTGAGGTGGGATGTGCTTGTCTGTGCTGCCAGCTCTTCTGGAAAAAGTCAGTAATGATGGATTAGATTTCTGGAACCTTTCAGAGCTATTCTTGTGTGTTGTGAAGTTGATGACATGAATTGTGCCAACAGGCTCACAAGAAGGCTGGGAGTCCCTGGCTCGAGACAGTTCTCTGAAAGGAAAAAATATGCAAGGTCCTCCTGCTTCTTTTCATGGGTCTGTGGGTCCTTTGACCCCACAACCAGCTACCATTGTCAGCAAGCAGGGAGATACTGATAGAACCAAGATAGCAGCACCTTCACATGAATCAGAAAACCTGAACTAATGGGGGGAATTTTGAAGAATTATAGCCGGTTTTGTTATGGCAGCAAAATTGATACTATGTCAGGACAAGGGTTCAGCTGCCAATTATTTCCCTGTGCTCACACAGCAAGGAAATGGCAACTGATGAACTGAGCTCTTTTTTCCCAGCTCCCTGGGCAGCACTAATAGAAAAGCATCCAAATTTCTGTGTTATCCAAACTAACTAAGGAGGTATTTGTGATTCCTCTATCCTTACCTCGAATGTACCTCTGCTGACAAAATTAAGTGGTAATTAGCCAGGACTTCAAAAAAAAAATTATCCTTGCTGGTGAATAACTGCTGGGAAATACCAGTGTGATACGAAATCCAATTAATTTGCAGGCAGAGGGGTCAGGCTGGAATTGTAGAGGTGCAAATGGGCAGGGACTTGAGCTCACTGGCACTGAATGGCTGTTAGTTTAGCCGGATATTGCATGGACTTGCTCTAAATCATCAATTACTTAAATACCAAACTTCTACATTTTCTCACAGCTTTTTTTTTTTTTTTTAATTGCAGTCAATAGTTATCAATAAGTGGTTTTCTCAACACACAATTTGCAGATGACACAAATTCCTTGGGGCTAGTGAGATCCAGAGAAATCTGAGAAATATGGATGGGGCCTAATCACCTGGGGTGAACAGGACAGAGAAGTGACTGGTGACCAAGGCAAGCTGATAAAAATCCTTCAATTGAAGCAGTAAATATCATTGCTTGGGACTAGGTAAGTTAAAATACATCACAAGAAAGGCCTAGTTTTCATTTTGGTTTGAATAGCTTTAAATCAAAACAGCAACAAATCCCACTAACTTTAGGTACACACAAAAGAACTCATTGGATAAATAGGTATGGAACAGTTAAGTTCATACTCCTGATTCTGTAGCCACCTGCCATGCAGTGAGCGATCTCATTATGCCACTTCTAAAACAAAGCAGAAGCAGAAGGGCTTCAGAGATCTGCAGTGGAAATAGATTTATGGACAAACAGCCGTATGAGAAGACGGTTCAGGACTGCTGAGTGTCAGAAGATCTGTAAAGAGAACTGTTCTAGGGATATATGAAATAATGTAGTGTACAAGAAGAATCATTCAGATATTCCTATTTATTCTTTATCATAACACAGTAGCAAAGGAATAGTCCATCAAAATTACAAAACTCTAATTTTAAACCAGGCAGATCACAGAATACCACTGGGATTTTCTTTAAGGTATGGGTACTGAGAACATGTCATGCTGCATTTGTTTTAATGCAAAATGAGGAGACAAATCCTCCTCTTCAAAAGTGTAAATCTGTTCCAAATAGGTTGGTCATTGGAGAAGCTTCTGCTGAGGAGAATATTATTCTCCATTTTGCTGTGATTTTTGCACCTTTGTGTGATGCCTTATTTTCCCCCAACCACTTTTAAGAGCTGATTATAGATTACATAAATCATTTATATGATTCATCATAGCAATTCTTTTATTACCAGAAAATCCTTCTCATTACATGTTATTTTGATTGATCTTTATGAAGTTCCTACTTCTATTCTCACAGGGAATGTTGTACAAACCTTTTCTGCAGCTAATTGAGGCATTCAACTCCTTTTGCTGCATGTGAGAGATACGTACAGTAGGCACTAGCAGGAACATCTACCTCTATTATCAGAACATATGTGTTTTAAATATTAGCCTTTTTCCATCCTCATTTTTTGAGATTTGGCACAAACAAAGCTTACTCCTTCATTGGTGAGCTTAACCTTGTCTGCATATAACTAGAAAAATGTTCTTCCAGCTGCTCGTCTGCAAAATCTGTTGATCAGTGGCTGCAGTAGAAAACCAGGCAGTCTAGTTTGTGCAATTTATTCCATGTGTGATTCTAGGTAAAATCATAGTCCCTTGAGCTACCTACCCTCTCTGAGGATGACAGCATGTATTTTGCAGCAGATAAGAAATGTTTGGGAGGCATCAATCCAAAAGCTGATTATGCAGCATGGTTTTTAGATTGTAGAATTCTGTAGAAATAATTTTTAAAAATTGTCACAATATTTATTTGGCATTGGTTTTTCTCATTGCTTCAGACGCAACTCAAATAAAATACTTGATAGTATCTTGATTAATATTTCTGCCTCTTGTTAAGAGTTGATGATCCTCTATTTCTGTGCAGATTTCTACTGGAGAACTAAGCTGGATAGCCTTCCTTTGTTTAAATCACAGAACCAATCTCTCTCATTAGCTCAATACTACAGCAAAGAATGAGTGTGGCTTTAGGGAATGGGCCCAGCTGGGAGGTAAGCTGTTAAGGAAAGCTTTATCTTTTACTTAAATTAGTTCTTATCATGGAGAAAACACACAAGTTTTTGAGTCCATAGGATTTGCCTCCTGTGAGGCATCTGTAGTCAGCTCTTCAGTCAGTCACCTGTGATTATTTGACTGTTTAGGGAACAGCAGAAAGCTGATTTGGGTTAATTAAAAACCATAACAGTAGGTCAATACATGGCTTCTGAGCTAGGTGGTTGGATGGATGGGGGGAGGTACTTGGTGCTCTGCATGTCGGGCAACTTAACAGCATTTTCCATAAAAAATTAGCACAGCATGACCCCAACATGTGCCCAACATAAGAAATCCCTGTTCTTGGGGCAGAAACGAACAAGTGAAGAATGAACCAAGTGACAATTTTGAGTAGTTTTGGGAAGTGGGAGAGAAAAAGCAGCATCCAGGAAGAACTGCTGGCATTAGGATAATCCCAAAGCAGCCTGAAGGTCCTGAATGGGAAAATTCTCATTCAACATTCCTTCCAAGCTTGTTTGAAAACTGACTCAGCCTCAGAAAAATCACGCTTTGGCCTTGACAGCATTGGATATATTGTCAAATGAATCCTGAGCTTCTGGCATGCACGAGTTCTTCAAGAAGTGAGAACTTGAGGGAACAAAACTGCATGTTTTTTTGGAGCTGCTTGTGTCAGGAACACCTAAAACATCAAATATGTTGGACTTGGAATAAATTGCAGTAATACAAACAAATGAACTCACACTTTTCCATGTCCTTCCCCTTTCTCTTGCTAAGGTGCTGCTGCAGGGCTTTAGGAGCTGCAGAGTTTAGGACATTATGGTGAAAGATCCATAGAATTGCAAGACACGTCTTTGGGGAGCCGGGTGCTTTGAGTTTTATTACTCAGTATAGTGTCGTTTTTTTAGTTTCCTTTTTTTTTTTTTAGTGATAATTGGATTCAGGAGGTTTGTGCGTTGCTGAGAAGAAACTGTGATCAAATGTATCTGCAAGTAAATAAAGTGCCTGGGAACAAGTGGGTGAAGTGGGCTCTTGGATTCTGTGTGCTCTTTAGGATCTCTCAGCGTAAGTAGTCCGAGAAAAAAGTGCAAAGCCCACCTGTCAGCCAGTAAATCTGACAAACATCCCTTCCATAGATAGGAAAAAACCTGGCTATTTTTGTGATCATGTCCAAACTTCATGTGATGGGGTGTGTGTTTTTTTTGTTAATTTGGGGGTTTTGTGTAGTAGTAGTGTTTGGTTTTTTAATGGGAACAGGACATGCTAAACCAAGGAATTATCTAAATGTTTTGAGGTCTGCTTACCGTGTTACTCTTTCAAGTTCTTCTCTCCATATCTGGGAGAGATTTGACAGTACAGTGATTTCAGATCCTTGACAGTTTTAAAGCTGGATGTGTCAATCAGGGAGATATGAAACATAATGTGGCATTACAGCCAGTCATACAGCCAGGGCAGTGAAAACCTAATGTGGCAGATGCCACTGAGCACTAAAAAGTCCTTTGGTCTAAAGTATTCATCAGGAGAAGTGGCTTTGATATCATGCCACTGAGCTCTGGGAAGGTAGATGCCCATGGCATAGAAGCCTCATACCACGTTTGCTAGTGTGATCTCTTCCTTGGCCACCTGCATACAGAAACAAAGCTCTAATTCAATTAAAGTGTTCATTTCTTGTTGACTGGATCACTCAAGTGTGTATGAGTACTCTGCACCTCCAACCTGGCCTTACTGTGAGCATCTCTCAGCAATTCAAGTGCACTATTTAGTTCCTGTGATACACAAAATCCCATTGACATTCTGCATGTGATGTTGGTGTTCACCAGCAGTTTAAGGCAGAGGCAGCACCAGGAGAGGTTGTGGAACAGTGTGGTGGGTGAAAACCAGCCTGCCCTGCTCACTGAGGACTGCAGGGAAAGGGAGCTTCTGATTGCCTGCACTGGGCTGGAGTGGGGGAATCGACAGCCTCCAAGTCCTGTAAAATAAAAGGCATTGATGACCTCTGTTCTCCTGCATGGGAATACCAGCATCTAATAGCATGCTTGAAAAACCCAGCTTTTACTGGTGTTGCAAATATTGCATCTGCCATCCTGATAAAACACTCACTCTGCCAAGTGTTTTCTCATCTGTGGTGATAATGGGGAAACACATCATTGGTTCGTGAGCAGCCCACAGTGCTGCCCCGTGCCAGCAGCCTGGTGAAACACTGCGAGATGAAATGGTGGAAATGCCTCTTCTGCCTCAGCTGCCTGCAAGGGGGGCTTGTCCAGCCAGCCTGGCCCACCCTGGTGTGGCTCCTCTGGAAATGCCAGGGGTGCACTCTGCCTGTCCAGCTGTACCCCAGAGGAGCTGCTAACAGACAGAATTACTCTGCAGCTCCTGGGCTGTGTGTGGGTGCACACATGGATGTGGGAAGTGTGATTTGTTTATCCCAGCATGTTGTGGGCGAGGGGAGGCATTCAGAAAAGGAAAGCCCTTTCCTCCCCTACAATGTCCTTTATTCTCTTATGCAGTACAGAAGAGGCATTGACAAAAAGCATCTGCATTGGCAGAATTACTGAGAAAATCTCAAATGTAACTGGTATCACAGGTATTTAAGAAAACCTAAAAATTGTGTGAGATGTTGCTGAGGTTAGCAGCACGGTGCTCAGTTGTTCAGGAGCAGAGCAAACTCCTGAGGGAATTACCCTGAGGTGAAAGAAAATAAAACCATAGGTTACGGTTCAAGGCAGAAGTTGCTTGCATGTTCCAAAAAAAAAAAAAAAAGGCAAGTGAGGAAGAGGTTGGGAAAGAGAGGGAGTGAGAGAGGGGGAGAGTGGAATGTGCTGTGCACTTTGCTGAGCAGCAGGAAGGAAGGCTTGAAACAGGATTTCTCAGCCTCTGGTGCCTGGCAGTTGTTAGCAGGCACACCAGTGGTACCCGTGTGGTGCCTCGCAGGATGTGGACTAAAGGCGAGTCAGAGGGACTCCAGACCTTAGGGATTGTGGTGGTGGTGTGCTCCTCTCTGAAACTTTTGCACTACCTCGGGCTAATTGACTTGTCAGATGGTAAGAGAACTCAAGTTTTCCAGCTCCTGTTTGCTTGTGTTTAAAGCTGTGTGAGTGTAGCCGCTGTGGGAGGAAAGTGGTGTCTGTCAGTGCACGGATTCTCAGTGTGGGCTGCTTCTTTATTAACAATCATACAGGCTGTAAAAAGGGAATTCAGCTTTATGCTTTATTGAGGACTTTTGTTTGCTTTTGATATATTACCTTAGCCAGAGAGAATCTGAAGCTGTGATGGTTTTTGCCTTGTGTATTATTTTATTAAGTTTTCCTAATTATTTTTTCTTATTGTTAATTCTTGCCATCTATTGAAAATGAATTAGTACCAAACTAGAAAAAAGAAAGGCCCTCTTGGGATAATGGAAGCACAACTGATAATTAGATGTATGATTGCATGGGGCTACAAGAGTTTTGTTGTGACATTTGCAGATTAAAGACATGATAGATTGAATGTGAACAAAACAAAACTTCACTGTAAATGCTATTCCAGACACTTCAGCAAAATAACCTAAAGAGAAATATTTCTGTTCTCACCAATTGGAAGGTTTGGTCTCTCTTTGACTTGTAGTGATTCAATGTAATGAACTTCTTTTGTCTTAAAGGTTTTCCTGGATTAGTAAAGCATATGGTTTTTAACAGCTAAGTGTGCTTTAGGGCTTGTATTATCTTTTCATAAAGGGATGTAGCTATCACTAAATTTTGAAGGAAAATAACTTCTTGATGATGCAAATGAGGTACTTTTTTAAATAAAGGGACCCCCAAGTCACTGATTGTATTCTTGCTTTGATCACTAACTGTGTCAAGTTTATCTAGCAAAGGAAATGCTAAGGATAAAATACTAGCATGAGCAACTGTGACACTTTATTCAGTTTTCTTCAGAATATGAATAGTAAAGGCTGGCAAAAGATTTAAAAAAAGTAAAGAAAGTTTATATATTAAATCTGTTTTACTGGATCAAGAAAAGCAGATGGAATTTTAACATGGATTTTACTGCTACATTAAAATCAGTGCTGTCACATAATCCTAGAAATCCTCCTGCAGAATTAGGAAAAAATATTAAAAATTGCTTAGTAAAGAGTTATTTTTATTGAGAGAAGATGTAAATTGGCATGTGTTTGTTATTACATGGTTGTTGATATTCCTTATTACAAAATGAATATTGTGGGAGCTTTTAGTTTACTCCTAGAATGTCACCGGATTGCAATTACATAATTACAAATAAATTAAGATCTCCAACGATGACAACTAATTTCAAATAATGGCAGTAGAAATACTCACCTTAAAAATAAGCTGCCAAGTCAAATGTTGAGGTATTTGCCTTGCATTAACTGCAAGAGTATTTTTATACCTCCTTTGCAGACCGAATTACTGTAATTCCAGTGTCTGTTGTTTCTGAAGGAATTACTTTTCCCAGAAGTGTTTCCCCAGCAAAGTCAAGTATGTGACAGGTGAGAAAGGTGTCTGTGTAAAGGTGAAATGAGTAAAAGTGAGCAAATACCCGCACGTTGTATTCATGGAACAGTTCTGCCTATGCTTGTTCGTGGTTAGCAGTCAGTGCTCCATCCATGCATGATACAAGCTGACCTGCAGTGAAATCTGTATTCTGGCTTGTTCTCCTAATTTGATATGGTATTGGATAATCCAAAGGTGGAATAGGGGTATTCTCATATAAAAGCCCTTGTGAGAGAACATTTTTTCATCTTGGTTCAGAGGAGAACTGACCCACCCTAGAGAGAGGGAAAGAGGGGAGAGGTTTGAGCAGACTGGAAACTTCTTCATGGTGTATCCCTTGTGAAGGTGCTCAGCTCTGAGGTAATAGGGACCAAAAATGCTCACTACTGCTGTAGTGCAGAGGTTGTATTACAGCTTAATCAGCATTTATCTTCACACCCTTGACAGTGAGTTCCCTTCAATTATTTTGACCCTTGTACAGGTTTTTCTTCATCCAAGGCAGAAATTGAGTGTTGTTTCTGCCACCCCAGCCTTTTCAGAAGCAGAGTGGGTGTGAAGCTCTGCCATCACCCAGGGGTAACCTCATCCCTCTGAAGCAGCTGGTTTGCAGAGCTGCTGAAGTGCCTCAGTAGTGCTGCTGCTGGCAGGGGTTGGAGCAGTACACAAATACAAGAGTCATATTCCTTTCCCCACTATGCTAATTTCTGTATTTATTATATTCATGCAATTATTTTTACATTATAGGGAAGATTAGAATAACTATTATTCATACTCTTCAAAGGAAACTGAATCTGTAGATCAACATTTTGAACTACAGTTCTTACACCAACTATTAAATCCCATCATCTTCACTAAATCTCATGATTTTTGTGGGATATTGATCTGAGTTTATGCAATTATTTACTGTTCAGCTAGAAACAGTGAGACCCTGGCTCTGGGATGTGACAGTAAAAACAGTTATTTAAAAACCCAAACAAATAACAAACCTCTGGTGGATTATCGATTTCAGAACCTCTTTTTTTTTTTTTTTTCTTTCGCTCAGGTATGTGTCATGGTAACATTGTGTTCATATGTCCATGCTTGCATAGGTGCACCACACTTTCAAAGTTTGGCTCATTTAGAAACATTAGTACCTTGCAAGACAAAGCCCCATATTACGAAGGAAAACAGGCAGAAGACAAATGTTGTGCAGCCAACTTGAGAACTTCTGTTCTTTTTTATCTATTCGATGTTCTTCTTGCATAGGTTTTTGGCTGTGTAAATTTGGGAAAGTGCATTATATGAATTTATAACGTAATTCTACTTGGCTTTTTACAAGTTATTTCAACTAATTACTACAGGTTTCCTGTAATGAGATGTTTGGATTTGTTGCAGCACTTTGAGCTTTCAGGACTTCCTCTCACACAATTAGGCAGATCCCAGACCAACACAGAGCCTGTTCCAGAGGCTCCTGAAGATTGATAGCCCTGATACAGCGCAAGCCGTGTGCTCCCAATTGGGAATGAAGTGAGTTTTATTTGCTGCACACCATCTTCTGCTTTCCCAGGCCTGGTAGCATTTGCTGGTGCTTAAGGAGTCTCTCTAGATTAGCTTCTGACAGCTGCTTCTGATGTTCTGTGGCTTTTCTCTCAGCTTTGGCTCTGCTAAGGAGTGGGAGAGGGCTTGACATTGTGGATTAATTGCGGCCTTTAGACTCCCTAAGGAACTTAAATTGAGTTGTGCTGTCTTAACACTGAAGATTTTAGTGTCCAACACTCTTTTAGACAGACAATTCAAACCTGTTAACTCAAGGAGTTTGTTTCAGCAGCAGAGATTCTGCTTCACCCCCTGGATCTATGGAGTGATTCCCTTGGTAGCTGTAATTACTTATGGCTGTGTGTTTTCCAGAGCATACTGCACTGCTCTGCTGGGTATACTTCGATGTGTATCATAGTTGTTCCACTGCTAACCTTTCTCTGAAATAATATTTTCTTACTCATTCATTTTCACACCATAGTAAATCTGCCCATGTCTCACAGCTCTGCCCTGTGTCCCCTTGTGTCTGGTCAAAAACTGCCTCGTGTGTTTGCACATGTGTGTACCAGTTCTTATTTATCGTGTGCCTTTAGCTCAGCTCTCCATGTCGCAGTCTGCAGCTTTCAGATTTTATCCACATTGTGTACACTGTGTCCATTGCTGCTGCAGCTGCTGCTGTGTCTCCTTTTGCACCTCTGAGTGGCCCTTGCAGTGTCACCTGGGTTGAGGAGCTCTCACACCCAGTGTTCCCAAGGCAGCAGGATACAGCTCTTCAGGGAGCTCTGTTCATCTGAAATACTGCCCTGTCTTTTGCACTTTGTCTGTTGCTGTCCCTCTGGTTTTTAGCAAGCAGTTCTAAATATCACTGCTTTACAGAACTGTGACAGGACGTGAGGTTCTGCTTTTAATCCCTCTGCCCTGAGGAAGTCCCGTTCCCAGTGTTACAGACAACCCAGATCCGATATGGAAATGAGTTATTAAAATTTACTGAGAACTCAATAAAAACAGCATAGCAAAAGGGGACACAAATGGGACCGCGGCTGGGTGCCAGAGGCTCGCCCACAGAATCCTGCCTTTTATACCCTTGTGGTTGTATCAGCCTGATGCATATTTATTTACTGTTTTGCATAGCCCTGCCCCCTCGCCAGTCTTTGGGAGCCCCGCTTTTCTGGTGCTGTGGCCCTCAGGGTCCTCACTGGTTGGAGTCCCATTCCATTTGTGGTGCTGCCTTCCAAGTCTGGCTGGCAGCAGCCCGGCCCTTTGCACACCCCACAGAACTGATGTTACAGCACACAGATCATCCAGCCCCCGTAAAAACCAACCCACACCCAGAGCACCCCAGCAACCATTAAACAGTTCTTACCGTGTAATATTATAACTTATAATATAATTCATAACCCACACAACATCGGATGAAAGCCAACTCTTAATAATTCATCTATAACACCAGTTTAGTGCTAAAACCTGCTCTTTTTGCTTATTTGAATTTCTATGTTCAAGCAATAGGAGAACAATCTTAAGTGTATAAAAAGGTAACATGGAACTTGCTATGATCCTCTTTCCCACATAGGCTTTCCTGAACATTTATTCTGTTGTTAGCTCATAGTCTGCTCCAGACACCTCCCTGCAAGTGCTCAGTGTCTTCTTTCTTGCTTTGATTTTTGCCTTCCTGCTTAAGCAGTCATGAGCTTGTTTGTATTTGATTGTTTATTATTAAGAGGTAGAATTACTATTCCTTTTCTAGCTCTGTTAATGCTCGCATTATCTATCTGTCACTCTGGAGGGGACAGTTAAGTGCCTGGAGAGGAAAGTGGCAGATTATCATTGTCTTCTAAGCTCTATCAGTAGATACTGATCTTTATAAAAATGATTATTAAAGCTTTGCCAAAAATTGTAGCATTTTTACAGACAAAATCCTTTTTAACCAATTCCCAAGTGCCAGTCCTTCATTTTCTATCTTTTATAAAGGGAAGGGAGAGCAAAACAATAACCTGTGGTACTGATCTCTAGTTAGAGACTAGTAGCTTCTTCTGTACTAATTGATGCAAAGAAATGCTTAGAAAACAGTTAATGTTTTGCAGCAATTCAGTAAAAAGTGAATTCAGGGATATTCAATGATGCTGAAATTTTAATGGTTGTTATCTAGCAAATTTCTTGGGCGAGACAAAACAATTTGTTATTTAAAAGCATTTACTTTCCAAATTAAGGGTTAGCATCAGTAGCTACAGTATCCCACAAGCACCCCATAACTGGACCAGGCACAAAAATGAAAGTCTGTTTTGAGACATTACACTCACCTGGTCAGAGCTATAGCTGTAGTTTTTAACTGTTGTTTTGGGAAACAATTTCTTATGGGAAAAGTATGTAAATGTTTCATAAAATTATTGGGAAGTAGGTGTGGAAGGTGAAGAGGTCTCCTAGTCCATCCTGTCTCAAAACAGGGTTGTACCTGTCCGTGTCAGCACAGCAAACTCATTACAGGTATTACTGTGTCTTCAGTCCACCAAAGGACATGGAAAACAGATTTTTTTTATCTTTGCAGAAGCCTTTTAAACACTCTTACATTCTTTCACATTCTTCTTTACAGGTGTAAATCATTCTAATTCTTTTGGTCTTGTTTGTTCTGAAGTTAGCCTCTGATCATTTTTATTGCTTTTAATTGTAGTATTTGTAGCTAATGCACGTCTTTGCTGAAGCTGTGACTTGACCCCACTGAGCACTGTTAATTCACATGGCTGGCAGAGCCTATTCCTGTGCATACTTCTGGGCAAGTCCTTGCTGTCTTTGCAGCCTCTTGAGACCGGTCATTTTTGTTCAGGTCCTGACCCAAGATCATGCACAGATCTCCAGCTGTACCTCTGTGCTTGGCTCTGTTGTCAAACTTGTAGCCCTTTGCATTGTCTTTACTGAAATCCATCAGTAGGAATCTTCAGGCCTTTTCTCAATCCTTTCCAGCAGTCAAGTCAGTTTCCATCCAACTTTCATAGACTGTTCTTTTCCCCAGCTTCCAGAGGTGAATGATATGTGAGAGAGGGCCAAAAAGTATTACTGGGGTGGAGATGTAATGCATTCTCTGTTTCTCTCCTCCACACAAGGATGCGCTCTGTCAAATATTCTCCAGGAGTTCTGGCCATTCAGTGACCCTTGTTGTTAGCATGCATCATTGGTTGTTCCAGTACTTCCCAAGAACTGAAATGAAAGGTGAAAAAAATTACATGGTCCTGTATCCTTCCCTCTCCTTTAGCTGTTTCTCCCTTACCGGAGAAAATAGAAGGGCCTGTCTTTGATTTCCCAGTTCCCTAAAGGCAGGGAAAACACAGTGATCACCAGTCCTGGGAAGCTAGGAATGAAAACAGGATGAGAATATCATGGGAGACATCCCACACAGCCTCATGTTTAGGATTGTCCTATGGAGATTCTGGCTGAGGTACTGTTCCCTTCTTCCCCTCCTCTTTCTGTATGATGCAAAGCTCTTGGCGCAGTGTCACCTCCCCACAGGCAGCACATGGCAGGGCAGGAGCAGCTGCTTCAGACCCCTTGGTTTGTGTTGATTACAGTGAGATACTAATGCTCTATAAGGAATTTGAAAGTAGGGGGTGTCATCTGACTGACTTCTTCGACAACGTAAGATAAAAAGTGCACTAGTGTGTGAAGTAGAACTGCTTATTTCACTTTATGCATCAGTGTTTGAAGAACTTGGGTGCTGAGCCGACTTAGAAGCTTAATGGTTTGAAAAGTGCAAACCTTTGTAATAGTGCTGGAAGAGCTAGATAATGATCTTGATTAGGTATTTTACTAAGCACAACTTTAAATGTCCCTTTCTTAAAAGAACACGGTAGACATGCAAAAAGAATATACCCATATTACCACAGCAAAACTTCTAATATATCCCACACTATATTCCATGATTGTAGTGTTTCTGTTAATTCCCCGTGTATATAAAAATGCAGCAGTACCTGACTTTTGTACCTGCATATGTTTCTTCCCTTGCTTCTTGCCTCTATCCCTTCAGACTCCCTCCCTACATCCATCTCTTTATCTGCTGGGCAGAAGGTTGTTAGAAGCACTTAATATTCTGTAGACTGCTTTAAAATAAAATTAATAGAATTGTATAAAGTTTGATGGAAGTCCTCAGTTTAACTTCAAGGATTTTTGTTTGGCTTCACTTTTTTTCCAAGATAAAATGCACAGATGATAAGCTGGTCTAACATATTTCTGAAAAGGAGGAGCTTGTGCTTTACCCATTTTTCTAGAGCTGCAAGGGAGACTGTAGACTGTAATGTGCTGCCTCATATCCATCTTGCAAACTTGCAGGCTCTGGGTGGCCCCTACCTGTCAGAAGCACACCTGCCTGTGCCAGGATGTGGTGCTGGGTGCTGCCATCGTCCATGTGGATCCATGTTCCATCCAACTGCAGCAGGGGTAAAGGCATCAGGCAGCCAGAGGGAAGAAGGGTGCAAGCTTTGGGACCTGCAGTGCCTGCAAGGCAGGGGCTGGTTTTAAGGAAAAGCTAATGTGGGTTATGAAAAATACATGCATAGTATTTTCTAAAGTGAATGCCAGCATTACTGAAGCTGAGTTTGTCCTTGTACAGAGCTTGTAGCTGTCAAAGGTGCTCTTAATTTATAACCGTGGAAGTGTTGGCTGTGGAGGTTAGCGATTCCCCGATGCTCTTGAACCAGCTGTCAGGCTGCTTGATAGATGTTACAGTGTCTGAGATTGATTGGTGCAGACCAAAGTCTGTATGCTGGATGAGTCTGGCTTTCTGTTCTCTCACTGTTTATTTTCTTCCCTTGCAAGACTTCTCTCTGATGTGCTTCGGAAAGGAAGAGCTGTTGGATGATAAGGGATTCAGGCAGAATTGTACATTGGTTCCATGCAGGTTATGAGAGTTAATAGCATAGAAAATTGATTCTGTGTGCAAGGCTCTGCATTTGTGGACTACAGAACCCCTTTGAAATGCAGGGTACACACAGAGGCTTCATCCCTCTTAAATTCCATGTGCTGTCTCCATTCAGGTCCAGAAATGGTGAGAGCATGAGCAATGCTGCATCCCTGAGAAGGATTCCTGAGCTGGAATAGCAGCTTGTCACTCTTCTGCCTGTCAGACAACTACAGGAATCACAGTGTTGCTGGATAAGTGTAAAATTATGTGGTCTTATTTTAACACTTGCTTTGCATTTCATTGGCTCTAGCGGAGTCTGACTTCCATTCTGGTTTACATTATTTAGAAGAGTACCTGTCTCCTTGAGCTCTCTCTGCACCTCATAAATTCCCTTCTGTTGAGAGAGGTGCTGGAGAGCATCAGCTGGGGCAGTGCTGGTCATAACCAAGCTGCATCTGACACTGTAGTAAAGTTTAGACAAAGTTATACAGCTTGGCCAATTCTACAGCTTTCACTACTCTAAACCTGCTCATTGGTTACTGGGTCAGAATCTCCTGATGGAGAGCAGCAGAACAAAAACCACACAGTGAGCCTGGTGCAGGGTGTCAGTAGTGGTGCAGGTCCTGTGCCTTTGCTCCAGCTGTGGTGAAGGTCACAGGGCTCAGAGCACAAAGGGACGTGGGGCCCAGTGCCGCTGTCCTGGCAGGAGCTGTGCAAGTTCAGAGAACATGCTAGTGGCTGACTAAGGCATGAATATATCTTTTCGAATGCCATTTAATGAAGTTGTTTAGCATGAAGCCTATTTGTTTTTTATGATTTTTTTGTAGGAAGGATGTGGCTTAGTTTAATCAAGGCTGTGGGAAGCCAGACAGAGGAAGCTAAAGGAAAAGCTCTCCCGTGATACTTCCATCTGTATGGTTTGCAGTTGTTCTTTGCACTTCTAATGAAATCTCTTCATCCTATTTTGTTTCATCCTTTTAGATTTGAGGAAAAAATTCTAACCAAAACAGCTATGGGTAATGTTTTCTTCTCTCCTAGGGACCTATCCAGTATCTTGCTTTTGGCAAAATGTCTAACAGGTCATGCCAGTGCTGTGTGAGAGGTTTGGACTCTGTCTGTGTCAGCAGTCACATCTGGGCTGTATGGTGAACGAAATACAGATATCTGCTCTTAATTACAATAAAGAATTAGGAAATTAAATGCAGATTGTCTTGGAGAATGTTAGGTTCCAGATTGGTCATGGTGATTAATAGATGTAATTTGCAACAATAATCTAAATGCAGTCCTGCTTGCCATGTACTCATTGTGTTGTGTTGCAGCATCATGTGCTAAGATCCATCACAATGCAGTGATTTCTCTGAATTTTTTTCAAGTTCACCTGTATTTGAGCACTTTACTACCACCTTCATCAACTTAGAATGTTGCTGAAACTCATCTATTGTGAACCAGAGCAGTTTTCCACAGGGAAAGAGCGAAGGAGAAAGATTACTTCAGGAATAAAAATATTAAAACATGGTGAGCCTGTCTAGTGAGTTTTAGTTATTAATTTATAACTCAGCTCTGCAGATTTATTTTGGGGTGAAGTTCAGCAGCTTTTCATTCACTCTTAGGCAGTGAACCTGGAGGCAGGTTCAGTGCTGCAGAGCTCTACCTGGCTGCTGAGCGGCCAAACAGGAAACCAGCAAGGTCGAGTCTGAGTTGTATCTGCTAGTAATAGTGTATTTTGGCTTTTGTAAATACACTGGGACCTGAATTTTAAATGGTAAAAGGTCAAGAAGACTAATATAGTGCCAAGGTTTCCCTGCTCCATCAGGGCCCTGGCAGGCTGGGCACACCCCAGTACAGGCTGTGAAAGTAAAACCTGCCTGCAGAGCCTGTCTGACTGACAGACAGCCACCATTCACCATCAGTTCAGCATGGGACACAAATAATTGTTTAGAATCGAGTGGAGAAGTTCTTCCTTTATAGTGTGATTGAATCTGAGTGCTGTAAATCTTTTTGAAACATTGTATAATTATGCAGCTGTTGCATGGAGTAATACATATATATTGCTTGCACCAAAGCTATTTCCTAAATGCTAAAGTTCAGATGACCAGAGCACCCACAAAAAGTAAATACAGCCAATATTTAATAGAAAATGGACACAGTAAGGATAATACCTTACTAAAGGAATTGGCATCCCTGCCTGCCCTGCTCAGCTGGGCGAGAGTGATGCCCCCATGTGCTATCCTGCTATCCCCCATGTGATATCCTTGTGTCTGGAGTACACAAGTACTGAACATCTCCCCAAGTTCTCTGTGTGTTTTGCCTCTTCAGTCCTGCCACTGCGTTACAAGTGCGTTTCTAGATGTTACTGGAATTATTTTCCTGACTGAAGCTGTGCAAGCTGGGCTCAGCATGTAACCATGAGGTTAGTTGTGCTTAAAGAGCTGACCCCTTCTGTGTGTGATGACCATGAAAACTCTCTAAAATAGGAATGTAATAATCTGACACTCAGGAAGAAATCATCATCAGACATAATTGCTGTCTGTCAAGAGGTAAAATATTAGCAAGTGTGGAAAAGATAAGATTCCTTCCATGTATACTCTTAAATGTAACCATAAGAGGAAAACTTGTCTTTTGTTTTCATATGAGAATTTAGCAGAAAGAACAGAAAATATTTTGTGATTTACCAAAAAGAAAAAATCTTCTTGTTTCTCGCCCCTTCTTTTTAGTATTTCTAAAGTGATACTATGAGGCTCTTTAAACAAGTTTTATTACAGTTAATTCCCCCTCTCCTCAGGCATGCTGCAGCTTTATGTACCAGATTTTTATTATACCCAGAAGCTTTCTGCCTGCTAATAAATAATGGTGGTAAATTTTATATGAAATAAATGTGGTTTCTTATTGCAGCAGAAAGGAAAATAAGTGTGGTGTTTTTTTCCCCTTGCCATACATGTTTAAATTATAGAAGTTAAATAGTGTGGAAACAGCATTCACTTTAAAGAGACATGGCCAGGTTAAAAAACCAGTTTTTTGGCTTGTGCCATTAAAGATAACTTAGATCATCATTACACAAAAGGTGTTTGAAATATTGCAGACAGATGTGTTTAGTAATTTTTCATATGGCCGGTTAGGAGCAGTCAGATGTGGTTTCTGTTCCTGCAGTGAGCTCCTGTGAGCAGTGTCAGCCTCAGTGCCCTGAGAGCAGGAAAACAGCCCCAAAGCAACATGTCCAGACATGGCAGGAGGTTTTCCTTTCCCTGCAGGAGGAGGGAGGGAAGGGAAGGGGGCACTGAGGTGGAAGGAATGAGAAGTGTGTGGCCTGAAGCTGTTTGTGTGAACTCTCGGAAGAGCCCATCAGGGTTTTGAACACACATCCTTCCACCGACCCCAGGGCGGTCTCTGAGATGGCTGTGCTCTGGTGAGATGTTAAAAATTGCTCATCTTCTTCACTGATTTGCCAAAGTACCGTGGACATGCTGTTTTAAGTAAGTCTTAAAATGAGAGTTGTGCTCCAGCTTCTCCCATTGATGCTGAAGCCATTCTCACTGATGTGAAACATCACTCATCTAGATACAGACTTACCTGTGTTTTCATGGTTGTCTCCTTGTTTTTGGAAACATACAAGAACCACAAGAAAGCTATTTGAAAGTGTCATGTTTTGAAATCTGGAATAATTTCATTTGTCTTAATAAATTTAT
The DNA here is from genome assembly GCF_965178545.1 of Coloeus monedula. NCBI lineage: Eukaryota > Metazoa > Chordata > Aves > Passeriformes > Corvidae > Coloeus > Coloeus monedula. Next base: position 18,948,202 of record NC_138795.1, on the reverse strand, counting down.
GGTTGTAGGGGGGAGAGATTTTTTTTTGACTGAAGAGGATCCTCAAGAATTTCAGGGTAAGGCTGCTTTTCTTGAAGAAATTGAGTTAGAGATGCTCATAATTGGAAAGGGATAGCTATATAAATAGTCAATATAAATGGAACATGAGTAACATCGCTTTAAGCCCTCTTCTGTGATTCTTAAACCCACACATGGGAACCTTGAATTGAGGATGCATATCCAAATATATCTTAATTAAGTCCTAATTAATCTTAATGTATCTTAATTAAGTCCTAATTTAATTCTTTCTCTCTTAAAAGGAGGTTTCACACAGTTGAAAGAGTAAACATTTAATTTGTCCATTTTATGTGCACTGCATTTCCTGACAGCAGTGCTGTGGCAGTCCGTGGCTCCCTGCAGCAGCCGGGTGACGGGGCTGTGGCAGTGCCGCAGTGCTGGGTCTGTCACAGCACCACGTGCCAGGGGCTGCTGCTGTGGCAGCGCTGGGGCTTTAGGCACAAACAGACCGAGTAGTGAAGGTAAAGCTGCCAGACCTGTCCCTGAGGCCAGAGGGGCAGTGGTGCCCTGTGCCCACCCCGCAGGGCTGGTCCGGCTGCCCCAGGACAGGAGCGTGGGCTCCCAAGTGCCAGAGCAGGGCTGGCAGCTCACAGACTGCAGCAGCAGAGACTCCCTTTGTGTATGTTTGCATGTACAATGCTCTAGCTCTCTATTGTCCTATTATTCTGGGATTAGGCCAAAACTTAATTAAATTTCATGTAGATGATTAAAAGGGGTCTTGAAATTGCAAGTTGAAATCTGAAGCATTCTGAAAGGGAAATTTTTCTTCTTTATTCTTCACACACCCCGTTTAAAATATTTAAAGCTAAGTATTTCTTCTTCCCCAAAATAAATAGGAGTGTGCATCTGCAGACTGGTCAGGCTTCCCTAGGTTGATCCTAAACCAGAAGTTCCCATCACAGGTTGTGGGTCTTGGTTGCCTTTTCCCTTTGGTGGTCCTGTGGCACCCTGATGTCAGAGCCCAGCGCCAAAGGGCTCATCTGTGCAAGGTTCAGCTCTGGGATGAGCTTGCCCATGATGGCTTGTTCATCTAAACCTGTTCCTTGTGCCTCTTGCTCTTGGGCAGATTTCCTCCTATGGACTACATTAGAGTTGCTACATGACTTCCTTAAAACAGAATGGAAGAATCAGAACTATGGAATCTAATACATTAAAATGTTTTCATGGCATCTTTAAAATCAACTGACTGGTGAGAGCGATAAGTGCACATGTGAGCAACATTTGCTCTAATGACTCTTTTCCAAATCTTGCTCAAATGACAGCCATTTCCCAGTACTCGTGGGCATTCTATCTCCTCATCCTGCTTTAACATCTGTACTGCTAAATGAAAGTAATCAGAGTCAGCATGAGAATTTAATAAGCTGCATTCTGGCATTGGTCATGTTCCTAATTGTGTATTTGTTTTCTGCCTGCAGAAGTCCTCAGATATTGTCAGCCAGAACAGCTCCAGTGTTTACAAGCACTGATGTTTATTAGTCTCAAACCACTCTCTGTTGGTGGTATTTCGAAAACAGACCAGACCTCTGAATCTGCCAGTGCTTTTAGGGGACTGATCAAAGCCAGACCCCAGCCTGGGAAGATCCAAACCTTATGGCCTTCCTCTCCCAGTCAGAGAATTTGTATGTTTCAGAAGCAGAAGGTTCCTTGGGCAGATTAGTGGAAATCTAAGTCTTTCAACCTGAGCATGGTAAAATTTTAAATCGTTATTTATTTTGGCTTCATGGCAGCTGATCATGAAGCCATACTTACATCCTAGTAGAGTGTCTTACAGTGGTTGTCCCTATTGGCCTTCCAGGAGAATCAGAATAAAGACACAGGAAAATGGAAGGAAGTTTTGTGCCAAATAACTTTTTGCCGCAGGAACAAAATTGTAATGTTCCCAGCACCACTATCTGGGCCAAGTTTAGGAAATTGTTAAGCTATTGTCTGTTCCCTGAAACTCTCCTGTCTTGTCTGCTGGGCTTTCAGCTTCCTGCCTGTTTGCTTTGTTGCCTGGCTGGAGCTGCTGGTGGTTTGGCCCTTGCATGGGAGTCCAAGGAGGTCTCAGTTTCACCCAAAACCCAGCAGAGTACCTGCTCTGGTACGTGGTGCTAGAATATTTGGTATGTTGACCAGCAGTGGGATCTATGGCCGTAGGGCTTAGCTCTTATTTGTGGAGTTCCTTATTGCTTTATACCGATGTGTCTGGGTTTTTTTTGTGTGTGTGTGGCCCCCTCAATTTTTGTGCTCCTTGGTGGGACATACAGGTGCAGCCTCACCTTGAATCTTGTTGGCAGTTTTGGTCACCACAATACAAAAAAGATACTAAGCTGTTAGTTGTAGGTTGTGGACTGTGTGGTCCTCCCTTGTGCTGTTCCTGTGGGTGTAGGATGCTGCTCTGGATTGCTGCCTCTTTGGAGAGTGGCTCAGAGTTGATTCAACCAAGAAACAGCCTGCGCCCAGCCTGGAGGGCTCTCGCACTGCTCTTTGGAGGTAGAAGCCCAGGTGTCATAGGTAAGGAATGGTATTCCCCAATTTAGTGCCACCACTGAAACACCCCAGACCATGTGCCACTCATTCACCCCTACCCCTTCAGTGGGATGGAAAGGAGAATTGGAAATACAGAAAGGCAAAGATCATGGGTTGAGATAAGCACAATTCACTAGAAACAGCAGAGAAATAAGAGAACGAACAGTAACAACAGTAATGCTGATAGCAGAGTGTACAGGACAGGGGAACAGTTCACACCAACCGCTCATCACCAGGAACCTTTGGCCCTTCCTGAGGAACAACCTCAGGGACCAGGCATGCCCCTCCTGGCTACTGCAAAAGTTAACCCTGTCCTAGGCAGGACCAGGACACCAGGGGAAGCTGAGGGGTGAAGGATGGGGAAGGATTAGTGGCCAAGGCAGTTGGCTGAAGCAGCTGTTCTTGGGAGCATCACCACAAGCCAGACAGGGCCCTGGGGAAAAGGCAAAAGAATTCCTTGTAAGGCATAAATCTGTTGGGAATCTCGAAACAACTTGCTGCTTTCACACCGGATTCTTACTAACTCCACAGAATGTAGTGTATTGGATAGGGTTTTCTAATTTTTTTAATTGCCATCAGGAGCTGACATTTATGTGGATGAAAAGTTTCAGTGAGCGAATGCCCTCACCCTGGGCAGCAGTGTGCATGTGTAAAAACCAGTACCCAATTTATAGCTCCCTGAGTCAAAATGTGGGAGAAGAATCTGAGTGAGTACATAGGTACCAAAGCAGCTTTATCTGAGTCAGGAAGAAGTATGCAGTCTGTATTTAAAGAAACATCGGTGGCAGAAGGATGGTTCATTTGTCCCTTTATCTTAGTGTCCTGAAGCCTCCCTTCTGGTTCCACTGCCTGGCAAACCAAAGCCAGGGACATGAATGTTTTTATAGAGGAGATATCCAGGCACTATCGGTTGCCCGCTATTAGGATCCATTTAAATGCCTGAGGTGAGGGTGCTGCCCGTACAGGCACATCCACAGAGCACAGCCTGTGGCCCTGAGCTGTCCCCAGCCTGGCGCTGTCCGCACCCCGCCGGAGAGGGCACTGTGTGTCAGCAGAGAGCTTGCTCACAGCACCACACGCGTTTCAGGACATTTCCTCTTGCTGAAACATCTGGATCTGTACTGGAACAATACTTTTTGAGCAGTTTCTTCTGTGCAAATAGAGCTTAATTGGTACTTGTGTTCTGCTTAATTATGCTTCACATTTTGGAGCAATCTGTTCAACTTGAACAGCAGTTCTGTGAAGTGGGAAGAAGTGATCTTCTGGGAGGTACTGGCTCATTTGAACGGGATCTGCAGAGTGCTCATTTAATAGTGGTGTTTCTCTCCTCAGTTCTGCCTGGACCAAACCAATTTGTTCTTTTTCTAGGCTTGGCACAGGTGAATTGCCATAATGCAGTGGTCCACCTGTTATAAGAGGAAAATTGCTCTCACATTCACTCCTGCTGCTGATGCCATGATGATTTTTTTTTTTTTTTGCCTTTTCTTTTATACCCTTTTATACCTTTTTGCAACTTCTGTATTCTTAGTGCTTTTTTGCCTACATTCTTGGACTTGTTTGTCGAGCTGAGAGATTGAACATTTTAGAAGCTTCCTAGCTAGGGATCAGTGTGCCCCAGACCCCAAGGTCCTCTCCAGAACACATTCTGTAAAGATAGAACCATCCAGGGAAAGGTTCCTTGGGGAGGGGGGCTCATTCAAGCCTCTCCTTGGGGAATCTTTGATAGATCTGCTAATTAGTAACACCTATAATGTTATACCAGATCTTTTGGGGTGAGCATTGCGGAGTGCATTTCAGTGCATTTGACCTGGACGTGTGCACCTAAGGATCCTTAAAATAAATACCAAGGTAAAATCCCTTTTGCCCTTCTAACTGTGTTTGACTCTTGATTTTAAGACCAGGAAAAGGCATCACTGGGGATGCTGGTGTTGCTTTATATTTCTGTGGCAAGTTCTGTTTTACACACTGCTGTTTCTGAACAGGAAGTGGGAGCAAACACACACATGTTTTCAGCTTGGGAAAATAAATATTTCTGTTTTTAAAACCCTAACCAAAGCTTCATTTAAAAAAAACCCAACCAAGCAACTGATCATAAGAAATTGGCATTTAAGGTCAAAGTAGAAAAAACAGCTAATTGTTTTTTAAAGATCCTTAGCATGAAATTGCTGTTGTGCAGAATTTGAGTGTAGGTTATGAGCATAGATGTATTACAGCTCTGCTCATTTGCTGTATAGCTCCCCAGTGAAGAAGTAAAATTTTATGGAACTGGGTAAGTTAAGAGAGAAAAAGGTGCAAAGAGCTGCTTTCTGTGCTGTCAGTAGACTGTGACAAGCTGACCACAGACATGGTGCAGGGGGAAGATGGCTTCTGGCTGTATCACAGTCATGTGAACATTTGTGAGGTATAAAATTTGAAACATTTTCCCACATTATGTTTTCGAAATCACAGTCTAAACTTTCATTTTGTGGAAAATAATGTGTTTATTTATTTTCCCAATCTGGAATGTCAGCTTTGGGACAGTGACATCTCCCACAAACCAGTCTGAATTCCAGAGGGCTTCAGTGCCCTGTTGGGGGCTCATGCCTCCAGGGGTGGCTCAGGCACAGGGTCTGCAGCCCCCACTGTGGGGCACGGCCTGGGAAGAGCCAGCCCACAGCAGCACCCGGCCCTGGGCTGGGGATGGAGCGAGTGCTCTGGCTGTCCTCGCCTGGGGCTGCTCCTGCATCTTCAGAGATCTGCATTTAGTGCTCCCCCTCCCCACCCCTGCTCAGGCTGCCCTGGGGAGGGCACAGCCAGACCCTCCAGGGGAAGGGAATGCACACGCTCAGAGGCACAGGTTCTCTGTCTCCAGCTGAAAAGTCCCAATCCAGAATAAAATCTCAGGGGAGGCTACAGCTTTGTGATCCACTGCAGTCACACCCTTAAGCACTGTACGTGACTGAGAGTGCCCTTACAAGGGGTTTGTGTGGTTTAACTTGTTTGTCCCTGCGCCGTCACCTTCTTTTTCCAAATGTCTTATAAATTCTCCTGTCAAGTCTGCAGCCAGTGCCAAGTGTGTGTAACCCCACCTGTTCAAAAAGGTGCCTCTGAGCAGGGAAAAAGCCCTTAGTTTTTACGCTGTAGTTGAAACCTTCCTGAATGTACAATTATACAGTTCTTTATTTCCCATAATAACTCGGGGATAAAATGCCCTTGAATTAGGCACTGAACTAATTACTATTTCTGATTGCTTGATTTCACCCCATTATATATTCATTGATTATTGTTCTTCCAAAACCTGTTTCCTAACTCAAAGCTAGAGCAAACCAGTCTAAATGGAAATGGGTGCAGTTGTAAATCAAGGACTTGAAGTGTCTGATTTGGTTTTCAATGAGGAAAAAAAACATTGACAGCAATAATTCACAGAGAGAATAAGTCCATTTGTAATACATTGTCTTGGCTCATCAGAGGTTTTTTGATAAATTACCTATTCCATAAAAGGAAAAAAAGTAAGTTCACGTATCTAATTCATAATTCAGAAGTCTCTTACCACTATTTCATTAAGTGCCCTCTGAAGTGTTTCTGATATTTCTTCTTAAAAAGCATGTCCAATGGCTTGACATTCTCATGGTTTTTCATCTCCCTTGCTGCTTTGGAATCGTAATCTTGCCTGGGGAAACCAGTTTAAGGCTAGTGGCTTGGGCCAGCTCTTTTGAAGAGTTTGCTGCCTCCATATCCTTTGTGTGCTCTCTCATGTACCACAACTTAATTTTTTTTCCCCAGCAGTAACTCCTGACCTAAACTTTAGTCTAGTAAAAGTATCATAATATGCTTAAACTGTTAGATTTATGCTGTGAGTAGTAGGTAGGGATTTTCTTTGGGCCTCGTTACCCATTAATAAGAAATGGGTCCTCTGCAAGCGTGCTGTGTCAGGGTGTGAGCTCTGTGCCCCTTGCCGGAGGCTGGGGCTGCCCTGCTGCTGCCTCTCACGTCTCTGGCTGTTAGACTGCTGGAGGAAAGGGACATTTCATTGTAGTTGGCTAGATGATAATTTTTCAGGAAGTAGAATTTGCATGAACATTTTTCCATTTTCTGTTCTTCATTTCTACCAGCATGCTGGTAAATGATAAGTCAGTTTTTGATGTTTATTTAATCAAGTGCACACTTGCTATCCATTCTTCCTGCTGGTCACCTTTCAGCTTCATCACTCTGTTACTCTTTTCTGCACTCCTTGGATTGCTGATTGAAGTATGGAGAGTGGTTTAGACACAAATACTGTACTTTAAGCACTGCATAGATATCAACCTAGAAAAAATGCACATTTTGAGAGTCTTTGCTGTGGCTTGAGTGGGGCTTTGTGTTATGTGGCAGAACAGAACCAAAGCCAGGCCCATGGGTAACTGACAGCTACTGAAATTGAGGGAACTTGCATGAACCACTGGGGAAGTGTATCTGGAGGTATAAGCATTATTATTCCCATTTTACTGTAGAGGCTTTTCAGCTGGCGAGCTGCAGAGGTGTAATTCATTTCCACAGCAGATTCATAAGGAGTGGAACGCTGTGAATGGGACTCTTGCTGTAACACCTTACTGGGAGCAAATAACTGTGGATGCTGTTTCTGCTCCTGTCTGGGAGGCTGAAAGGAGCTGTCCGTGCTGCCAGGCAAGAAAGCTCTGTGCATGTGTTGCAGTTTGTGTTAGACATTCCTCTTTGTGAATACCTGGGCTCACCAGTCCAAGTCCAGCTAAGGATGTAAGAACTGATTTGCATAAAATATTTTGTGTTTCCGGCAAAATACTGCAAGTTCTGCAAAAGTCCCCTCTCAGGGGAACGGTGTTTTATAATGTTTGGGTTTTTGAGTCCCCTAAAGGGAAATGACTGATTTTGAATTCTACTCGGAGGCCATTATTATGCTAGCAGGATTTTTTTTTTTTTTTTTTGCTGGGCTTGAGGTTTGCTGCTGCTGGCATTTGAGAAGGAACAGAGTTGGGTTTTGGGTCCCATTTTTTTGGGATGTGTTGGAAACAAGTTTTGTATTGCGTCCTATTGCAATCCTGCAATTTAATTGTAGCCATAACTATTAAATGCACCGTGTGCAACTTGGTTTTTGCAAAGGTCTGATTTTGGGTGTTTATCCTTGGATTGACTGTTTAGACAGGCTTTTTGAGGGCCTTCATGGATATAGACTTGTGTTTGAGACAGAGTAGAGGATTTCTTCTTCTGCAAAATTCGTTACTGGAGTTTGGGGAAAAATGGTATGAAGCAAAGCCTGGACTGCTGTTGGAATTGCTAAAATTTCTGGAGATCAGCACAATACACAAAAGCACACAAGCTGCTGGTGGTAGTTTGGACTCAGCACCAGGCAGTGCCTTTGTCTGAACTCCAGCCCAAACCTGAGCTCCTGGGGTTGAGCACGGGGATGATTTGCAGCATTGAACACTTGTTCCAAGTGTCTGTGGGCTGCTCTGCATGGGTGTCTGTGCCCCTGGGCACACCCCAGCCTGGCCACCTGCCAGAACAGGTGCTCGTGGAGATGTTCCCGGGTTTTGCCATGGCAATGAGCATCTGTTCACTCGTTAGACCTACTCCCCATCTCTTAAATTAAGATCTTATATGCTTGGGGGAGACTGCCTGTAACCCCCCAAAAAAACAGAATCGCTCTTGGGGCAGGGTGGGGGGGCTGTATGTCAGCCTGAGCTCTCTTTTGTTCAGAGACAGTGAAGCTGAATTGAAGAATTGCTGCTGAAAAAATGCACAATTTCATGTTAACCGAGTAAAATGGAAAGGGCTGCTGGGTTCCATGGCCTGTAAAACCTGTGCATTGCAGAAAATACATTTATTTAACAAACCATGCAAAATTATTCAACTATATAAAAAGTTAGAATGTAAATATTTTTCAGTTTTAATTTTTTTTTCAGCTGGGAATTGGTGTGTTACCAAATGGTACTTTTTACTAGATTTTCCACATACTTATACAGACAAAACCAGATCAATTAATTGGTTCAATGTTCTTCGGTCCCAAGTTACACAATCTCAGTATTTGGTTTCCTATTGGTTATTGATCCCTTCATCTTCGTTGTTAATCAGGTCCTCATTCTTCATTCTCTTACAATCTTTTCCCAGACAAGGTGTCTCTGACACACCAGGAAGGACTTTCAGGCATTGAAGTTCCTTAATGATCGCTTATCTCTTGTGCATCCCCTGGCAGCTCCCAGTCCATCGACATGTTAAGCTCATCAGACCTTGCCCAGGGAACAGAGTTTTTTGAAAAGAAGCTTCCATTCCGTTCCCCCTGGGTGAAGACGAACAAAACCCCTGACTAAAGTTAGTTTAAAAATGTTAGAAGTTCTATAATTTCCAACAGCTCTATAATGTTTATGTAATAAATATATTTCTCCCTGAGGGCAGAGGGGTTGTGTTGGGGCTCCTGGAGCTGAGAAGAGACTGCAGCTGGCTGAAGGCAATCCTAGAGCTAAGAACCCATCCTTCTGTATATTTACTAGTGAGGGATTTGAGCACAAAGCCATTTTATATCTATTCTAATTAGGTCCTTTAAATTTCTTTCAATTAAACAAACAGTCTGCTTTAGAGTCTAAAACAGATCCTTTCTGATTTTGAAAACCCTTTTGATAAAAAAAGAGACCTAGGCAGGCACACCTCCAGCCAGAAAAATGTTTCATCCCACCCCACAGCACTCCAGTGCACTGGTTTCCTGAAAGTGAGACAAACAGTACCTTCTTTTTACCTTTACCAGAAATCTACTCTACACCAGAATTGGGTTAGCTTTGAAATAAATACTATTGGCCGTGTCCAGTTTCTCAGATCATAGGAACAAAGTCAAACAATAGTTCTAGGCTGTGCGGTGTCTTCTACCAGCACAACTGGAATGAAATGAAATCCAGTGTTGATCAGAAAGTTTCTGAACTTTCAGATGGCTAGGCATGGGCACAAATACAAAATGCTGCCATGCAGATGTTGCAGGGGAAATGTGAGCATTTTATTAGCATGCACTGCCAAAGTAGGATCATGTGACTGCAAATTCAGGCTTTTCTCCTTTTTTCCATCACTGCTGCCTGTATCTTATTTTGGTACCTGTGAGGTTTGTGTTTGACAAATAATTCAAGTCCTCAGTAACAGTTTCTTCGTGTTTTGGAAAGAGGTTTTATAAGTGGTGATAAGGAATTGTAACTTCTTCTTTCTGTGCTATTCAGTATGCTAAGTAGACATAAGCATATGAATTTGAGATGATGATGAAGACCTTTTCTGTTTGTTTTTTTAATTGAAAAGTGACATTTTTCAAACAAGAAGAATTCAGTGTTAAATAAAAAGTATAGGCTGTAAAGCAAAAACACATAGCCATAATTTTAATAATCTGGAAGGGAATTAATTTTATATTGAACTCTTGAAAGCTGACTCCGTGAAGTCTTTCATACAGTGAAGAAAAATACATTGTTACAAGAAGCTTTTTTCTGTTTCTCTTTTTTTAAGGGTTTTTTTCCCTATCTCTACAGAGAGGAGAAGAGAATATTATTTCTACACCAAAAATATTATCTACAGTTTAAAGTTTTGATAAGCCACAAGGTTACCCTTTGCAGAAATTTAGATACTTTTTTGCCTTTTTTTTTTGTGGTTTTTTTTTGTTTGTTTGTTTTTTTGTTTGGTTTTTTTTTTTTTGCAGCACATGTAGTCTTCCTGCTATCCAAAATAATTTCTGCTGCATCTTCATCTTTGCAAGCCCAGTATTTCCAGTGGGCCCTCTCCATATACTCTATTGCTTTTTCTTATCACCCTTACTAAATCAGGCCACTGCTGCTATGCTTTCTCTAACGACTGCATTTACATTTCTTTGTTCCCATCAATGGAAATTAGTTTGCAGCTAGTGTTAACATGCAAATTTAGAACTATCCTAATTAGACTTGAAATGGGAGATTATTTTTTTCCAGTCCTCAGGTTACCCAGCAAAGCAGGTGATTCCTTGGCTAATGTCTCAACAACTTTGTCTTCAGCCAAGATTCAGGGCCTCTTTAAGCAACCTGCTCATTCTCTTTGTTTATTACAAACCTGTCTTGGTGGATCAAGTTTAAAAAGTCATGTGATTATCCTGTATGTGATAGAGTGGAGTTCATTAATTTTACTAATTGTTTTTATATGCTTTCCATGAGTCTCCTGGTGTGGACTGCTCTGTCTGTAAGATTGAATCCATGGCCCACTTGATCCCAGAGCCTGTTGGGAGCTCCCAGGGCCAAGGTGTGCTGTGCTGAGCTCAGGGGGCTCCCTGGGCAGCAGCCCCAGGCAAGACACTGCGGAGCCCATGGTGAGGTGGGAGAGCTTTTGGAAAGTTTGGGCAGCTGGAGGCACAGACTGCTTGGAAATGAAGGGAACAGAGGCCAGCTGGATTTGGATTGAGGGCAGGAGCTGCCCGGGCTGGAGGTCAGGCTGGGGAGCCACATTCTGACCAAAGCTCTGGTGCCTTTTGCAGGTTATTGCAGATCATTCTGTGTGCCAAGTTCTGCAGTAAAAAGAAACTGGTGCCATGAGAAGACATATTCATATCTTTATAATTATTCCTTGTTATTTTTCTTTTACTTTTAACCTAATTTTCTGATGACATTTTCTCCCAGAGGATGTGACGATGTTGCAAGTGACGTGACTGCAAAGAGCACCAGTTAGAGCCTTCCAGACCACCTGAGACTCCTTCACCCTTACTAATCACTGTTTTATTCCTACTGCTGTAGAGACCCAGACCGTGGAGCACAAGGCTGTGGGCCCCTCTTGCTGCCCTCAATAGATTTTGCATGCAAAGTTCTCCTCACCCTTTCCCCAGGCTGCTGCAGGATGACTGCTGCATTGCTGTCTCGCTGCAGGCATGGGTGCATGGTTGGGTGCATGCTTCCCTTCACACGCTGCCCTGAGCTTCATGGTCATGCAGGGGACAGCAAGCTCTGACTTCCCTTCCTGCCCCTTGGGGTAAGGGAAAGAGGCAGTTCAGGGGAAAAGAATGGAAAATACACTTGGAAACAATCCTACGATCACTGGGAAAGGATACTCTGTGGCACTCGCAGAACACATCCAATGGCACCTTAAAATTAGCTTTGAGTGGTTGTCACTTCCTTTTTGTTAAATTTTTTTCCTCCTTTTTCCTAGACCCTGCCCAATGGTTTTGCATGTATCAGAGAGGTAAAATTTCAACCAGTTTGACTTTATCAGTTGTAATTTCTTCGTAGTAAAAGGTTTCTTAACCTAGGAAACAGCTTTCCCCCAGCTGAGTTTATTCCCATAGAAATTGAAGGAAATAGAAAGAAAATGCCCCAGTTCTGGGTCAGCTGCAGCAGCCCAGTCCCCCTCCCAGGAAGGAAGCCCCCGCTTTTGACTCGACTTCCAAGTCCTCCTGTGTGCAGGGTTTTATCACATGAAGGGCTGAGTCAAGTGCTTCCCAGTTTAGCTGAAGTTTTGAGATGGTATCAGTATGAATTTTTTGAAAATCATCAGAGGGAAGTGATGTTCTCATCTTTCTAGTAAGGCTTTTTTAAATGTTTTTTCTTTTTTTTTTTTAAAGTCAGCTTTGAACAGCTGCTTGGAGGAAAGCACTTGTCCCAACAGTACATTTTCTGCAGCATCCCCATGGAAAAGCAACAGAGCACTAAGCAAGCTCTCAGGGATTTTCCACCTGTTTTCACAAGTTGTTATAAAGCCTTATAAATGCTGCTACAGGACATGTGGGAATGTGCAAGGAAGATTGAAAAGGAAGTGCTGTCCTGGGTAAGGCCAGTGCACTGGAAGGACACGTTGCAGTTTCTTCCTCTGGGAACAGCCACAGCAAAAACAGTTCTAATGCCAGGTGAACTTCAGTCAGTGTCTGCAGAAGCATCTGAATTCAAATTTGACATTGCATATTTCATGTTCAAACCATTGTACCTGCTCTTAGCCGTGTTCCAGAAAGACATGTGGGAGGTACCTCAAAATTCCTGTGCCTCCTTTTTTGGAGAATAATGTTGGTTTTGCATCCCTGGGTACAACTGTGAAGCTAATTAAAGGAGTATAGAGGCAGAGGACAGTATTCACACATTTTGCATAGATCATTGTAAGGATTAGACAAGAAATACAAAAAATCTAATTTTTTTAGTAATTATATTTGTTATTATTCGCTATTTTTATCTTGGAATTTTATACGCTGTTGGGTTTTCATGTATCTTCTCTTGGCGAGTGGTGGTGTTGCAGGTTCACAAAGGCAGAACAACCCTGCTAAGCTTGGCTGTTTGTGTAATGAATTTGATGTTGCTGGTTTAGTGGTGGAAATCACAGAATATTCTGAGTTGGAAGGGACCCACACGGACCATAAAATCCAGCTCAAAATACACCTGAAGGAGTCAAAAAATCATATCAGAATAAAGGGAGGAGATAAGGAGACACCACTCTCTTTTTTGGTTTATTGCCTGGAGAGAGTCCCTTTGGTTTGGAAACTGATCTCTCCATCCAGGCAGTATTATTAAGAATGATTTTTAATAATAATAATAAAGGGTGTTCAGCTTTAATTGTGTTTAATATTTGATACATCAGTAGGTACCTCTGTACCATTTTTTAACTGCTGTTTGCCATGAGCAGATTTTCCTTGCCCCTTTTTTGGGATCACGGCTGAGTCTGAGCTGCTGCTTCTGTCCCTGCCCGGCTCCAGGAGTGTGCGGGATTTGCCGGACGGGGTCGCCTGAAGGCGGGGACAGTGCCCGGGGGGAGCACATGGCACAGCGCAGGAATGTGCTGCAGGAATGTGCTGCAGGAATGTGCTGCAGGAATGTGCTGCAGGAATGTGGGAATGTGCTGCCGGATAGCTCAGCCCGGGATCGGGAAGCTCAGAGCTCCAGGGACATCCCAGGCTGCGTCTCCCGCAGCTCTCACCCAGCTCCTGCCCCACAACTTCCTGCCCTAATGAGCACTTACGGACTCAGGCCTGGAGTTATTTCTCTTCATGAAATTTCCAAATATTTGCAATTGATTTCCCACAGGCAAGACCTATTTCCTGCAAGACCTGCCCAAGAGCACATTCTGTCTGGAGATTAATTTCAAATATACCGTGGGTAAACTAGAGTTAATTTTTTCTTAAGGTCCTTGCTCCTAAAGTATAGCTAATTTTTTTTTTAATAAAAGCAAGATGCAGTCTAATAATTCTTGCACATAATTTAATCCCCTTCAGCTGTATTTGTAAAATTACCCATTTCATCTAGCGCCTGTCAGTTTTACAATTAACGCTGGGCACATTAGCTTCACTTTACGTCTTGACTTTTTTCCTTAACAAAAAGTGAATTTATTATAAGCAACTTGTTTTCAAAGTTCTCCCGTGAGCCATGGAGAGTGGTGTTCTGTGGTTTCACCTTGCAACCTCTGGATGCAGGGGACAGGGTCATTTACATTTTTATTAAATCATCGTTTACACCCTTTAAACTGTGTTTTAGGTTTTGGGTTGTCCTTGGCAGAGCCTGAGCACTGTATGAGGCCTCACTACTGCTTGTTTGGCAGGCACATGGGTTGCAATTGCTGCAGGATTGCACCTGAGAGAGGTGTTTGGTGCTGTTTGATGCTTATTTCCCAAGCGACTTTGCCCCAGCAAACCCAGCCCTGTGCAAGGTTTGTGGGTGCAGAGGCAGCTGCCAGCGCCAGGAAGGATGGGCAGGCTCAGGAATGTGGCTGCTCAAACTCAGAGCCGAGGCAGCGGCTGGGGAATAACACACAATTTATAGGACACAAATACGCTTTGGATTGGTGGAAGGTGTCCCTGCCCGTGGCAGGAGGTTGGAACTGGATGATCTTTAATGTCCCTTCCAATCCAAACCGTTGTGTGAAATGCTGCAGGGTCATTTGCAGGCACTCTGAGTATGGAACTTCCCAAATGGTAAAGATAACAGAAAGTAAAATTGGAACAAATATGAAAGGATGAATAAAGCAAGCCTCGTTAAGTAATTTCTAAAGTGTATCCTGTTAAAACATCGATTTGCCTTAAGGAAAATTCACTCTCTGCTCTTGAGTAAGGAGCAGTGAAATACAGTCTCTTTCATTAGCAACAGTCTAAAATATGCATGTACATGCAATTATGTCAAGATTAGTTTTTTTGTAACGTGAAGTCACTATTTGGTTTTCATTATATGAGGAAATGTGCATATCCTATGGGCTAAGCAAATACAGATGCTATTTTGCACAAAAATACAAACCTAAGTGATTATTTTAACCTGGGCCTACATTGGAGTAAGATTACCACAGGTGATTCTACCAGACCCAGACCTCATTCCCCACTATTAAAGCAGCCACAAAACTATGGGAAGAAATGAATTCTCACTCAGGAAATGCTACATCCCATTCTTCCATTTTTAAACACATTGTAAGGAAAACAGCTAAGAGAATGTTCTGTACTGGCTAAACAATCTTCAGCCTAGGACACAACTCACTGCAGCCAACTGGCATGGAAGGGATTCATCCCGGGATGGTTTCAACAAGTGTTGGAACTAAAAACAGAAAAAGAATAAATTATCATTTATCAGTACCTGTAAGCAGAAGAAACCTTCTGCATTAGTTACTGCTTCCACCTAATTAGTGAGTACAGAGAACCCAAAAAAAAAAAAAAAATCATGCTTTAAGATCCAGAGTAATAAATTGGGACCTATTTGCTAAGGCTCAAGCTCTCACTAAGCAGCTGGATGGTACCCAGCCCCTGGGTCGTGTGTCTCCATCAGCAGGGCAGGGATGTCCTTCCAGCTCAGAACGGATAAGGATGCTGTAAGCACCAGCTGGGGGGTGGCCACACTCACCCCTTGCAGTGGGTGCGGTCAGTCCCAAGGTCTGTTCATGCACTTGTGAATTGAAGGAGAAGCAAATTAACTTCAAACCAACAGCAAGGTTGTTTCCCTCGCTCAAATATCTTTGGATGTGCAGCAAACTGTAAACAAAGCAAAACTGAGGAAGAATATGGTATTAGATAAAATATCTTAACATCATTCCTATCAAAAGTTTAAATTTGCATGTGTTTATGTATATACACTTTTGCTTGCACTCACCACCCTACACTGAGCTTCAGTTTAATAAAACTCTAGTGGTTATAAATGCAAGAGCTCATATTTCATACAGTGACAGCTCTGAAGAGCTGGAGGGACTGAGCCAGAATGATAATGAAAATGTAAATAAAAGGAAATACAATACCCATGATAAAGAGTGAGGGCAGAGGAGAGGAAGTGCCAATCTCCTGTTTTGCCACTGCGGTTTCTGTGGTTAATTTATTGGTTATCAGGGAATAGAAGAAAAAGGTTGAAAAGAGCTGACTTGAGAGCAAGCACTGAAAAGAAACAAATCGCGAAAAAATAAAATCTTTGTGGAGGGTGAGGACTAATGAGTTGGAAGCAATCAGTTTGCACAGAAGAGCACTTTGTGTCCTCAGGTCTGGCTTCAGGTCCCTCCTGCTCTGCGCTATGCCCTCTGCAGCCTTAGCCAGGAAGGGAAGAAGAATGAACAGGGATGTTGCTGAAGGAAAACCTTTGAATATGGGATGACAACTGTGTGTTAAATGTGGTGAACGTGACGGAGGGGTGTTTGATCTGTGAGGCCTATTAATGTGAAGCTGATTACTCCTAAAAGAAGTTTTATCACAATACGTGGAAAATAGCTCTTCATTGGCAAGTGATAGACAAAATGGCCTATTCTCTGTGGTGATTTTCCAAAAAATGCTCAGGACTGCTCTGCTGCACTGGAGCCTGTTCCTGAAGGAGCAGCTTCTGCCATTTTTAAGTGTGTTCACTGGAAAATGATTGGTCTGGCAACAATTTGAGTGTCCCCTTGGCCAGATCTAAAGCTTCATGAATTCTTTTGCTTAGTTTTAAAATACTTCCCTTGGGAGAGGAAGAGGGAGCAGATGAAAATATTAACCCACAGGGAACCATCAGATCCTCTTCAGAGACAGATTTTAACATAGATTCTGGATTAGGGAACAAAAGAAAAAATAGAGCGTCCCTCTGCAAGGGATACATTTCTCATCATTTTCTTTCTGAAGTTTGGTGTAGAAAAAGGAGAAACATTTCTCAGCATGGTAGATAGAATCAAACATACAAGGATAATCTGGCTTATTCTTAACATAGAAATACCTGCCCTGTGGAACCTAAGCTCATGAGCTGACTGTTGGGAAAGTCTATTCTTGCAGAATAAGCTGAAGGAGATGAGTGCCACTCTTTTGAAGTAATGACTCACTGAATGAGATCAGTACTGTCAAAAGACAAGAATCGTTATTAAAGTACAGCATTCACCAAGTAATATTTTATTTAAGAATATTTTGGAAAAAAATAATTCCAAGACCCTAATTTTGGGTCTGCTTGTGTAAAGGGCATCTGGACAACTCTGAGTTTTGAGCTGTAATTCTGTAGATTTTGTTTAAAGCTATTGTGGAGCTATATGGCAAGTTTTGCACAAGCGAGACCTTTTTCTTTAACTACTTGTTTTTTAGAATACTAACACAAATTCCAGTAAGTGTTTTTAAAAACTGTCTGCTTAAGAAGGAGGTGGAAAAGTATATGGCAAATACAATACCCACAAAAAATTACTCATATCAAAATGCCTTTGCAAAGAGTAAGACTTTTCTCAGCTGAATCTTTCCTGGCTCTGTGGAAACCATCTGAACCTCCACGTTGTAGGG
Organism: Coloeus monedula; assembly: GCF_965178545.1. Lineage (NCBI taxonomy): Eukaryota > Metazoa > Chordata > Aves > Passeriformes > Corvidae > Coloeus > Coloeus monedula. The sequence goes on along the minus strand of NC_138795.1, from coordinate 18,930,996 downwards.
GCATAAGTAAAAGCAAGTGTGAGAGTGTTTCAACAGGCTGGTTTCCCCCTTCAGCCTCACCCTGTAGGCTGCATAGATAATTCTTTTTTATCCCACTCTCTGTTAAATCACGCTATAGGATATAAAGAGTAGTTGGCCACTGCGTTACACTTACAGTTTACATTGACTGAAATTGTAAAGAACTTTAGGGTGGCTCAAGCAACAGGAAATGTGGGTGAAAAGCTGAGCATGTTCAGCTGGTCAAAGAGCAGAGAAAGCCTCCAAGTCCTGCTTGTGTGGCAGAAAAACAAATGCCTGCCAAGGTGCTGTGTAAACTGCTGGTGGCATCGGGCGCAGCGGGGATGTGTGGGAGGGGAGCCAGGTTATGTGCATTTGTTAAGGAAAAAGTTCAGGTGATTTATGGTTAACTAAAGGTAACTAGAAAGATATTTCCTGTACAATGTATAGACTAGTGGTGGGTTTCCCTAACCTGGCTCCCTTTTAAATGGATTTTCTCTCTTTTTTTCAACCAGTCATTTCTCTTCCCTCATTTTAAAGAAGTTCCCACATTTTTCTCTCTTTACAGCTTCTGCATTCCTTCATTTTGTGGCATTAATTCTCTTGCAAAGAAAATGGCTTGTTCCCCTTATTTCACATTACTTTTTCTTTTTACTGTAGCAGACATCCTTTTTCATCTCCTTTATTCTAACAGGAGCTGTAATTTTTAGACTTTTCATTTTCCCTTTGTGTGGGGAAGGTGAGTCCTTCAGGCTTCTTTTGGCCACTTGCCAGCCTTCAGGCCCTTTTTCTGCACCAGCTGATACTCTGCTCCTGTCCCATGCTGTTACAGCCTCTCACCTTTATTCCCCTGCTGTGCAAGGGACCTTCAGAACAGTATTTAGGAATGCATTTTATCTGTTCAAGGCCTACAAATGCTGACTGTGATGATGCCGATGTGGCGGATTAGGAGGATGGCTGAATTCACCAATGTTTTGAACCAATTTCTTAATACTGGCAAAATGAACCAATGTTAATTAACCATTAGCACTTACTGACATGTGCCCTCCGTTAATAACATTCAATTTAATATATGTATATGTGTGCCTATATATGTGTGTGTGTGTGTGTGTATATATATCTCTGAAGAATTAGTTAACTTATGAAAATTACACCTTTGGGCTGGTCTGTTCTTTCACTAAGCCAGTCTGCTCTGAATTCATGCCTTTCCTCTACTCAGAGTGACTATTTCCTTGCAAATTTCTATTTAAGTTGTTGTCTTACAGCAGAAGTTACTATATTATGCTTGAGCAAAATAACCTAAAATGTTTTTGCAAGGCATGAATTGTGCAGTTTTGACAATCAAGGCAGTGTTTGCTTTTATGCCAAGCAACTTTTGGATGTGGATTGGATTTTCATGTCAGCTGAAGGCTGGATCTGGTCCTTGAAGTTTAGAGAATCTCAAACTGACAGACATTAAGTATCTGTATATTTGGGCACCGCATACGCTCCTGGGGGATGGGCTTGACAGGGGAAAACATGCATCAAAAATGAAGTGAGGTTATGGTAATACAGGGTATGACAGATCTCAAGTATTTTTCTTCCTTGCAGAAGAACACTCTCTTGAGTAAGATGCATATAAGTGTTTTTCGTTTTCTATCTCTTACCCCAAAAAGTCCATGTAAATTCAGGCTGAATTCATTCCAGATTCTGCAAGTGTGGACAAAATTTGAATTTCTCCTAGGACTAAAGTGACCTTCACTGTCTCTAGAGCAAGCTTTTTGGTTAGCACACAGAAGAGTTTCCCTCACTGTTTACCCTCAGTATAATGTCGTTGTCTAATATGCCTGAGCATGTCTGCTCTCTCAGATATATTTGCACAGCTTTCTTTAAAGCCAGTTCTTTGAAAGTGCTATTCCTCCACGCTGTTTCGATATTTAAGTACGAAATGTCTGTGGTTGCCTTTTGGAGCAATGTGTCTGCTGCTGCCCTTCTGCTCTCACCACCATTTTGGCTTCATGAATGGGCAGCTAATTGGCAGCCCAGTAAGAAATGTGAGCTGTTGCTTTACTCCTACGGCTTTTATTTTGCTTTCAAGAGGTTGAAAACAGTTACACAGATCAGTTCTGTTGGTGGTTTCTTTTTGATCTGTTGCTCTTGAAATACAGTCTGTCCTATCTATCATGTTAAAAGAGCAAAGGTAACGACCAAAATAAATATTTTCCTGTCTTCTCTTTCAGATAAAATTGAAGATGAATTAGAAATGACTACAGTGTGCCATAGACCCGAGGGACTGGAACAGCTTGAAGCACAAACCAATTTCACTAAAAGAGAACTTCAAGTTCTTTACAGAGGATTTAAAAATGTAAGAACAGTACTGCAGTGAACAGAGTCTAATATCTATGTCCCCACCAGCCTCAACTGCTCAGCTCGATTTTGTATTATTCCCCTGCTAAACATTAGTAGTTTTGTATTAGATCTCCCTTACCACAGCAAAATGAGCACAATCTGCCTCTCCATCTAATATTTATGATGCTGCAATCTGCCTAAAACTGGGTTTGGATGAATATTCAGCACATAATGGTCTCATTAAACTTGTTCCCCAAATGTCAGCAAGGACACTTCAATTTCCTCAGCTGTGCCAGCACTTGAAGATAACCTGAAAGTGTTTTTATGGCTACTTACTTTAACCTTGTTGTCATCTTCTCTTGTTCAAATATAAGTGGTACTGTTCACTCATGATTAGCTGCCCAGGATAGAGATTTTATCCCTTCTCTAGCTGCAGAAATCTTGCTCTTGTAGTAGGATCTCAGCAGAGCACTTTAAGACTTTAAGGTCCTGCATAATAAGTAGGGAATAAGACTGGAGTGGCAGGAGCCAAAGAGAAATCAAAAGTTAAATGTATATTAAGACTGAGGAGACAAGAGAGAGGCTGCAGATTTCTGGGAAAGCAGGCACCAATGCCAGCTGGCATGACTGGGTGTGCAGAACAGCTCCGTGCCCATCCTTGTGAGCCACCATTCCAGCCAGGCTCCCTGGGAGCACGGAGGCTGCAGCTCCCGAGCCTCAGCCTGCTGCTGCCACTCAGGGGTTCCTCACAATAAGGAGAAATGGATGGGGAATGTTGAGGCTTCATGGAGCAGATGCTTTATGGACCTTGAAGATTCAGTACTCATTACATGTTTGCCTGAGGGTCAGGATTTAGTCACCCAGGTGGTTTGTGCCAGCTGATGTTTTAATGATGATTAACAGGTCAGAATTGGGCTGGCTCAATAAACATAGAGTGATTTTTAAGTTGTCTTGCAGGACAGCTCCAGCATTCAACGACCATCACAGCAAAATGCTGACATTTCTCAGAAAGTGAAGTCTATTGGGTAAAAACTTGTCAAAAGAAAGCTGAGCTACCTTAAACACAGGCAGATCTGAGGGAACCTGCTGGACTTTGAGAAGGGCCTTTCTTTTTTGACGGATTTTTGGAATTTGATCTAATCACGTTTCCAGTGTACATTTGACTTTTCCAAGGAGTCTGGTGGTTTTACCCTTTATTTCACTGCTCACCTAAGTGGGCCAAAGCACAGCTCAGCTTTCTGTATTTTTGTTTGGTGCACATGGCATATTTGTGCAGCCTTTGCTACACGTAAGAGGTCATTTCATGTGTGAAGTTTTCTAACTGAGCACTGATATCTCCTCATGCTTTCAGCAGCCAGCAGGAAATCATACAGCTTTTGAGACAGAGCTTGGCAGGTTAACACCCAGATATGGCATGACTGCCTACAGTAGGGGATTAAGCCTAGTTTTGCTAAGATCTCTACAGAGCCTTCTGTATCGCTGTCGGGTGGGAATCCTGTGTGGGAGAGCTCTGCTCTGTGCTGGGAGGATTTGCAGATGCAGATGCAAACCAGTGAGGCAGACTTGGATCACTCTCAGCACACAGGACATTTACCTCTTGTCCTTCCCAATTTTGCTATCACTTTGCACAACAGAGGCATTACCTCCCAGGGAAAGAGTGGCAGACAAGTGCCACTTGTGACCTAAACCTAGGATGTCACTGAAGGTCTTGGTATTAATTGGCAGTGCTGGCAAGGTCTTGGTTTATATCTGGATATTAGGACAAAGCAGGCTGTTTTTATCCAACTGCTCTGCACACAATATGCACAATAAATACACACAATGAAGTTTCATATCTAAGGTTTAAACTGACATGAAAGTGCAGCTTTAACATTGGTAGTCTGCAAATCATGGTTTCAATGGGATGAGTAATTACGCACAGGAGGCAAACTGGCTCAGCTGTTACCATATTTGCTATTGTACCAAACCGTCTGTTCTTTGGGATGATGTTACAGTGCCATCTGGAGATTTGAAATCCCTGTGGGAATACAGTCATTTTCCTCTCTGGCTTGTACTTACTGCTTGCTCTCAGTGATTGCACAGGTCCTGTTTAATCACAAGGCAGCACCTGGATAATCACAGAGCCATCTGCAGGAACTTGTATTGGGCACAGAAGGACTGAAGTCCTGGCTGCAGAGGATTTGGTGTGCAGGAACAAGGACGGTGTTCCACCAAAGGCAGCTCAGCACAGCCTGGGGTGGCCTCTGGACCAGTGCCCTGTCTGACCAGGGTCCTAATTCTCAGTACCTTTAAACCTGTTCTTTCTTTGTCTCTGAATTCTGTTCCCCCACTCCCTCCAAATCGTCTCAGTCTTCACCTGGTGTGTCACTGGTCTGTTCTGGTGTTTTTGCACCAGACTGATGGAGGCTGCTAATAAATTCATGTCCAGAGAAGCCGAGCACACTAACCAGGCCTGTGTTATTGCTGCCTGGCAAAATGTCCCCTCTCTTTGCCTTCAGCTTGCATTTTCATTTGTGAAAGGGTGCCACCCTCCAGCATCTCTTGATTCTAGGACCAACATTTCACATTTATTTTAGCAGTTGCCTCTGCTCGAAGGATTCTGCATTATGTGAATAGTCTCTTTTGCACTTCAGAGCTGGCTCAGATGGGAGCCAGACTAATGTGAGGTGTTTGGTCCCATCTTTTTGGTTGGGATTCTACAAGAGCAAAGAAACAGGCAAACCCAGCAGAACCTCTGCTGGGTCTTGCTTTGGCACAACTTAACAAAAGAAAATGTGATACCATCTGTCGACAAAAACACCAGAATTGTTTGAGCTAAACAGCTATATCAGCACAGGAACAAAATGGCCATGAATAGGCACAGGCTGGAATTAGAAGAAAGTTTCTGCCCCCCAGAGGAGTAAAGTTTGGTGAGCAGTTATGGAAGTGCAGGGAGGGAGAGCAAGAAAGTATTTTTATGATGAAAACTGATAAATTGATGTCTAATGAAGTGACCAACAATACAGAGATTTGAGTTCAGTAATTCAGGATCTTCCATTTCAGCCATGTTTCTAATGGCTTACATTCTTTGGAATTGAGTACATGGATTTGAAAAAACTGGGGGTTTTGTGGGATTTTTTTGGTCAGTTTGGGGGGGTTTGTGCTGTTAGGGGAAATACTTGTTGGCTGCAAGGGATAATTTCTTAATACTGAATCAGGAAACAGACAGCCCAAATAACTGAGGGGCTGCTGGAGATATCCTTACCTTGCTTTAGTGTGAGTATTTTAGCAAATCTGTGACGAAGTGTAGTATGAGATGTAATTGTAACAAAGCAGAATTATGGAGATTAAAGTGAGCAGTACAAGCGAGGGAGAAATGTTCTGATATTTTAATACTCCCCAAAACATCTCCAAAGTGGAGAACATAGAGCAACAAAATACATGGAATGTTTGAGTGCTTAGAGATGCAAATCTGAATTGTGGATTTGTCTGTGGTCAGCTAACTTACTACCTCTAATTTAGCGAAATGTGACCCCTGAGTACTCGTCCTGATGTTCTGGCCAGGTGAACTGAGGAGGGTCTGACAGGCAGGTTAGGCTCAGCTCCCCTGTGGTCTCTCCATCTCTGCTTTGCACACCTCTGAAAGCAATCAGTGAAGTTTATTTCTGATTCCAGCAGAAGAAAAATGCAACTCCGGTTTTATTTTTCCTTTGGTTTTGTGGGTTGGTGTGTTTGGTTTTTGTGTGGATTCAGCTCCTTTGTGGTTTAGTGATTTAAAAGCAGCATGAAGGGGTAAGTTCAGATGCATAGCTCATGCTGCCAAGTATGATAGTCAGCCCTCAGAAAATGAGGGGTTTGTTCTGTGCTTGACCACAATATAAAAAAGTTCACTGTTCAACATTTTTAAGGAATTCATCGGTTAAGGAAATGAGAGGTGTTAACCTAAAACCCTGCTATCAAAGGAAGGCCTTATGAATACTACAGTGAAGGACTGTGCTTTTTCTTACTGACCAGAATTTTTTCTTGAATGAGTGAACCTTTATTAACTTCAATGGAATTTAAACTAACACAAAGCTTACCTGCTCTGTTTCACAAGAGAGATTTCTTTCGAGTCAGCAGAATTAAATGGTACTATAGCACTAATGAGGCCTCTTGAGCATTATTTGGCTCTTACAAAACAAAAATTGTTATCAATTAACTGCAAATGAATTGGTAGTAGCATATGTGTCTGAAAACAATCCAGTTATGGAGAGCTAGATGGGCTGATCGATGTCAGCGCTGCCTTTCCCCAGCACTCCTAGGGCTGTGATGCAAACTTTCTTTTGGCTTCCAGATGGAGCATCAGAAGCAATAAGGATCATGTGGAAATTCAGAAAATTAAGCGGGCCCAATGGCTAAAACTGCCAGAATAGCCCTTACCCCTGTGAGAGAGCACAGGCAGCAGCAGCCACATGCCCATCTCTGGTAATAATAGGGAAAGGAGCCCAGGGACTCTGCAATTGTGGGAAGCATAGAGAAAAAAATATCAGTCCCTCATCTACAAACCGTCCTTCAGCACGTGTGTTTCAGCACATTGTTGTGTTATCAAGAGGAGAGAAGGAAATAGATCTCTGTGTGTCTGGCCAGTAGCACTGTGCTGGAAAGTTTGGGCAGGTTGTGCTAGGCTTGGTTTTAAAAAGAATGACAGTTTGGTGTAATACTCTGCAAGGGCCCTGTGTGATCTTGTAGCAACAGCACTTCAGTGACCAAGGAGAACACTTCTACCCAAGAATGGCTGTGAATATGATACTTGGTCTGATCTATGATTAAAAGATACCATAAATAAATATCAGATTATTTAATGTCTGTTAGCTTACAAGCTTCAGAAAACATGAACATCTAGGAAATATTTGGGAGAATCTCTTATGGTAGATGTTAGCTTCTACTTAATTATTCTTCTTTTGATGATTTCTACTTTAAAGATGAAAAGGTGACCACTTTTCTCATGATAAGGAAACCAGGCAATGGATGTTTTATGAGGAGGTTTGGAACAGTTTGAGAATACTCATCTAACCAGGAACCTTGCAACCTACAGAATCACAAGTGGCACATAGAAAAATTGTCAGATTGACTGTTTGCTTGCTCTCTCTAAACAGCAGTTCAGGACTATCAGGCACAGTAGTAGGAGTCAGGTTCCAAGAATGGAAGCTGGGGATTCCTTGTGCAGAGGGTTATATCCTGTGAAGTTCTCTGCTGAAGGATCTGTGTTAAAGTGAGGCAGGAATCACAGCATGTCACAGAGAAAGGGATGCATGGAGTGTGTATAGTGCCAGGAGCATAGGAACTTTCTTGATCCCAAATTTGCCCTTCAGCTCAATATAAGCATCAAGCCAAGCTATATGTGCCAGTTTTGTGAATTTGGTGAGAGGGAGTTAGCCTGCTCAGATAATCCATCTCAAGCATGTCCTACCAGCAGGGACAGTGCTCTTGCTCCCTCCTCCCTCCCTGATGGGAGGTTGGGGAATTAAATGGCTGAGTGGGGTCAGTGCTACAGCAGGGCACAGACCACAGCGGTCTCTGTTGATCAGTGGCTCTGAAAGTGGGAGGAAGCTGACTTTTGTGTGTCTGTAATCCTGTGCTCTGTGAAAAAGGCTCAGTGCTGTGGCAACTTTATTGGTTTGCTCTGGTTTAGTTCTCAAAATTGGTTGATAGGCAAATTTGAGGAATAGTGCCATCAACTGGGAAATATTTTCTATAACTGAAAACATCACATAGTTAGATAGCAGTGCCCAAGACTCTATAATGTGTTATAGCAGCACTGAGCTGGTGGGGGGTGTTTATTATTAAGGTTTGTTTGTAAGGACTTGCTAGTGTACTATGGACTGTTCACCCCTGTGGATCTGGAGTCAGGCTTCTGGCCACAGTCTGCTGCTGAGGATTAATGATTCATACCTGTGAAGGCATTAGACAGGGAGGTGTTAACTGGCATGAACGTTATTTGTAATAATTAGATGAAAGCTTGATATGAGAGAAGTCATGAGCTGCCTTTCTAGGTCATTCTGTAAAACAGCCATGAAACTGCTGAAAACACAGTTAGAAATGTTAATAATGGTGAACCAACTTTGTGAGATGCTTAAGATGAAATTGCAGCTTGAATTACTTTAATTTCTCCAGCTGCATAGCCTGTGCATGCAGAGCACTGTGAGAACAGGGAGATGATTGTTTCATTGCTCTCTTTGGGCTTGTACAGTTTTGCAAATGAACCTTTACAAAGCTGGGTTTTACTTGATTCTTTTTCTCTCTCTCTTTTTTGTTTTCCAACAGGAATGTCCTAGTGGTGTTGTTAATGAAGAAACATTCAAACAGATCTATGCACAGTTTTTTCCTCATGGAGGTAAGTGGAGTGCTTTGTGCCTGTCAGGGCTCTTGAAGCCTTACCATTGCCTACTGCCAGCTGTCTGCAAAACTGCTGCACATCATCTGTGCAAGGAATGGGAATTGAACTTAAGCTTTGAGGGTTTTAGACAGAAACACAAACATCAAGATAATAAAATTTTAGGCCCTTTGAACAGTTATTTCACATAGAAAAACCCCACTGAAGATTGCCCCTCAATGTCAGCTCTTTATTCCCCAGGTCCAAAATAGAAACTGGGGGTTGATGCTTTGTTCTGTACTGACTTTCTGTTGGCAGAAAGTGAAATTGCTTCCCTTAGTGCATCTTTGCTTCCCTGATGTTGGACTGCTGGGCATGTAGTGTCTAGCACAGAAGGATCCCAGACTTCTTTCTGGCCCGAACATTAATCAAAACTTCCTTAAAATTCTTAAAGCAGTTTTTAGTTGATAAGGAAACTCCTGGCTACCTGAAATGATCATTTTTGGTGCTTATGTGAATGAGTCATGTCATGTATGGGCATGTTAAAGTATTGTATTAAATCTCTCAGATGATACATGTTCTTGCCTTTAAAAAACATCAATCATCTATATATTCTTCTAATTGGATATGTTCTGTGGGGATGCTGTTCTCAAGTTGAAAAAAATGAGTCATTGGTTTAAGCAGCTTTTTAGCAAAAGATTAAGTATTTGAGGCTTTCCAAAATATCCCACTCTGCAGTATCTGCAGAACACACTCCTTGGGGAATGATGACTGACCTTTCTGCAAAAGTGTATGTGTGCATGTGCATTTACTTAAAGAAGGTCATTAACAAGTGTTTTTTTGACTAAATGTCAAGATAAAACACATTATGCTTATGTTTTACAACCCATGTGACCTCAAAGATGTACACCTATAAAAAGTTTTCATTAAATTTCAGTATGAACTTGATGATTTCCTGTTGTGATTGCTTTTAGTTTTGTTACAAAATGCAACCAGACCATTTATTTATTTGTTTGTTTATTTATTGCAAAAATTAAGTATTTATAATTTTCATGTATTCCTGGATGTGGCTTTTGTTTCCAACCTGAGTTCCAGTAACTCCAAGGAACTCCAGTTACCCCAATGAACTCCTTTAAGAGACACAGCTCAGGTGACTCCTTCCTTCCCATGTGTAAACACCAGTAGGCACAGAAGCTTCACTTTTTCATGGATAGATAACATTTTTTCCATTCTATTGAGGTTTTCAAAGACTTGTCTCCCTGTTTTCTGTGTATTCCATTCCCTTGAGATTCCCTTGGTTAATGATGATGGAAATACAACCATGCTTAATAGTACAATGGGTCAATAGCAGATGGATTTTGTATTTTACATTGGTTTTTTTCACTTGGTTTCCAAACTATTTGTATAACCTTAGCTCACAAATCCTCAGAGTTTTTTACACTTTTATGGTTCTCTTCACAGATAAACTTGTACAACCTAGAGGTGGTAATGTAGCTCTGAATTATAAAAACCTTGGGCAATGTCATCCCACGCTTGTGTTATTTTTGTTAGGGCTCCTATCCTTGGCAGGTTTTAAGTTTTGCTATTCTGTCATCAAGTGATACAAGTGATTTAAGTATTTCTTAATGTACATGAAATAAGACCTCAGCTTATTCTTTTAGTTCATTGTTCAGTTTAGCTTAGTAGGAGCTTTTAGTGGGACTGTGCCATACGTAATGTTGTGGTTTTCTTTTGGAGCTATTTTATTTCAGAATCCTTCTCTTAAAAATGTAGTACACAATTTTTTTTCCCTGAAGTCCAGTGCATTTTATCGTTATGAATGACAGTAACTTAAGTATTTGATTTTTCTGCACAGTGTTACACTTTCTTGGATTTGAATAATGTGAGAGATCAAAGTAAGGAGATGATGGGTCATTCCACCTGGGCAGAACAGGCACCAGGCTTCACCTGAGTTCCATGCATTGAGTGTGGAGACTGAGACTCTCTGTGTGCCAGAGAGAATATAAGAGACAAGAAGTGCATGGCTGCTCCAGAGCGTAGCAGTGAACTAATTAGGGACTTTAATGTCAGTTACTTCCATCCTGTAAAGCTGAGCTTTAGTAATACAGAGAGCAGAGTGAACTGCCACCAGAGCAGAGACCAGGCTTCTGAAGGTCTTAAAGTTGCACACCTGTTGGATATTTTTTCTGCATACCACTACTGTTATTCTGAGCTAACAGCCATCGTTCATGGGGCTATAGAGACTGTTCTCAATAGAAAAGGTTTCCTAAAACCAGCAGTTTAAGATTCAAAAGAAAGAAAATATGCCTCTAGGTGAGACTGCTCTCCAGCAGCTTCAAGTAACTGCAGCAAGACCCTTGTGAACCTAGGCATTTCCTTGGGGGGTCTCTGCCTGTCTCCCACAAAACACAAAGCTAGAGAAAGGATGCTGCAGTCTGCAGTCACTCTTTGGTATTTTTGCTCTGTTTCCCACCATTTGAACCAGAGACACTCTGGGATGGTGGGGGATTTTCTGCTCATTCTTTCAGGTACTGCCCCAAAATCCAAGTAGTTTCTCCTGTAATAAAAGCTTTTGCATTTCAAGGCTGTTTTGAGGGAGGGTGTCAGAATTTTGCAAGTCCATGTTAACATTTACTGGTTCACAGAATACCTGGCAATGCTTCAGGGTTGAATTATATACAGAAGGAAAAGAAGCTCCTGACTCGTTTAGAACCATCAGTGTGTAATGAGCTGCTGTCCCTGCCCTTTGTGCCTTTCAGATGCCAGCATGTATGCACATTACCTCTTCAATGCCTTCGACACTGCACAGAATGGCTCAGTGAAGTTCGAGGTAATTGCTTTGCATCTTCCTTCCATGCCACTTTCTCAATTTTGTGTTTTTAAGCTTTTCTGTCCATTCTTCATTGCAAAGTAGTAGGACTTGTTGGATTAAAGGTTAGTGGTTTCAGTCTAAAGTCAGTTGATGTTTCCAAATCTGGTTCACTTTAGTTTATGCAGATGCACTTCCATGTGTCAGTAAAGAAGGATCTAGATTGTGCTAGTCAGGATCAGAGGGAGAAAGTGCAGAGGGTTATGTAGCAGAGAGGAGGGGCTGAGGAGAGTCCCATATGAAATGAGGTGAGAGACACAGATAACTTGCACCTTGTACCTTCTGCAGTCATCATGCATTGCATGTGTTGAGCAAGCCTCTCAGGTACTTGGAAACTAAATGCACCATTTAAATAAAAGGCCTGTTGCAGTGGCTACAAACAACCTCTCTTCATGCTCAGCCCATAGCTGTAGGAGCGCAGCAAAGGGATATGTTAAGTCATAGACTTCTAGAGGATGAAATTCATAGTTTTGAAGACTATAAAACTCCTATAAAACTACAAATCATAGGCAGTCTTGCCTTTGCTGTCAAATGGCCAAAACCTCTGGTAATTTCCAGGTAACACTGGAAATGTGTTCATTCACTAAATGCAAAATGGGGGTGTTTCCATGTGTGTCTGCGTGTCTCTGTGGTGAGGGCTGCAATGGGAGGTTTGCATGGGGCAGCTACCCAGTAGCTAAAGCTGTCTGGAAACCTAAACAGACTGAGAACAGAAAAATGCTGTTAAAATAACAAACAAACAAAAACAAACCTAGAAAGTGCTGAACTTTCATTCCTGGCAGGTCTGTCTCTTTACTGGTTGTCAAACCATGAGCATTTTGTCCCCTTTTTTTGTATTGTTCAACAAATTCAAATTCCTCTGAGCCTTGGCAAAAAGGAGCAGAGGTTTCTAAGCAGTGATGCACTGCCCCGTGCAGAGCTCATGGAGGTGACTAAGGATATTAAATGAGTTATCAGGAACTGTGTAGCTCTGTTATCCTGAAGCTCTGCCTGTGCTAACAAACCCCTGTAACTATGCTGCTCTCGGTGCCTGAGGCACCGTGCAGTATAATTAATAAATCAAAGTTATCAGAAGCAGTAACTTTACTGTAAGCAAAAAAACCCAATTAAAATTATGTGTGTCACAATGAGTAATTAGTGGTGGGAATCACATCTGATCAAGTCTGACAGATTTTACCAGAGAACAAAATCTAAAGCTCCTTGTGTCAGAGGAGTTTAGGATCATTCCATCTCTCAAGGTGGACATGGAGAAAATGCTGCATTTTCTCCCTTCTTTGCCAGCACCTCAATCTGGAGGTAAGAAAGCATCAGCTTCTACTTCCACAGGCACAGTCCAGCTGTGTTTAACCAGGTGGTGGCAATCTGAGTGACAGCTGCTTGCAGCAGGGAGGAGAAAGGCCACTGGAGCATCTGGCAGTGCTCTTAAAAAGCAGACATCTTAGTGAATGCTTCAGCCGTTGAGTTCAGTCAGAGAGGACGCATTTTGGGAAAATGGAGCCAGAAGAGGTTGATAAGCATATGCTTCATCCTAAAAAGCTAAATCTTTTGACTGGCATTGTATAAAGAGGGTGACTTAGAAAAGGATGTTATGAAAATTCACACTTCTCTCTGTGCCTCAAACCAGGACTTTGTGATGGCATTGTCCATTCTGCTACGGGGAACTGTTCACGAAAAGCTGAGATGGACATTTAATCTGTATGACATAAATAAGGATGGCTATATAAACAAGGAGGTAAGGCTGTTTCTGACAAATGTGGCTGATTTTGGAAGAGAGAAATGATTGGGTTTTGTTGCAGAGCACAATTAATTTTACATGCAGCTAATTAAATGCAAATCAGAATGGACTCAAGCATTTGTCTATGTCTAAGCAAAGTGCACTGTGATGTTATTGCATGATTTTCTAGACACATTTTCCTATATTATGGTACCTTTAATGAATTGTTTTAGCCAGGAGCAAAATCCTGATTACACCTCTGAGCCACATAACCCAACCCTTGAGAAGGGGAGGGTGACGGTGGCAATGATTGGTGACTGAGGCTCAAGGGCTTGCTTTCTGCACTGGGGGGCATCTGAAGCACTACAAGCCTCCAGCACCACTCCCAAACCCCGCATTTTCATCTGTTTTTATCTTTGTTCCCACTGTGGGAAGCCTTGGTTTTGAGCATGGTAACCTTGAATATGTGTCAAATACATCTTAGCCCACTCGAACCCATTGTGCATCCCTGGAGGGTTTGCAGTTACTGCCACTGGTCGTGGAGCTGAGGGGCAATTTTTGCAAGGTGTGGGGAGGGACCAGATTCCCAGTTACAGCTGGGAATCTCCTGGCCCTGGAGGAGGCTCTTGGGACAGGGGTGGTGCCAGAGCACAGAGCTGAGCACAGCCCTTGCTCCCAGCACCTGCCATGTCAGAGCCAGGCCAGAGGAGGGGAGGGAGCCCTGTGGGAGTCTGTGGCATAGCACAGACAGAGAAAAGCAGTTCTTTCTGTAGGATGAGTTTGTGTGTCGGGGTACAGCTGTCTCCGTGCTCATGTACAGGCATTCCAGGTGCTGGGTTGTAATAGGAGAAGGAGGGTGAAGAATAGGGCAGTACAAGACAGAATGGGATATCATTTCTCTTAATTTCCTTTTTGTGTTTGTGCTGGCATGCTGCTATGGCAGGAAATGATGGATATCGTAAAGGCAATTTATGATATGATGGGGAAATACACATATCCAGTGCTCAAGGAAGATGCACCAAGGCAGCATGTAGAAGTGTTTTTCCAGGTACCTGGTTTTTGATGGGATTTTCTTAACACTTGAGCTATGCACCGATAGACTTTCCTGTAAAGCTGAGTCTATACCTTGTTATATATTCCAAAATAAACCTCAGCAGCCATTCAGCCTAACACTACAGGGCCTGCTGATTTCCTGGTTCCAAAGGTATCTCACTTGTCTCTCAGCCTGACCCTTTGCATTGTGATGTGCCACATCCAGTAAGTCTGAAGCCTCTGCATGTGTTGCAGCCCTTCTGTGCTGCTTCTCTCAGCTGCCCTTATGACTGACAGGAATGAGGGTGGGGGTCGGTCAGGCAGTGCAGAAGTAAACAATGGAATAAGGACAGAGGTTCTGGTGTGTGTCGAGGAAGCAGCTGAAGATGACCTCAAAAGTGCTCCAAATCCCAGAGTAAACAAGTCCTTAGCAGTTGGCAAGCCAGCATTGAGTCTGAGGTCTAAGCTTGTTAAGTCCCAGCTTTATTCAGGTTGCATCAACTAAGGTATTATAATGTAACAATAGTGTTACCAATGTAAACTAATTTTTTTTTTTTTTTTCAGAAGATGGATAAAAACAAAGATGGAGTTGTAACTTTAGATGAGTTTATTGAATCATGTCAGGAGGTAAGGACTAAATTATAAGTGCAAGGAAAGATCTATCTCATGTCACATCATTTGCTTCCCTTTGGACAAACTGTTTGAAACAAGATGCTGCTCAGGATCCTGGGTTTTCTTTGCTCTGTGAAAAAAAACCCAAAACAAAACAGTTTCAAGACTTGAGTTTCTGATGCTCTGTGAGGTCTGTGACTCAATAGTGAGGTAAGGTCAGGCAGAATATGGGAGAAGATGTCTTCACATGCAGTGCTGGGACCAGTGCTTTTGTGTTCCTGAGTGGACTGCAGTGCCTAATTCTATAGACAAGCAGACAACTGTAGAAAAAGCTCTTAACTACCTTAGGTTTTTTGGGGGGCGGTTTTTTGTTTGGTTGGGGGTGTTTTTTGGTTTTGGGGGGGGTTGTTGGTTTTTTTTGGGGGGGGGGGCGGTTGGTGGGGGTTTTTTTGTTTGTTTTTGGTTTGGTTTGGTTTCAGTTTTGGTTTTGGTTTTTTTTCCTTCATTTTGAGAGTCTGGTGCTGTCTCTGTGCTGCCCCAGATGTCATTATCAGGTAGCACACTGCTGAGACTGCCCAGAGTCAAAGGTGTCTCAAATTCTTGCAATTACAGCCCAGAGTTATAAAACCAGTTGATGTTTTTATGGTCAAACATTAAAAGCAAATGCTGTCATCATAGCAATGATTTTTATTTTTCTTCTGTTTTGGAAGCTCCCTCTTGCAAATTCCACATATAAGATTGGCTGTGATAAAGTTTTGTTGGTACTTTTAGCACTGGCACAAAGAAGCATCTGTGTTAACATGCAATTGGCCTAATGCCTGTTGTCTTAGACCTTGATTGTGTGAACACTTGCTCAGAGATATCTCTAATACTTGACCAGTACAATAGTGGTGGAAAAGGCAACCTCTGCCGTTTAGAATGTGTATTGGCCCTTCTGTGCATTTTATGTTGCCGGGAAAATTCTTTCCAGTTCTGCAGCCAGACAGCTCTTCTGTTCCTGAGCAAGGGGAAGATGCCCACTGTGGAGGGCCAGGCTGGCTTCTGCTGGTTTTGTGTCAAACCTGGCTCTGGCCACATCCAGTCTCAGTCAGGGACTTCAGGCAGCAAAATCGTTGTTTAGCAGATGCATAGTAGAAGGCTAATGTTTTTCAGTTACTTCATTCTTGATCGCTCCTGATTGTTTGGCTTATTTTTGGCACCATCTTTATTTGATCATTTGTGTTGTGTATTATTCTTCACATTCTTAACTTGCCTGTAGGTGTGTGTATGATCAGTGGTCTCAGTATTGCAGCAGCTTTACTTGTAACTGTTAAAATTTTGATTCTCTGCCCTCATGTGGGTTTGGTTCCTCCTGTTGCCACCCTTGGCTGGGAGCTGGGCAGACTGATGCACTGTCAGGTGCTGTTTCCTGGCAGGCAGGAGCAAGCCCTGCAACGCTAAGATTTATTTTTTTTATCTTTATGAAAAATAAACCAAAGTGCACAACAGTGCTCACCTGTGCCATTGCAGCAGCTCTGGCTTGTGGTCGGCGAAGCTCTGGCATTACCTTGGAGAGGGTGATCGGCTTCCCAGGAAAGGTGGTGCCTTGCACCCACAAACTGAGTGAGCAGTGATAGAGGTGATGCAGCCTCACAATACAATTGAGGAATGCAATGCAATAGATCTCTTAAGTTGCTCAATGTGGAAAATTATTTTCATGTTACAGGCAAACAGCTGTTCTAACTTTTGGAATAACTGAAATCCTGGGGGGGGGAAAATCATCATTATGTTTTTGAATACTATTCTGGTTCCTTTCTCAAAGTAAAATTTCAAGACTTCAAGAGACATAATCCCAGATTTCCCTTGTGTCTGTCTCTATCTTTGTCATTTGGCTCTAGGAGCCTTGGGGAGGCTGAGGTTGCACAGATTGCATGGGTTTTGGGTTTGAGCTGGAATTTCTGGCAGGAAGTACTCCCTCGAGGCAGCTTGCTTATCAGTTCAAAACCTGACATTCCATTTGGACTTGTGGAGCATATTAGCCAAGAGCACGTTTGAATACCTAGGATCAGGGACATCTGAGGGTTCAGCACAGGCACCAGCCCAGTGCCCTGCATGGCACAGCCTGTGCTGGACATCAGGCTCAGGAGAGGACCCTGTGCTTGGTCTGCCTCAAACCAGCCCAGGGGCCGAAGCACGAGAGAGCTGCTGTGCTGAATCAGGGCCGGGGCACTGAATCAGCTGCGGCTCACAGAGGGGGAAAGCATTCCCAGAGCAAGGCTGTTGCCTGCAGGAGCAGCTGCAGAGCTCCCTGGTGCCAAGGCAGAGTTATGAGTTGTGCTTGTCCATGCTGGTTTCATGGAAATATCTTCTCCTTGCTTTCAGGATGACAATATCATGCGATCCTTACAGCTCTTTGAGAATGTCATGTAACCAGATGAGCACTGGAGGAGTCTGAGACTTCCTGTGTGACAAAGATCTCCTTTCTGGGTGAAAGCTTTTTACAACTGAGCCATGTCCAGTGTGTGAGGATTTTGTATGACATCTCCAACCAAATGGCAACCGAATGCAACCGATCCCACCTCTTCTCCCCAGGAGATGCCGGTGGACCTTTGTTTCGTTTTGGAAGCATGTGAATATTTTAATAAATCCCGACAAGAGAGAACTGCTGCTCGAAGTTCAATGAGTAATACAGAGCATTGTTTGCTAGGCACAAGTCCTGCTTCTAATCTAGCAAGCTTAATTCCCTATGATAGCACACGTTGATAGCTATTCAGCCATCTATTGCAAGTGACAGCTCAGTCCATACCTCCGTTCAGCACAATGTTTTATGGATGCCTTGCCATTAATCTGCTTTGACAAAACTCCAATCTGCCAGGGCAGTCTGTGAAAAAATGAACAGTCAATGTACCCAGGACATTAAACAGACAGCCCATGTAGCCACTATCCCCATTTCTGTAGAGATCCCGCTTATCCTCTCACATGCACTGGTGCCACCACGCTGAGTTTGGTGGAGTTCTGCCTGAACACATTAACTGGGTGATCTTCATGCCAGGGTGAGCCAGAAAGGAGCAAAACATGTTGCACAAATTAATATCAAAGTACAAAACAAATCCTGTTCAGCAATGGTCAGTTCCCAAGAGACCAGGCAGGTGGATAAGGGTTGGTACAGAGGGATGGTACAGGCCTGCTCTGGTCCCAGCTGCCTGTTGAGTCCCAGGGACACCAGGTGATTCTCCACTGCATCTCAGCAGCACCATGGCCACGTGCTCTGCTCCTTTTGCTGTAATTTGGTACATGCTTCCTAGATTCATCATTACCATAAGGTCTTGCTCCCTTTATGGATTTATTTAGGCTTTATTGCTTTACTTAGTGAAGAACAGGGCCCAAAGATGCAGCTGTGTTTCAACATACAGACCTTGGCATCCACAAAGTGCCCAGCACATTTGATTGGGAGCTCTTGAATTGTTATTAGCCTTGGAATCAGCTGCCAGGCCCATATTTTTTCATACATGGCAGTAGCATGCCTTGTACAAGCCCCATTTCCTCACTAATGCCAGGTAGAGTGTTGGATTAGGGGGTTGGTTTTTTAATTAATAAAACAGAAAGCTCGTGTAGTGAATTTACACCAAGGTTGGATGGTTTGTCAGCTGGGGAACATGTCAGAGCCTTCTCTGCAGAAGCCTCTTAGGAAAGCTGACTCACCAGAGTGCCATTGCCATCTCCAGGTAGACAGTGGCTGAGGAACAAAGGGAAGGAGGCAACAGCCAGCTTTTCCAGCTGTTCAAACCACACAGATGGGACAATCCCTGCATAGTGCTACATCACTGCCATCCAGTAAGCATCTATTTTTATTGTATCACATACTATATTGCAGATAAACTGTTAGCAGTGAAGATATATTTTAAAAATTATGTAAGTGGAAGCTTTTTATAATACAAAATATATAGAATGCCTCAGTTCTGTAGCCCTAATTTTATAAAAATTTCATCTGTTGAAGCATTCCTGATTATAGAAGTAGGTCTGATCAGTCCTAGTATAATGATAATGCCAATTCCCCAAGATGGGGCATTTTCCCTTTTTACTGTGCTCCTCCATACACTTCTATGCAGCCTTAACTTTATTTCTTTAAGTTAACCCCTTGTCATCAAAAGTGCTATTCAAGTGAAGTATCATGTCTGCAGGGATGACACCTTAGTCCATCTTATTTATTGGCTTTCATGCAGATACCATTAATGAATTCCTCCCAGCAGTGAGCCAGAGCACAGCAGCTCCAGTGAGGGGCTGGGGTTTGCAGGAGGGAGGCCACCCTGTGGGAGTACCTTGTCCTCCAGTTGTTGGGTATTGTCATTTAGGCTTTATTTAATAGGCACTTGGTAAAGACATCAGTTGTAGCTGAAACAACACACAAGTTTACACTGTTCCTTCTTAAGTCTTCTTGCAATCACTTTAGCAAATGACAGAATTTAATATCATTTCAAGGTTTTCCCTCCCACCAAAAGAACATCTGTCTGTTATTCTAAGCAGTTCACTTCAGCAGAGGGAGAAGTGGTCATGACAATGGAAAAGAAGGATTTGAATAAGGCTAGCACAGTGCCTTTTTCCTCTAATAGTCTTGCTTCAAGGGTGCTCATGAGATGGCACATACAGACAGAAATGTTTGGAATGTGCCCTTTTCAAAAGAAAATGTTATTAGTTGCATGATGCCATAGTCCCTGAAGCTAAAATAATTTCTGGAGTTACTGTGATGAATTTGGTCTCAGCTATGTTTCCTGGCCCTGCTGGCAGCAGTTCTGTGTGGGCTGCCTTTGTCACCAGGGCTGTCACTGCTTTCTCTTGAGTGTGGCTCCAGTTCAGCAGCAAACAGCCGGTGTCACTGTCAGTGCATGCTGAAATCAGGGTACCAGGACTGACCCTGAACTTCTGGCATCTCCTTTGCTGCTCCACCGTGCCTGCCAGGAGCAATGAGAGTGCATCAGGTAGAGAGGGAGGTGCTGAGAGCCATGCTGAGTCTGCCCTTAGAGAATAACAAGCTTTGAGTTGGATCCCACAGGGGTCAGACCTCTCCCACACACCCCTGATGTTCAGCCCTGGGTTGAGCTCTGTGCTTCACCTGAAGTCCACAGTAGCTGAGACAGGTGGACTTGCAAAGTGTCACCCACAGCTGTGTTTTCCCAGAGCTCAGATTGCAGAATCTGTCTGTGGCAGAGTCCTTGCCATTGCAAACCCAATTATTACCCTTGTGTTTGTCCCTGATCCCACTGTTACAGCCAGAGGCTGGGATGCACCAGTGCATAGAAGGCCTCTGGGTTTTCCATCAGCAGCATCTGTCCATGGCAGATGTTCTCCAGCCAGCGGGTGACAAACATCAGTGACTGTGAGAGAGCCACTCTCTGCATGGAAATGGCTTTGGGTTTGTTTTTCATGTTTTCTGTGAATGTTACTCTACTGTAAACTTGCCAAGCCTCTGCTTGCTCATAAATGGGGCTTGCAATATTTATGACAAACACTACTAGAGATTTCTAAATAAAACACACTATGCTACTCCAGTCTCCCGCCCTCATCAATCCTCCTGCCAGTAGGCAGAAGGCAGTTCCTGTTACAGTCAGATTCTCTGTCAGTGCTATCAACTGTGCACATTTCCTCCAAGTCGTGAATGTTTAAATAATGTTTGAATCAGGACTCTGACTGTTTCACTAGTTACAAACATTAGTCTGCATCTTCATGCCAGCATTTTTTATAGAAAGCCTTTCTAATATGCATTTTAGGTAACAATCTGTTGACAAATAGGAATGTGATTAATGATAATGCAAAAAAAAAGAAAAAAAGAAAAAAAAAAAGTACTGTGCCTGTTCTGTGGCTGTTTGTTTTCCTGTTCCTCTGAATGCAATGCAATATTGTGAGTAATCATGAGCCAAGCTAAAAGCTTGAGGCACAAATACCCTGAGGTTCAGGCATTGTGGGCAGTGGCATTTCCTGACTGCAGTATGTGTTGAGAACAGACACCATTGTGTCCATGGGTCACCTCTGATGAGATGGTAGCAGCAGTGTGTCAAGCTTTTTTCTTCTTCATGGAAGTGCCGTGAAAGACCTAAGGAAATGTGCAAATAATGTAAATTGTGATAACTAAAGCCATGTTAATGGATCAGCCATGTATAGCTTCACTGTTACAAATGCTGTTCTCCAATGGCAATTTGTACTCAATTTTGTGGAATGGTTTTAAAAATGTTGGTTTTAATAATAAAAAGAAAATACCTGTAGAGGGTGTCCTTTCTTAAACCAAATATGTATTTTTTTCTCAAGGGACACTGTCAGGTTAAAAATTTGCAATGAAGCTTTCAAAAGTGAGACTCAAACATGTATCCACGTGCATAGGGGCTGTGAAACCGAACTGTGCTGTGAGCTAACACATGTCAATGATTTATTTGTATCACTGATTCAGGGGTTCTCTTACTTTGATGTGGTTACATACACTGAACTCATAGTTTGGCACTTGTGTAAAGTTCAGAAACGTTCTTCTACCTGCATCACTGATAGTAACTTGGGGTAGTAAAAATTGAAAACTTAGAGGCATGTTTTTTCCCTTCTGCAGTTCTGCTTAAGTATAAGCAGGAAAACAGACAACTGAGTTGAAAAAGAAATGCAAACACTATTTTATGTTATAGATAATAAAAATAACCCAAAACCTCACAGTGTCCCTTTTGGTTTGGTTTATTGTAAACATCCATTCTGACACGTGGAGGAATGCAGAAGCAATTTTGCCAGACTATATATATGTGTGTACATATATATATGTATGTTTGCTATACTCCATTTTGTAGGGTATAATCTGTCTACCCACACATCCCAGGAAAAAGAACATTCATCCATGGAGAAATATGAAAATAAAGGTGTCTGTGTGAAACATCTTGATCTTGGTGTCACTGCAGTGCCTGCCCAGCACCCACTCCCCTGGCTGTGCACACCCCGGGCAGCACCGCTGCCACCCAGGCACCTCCTTCTCCCAGAGACAGCAGGGCCCTCTGGAGAATGCCAGGCTTGAAATCTTGCTCCCTCTGCAAGAAGAAGGTGTGGTGACTGCCTGTTCAACACTTCTCACTCCCTGGGATGTGTCCCAGCTGCTGCCAGACAAAGCAGGCTCGGGCTCAATGCACGTGCATAGGCTTTTTGTTCGCTTTCTGGCTGAGGTTTGTTTGAGTGGCTGGTGAAGCCTTAGTTACTGCTGTGAGGTATTGGACACCTCTGGCTTTATTCTGAGCCCATCACCATTGCAGTCTGAGCATCTCGTCCTGCTGCTTCAGGGGTCCAGGGCATTGCACCTGATGGATTGAAGGGCAGCGGGGAGGGAGCAGGTCTGCACTAGCCACAGGGGCTGTCCCTCACTCTGGAGCACAGAGGGGGAGCCTGAGGTGTTTGCCACAACTCAGCATATGAAAAAGGTTTCTTTTGAGTCTAATAATAGTGGGTTTTTTTACTGAGAGATTGATTCTGTAACCTTTGCTTATCCACACAGGTCCAGCAAACTGGAAGGGAGGAGGCCTGGACATGTTGGTACATGAAGTCCTACCATCACATCGGCTCTGCACTCTGGGGGGTTAGGTATGGGAGCTGCAGGAGCAGAAATTCTGTGTGATGGAGAGCTAATGATGGACTTAGCCCTGCTGCTTGGCCAGGGGAGGCTGGTTCTCTGCAAACAGGACACCTGTCCCCATCAAACCCCAGGAGGTGGGAAATAATGAACTGAAGATCTCCAGGAGCCGCAATGGATGTGGTTATTTCCAGTCAGTTGTGTTAAAACTTTCCTTTTTGTCTTGCAGAGGAGAAGTGTGTCTTTGTCCATCTGTTCTTGTAGAGACTGGGCATCGCAGGGGGGCTCTGGCTGGAAGCCCCCACGGCAGGAAGGTGCCTCCTGAGCACAGGGTGAGTTGTCACATTGCCTGTGACATTCTCCTGGGGACTCCCCTGCTGTCCTGTCCCTGTGCACAGCAGCCTGTGGAGGAGCTGGGGGGAACCAGGGTGATCCACACTCCTTGTTCAGGACCGAGGCTTCTGCAAGGGATGGGCAGTGCTCCTGGTAGTGGGGAGAGAGGGATGTTTCCCTTAGAACCTGGGACACTTCCGAAGTTACTTGTTGGGATTTGCACCCACAGCCACCAGCCAGGAAATGGAGAAGGGGAACAGCACCAGTGCAGTTTCCTACGCAGGAATCTGCTCTGGTCTGAAGTCTGGCTGCAGAAGATGGGCCTGGATGGTCACTGCCCTCACCCAGATAACAAAATGTGAGAATGATCTCGAACACTCCTCACAACACCGTGACCTCCCTTCCCTGCAGCACAGCTTTTCTCAGGACAGTCTCCAAACCCAGCCCCAGCTCCCTCTGCCTGCGACTAATGGAGCACACGAGGGATAAAGCCCTGCTGCCACTGCCCCGGTGGTTTAGGGTCTGTATTTTTTTGCTCTTTGCATTGCAGAGAGAGCCAAGGGGTGAATACATCGATGTTGTGAAGGATGCAGGGGGAACGCCCACTGCTAGTAATGTCCAGTCATCTCATTGTTAAAATGTCTATGAAAAGTTAATGCTGACCCAGGATTTTCCAGAAGAATAATAAGTTAATGAAAAATGTTGATTTAAAAAAAAAAAAATAATCCAAGATTGATTTTACAGTCCCAGGGTTAAATTGAATTTGTTGACATTTTCAGAGAAACCTGTCCAACCTTTGTGTTCTAATTGTCTTATTGATTTACTTATAAATCGATATAAATTGAAAATATATAAGTGTAAATATACATGAAGAGAAATGTCAGCACAATGTTTTCTGTCTGAACAAATATTCTAAATTTTAGAGAACTCAGAACACAAAGAAGTGCTGGAGCCTTGTTTCATTCACACAGCACAAGCTGTTACGGAAAAGCATTTGTCACCAGCCAGTTACAAGTAAGAAAAATAATACTCATTGTAGTGGGTGAGCATTGCACTGGTGGGAGGCACACTGCCTGTGCTGTAACTGATAATGAGTAAAACTTTTTGGAAAAATTCATGTGTGTATATGGCAAACTGAGTTGCAAAAGTACTTCTAAATGGTTCTCAAATTTTTTGTTTCAGACTTTAAAAAATTTATCTCACTTTGTGTGCCTTATATTTGTTTTATTTTGCACTAAGCTGTGATATCATAATGCTTAAATCTGGAGAACATCTGCTACAAACAAATTACTGAATTGCTTTTGGTTCCTTTGGTATTCAAATGCAGGAGCTGTACACAAACCAACGAGAGACGCTTTGAAATGCAAGGAAGGTAAGACATTTCCATCTCAACAATACTTTGTACTGATTTCACCAATGAAATAAAATTAACAGAATATTGAAGTTTTTAGTTTATGTCCTGTTATAGAAGTGAATATTTAGTGCATGTCATAAATAAAAATTGGGAATATATGGTGTAAATTTCATCAGCTTCAAAGTCCAAAAGCAGAATTTCAGAACTTAAAAATTCCCTTTTCTGAGAGCACATTTAATCCCCATGTGGAACAGAAATCACATTCCAGCCTTCGAAGAGGCTATTCCAGGGCTTGATGCCTGAAGACATCACTGCAGAAGCGGGTGTGACGTTGCAGAGACCTGCAGGTAATTTTAGATACAGTAAAAGTCACATTCAAAGACGTCCTGTTCCTTTACTGCAGCTTTGCTCTGGGTTTGGTACGGATTTACAGTGCCTGGGGGAGCTCTGTGCTGACATTGTGGGAGCACCTGGCCAGCTCCTGTGTCCCCAGAGCCGCAGCAAGTCCTGGAGGAGCTGCCTGTTCCTGGTGCAGCTGAGTGGAGCCAGAGGACTGGGCAGGAAATTTTGCCAGCTGGGAACTAAGCCAATGTTTCACAGACTGGATGAGTCCCTGTGCATTAGCTGTGCCTTTCCTCCAAGGACGAGTCTGTGGAGGAAGGAGATGCCTTGTTGTAGGGTTTGGAGAAGGTTACCAGCAGTGGGCTGGAGCTGCCTTGGGGGAAGAGCCAGAGGTGTCTCATGGCACTAACACCGTCTGGAAGGGATAGGCAAAACCCTGCCTGGGTCTGTGTCAGTAGAGAGAACACAGAAATGTGACAAGGCTGGTCAAACCTGTTCCCTGTGCTGGGATTTCAAGTTTTTTTAGTGCTTGGCAAAGAAGGGGCAATAGTAGTCTTTGGCTGATCTTCTGTGGTTGTGCTTTCCGGGTATTTTGTGTCCTGCTCTGTGGGCACCTGGGCCCTGGCTCTCAGGTTTCTTCCCTGTTCCCAATGAGAGGCAGCACTGCAGCTCTCAAGCCCTCAGCTTCCACCCACCACACAGGCAGAGCTGTGAATTAACCCAGGGGACAGCTGGCACTCAGATATTGGGGTGCTGCATGGGAACAAGCAAATGGGCTGAGGCTTCCATGGGGAATAGGCTGTATCCATCCCATGGATCGAGGCACCTCTGAGTGCTCCCTACTCCCTGCAGGGAGCTGGGCAAAATAGCCAATATTGTCATCATGTGTGGAACATATGGATGTGTATGGATGTATGGAATATAAGGATAATGTAACAGATTCTGCAGATTCTGTAGTAACAGGCTATACAGGCTGTTACAGGGCATTTGGGGATCAAAGAGTTTGGAGTACTAGGACAAGAGTCTCCGGTGCAAATGGTTTGCTTCCATAGAGCATGTGCTGGTTATGCCCTGGACAGTCCCTGCCTGGCAAATGGAAAACAAAAGGCTGTGGGCTTGCTCAGCACTGCTCAAAATTTAATCAAATGCACCTAGAAAAAAATGTAGTGGTAAGTCCCATTGCATTAATGTTTATTAGACTTACATTTTCCTAAATGTGACATGGCATCAGGTGTGTGTCTCAAGACTGCTTGTTCGGACATCACAGGGAGGAGTGCAGTGTTCCCAAAATGGCCCTCAGTTTCCCCAAAGCACGTTCAGTAGATGAGCCTTGCAGAGACCCAGTTGGCCCCAGCCAGGGTGGCATCTGAGCCACGGGGACAGCTGGGGACACTGCTGTCACTTGTCATTCCACCGTGTGATGCAGCCCAGCAGCTCTGGACACGAGTACAGATCACCAGGGTTGCCAGGCTGGAAGCAAACCTGCACAGCAGTTTTAGGGGGGTGCAGCTTCTCCCATCAGCCATTGTTATGTGAGTGCTGACTGCCTGCGTGTGGCACAGAAGCAAATTATAAATAACTGCAGGAGCTGTTCCTTCCCTCTGATAACAAGGCCAAAACTGCACATCAGCTTTATTGCGTCTTGTGCCGATCTCCCAGTTCACTGGCAGGCAGAGATAAGGCCCTGGCATACACAAATTACCAGTGATAGTCGTACCAAGGCTCCTGCCAGGGCACGTGGGTACTGATGGTCCCCGTGGTGGGGACATACTGGTCAGTACTTTTCCAGATGCCGCAAAGCTTCTTCAGGGGCGTGTGATGATCTGGCGTAACTGCAGATGTAGCAATAAATAGGCTACAGGGCCTTTAAGGACACCAGACATTTTTTCTCTGTCAAATAATTATCAGTCTCATACCCAAGGGCACATTCTCCATCAGCTCACGAGTGTTGCAATGATTTTGGTTATTTTATTTGTGCCAGATCTGAAGGTGCTTTATACTGTAACAAATATAAACTAAACAATCGTGAGGGAAAATGTCAGATCTTTTTCCTCCATTTTTATGAATTCCGTTTTGGTTTGGTGTGTGCATTCCCAGGCAGACAGGTTTATGTCTCTGACACAGATCAAGATCAAGGATGACCCTGAGAAGGAGTGGCCTGAAACCTGCTCTCTCCCAGATGCCCAAGGAGCATCACTCTGGCTCCAGCCCAGAGCCCGTGGGAGGCTGACTCCAGCTTCTCACACACAGAGGGCAGGGATCCCTGCAGGTAGCATCTTCTGAACTGTGGAAATGATGTTAAGACCTTTTCTGTCCTTTGAGATGCAAACCTGAAGGTAAGTCTGCAGTGATTTGGTTTTATCCCTTTAAAATATTTTCACAGTTTGGTGGGAAACTTCTGTCACAAAATTCTCTCCTTTTCCTTATTTCCACAGTGTTCGAAACAATCTACTCCAAAGGTAAACATTTCTGTGAATACTTCAGTAAAATGAAAGGTGTGTTTTGTGATACCATTCACAGCTTTGAAGACCTCTGAGTTCATGCCCTCAAAAGCAAGTGCAGCAGTGTTTTTGTTCCGGCTATTTACACCCTGTCAGAGCTCAGAGCTGAGTTAATGTTTCACCTCAGGCTGCAGTAAATTAGATAAAACAGTATTTCCTCATTCCCAGAATTACCCTTTTACATTGTCTGCACTGCTCCTTTTGCTGATACAGGAAAAAAACATTGCTTCATCCCTTTTAACAACTGTTGAGACTATTTTTAAACACAAAATATGTTTCTGTACTGGATTGCTTTTTGCTGAGGCATTTGTAAGACTACCAAACCTCAGCCCATGCTAAGTAATGAGAGCTGTCTTCCTGCTGGCAGATCTACCACCACTGTTTGGTAAGTTAAGAAAGGTAAACCCATGTGAACCTCGGTGATTTTTCCACCTCATTTTTTTTCACCCAAATGCAGGAAAGTCTTGCTCCTTGGACAATAATTTTGGAAATTCTGAAGTGCTCTTTGAGGAAGCTTTTCAAAGAGGTCCTTCCCAGTGGAGATAGCACACACGCACACCTGGCAGCTGACAAGCCTGTGCCTGAGGGACTCTGCCAAGGAGCAGCTCCCACGCCTGCAGTGCTGGAGCTCCTGGGGAAGTGCCATGGGACCACTGCTCACCTGTAACAGCAGAGGACAAGAGCTTCAGGTGAGGCATTTATCTGCTCTCTCTCTCTCTCCTCTGCTGTGAGCACACATATCCCACATGAATAACATGAAGCCACAGTCTTCCACTGTCCAGAACTCCTCAGCAAGAATTATTATTCTCAAATAGTGAAAATAATAAGAGGAGGGGTTGTCCTATAATCAACATCCAGCCACCTCAGCAGCAGAACACTGGGATGTGTCTGTGACAGCTCTCTGTGACTGTTCAGCACAAAATGAGAATCCAAAAGGTTTTGCATTGGGTACATTGCTGCAGTGCTTGGAGAGATGCTGAGAGCTGTGGGGGTCCTTGCTGCATCCTCACCTCCCAAGGCTCTGTGGCTGCTCCAGTGGCCCTGGGATGGATCCCACTGGTCAGTGCCATCTCATTTGCAGAGAAGCATAAAGCAATCATGGATTAATTTAAAGTGTTTGGGGAAGTTTTTTAAAAATATTCCCCACCCCCCTCTTGACAGAACAATATAGGCCTAGGTCCTTTGGGGGGAAGTTAAACTAAAAGAAAGT
This sequence comes from Coloeus monedula, assembly GCF_965178545.1. NCBI lineage: Eukaryota > Metazoa > Chordata > Aves > Passeriformes > Corvidae > Coloeus > Coloeus monedula. The sequence goes on along the minus strand of NC_138795.1, from coordinate 18,902,809 downwards.
ATTTTAATTAAACTTCTTTGATGTTTATGGCATTCAGAACAGTTCCAAATACCAGGCACCACCAATAGAGATAACTTTCTGTCTCTTGAACATGCAAACTAGAAGCTAGTACTTAATGCAGCTCATTTAATGAGTACATCTTGAGCTGATCTGCTGTCTCAGAGTGTATTTTGTCCTATTAACATAAAAGTACGCAATTATTCCAATAGATCCTAATCTGGTGTAGTTAAAATATCTGCCCAGCTTTTGACAGCTGAAGTCACTTGTATGGATGAAATATTTATTTAACAAGTTAGGGAGCAAAAAGGAATGACATCATATCAGGTAAAAGCTTTGGCCAAAGATAAAGCCACAATTGTGCATTTATCTGAGATAATAACAAAACGTTGTGCACTTAAAACTGAGTGTCCAATTAATTGTCAGTTCCCAGACTCATTCCTGTATCTGACAAGAGGGTACAGCAACCTTTTTTTACATTTAAATTGTATTCTTTATCTTTGAAGTGAAGTTAAAAGGCATGAACACTGGGTGCTGATGTGCACACAGATAAAATGTTTTCAGCTGGTAATAGGCAACGAATGAAATAGGGTTACAGATTGGAAAAAAACATTCCTGGTGTCAGTCCAGAACTTTTGCTCTTACTTTAAATGTTGTTTTGGTTCTGGTATGAGCATCACTGGCCCGTGGGCTCTGTTCAGAACACAGCAGGATTGGTGACAGAGCACTTGCTGTGAGCCTTTCGTGTTTCTCAAAGAGCAGCTGGAACCTGCAGGACATTTCACAGCAGGAGCTGCCTCACCGTGAGCAGTGCCCGGTGTTGGGAGGGGGTGTTGCAGAGTGCTGGGCACCCCGGGGCTCTGAGGGGGCTCTGGGCTGCCCAGGGGTGCTCCTGCAGAAACAACAGTGAGGGGACCCACAGCCCTGCTCCCCTGTGCTGGGGCAGCCTGGCCCCCGCTCTGCCGTCCCATGAAGAGTGAGGATGGCGCTTGAGGCACAGAGACGACAGGGCTGTGTGTTTGCTTGGCTTCTAACTAAGCAATTAAATACACTTGGAACTGTGGGGAGAAAAAATTGCAGTCTTGGGCCTGCTATGTAAATAACAGAACAAAATACAGCCCCATTGATGGCATCTCCCACAGCTGTGGGGTTTGAGCTGTGGTAGGAGCCTGCTGCATCCAAGTCCCTTTTTGAGAGCAGGGGGAAAGAGCAGAGATGATGTGGGGATGGGGCTTGGCACTGAGGGTATTTGTCTGTTCTCTTCTGTTCTGGGAAGGGAAGGGAAGGGTCACTACCTGAGTGTTCCCTGGCAGAGGTCTCAGCCGATGGTGATGGCTGAGCAGCACTGCAGCCTGGGACCAGGGCCATGGGTGGGAAAGCACAGACTAAGAGTGGTTCCTGTGCAGTCTGAGGTTTGAGGTTTGAGCTTTGTGTTTGCTTTATCATTTCACCCAAAAAAAGCTTACTGGTAACGACTGAGTGGTTTATTTTCTCTGTTGCTGTAGACACCGTTGTCAAGTCACAGAGTTTGCTGTAAATAAGTCTACAGTATAAAACAGCATTTCTTCTCTTAGAATGTCAGTTTTCTGCCTCCTCCTTCTAGCCTGTCTTTCAGGCATTTATTTTGGAAAATCTAGAAAGATAAGTTATGCGATGGTCTGGCTTGGCAGTCACCTTAAAGGCTGAAGGGGGGCAGTACTGCTGCTGTGATGGCATTTCGCTCCAGGTCGCTGCTGGTGCCGAGCCTCCACCTTGCCCTGCCCACGCTCCTTTCTGCAGGTAGTCTTTGGCAAGAGCCCCACCCTCACCTCTCCTTGGAGCACGAGTGGGAGTTGCTGTTGTTTGAAGCTGCCAGGAGCCCAGTGCACAACTACAGAAAATAAATGTGCTATGAACTGATTGATTTATCTGCATTTTCCCGGCAATTAATTCTGCTTTTGGGAGACAGAACCAAAGCAGCAAGCAGGCTGTGAAGCTGGATCGGGGCTGATAATGCGTTCCTCCCTCCATGGCCCTGTGGTAGCACGCAGAGCAGCTTGTTAAGGAATCATCTCCCCCGGGATCTGCCGGCCCCAGCGAGGATCAGCCCCGGCTGCACCGCGGCAGAGCCGAGCCCGGCGGCGCCTGGACAGAGCGGGGACCCCGAGGTGCCGGGACAGGAGGGGTGGCAGCAGGGGCTTGGACGGGGTGGTCACCTGCTGTTGCCCTCCCACGAGGCTGCGACCTGCTGCTCAGGGCTGGCAAGTCACTGCTCTAACCTTACCTTGTGCAGATTGCTTTGACACTCATTATTACTGCACAGATACATCTTCCCATTACCTGAAGAGCTCAGTGGCCCTAAATGTGACACAGCCCTGTGCTGGTGGCTGGTGGTGTCTGTGTGGGCTGTCCGGGGGTGAGCATTGGCCACTGGGCAGTGGGGCCAGCTCAGGGCTGGTGGCTGCATGCGGCTGTAAGTGTAAGGCTTGTGGGGAAACAGAGGCAGCTGGGAGGATTCTGACCCAGGATTTGGGAACTGGTGCCCACAGGTGCTGGTGGATGCCCGAGGTTCCCGGGGTAGTGCAGGCACCACAGTCGGTTCTCGGTCCTGGGGATGTGGTGGCCAGTAAGGAGGGGGGAGAGAGAGCTGTTCTTGCCACTGCTTGTCTCCCCTGCTCCCAAGCGGGCTGCACCCCCTCTCCCTGTCTGCACTCTCTTTTTGTCTGAGTTTCTCACTCTTGAGACTTATATTAAATTTATCCCAGCCCTCAGGGAACTCAAAAGGGAATTCAGATGCTGTAGGTAAAAGCTACAGCATACAAGCAGTATTCCTGCTGCGAGGGTTTGGGTCATAACAGTTCAGCAGCTCACTGATACATCCCTTGGGAATGCAACAGGTCCATGTGCAAACCCAGTGCAGCAAAGAGAAGACAATGGAGGAGGAGGCTGCTGCCAAGGCAAGCTCCTCGAGCTTCTTGTAAAATTCTGTGTTTCAGGGCCTCCGTGTGTGTGGCTTTTGATGGAGTTTTCCTCTATCTAGGGCAAAAGAAGTGAGCTGAATCTATGGTCTCTTCTACAAACCTTTGTGTTTCAGTCAAGTGGAATCAGTGTGGCTCTTTTTGAACCCTGGACTGTGTCCTTTATGTGTATCTTGCAGTTCAGGGCTGAACTGTTTGTATGTACAAACTGAAAAGTAACAACCAGAAACATTGCATCCACTTTTGAGAAATAATTGGACCTCGAGGCAAGGCAGAATGGCTCCCTCCAGCCTCGGGGATGCAGATGAAGTTTCTCAGAGCTGGTGGCCGTGCCCACCTCCTACCAGCACGGATGGGAGCAAGGCAGCAGCACGGCGCTGCTGGCCGGTGCCACCAGCCTGCTCCTCCTCGTGTCCTGCAGGTGCCCTGTGCTGCAATTAACAATTTTCCAGATACTTCCCCCTCCCTTCTGAAAGGGATGCCTTGAGTTTAAAACAAAGCAGTCCATTTAAAACAAAAGAGTAATGAATATGGCAGCCCTTGCTCTTTTGCAAGTTTAAACACCTCATCTTTCCTCAAAGAACAGCTCTAAATCATTTTATTTGCAAGCCCTAAGCAGGAATTTGTATTCATGGTAAGACACTTATTGAGTTAATTTATTTAAGGCTGGGGCATAATTTCTAATAGTGGAGGAGTCCCTAGGCCCAGTGCAATTGTCTCCCTGATAGGGCATTAATATTTTAAGGGGTTATAATACTCTGTCAATTGATCTGTGTCTTTTAGGAAGTAGGTTAGCAGTTATTGATGGTCACTTGTGTGAAGGATTAGCTTAAGTAAAGCCGGTGCTTGGCAGAGCAGTGCCTGCCCCCGGGCCAAGTCCCACGCCCCGGCAGGAGGGGGCCCAGGGTCTGGGGCAGTGGGTCCGAATGGAATGTGGAGAAGGCGGAGGGAAAATGAGGCAGTGCACATGTGGAGGGTGCTGCTGCTGCTGCTCCACGGTGCCGGGCTCAGACAGCAGCAGTGGGAGCGCTGCGGTGCCTTCCTGTGGCTGCCGGTGCTGCTGCCCGCCAGGATTTCTTGGGGAAATGTGAGCCTGGGTGTGACCTGAGCGAGGAGGGTTGGTACGTGTTCTGCAGGAGGCTTGTTCATCTTGACACACAGTCTGTTACTGATGCCACTCAAGAGACGGATAACTTGACCTCTGAGTACCTTAATTGCTCTGTTCTTAGAAGTGGGGAACATTTATGCTATTTCTTGAGTGATTTAAAATGAGGACAATTCCAAATTTAAAAAAATTCGTGCTTGTTTTACTACTGTATTTAATTCCACATTGCACTAGAAAACAAGGTGCTGAATGGCCTTTAAAAACAAGGTAATGTGGAAACCAATCCAGATGAAATACCTTTGGTGAAGTCTGTCTCAGGGAAGGGATGACAGGACCACTGAGACCTGGGCAGAGTTGGCCAGGGCGTTTTCAGACCCTCCAAGCCCTTGCTGAGAGTGATCAAACTGTGGCAGAGCCGTGGCCTGGCATGGGGGACAGTGTGAGCAAGTGCTGCAAAGCTGCTGCCAAAGTGTTGGCAAGATCTGACAAACCTGAAAGGGTATCAAGGTGCCTTTGGAGGCTGTCACCTTCTGTTTAGTGTTTCAGCTTTTATGTTTTCTTATACTCATCAGAGGCCCTGAGCTGGTGGAAAGCATTGACTGTAGGAACATGAGTGACACAGAGGCCATCTGAAGGTGGCTGTGTTGGGCCACAGCTCTGCCCCTGGGACACCAGCACACACCCCCTGTGCTGCATGGAGCAAGCCAGAGATAAACAGCATGAGTGGCTCTTGGATACAAATCCAGTGTCACAGTGGCAAGCAAGTCAGTCACAGCTTTTCAGCACTGAGTGTGTTCTAGCTATTGTCCAGCAGTGACTCTGTTGGTGCAATGAACTCTTGGCAGCTCTAAGGTCACCTGGGTAATGAGCACACAGGGACTGGACTGCCAGTCACTGCAGCCAGGTAACCCTGCCATGCCAAAGGGCTGGACAGCATTACTGGTGTTATAAAGAAAGATGAATTATTCATAGTGGGCTACAGTGGCCTTTCGTGGGTGTGCTCACTGACTCTGAGGATAAGGTTTTACTTACACCTCTTACTACAATAGGTAAAAGCATTTATCAACTGAAAGCTAAATTCTGCTCCATCAAATGCTGGTGCTTTGTGTTTCTAATGTGCATGGCTTATTGTGGATATTGAGTATTTATTGAGGAAAACTGAACGTTGGCATGGAAGGACGTGCAGCTGCAGTGCAGTTTTGACTGTGCTGTCTGCAAGAGCAAAATAAATGTTCTGGGTAAAAGTGGGCTGTGGAGGTGCTCAAGACATTATGGGGCTGGTTTTCACCCAAAACTTCCTGCGGTGAGGAGTGTTTCACTGCCCTGCAGAAACTCAGACTAATAGATGTGTAAGATGAATGATTGTGTCTGAGTTGTGCTCCTCGAGGCCCCATCTCCTGTTTTTTCTTTACGTGCTCATCTGTCAGTGTGTTGTCAAACCTTCAAAGCTGCGTCACTGGCAGCTCTTTTCACCCTCACTCCCTCCCTTCAGCCCCGCCGGCTCCTTTCCTGTCCTGGGCAAGTGCTGCCGAGGCAGGCAGGTGCTCAGCCAGAGTGGAGACAAAATAAAATGATCCTGTCCATCACTGCTTTTCTCCTGGGAGAGGTCACTGAGTCCCTGCTGCTTTTCCCCTGCAGGGGTGGGCTGGGGCACGTAGCAACTGCTCGACTGCATGGATTGAGTGCTGAACTCCCCCAGCTGTGCCTGCCAGTACAGGGCTGCAAGGGAAACCAGTTCCCTTTGTCAGCACCTGTGGGAGTAAGTGCCATCAAAGATGACCAAGAGAAGTAATCCCAAATTACCCAGTACACACAGCTTATTTTACATTTATCTGTTACCTGGAGGCTTGGGAGAAAACTTTCCACATGTTGACTGAGGATTTTGTGACCATGTATTTGCTGTAGCCTCTTGGTGCATTGACTATGCCCTTGGTCTGATATAATGTGCAAATAATCAGATGTCTGATGTGTTTTCTCTATGTGTTCCTTTATCTTGGTGCTCCTCTGTTCTGTTCACTCAGATGACACACACTCTTCACAAATTCTACTTACTTGAGAATCTTTCTGTAATAATATATTTTATTCTGCATTTCCCACTCTAGCACACCCTGAACTGAGCAGAGCACTCAGTAAAGATCCTCAGTAATCCTCCTCTGCTTTACCTGGCATTGGAAGCAAACTTGGCATCAGTTGTGCTGGTACTGCCATCACAAGTGCTGCTGTTCTGTATTGCCTGGGCCATGCTTTCACTGACCAGACACAAATGTCCAAACTAAACAGTGTTGAAGGTTATGTTTTTCTGTTAAAATGAAACCCTTTACTGCACAGAGAGACATAAATACACAATCTTATTATAATTTCTTCCCACTACTGGTAATATCTGATGAAAGCCCCTGCCCTTTAACAGCAGAATTGCCATTGCATTAACTGGCACACTGAGCAGTGAAGAAATGCTGTGGTTATATTCATCTCTGGGCACTGGTATCACCTTTTTCTTGCCCAGGAGTACTTACAGATTTCCATTTCGCTGCCTCCCAGTCTTTGATATATTTATTATCATTACAGTCATCCTGTGCAAAACATGGGATATTAATGAGGAATGCTCATGAGAGGTTCCTCAGCTGAACATTTGTAAAATTAACATCTTCCTGCAAGTCATTTAAACAACCTGGACCAATCCTCCTCCTTTTCAATCAAAACTGTGGTCTAACATTGATGTGAGTGGGTAAATGATTCTCTCTCTGGTCCTGCATCATCACATTCTAGTGAGGAGCACTTGAGAGCATCTAAAAACATCTGTGTACCATTTCAGAGAATGGGCTAGAAGAAAAAAGCCTTGTTGGAAATTCACATGTTGGCCCAGTATTAGAGCATATCGTGTGTTTTGAAAAAACCTATCCTTTCTCCAGTGAGATGCCCTGCATTCATAGTACTTGAATGTTCAAGTGTTTTACTGGCTCTGTATGGACAAAGTTGTTATTTCCTAGAGCTCTGCTGTCCATGGCACAGCACCAGAGCTGGGCATCTAGCTGAGGAGGCAGAGTGTCCTCTGGGCTGTGGGGAGCTATTACAGGAAGGATCTAACATAGGCAGAAAATTTGTGATGTTTGAGTTATTATGGTGTGGCCACATTGGAAGCTGAAGCTCTAAATGCCAGATGTGATGAGAGAGGTGCTAGGTCTGAAAAAAACGTGTGTGATTGGAGCAGCACTTCCAGCAGGGAGCTGAAGATCAGAGTGGAGCAGAGCACAGCTCAGAGCTGCCACTGTGGCACCCACTCCAAGGCCAGCCCGAGGAGCCTTGGGCCAGCAGCCAAAACTCGGTTCCACTCCAAGAAAAGTCAACGAAACCCCTTTGAAGTGCAGTGACCTCAGCAGTACTGCACGCTGAGGGGCCTGCCAGCATTGCTGTTAATAGCAGGGCTTTACCCCAGGTACAGTCAATGGAGCACAGAGTTACAGCCCTTCTGTGGGGCTGGTTAGGGGAGCCTGGGACTAAAAGATGCTGGAAGTGCCATCTGTGGACAGGATCTCTCTTGGCTTCAGAGTCTGACTGCTCTGGGAACTACCCACGCATTCTCCTATTTAATAAATCCCTTCCCATGGTCTCATTCTCAACATCAGCTAATTGCCATCCCATACTGACAGGAGAGGAGCTAAAGCTTGTCGAGGACTTCAAGACCTGAGCTGTCACCAGGGTCTTCTATGTGGTGTTAAGATAGAACATTGCTGAAAAATGACACTAGCCAGGAAAAAGGGCAGGAGCCACTGTGTATCAGGAATGTTTAACATCACTCCATGATGGTTCTGACTGTGCAGCATTTCTTTTCCCTGTCTCCTTCCCTTAAAATAATTTTTCTTAAACCGCAAAACTTCGTCTTTCTTTTCTTCTTCACAGACAAGCAGAGCAAATACAGAAACAATCTCCAGAGATGTTCTGCAGATATTTTTCCTTCTTTGGTCTGTGTCTTTTCCTTCCAACCCAAAGGTAGGTGAAGGGTTTGTTTTATTTTAAAGGGAACTTTTGAATTATATTTCACATAAAAAATGTGGGTCAAAAGGAAACTATGCTTCCAGTTATCCAGCCCATCCTAATGAAGCAGGCTGCAGTCAGGGATGTGGTATAGGAGAGAGCAATCTGCACAGGTCCCTAAACCACAATGTATCCATTGACAGTGCAACGCCCGATTTCCTGCTCAGAACCAGCACAGTTTGTAGTTTTTTACCAGAAATGCCTCCCACAGGGCTCCCAGCTCTGTTATTACTGTCCTTGGACTTACAAGTCCCAAATTTCTTGAAGTATTTACATATATATTGTGCAAAACCTGGTTCTGCTGTAAGGTCCTGTTTCGTCTAAATCCTGCAGCTCCAAGGCCCTATTAACCCAGCTTTGAAGGAAACAGAAGAAAAAACCTGGGTGAGAGCTGTGAGTAACGCCATGGCTGCTTCCTGCCTAGAGCAGGGTCCTGAGACTGGGATCAGCAAAGGCTTTGCCTCCCGTCTCCTGCCCAAAGCAAGAACAAACTCTTAACCCTTCCCTTGGTTACACTTTCCTTGTGTGAGTGTGTGCCACTGCACCATAACACCTTTTACAGTCCAAACCCCTGTCCCTCTCACTGTCTGTGTGAGGGTGCAGAGCTGTCAGCCTCAAATGCAGCTCCTGCCTTCAATGTCCAGCCACAAAACATAAATTCTGACAGCACTGCACACAGAGCTTTGGGGGTGCCTGTGAGTGCACAGTCCTCCACCCTTCTTCCCCTGCAGTATTACTCCTGACAACAGCTGTAGGAGCTGACACTCTCATTTGAGGATGAAGCTTATTTAGGGGACTAGAGATTAGAGAGGAGGAGCTGTTGGGCTGTAAGATTTGTCTCAGGTTGTCATAAATGGGAGGAAAAAAGAAATGCATGTTCCTTATACAGACTGTACAAGAAGGGTGGGGAGGGGAGATTGGGTGTTATTGTAAAGGCTTGTGATCTACAGACCTTGCTTGATTTTTGTGATATTTTAAGAACATTCTTAAGATACCGTGTGTGCAACCTGTAGCTATCGGCTGAGGCAATTTGCCATTTTCCCACCTCTTGAAGGTGCTAATTATTCAGCCAAGACAGCAATGTGAGCAAATGCTTGTGATTTCAATTATCTACTTGGTTTTAATAACTATTTTATGCAGTTTGCTTGTTTGAGAACAAGCTGGAAACAGTTGCAGCTGCACACCAGATGTGCCCAGCCCAACATGTAACAGTTCGTGTTTGTGTCCCCAGGAGGTGCTCCCTGGGCCATGGATCCCTCTGGCACGGCAGGGACACAACATCGCTCCCCGGATTTGAGAACCTCACCACGGGGTACAACAAATACCTCCGGCCCTACTTTGGTGGTATGTTGGCTCCACACATGGGAGCATTTAAAATCAATCTGTAAGGCTCATGCGGAGGGGAGAGCAGGCTTTAAGCTTGCTCTAGGATACTGCAGTTTCAAAGGTTGTGTTTCTTTTAAATGAGTTGGTGTCCCAGGCTGCCCTCCTTTCTGTTGTCTTGAATAGCTGCACATATGTGTGGGGCTTGGGAACATGTCCAGCTGTGAGGTGAAGAGCAGGGAATTTATAAACTTTAGCATTTCTATGAAAGACCTGACCGAATAACTAAGTTCTGCTCTAACTGTAGAAGCTTTTGTTTAGAGCCTGACCCTTGTGAATTTCTGCTTTACTTTTGCTCATGTACAGCTATTACAGCTATTTATGCAGTTAAAGAGGAACAAAGCCGTTCTTCTTGCCAGGAACATTGACTTTTGACACATGGTTTCACTTCACACTGAGACACAAACCTGTTTCAAGCCCTGGTGAGACTGGAGAGTTGGGAGCAGGCAGGTATTGGAACTTACCTGAGGCTATTGAGCAATTTGGGTGTCAGGTCTCCCACCTTCCAGGTGAGTGCTGTCATCACACAGAGGAAAGGGTTTCTCAGAATGACATTCAGAACCTGAAAAGTATAACTGAAAGTTTAAGAAACAGCAATGACCATTTTTATTTCTATTAATTTTGGTTTTGTGCCCGAACTCATTAATGAAAAATTGATAGAAAAATTTCTCATCAGCTTTCAAAAGGTCTTGGATGTTTCCTGTTGTAGACTGACCTGCTGCTACTGGTAGCCCTGAGCTGCTTCCTTTTTCAGACCATGGTAATAAATTTCTGGGACAATACAGAATTTACCATCTTGTTATGCCGAGAATGCCTGACCTGATGCAGGACTAGAAAAGCTCCTCTAAATCCTGTGACACCAGTGAGCAGATGCTTCTTTGTGAGATAACAGAGATCAACTGCATGTGCAGCAAATGTTAACCGAGAAGGGTCAGGACTCTGGCGTGACCTCCCCCCGAGGCTGAGTCCTCACAGATGTGTCCCGTAGTCAGTAACTGCAGTGGGCTTCAAAATAGACAGAGATGTGAACAACAGCTACTTTAAAAAATACACAGCTTTTGTAAACGAAATATATTTATCAACATTTTAAAACAAACAAACAAAGCCAAAACCACCTGGAAAGAGATTTAGAAATTGTGTCCATTCGTGGTTCCTCGCTGTGATTTGGATGATGAAAAGGAGTTTCAGAGGTCCCACGAGGAAAGGCAGCGCTGTGTTGTCACCCAGGCAGAGAGGGCTGTGCTGGAGAGCGCCGAGCCGCGCTCGGAGCCCCGCGTTCCCCCGGCATCGGCAGAGCCCGGCCCGGCGCGGGGTCCCTGCTGTCCCCGTGTCGCTGTTTCCCCGTGTCCCTGTGTCCCCTCTCCCCGTGTCCCTGTGTCCCCTCTCCCCGTGTCCCTGTATCCCTCTCTCCCCGTGTCCCCCTCTCCCCGTGTCCCCTCTCCCCGTCTCCCTGTGTCCCCTCTCCCCGTGTCCCCGTGTCCTCTCTCCCCGTGTCCCTGTGTCCCCTCTCCCCGTGTCCCCTCTCCCCGTCTCCCTGTGTCCCCTCTCCCCGTGTCCCTGTGTCCCCTCTCCCCGTGTCCCCTCTCCCCGTGTCCCTGTGTCCCCTCTCCCTGTGTCCCTGTATCCCCCTCTCCCCGTGTCCCCTCTCCCCGTGTCCCCGTGTCCCTCTCTCCCCGTGTCCCCTCTCCCCGTGTCCCTGTATCCCTCTCTCCCTGTGTCCCGTGTCCCCTGGCCCGGGCGGTGCTGCTCTCTCGCGGTGGATCCCGGCAGCGACGCTCGGTTTTCGGATCCGTCAGGTGGGAGCTGAAACCCGGCAAAGGCTGCTGCTCCTCTGGATTTCAGTGCCTGCTCTCGGGAATCAGGGACCTTCTCTGCCTCTCGCTGCATCCTCCCCAGGAGCCGGGGCTGCCAGCGCTCCCTGAGCTGTGAGAAGTGCTCTGCGCAGAGGTCCCTGGCCTGGCTGCTCTCTGGCTAGTGTGGGCTGTGAAGCAAGGAACAAAGTGGCCCTGGCTGCCTGTCCAACAGCAAATGCCACTGAAATGCTGCTGATTGATACTGCTGAGCTTCACAGCCAGTGCTGCTGGATATTTTGCCCCTGCTACCATCACCAAACACAGAACCACAGCCTCCTAACAGTGACAACTGTACTTTGGATCATGTAATTTGTGACCTTATTGCTCTGAAACTGTGTCTGACCCTCTGGGCCTCTGCAGTTTTAGAGACAGCAAGTGAGACTGAGGACAGTGCCCACCCTGCAAAGTGTCCTGAGAGGCTTTACTGTGCCCTTCACACTCCCGTTCTCTCTGCTGAAGCATTTCTTTCCCTCTGTAGGAGAACCTGTACAGATTGCAGTGAGCCTGGACATCGCAAGTATTTCTAGTATATCTGAGAGTGACATGGTAAGTGAAAGATTTTTTATTTTACAAGGTAAGAATGAGATCTGCCTGGAAGACTTCGCATGTATTCCTGTGCGTTCAGCACAGAAATGGTCATTTTGAAACTGCTTTGCTGGTCTGTGGCCGTTGACCACTTTTCAGAGGTGGGGTGAAAACAGGACTCATGTATGACTGCAGACTGTGGAGATGCCATTGTAATGTGGGCTTACAAGTAAATAGAAGTGGTTCCAAAAGTCCTACTGGTCAAAAACTCATTACCTTCTGGAAATCAGGCCCTGTGGAAATGGAAAAAATCAGCCCTGTGTGGCATCCCTTTCCTTCATGTGGAAGCACTTCGTGTGGGATAGGGATGGCTCTGTTGCACGTGCTGACTCTGACTGAAGTCTTGAACAGGGTTTCTTCTCAAGGAGAAGAAGTAAGGCTTTGAGCTGTGACACAGTCTGAGGCTCAAAGGACTGGTCATCCCAAGAAAAGAAAGAAAATAAATTTAAATATATAGAGAACATCTTCCCACCACTGGTGAATCTGATTCATTCCACTTCTGATAATAGCTGGATTTCAAACACTGATCACTGAAAGCTCCTCTTTCAGATTGACCAAAACTATGGGCAACTTGGGTAAATTCAGCAAATAGTTTCAGTCCAAGCAGTCAGAAGTTCAGTCAGGAACAATTTCAACAGTTAACTTCTGCCTTTTTGAGACTACCACCACCAATTATTTTTTTCTACCTCCTCCCAACAAATTAATCAAGTTCACTAAATAAAATTTTGTAACTTTGCTAAAGCTATTCATTTTGGGGAAGGAGCAGAAGCAACAAAATCAGTTACTCACAAACCTCTAACTTAAATGAAGTGCCTCATAGAATAGTTCCTGTTCTGGATTTTTTTCTTGATGATCCATCTAAATTTCTCTGGCCATATAGGAAACATTGCAGAGACTCAATCTGTGCCTTGATAAAAGTTGGAAAATCAACCAGGATTCTTCACTTTTGCCACTACTATAACTCACTGTATTGAAAGCCATAACAACCCAATATTTGACATCACAGGCTGAAGATAAAATTTTAAAAGTTGCATATGCTGACACTGATACCCTTTAATTCCTTAAAACATGTGAAAATTGGAGATGGGATGAAGCAGAAGTGCTTGATCTTCCAGAGCCAGGCAGCAGTTCTGCGGTGAAATGCAGTTGTTCAGGCTGTTAGCACAAGCGCCCATGCCAGTCTGCCTGTGACACAGATGTTCTGAAAGTAAAAGGCTTTGACTGTGAGGAAGGAAGTGAAGTAGTCCAACAGTGCCTGTGGTATCCAGAAGTCTCAGCAAAGCATCACCTTCAGAGCTGAGTGGGTGCTGCTTATTCTTTTCTGTTGGGGCACTGTGAAAACGCTTCAGTCACTGCAGGTTGATTTTGGCAGGCCAAGCTCAAGTTAATCCCAGTGTTCTTAGATTCAAAATTCCTATTAAAATAGAAGGCACAAGCTTTCTTTTTTTCATTTGTTTGGGGTTTTATTAAGACCTTCCTGAAATAACAGGTGGGATTTACTTACCTTTTTTCTCCAAAGTGTCAATGCCTCTTCGATGACCAGATTTATAGTACGTGTGGAATTTCCCAGCTTTAGGCAATGACTGATCTGTAACATCACTGACTTGTGGGGTGGCCTCAAGTGTGTGCTTCCCAACTGTTCTCTTAACCTGCAAAATGGACACAAAAACATCATTTACAATCATTGCTCATTAAAAACTTAAAGCACTATAAGTATAATCTTTAGTCCTCAAACTCCACACCTTAGAGTGGAAGTGTATTAGAAATATTACAGAGTGAATAAAACTGGGATGAAAACAAAGCTTGAAGCTTGGTTGAACAAAGATGTGTTCTGTCCCTTGTCGCACACGTGCTGTGCCTGCAGCTGTGCCGGGCAGGTGCTGGACACGTGTCCTCCCAGGCTCTGCTCTCTTTGCCAGGATTACACAGCCACCATCTCCCTGCGGCAGCGCTGGACAGACCCACGGCTGGTCTTCCATGGCAACAAGAGCTTCACGCTGGACGCTCGCCTGGTGGAATTGCTCTGGGTGCCCGACACCTACATCGTGGAATCCAAAAGGTCCTTCCTGCACGACGTCACCGTGGGCAACCGCCTCATCAGGCTGTTCTCTAATGGCACTGTCCTGTATGCCTTAAGGTACAGAGACCTCTGGCTTTGGTGCTGCTGGCTCAGAATAGATTTCCAGAGTTACCCTGAACAGGAGCCGTACCAGCTGTCATGGGTCATGAGTTTGGGGTCAACAAGCCAGCTGTGACTATACTCTGCTGATCCATTTCCCCCTGTTCTGGCCTCCTGGAAATGCCAGTCAGGGATCAGGATCTCCCATCACAGTACTTGCTATGTCCTGAGACCTGCTCAGAAAGCTCATAAGTTTAGGTGTCACTGAGGAAAAGTCGAGTCAGATGGAGGAGGGGGAGGAATGGAAGGAGGACATCACAACAGTAAAAGTTTAACTGATAGTGGGAAACTATTTTCTTACCCAGTGCCATGTAGTGATGACTTCTGTTTTTTATCAAGAGTTGTATTTGTCCATGTACTGCAGGAATGTGCACTGCACTTGGGTTAGCAATTCCTGCAGTACTCTCCTTAGCTTGCAGTAACTGGGTCCCAGTTACCTCAGCTGCACAGAAAAACTCACCTACCTCCACATTAGAGCAAGCCAGAGCACGTGTGCAGTTAGTTACTGTGCCTCATGTTGCAAGTGGTGACTTCTTAAGATGTGCAAATTGTAGCACTAGGGGAAAAAAAAAGTGAATCTAAACTCTATATCCCAACAGAGCAAAGCAAAATTCCTCCTTGGGTTACGTTTTCATTGGGATGGCTGCAGAGAGCACTTGTTCTTAAGAAAGGTTCTCAGTTAATTAATTTCATAGGTTCAGATAATCTAACTGACAGGGCAGAGGCCTTACAATCCAGCTTGCTGTGTAAAACAGCAGTTTCATTACATGCTTTTATTGCAATTTTCAAAGTTCTTTCTCTGCCTACAGAATCACTACTACTGTTGCCTGTAACATGGACCTGTCAAAATACCCTATGGACACACAAACATGCCGACTGCAGCTAGAAAGCTGTAAGTATAACATTCTAGAAAACTCTAACTTTAAATTTGTTTATTCATAAGTAACTACACATGTTGTATATTTGGATTCAGCACAGAAAGCACAGGCTTTCTGAAGTAGACTTTTATTCCTGCAAATTATAATGTCCAGAAGAAAACAACTTCTGCATCATCATTCTTCAAATGTTTATGTTGTAATCCACAGTCCAGAGAACTCCTGTCACTGTGAAGTTTATGCAAAAAAGTGGTAATAAAGAATATTTTATTAAAGTGTAGGGAATTCAGTCTTTCGCAGAAAGGATGAAGTAATATTGGTTGCTTTTCAAAATTTAGGTCCTTTTGAACACACAGCTTCTTCAAAACTAACTTATGGGTAAGTGCAAGTACAGCAAGGAACAATTCTCACATTTTTAGGTAGCTACTACCTATTGCACCCCCCAAATCCCCACTGTAAAAAAGACATAAGGAAGGGTGGTTCTCACTAGAATTAAACATGGTTCTCAAATCATGAGCTGAAATTAGGGCAAACCCAGCTTTGTGGTACCTGCCCCTCCACTAGGGCTGACTGCTGCAGGAGTACAGAGGATGGGACCCTCATCAACAGAAGAGTCTCAGACTGGGAAGTCTCAAGAAGAGGAATTATCACTGAATTCTGCTCTCAGTTAGATTAAAAGCTCACCTATGGCAATGCTGGCTGAGAAAGACTCCAGGAAAAAGTAGGCCACTGCAGGGTTGTTACCCCAGAGCTCAGCCAGCGCAGTGCTGCTGCTCTGTACCTGTGATGAGCAGGCAGCCAGCTCCTGCTGCATGGCAAAAACCAAACTTCCACTATCTCAGCACTGAAAAGACCAGATTTTTTAACTTCTGGGGTTGCAGCGTGAAGCATCTAGGGAAGCACATATTATTTTCACATTAAAATCATATTAGTTCACCATGGTTAACTTTATTACAAAGAATAGCTCCTGAAATAATAATGATTGGCCTCTTCTGCTAAAGCGGAGCATGTTTAGGCCTGGTTTAAAAGTGATTGGGTCCTACATCATGCTCAGTTGCTGTATAATTCCAATGAAATTACATACATATTGCCCACTGGAGATTTCATTAGGATAAGTGCCCAGAAATAATGCTATTTAAATATACACCAGATGAATTAACAACAATCTATCACTTATTATAAAATTTTCCTGAGTAACCACGATTTATAAAACCACTTAGGAACTTCGAAAAGTCACATGCTTAGGATTCTACTCAGGGATTCATACTCTGGACACCTAATTTAGGAGTTCATCACGCCCAAGCTCTGGTAATTTGTGTCTAATAAGAAAACACAATTAGATGTAAATAGAGCTGCAACTGCATCTGATTCCTTCTACCAGGACAAATGGGTTATTATCAGAATCACAGTCCCTACACATGGTCTCAAAGAAGGGCTCTTAATAAAAGAATTAAATCAGTGAAACTGATGGGCTTGTTTCCTAAATTAAGTCAAATTTTTGAAGGGAATGTCAGGTTGGCAACTCAGTACAAGATTTATCTCTCAGACTGCAGTATTCCTCAGTCTGTCCTGAGGTCATGTCATCACTTACATCCCCGGAGGCAACCATTCAGATGGCATATACAGAGTCCCACTGCTTTTAGGCAGGAATTTGGTGTTACCTAAATCTTGTGTGCATTTATTTTTCCTCAGTAACTTAATGCCTTTGAGGATAGGAGGAATGATTTGCAGAAAAAGTTGTTTTTATGAGTAGGTTTTCTGGGCAATGTGTACCCAGTCAGAGGAGCCTGGTTCATAACCACATAGCAGTCTCAGCTATAAGTTCTCAACTAACTGAAAATGCATTTTCTGATGTTTTAAAGCACTTGAATAGATGACTCTGTGAAATGTGCTTCTGCTCCGTGGTAAGGGGCTCAGTGGGATCTGAATTCTCTTTTTTAGCCACTGTGTTCTCCTGCTCTCCCCTCAGATTGAAGAGACTGCATTTGAGGGTTAACCACTGCAGTACTTCTATCCTGCTGCATGTAATCAAGCTGTGTATGACAGCAGTGAATTATCTTTGAAAACATAAATACCCCACGTAAACAATTGAAATAGGCTCTCAGCAGCCTTGCACGTTGTGTGTCGTTCCCAGAGGTTTGTGCTCCTGTCCAAATCCTGAGCAGGAGACCAAGTGTGGTGAAGGAAGCACAGCCAGTGTCCTCTGTGGTCAGACACAGCTCAGGGGGCCTCTGTCCAGCCTGCAGTGCCAGCACCAGGGTTCTGCTCCCTGCAGGGGACAGAGCAGGGCAGCAGCTGGGCTTTCACTGGCCAAAGCAGTCACAAAGTCTCTGTGTTCTCCTAAGGGGGCTACAATGAAAATGATGTCACCTTCACCTGGCTGAGAGGAAATGACTCCGTCCACGGCATCGAGAAGCTGCGGCTCTCTCAGTACACGGTGGAACGCTACCACACCCTGGTCTCGAAGTCACAGCAGGAGACAGGTAAATTCTTGAGAGAAAAGAGCAGAGAAGGCTCTTGACTATTCCCCATCCCAACTCCTCTTGTTCCTGTGGGCCAGGATCTCTTGACTCAGGCCTGAACCAGCAAAGTCTTTAGCAGATCTTACTCTCACAAAAAGAGATGAACAGAAAGGTGATAAAATCCTATTAGTTGCAATCATTGCAATACAATTTCAATGTATGAAATCTTACACAGTTGCAATCTGTAAGATGGAAATCCACAGAAAGATGAAGGTTTAAAATATACTGTATTCATTTGATGGATTTTTAATTTTTTTTAAGTCTCCTTTTTTTTTTCTCCACACGTATCTGAAGAAACTCTATCCCTTTTATCCAGGTGTGCAGTCTATAAATACTGCGGAGAGCAATGTTTACAGTAACTAAGAGTAAAATTAATTTTTAAAATAGACATTTGTTTGTAAATTACAGTTCTATCATGATGGATAACATATTTTTGTAGATCAGAATTCAATATTTTTTTCATTATCAGTGTAAAATACTCTTTTCTCCAATCACAGACACTATGAAAGGGGACAAAACTTCCTTAGAATGACAAGGTTTTACGAATATCAGTGTTTTGTTGTTTTGTTGCATACACAGCCCATGAACAACATGGATTTTGTTTCTACACTTCAAAGGGAATTATTGTTTATAGAGCAGAACTATATCCTGAAAACACTACTGATCCAGCCTCAGAACCCTTATGTCAGTAGTTACAACTAATTGATTTTTAAAAGGTGACTGATTGTTTTTGAGCACAAAAAGATACCATTATCAAAGATCACAAATCGCTAATGAAAATGGCAGTCTAATTCTCTGTGATTATAAGGTACTCAGATGCTTTGGAATGTGAGCCAGAGCCTGCTGACATCAAGAGACAAATGTTTTGTCTGATTTTCAGCCACCAGATAAGGCTGAACTTGGTAGTGCCCTTCAGAGCAGGTGTTGGGAAAGGTGTGCTGTGCTGAGAGAGAGAGAGCGGGTGAGAGCATGGGCCCTGCTCTGCTCTGAGCTGTAACATTCCCGCTGTGCTCAGCTGCAGGAGCCCCTCTGCAAGGCGTGTGCTGTTCAGATGCCTCTTTGCCTGTCCGTGCTGTGTGTGCCCCTCGTGTGGGGTGTGTTGGCTGTGTGTCAGCTCTGAGGGGGTCCCCTCGTGTGGGGTATTACCTCCATCAGCTCTCTGAGGTGGAAGCAAGGCCTCTCCCATGGTTGTGGTGCGGCTCTGCTGAGCTACATCAGCTGAAGGGCCAGTGCTAGGCTGTCTCAATTTCACTTCAGGTGTCCTTGGGAATCTCACATTCACCAAGTCTCTTCCTTTCATGAACAGGCAGTTACCCACGACTGATATTACAGTTTGAACTGAGAAGAAATGTCCTTTACTTCATTCTGGAGACCTACATACCTTCCACTCTGCTTGTCATGTTGTCCTGGGTTTCTTTTTGGATCACACTGGACTCAGTGCCTGCAAGAACCTGCATTGGTGAGTTACTGGCTGAGGAAGTGAGAAGATTTAAGCAGGCAGAGGAGCCTTTGAAGGCTAGGCTAGCTTTTCTTGAGCTGCCTGCTCAGGGATAAATGGTCTGCTTGCCTTGTGCTGTTCCTTGGGGCAGAGCTGGTTTGGTGTGGAGGAGATGCTGTGGCAGGGATATGTGCCCACCTGCAGGGCTGTGTGTGGCCAAGGCTCCCAGGAGATCCACTGCAGAGAGTAGAGGACAGAGCACACGATCTTTGTGATGTGCTTTGGAGGGAGCAGGATGGGGGTTTTTTTTACTGAAAGCATGAAAAAGAAGAGAGGCAACTGCCTGTTGGAGCCAAGCTGCCAAAGGCAGGGAGAGCCTGTGTGAAGCCGGTAGCTAATGCTACAAAAGCATTTCAGTTGCTGTGATGGATGATTTGGATTTGGTAAGAAGTGATGTGCTTTATCTGGCTAGCAATAGAGAGCAATGACATGAGCAGAAGGGTAGGCCAAGATTTCTCCCAAGTGTCCCCAAGAAAAGGTCTCTCTGTTTTCCAAGGAGTTACAACAGTGCTTTCTATGACAACTCTGATGATCGGCTCACGAAGTTCACTTTCGAAAACCAACTGTTTCATTAAGGCCATTGATGTTTATCTTGGCATCTGCTTCAGCTTCATCTTTGGTGCCCTTGTGGAATATGCAGTGGCTCACTACAGCTCATCACAGAAGTGTGCAGCTAAAGTACCAGAAGAGGTAAGGCCCGATGTACCTGAATAAGCACAGTGGTCTCGGACTAACAGCAATTAGTTCTCCATTAACTGAATAAGACTGATGGTCTTCCTGCTTCGGGTACAGTAACAATGCTTCTCCTGATTGGCACTAAACCTAAATTTTTGTGTGTAACAAACATATGAATAGCACAGGAGTGCTGTGTCTCTGGTGCACTTCTGAGCATCAGCCTTAGCTGACAGTCCTGTTGGGTTCATGGGACCACACTCAGAAGGGCACTTGGGCCTGGCACTGGAATTGGGTCCGTAGCCCTGAGTTGAGCTCATGTGAGCTCTTCTGCTCCTTTCAAATGTAGCCAGAGAAGAGCCAGTATAACACAACTCTTTGCTCTTCTATCAAACAGCTCCAGTAACTCCAATAGAGGGAGATACTTCCCTCTACCAGAGGAAAGCTGAACCCTTCTTCCTCCCTTCCAAACATCAGTCCCACAGTGTTCTGTGGGGATTGTGAGAGTGAGTTGTTCAAGGGCTCTGCTTTAGTGTGAGAAACTAAATAGTCAGGTATGACTGTAGTCCAGTGGTCATCAAGGACCTAAATCCTGTCAGGGGCAAAAGAGGTTTCCCACCTCAATACTGAGTTCCCCAGGCATTAAGTTACTGTGTAGACAGGAAAAGATGGGTATCCTGTAGGAGATGGATGTTGGATTACTCAAGACTTGCTCAAGGATCTAAAAATATCTCTGGAAATACAGTGGTGGAAACAGGCATCTCTGGGACCTCAGACCCTCCTAAGATTAGGGAGCAGCTGGCAGGTGTGTTTGAGTATTGGGATGACCACGTATGAAGCTGTGCTCTTATTTCTTTGTCCTTATGGTCTCCTTGCTCTGCAGGAGAAGACAGACCTTAAAACTCTTGTTTCCTAGGGGCCTGCAAATGAATTAACTGAAGAAATGGAAGAAGTTAACATCACCAACATCCTCAACAATTCCATCACCAGCTATAAACAGAAAATCAGCTTCACAAGCATTGAGATTTCCAGCGATAATGTTAACTGCAGTGACTTGACCATGAAAAGTCATGAGAAAATCAAATGTGTCTTGAGAAACAAAATGCACAGGATTATTGGTTATTTCACAATTCAGAACCCTGGCAATGTGGACCACTACTCAAAATTGCTTTTCCCTTTGTTTTTCATGCTGGTCAATGTGTTTTATTGGGCTTATTATCTATACTTTTAGTAGAAATTAATTGCTTCATTCTACTTCAGCAGGAGAGGAATTGTGCCAGTGGGCATCCAGGTACCTAACCTCAGTGGATTCAGTGTGGACAAAAAACTTCCTTGTGTTTCCTGAGGTACCCAGCGGAAGAGTGTGTGAGGTGTGCATGCAAGGCCTTGGTGTGGCAGCATCAGTAGCACTGACTCTGACAGCAGCCTGTTCAGCTGAGTGGCTGTGCTGGGCTCTTCTGCTCATAGCTGCATTTCATTCCACACCTCACCTGGCTGGAGAAGGGTGTGCAGGACTGAACATGCCAGCTACAGAGCACTACAGGCGGCAAAATTATTTTGGTAGCTTGGAGCAGGTTGGAACCTTCGAGTTTAGATGTCCCAGAGGACGTGTAGGATCATAGCTGTTATTCTTTGTTTGCCAGAGATAACAAAGGGACTGTGATTGCTGCCTCAATAGCTGCTCTGTTGCAGTGAGAGAGCCCTGAGGCAGCAGCAGGAGCACAGTGCAGCGCAGCACAGAGGGATGCTCCTGTGCATGGTGCTGCTTTGTCCCAGGTGATGCAGTGCCAGGCCGGTGATTCAGTACTGCACAGTGGTGCCTCATTGCTTTTAACATCTGTCACTCATTGAGGTAATCCTCACTTGCTGAAGTTCTCCATCCCTGAGACAGATGGAGGGCTTGTTGTTGGTAGAGCTGTGTTTTTTCAGAGGTTTGGGAACACAGAGGCAGCAAAATCGTTTTGTAACCCATCTCTTACACTCCTCCTGCTGTGCTGCAGTTGAACAGATTCTACCATTTTCCATGTCTTCCTCACAAATTATTTTTTGTCCTGGAGCGTGTTTCCTTCAGCTTTCACTGCTACAAGCAGCGCTCACTTCTTGCACAACTGGCCCATTTGTCATCCCCTCTTTTATGTGGCTGTGCAGCTGTGGCAAGTCAGCAGTGCTGCTGGGTGAAAAACGTGTGGGTTGGGGTAGGCTAGTCTAAATCAGCCTTTCACTCTCTATTTTAGGCTGTAACACTGTTACTTTTTTTAAAAAATTAGTATTCTAAGTGGTCTCTGGAAACTGCCCAAGTCAGCTTTGTTTATCCTGCAGTTAGCAGGAGCCAGAGTTTTCTTTTAAAGATAAATTAAATGTGGCACAGTTACATTAAAGAACCAAATGCCATTTGGTACTGTGTAGCTCAAGGGATACTGGGAGTCTTTATTTCCTGATTGTAAAATAAATGGTTTATGGCAGGTTCCCCTACCCCACCACCCTTTTTTTGTCTATGCTACTTTCATGAGAGGGGGCAGTCCTGCAGTTATGTGGGCAGAACTGGAATTGCCTGCTGTGGCTCCATTCAGCTGAGTTCTGGCTGAGTGAGGCCTCTCAGTCTGTAGCTTATGTTACAGTCTCAGCACGCAGTGTTTGCTTAGCTTAAGAATCTCTTCTTGGGGGCTCCTATAGAAGGTGAGCAGAGCACATGAAACTATAGATTTTTTACTTTAATAACTTTTTATTGAACCACTTCACCATGCTATACTGTGAGGGATCTAACCCACGTATTCATAAATCATACCTTTTACAAAGAGCAGCACAAGAAGACAAAGGGGAACAGACTGACAATGGCAAGTGGATAAACACAAACTCCAATAATGAAGTGTTGGCTTGTATATACTGGCATTTAAAGTCCATTCCATAAAAATGTAATAAAGTGAATGTTTGTGATATGAACACAACCCCTCAGAGAGATTGTCTACTAGAAAAAAATCTGTATCTCTTTTCTGTATTGGTTTCTTTCTTTAAAACCCAACTGAAATGCCCTAATGTGTTCTACACTAGCTGCCAAATATTAATGTTAAAAAAAGGAATTTCTTTGTACAAAGCCTTCCAAGATCATGAAGTCCAGCTGTTCCCCCAGCCCTGCCAAGGACACCACTAACCCCTGTCCCCAGGTGCCACATCCACACAGCTTTTAAATCCCTCCAGGGATGGGGGCTCCACCACAGCCCTGGGCAGTCTGTTCCAATGCCAACATGTTTTCAGTGAAGAAATTTTCCATAATACCCACCCTGAGCCTCCCCTGGCCCAGCCTGAGGCCGTTCCCTCTCCTCCTGTCCCTGTTCCCTGGCAGCAGAGCCCGACCCCCCCGGCTGCCCCCTCCTGTCAGGGACTTGTGCAGAGCCACAAGGTCCCCCCTGAGCCTCCTTTGCTCCAGCCTGAGCCCCTTTCCCAGCTCCCTCAGCCGCTCCTCATATGACTTGTGCTACAGACCCCTTCCCAGAAAGGCCTTTTCCAAGGTGATCAATTCCATGACTTCAGCAGATGGCTCTCTCACAGCTTGCTTTCATTAGCTCTAGCTTTTGTTACAACTTTGCTGCTTTGACATTGCTCAGGTCTGGCACCAGGGGTGAATCCTATTTCCCTCAAGAGAGAGGAGCAGTTTATGCAAGATCCACGTGCAGCAGAGACAAGGTGAGAGGATGTTGTGCATATCACAGCTTGGTTTCAGGTCGCTTTCCTAGAGGAGGGAGGACTGAGATAGAATGGCCGCACATTCACTGTCGTGGAGAACACTCAGTACTGGTGCGAGAGAAAGCAGGAGAAGCTGAAGGAACATCCCCGAAATTTCCTCTTGGTGCCTGATTTCCTGGCTGGTTTTAGGGACAGGTAGTTTTTGCTGATGCGACTTTCCATTATAAAGTTTCCATTGCTTTGGAAAATATTAACTTTGCTGCGTAGATCAGACAGGCCCTACAGTTATAGCTGGAATATCCTAAAGATTTAGTTCCCAGTAATAATAGGGCTAAACCACAGCACCGCCAGAGGCAAAAACTATATTATTTGAAATGAAACTTCTCATAAATATCCAGCTATGAAGTAATTTTATATCAGCTGCTCTTATATAAACTGGACAAGGCAAACTGTCCTATCCATCAACATTAAGGTTGCCAAGAAAAATTATTCTTTATTCATTGTCTGCAAGTTTTGGAGATCTCCCTTTCCATTAGACTTTCCCAGGAAACACTGTGGTTTGCCACTTTGAAGAACTCTGCTGGTAGCAGCACCAGTGTCAACTTTGGGCTTCAACCTCCTTGTGTGCCTCCCATCTCTGTGCCTCTGCAGGGAAGGGAAAAGGATTCTGCAAGCCTGTACTGAAACATACCCAAGCCTTTGATACTAGCACGGTGCTATCAGGCACTTCTTTCGTCCTTGCAAGTTAAAATTTGAATGTCTACAGTGACCAACAATGAATACGCTGAAATATGTAACAGGAGAAATCTATAGTCAGGCACTGTTAGGGACAGGTGCAAGGTGAGTCTGGTCAAAGCCTTTCATGGAAAGGTCAGCTTACAGGTAGGGGACAGACGTTAATTTTGGGGTTTTTTAAATTATATGTGAAACCTTAAAAAAAATGAACCTCCATTTTAACTTACAAAGAAAATAATTAAAATGTTATTAAAATATGCAAAATTTATAATTTAATTATACAATTACAGTCTTATAGTCTAATAGCCCCACTGTATTTTGCTTATTAGTGAACAATTGCTCTCTTAAAGCTCACAGCAGAATCATTTACTTGATGCTGGAGAATAAGTTAATTATGGATCTCCTGCCTTGGATTAATGGATTTAATAATCATGTTATAGTAGGATTAACTTATAGTTCATGTGCTTACAGCACTAATGATGAGATTCATGAAAGCAGTGTCAGCACATGGGACTGGCCCCAGAAAAGGTCCTGTCTGGAGATCCCAGGACTGCCCCAGTCAGCGCTTCTGGGAGGAGCCAGCACATGGCATCAATCACCCCCCTTTGCCGCTTACTTCAGCAAAATTAAATACTGCTCTCAGGTGAGCTAAGCACCTCGACTGAAGCTCAATTCTGGATACTGTGGGGGAAAAATTTTCCTAGGAGATGGGTACAGTAGCAGGTAATGCACATACCCACTGGGCACAGCCACCTGTAGCCTGCTATGACCCAGTACAACAGGCTGAACATTCTTTTCTTTAATGCTTCTTTTGGGCACATAATACAAGTATAAAATTCCTTGGGTGGAAACACATTGAGTCAGCCAAGATTTCCTATCTCTAAACGAACCTCAAGTATAGGTAGGTAGTAGAGCCTAAGAGACAGAGCACTCTAGCTTCTCAGCTTGGCTCCAGATGTTCAAGGAGAGGAACCATTGCAGGACAGAGAAGGTAGAAGGAACACATGGAAGGTTTTTGTACTTTGCTGTAATTCCTGACAGGACTTCTGTGCATGCCTATGTAACAACCAGGTCTGCAAGTCTGGCAGGAGCCACATTGAGAAACCTTCCCTTAATTAAAACTCGCATTGACACAAATTAAAACAGAATAAAGAGCTGAACCATATATTGTCTGAACGAGCAATACCTCAAAAATCACCAGCAACAGGATTTCAAATTGCATCAGACACATACCTTACCTATTATCACACAAAGCAGAATAATGTGATACAAATCAGAAGCTGAGTGTAACACAGCCCTGGGCTCCTTTGCTGTGTCCCCTCCCTGCCCATCATCCAACTCGTGTTCCCACGGGAAGGTGGCAGAACTCCTTGCACTGATCATGCCATATGAAAATACTGGGAAAAAGCGAGGGAAATTGCTGCACAGCTAGCACAGCCCTTCCTGCTGAGACCGAGGGTACACAAAGGATTCTCCAAGGTGTTGTTTCCCAGCTGATGGCAGCTGGCTCCCCATCACTGCAGCCTCCTGCCCTCACTGGGGGCTGTGAGGCCTCCTGTGCCCTCGGCCCTGCAGGCAGCTCCTGGGGGCTGCTGTCTGAGAAGCACAGGGCACTGCGCTGTTTGTCCTGCAGCTCCACCAGTGACATTAATCCACTGCTGCTTGTGTTTCGTCCTGGGAGATACCTAGGGTAATTCAAGATTTGTGCTAAAAATCAACACTTTTCCCTATCAAAGCAAGCTTTAGGGATTAGAGACACACTGAAATAATGTATATATTATTCCTGAAGCAGATGGGGCCATGCCTTTAATGTGCCTCTTCAAACCCGGCTGTGCATCTCGCTCTCTCCCCCTCCCTCTCCCCTTGCTCTGACTGCCACACATCCATCCAGTGTGGGGAGTTCTCCTCAGCTTGTCACAGCTGGCTTGGTAATGAAAGACATTCAGAGAGTTATCAGGCCATTTCTCCATTTCATACCACGGTGCTTTAACCTCAATTTGTTCCAGGTGATCTCAGGAATCTGTGACCAAGTAACCTTCAGCTGCAGATCATCTGCCAGGTGGCAGCTGTTTAAACGAGACCACAGGCACTTCCGGTCCTTAATTTAGAGGCTGAACCCACCAAGAATTCAGATTACATGAGTCAGGTAAATGCCAGAAATGCTTTCTAGGATATCTGTGATGGGTTTCCTCTGTGCCAGCTCACAAGAAGTGCTTCCTTGCAATACACTCACTGTTTTATAGCCCTAAGATCCCAGGTTTCCTGAGAGATGCCAGACAAAGCTCACCCTTATTAGGGGCAGTGCTGGCCTGCAGCCCTTCCTGCTTTGTCTCCACTTTGCACATATGGCTTCACCCTTTGATAAACATTCCTTTACTTCATATGAGCCTTAGCAAATCCTTGTCCTGTAGATATGCATCCCCCACAGCTGTACAGACAGATAATGAAATAGACTGTGGTGAGTAGATGCTATAATGCAAAACGAAAGTCCAATTAAGACTTGATAAAGAAATATGAAATAAAACACATTAAACAGGACAAAAGAATCAATTTATCATTAAATTCAGTGGTTACTTTTTTTTCATAACTCTCAGCGTTAAAAGCATCAATTACACACATAATTTACTCATTTGCAGTCTGATTCAGAGTTCAAAGCAAAAACTTGCACTACAGAATATGAATTATCCCAGTGATCACAGGAAAAAGAACCAGTACCCTGCAGGTGTCTCCAGGCTGGCTCTGAGAAGTGCTATCAGTGTAGGCTGGGGGAAATTGCATTATGTGCTGTTTGGGAGAAGGAAGTGATTTTGAAGCAGCCTGCCTCTTATCTCAAAGGAAGAGGTAATCTCAAATGGTGCAGAAGGTATGGAGCTGAATTTGGGAAAAGCCATGGAAATGTTTGGGATGAAAAGTAAACCTACAACCTCAAAAGATTTGCCTTTGTGAATGCAGCCAGAGGATGCAAGGCTGGTACAACAAAATGCATCCTTCACTGAGCTTGTGTAAGCAGTTACACACCATGGATAAAAAAAAGAGGGGGAAAACTGTTTGTGGAAGATTTTGGGAAAAGAAGGCACAAGCATGACTCCTCTTTTATTTCAGCTTGCTAACAGTGTCTTAGTTTTATGTTTATCTTCAAACTGTGATGCATGTAGGGTTATTTTAAGCTAACACAGAGAGACATTTCCTTTGTAGACAGTGGTGATCCTTGACCCATGGCATTGAACCATGCTTGCAGGGGCTGCAGGTCCATGATGCTTCACTTCTACCTCCACAGCCTGGAAGAAGAATTGCTGGTGAGCTGCACGTGGTTTGAACATGGTGACAGCAGCCTGTGGGCTACAGACACAAAATCTCATCAGCAGGGCAAGGGAAGAGGGATTTCTGCCAGGAGATAGGGAGCACATCTGAATCCTGAGATGGACAAAGAACAGTGCAACACCTGGTGAAAAACGAGCCTGCAAAGCCATTTCCCTGAATTGGCAGACATATACACAGAAAAAGCACGGAAAGAAATCCTAGTTACCTCTTTCATCTTCCTTCATAACCTGCAGTGTAAGTACCTCTTAAGAAACTAAGGCAGAGAAGTGCTTTGAAAAGATGAACACAGCATCTACTACTTCAGCAGAATCTTCTTTTGAAGCTGTGGCAGTTTGCTCATGTTTGCCTGTGCTCTAAACCTTTTGCACATTGTTCTTAGAGCCAAACATATTTTGTGTTGCAAAGCACGGACACCCATAAACACTGAAAAGAAAATATATGGAGAGAGAACAATGGGTTCTTTAAAGGCATCTTTCATCTTAAACCCGAGAGTTTAAAGTCAATTCCAGCTGTCTTGGATTGCCTCTTGCTTGTATAGAGCCTGTAAATAAAGTGTTAATTCAGAACCCCTAGCTGTGATCAGTAATGGATCACATTTGGTGTTGCACCAAGCTCCAGAGTACTGTCTAAGCCCCAGGGCACTGGGATTTTAGGTGCTACTTTGTACACATGTTTATCTTTTTGTGACTATTTTGCCTGATGGAGGGGACGGCCACTCCTCCAGTAAATTTTTTCATTTTACACTCCTCTACCCTGTTCCCCTTTCTACAGTTGCAATGTAATGTTTCAGTAGAGCAAGGCTTTGCAAATTTGGCTCAATGAGACACAGAGCAAACAGCTTTTCAGAGAGCTTCGACTCAGCTGTCAGAAGGGGCAGTTTGGTCTCAGTGCAAGCAGTACTCACATTCCAAACTGCATTAGAGAAAAGCTGCTGGGTTTTTATGCATTTTTATTATCAGTTCCAGATTAGAAATCGGATGCTAATTTTTTCTTAAAGCCTGTGTTCGGAGTAGAGCTTATTTTCTAAAACAAAACCAGGATTGTGATGTTTTTCTCCCACTAGCTTGCTCTTTTTTTGGTTTGCTTTCTTTTCCTCTTCCTGGCTTTACTCCAAGGACCTTTTCTGCTTTTTGTTACACTCTCAAGATGAAGCACTGGATGGTTACAGCAGTGCTGGTAGCACTGGTACAGGTTTCTCAGAGTTTCCCTGCCTTATACCACCGAGGGTGGTGGAGGCTGTTAAGGGAAGGAGATAGTTGTGGAAAATGCGATTTGGCATTCTGCTCTGAGCCTAAGGACTGTCCAGCCGGGACTGTGCTGGATCGCTGCGGCTGCTGCCTGGAATGTGGGAATGTGGAAGGTCAGATCTGCGACTTGGACCAGGGCAATCATTTTTATGGGCAATGTGGGGATCACCTTGAGTGCAGGTTGGATGCTGATGAAGCAAGGTTTGGGGAAGTCCCTGAACCCCAGTGTGTGTGCAAATCTCAAGAGAGCATCTGTGGACCTGAAGGGAAAACCTATGAAAACATCTGTCAATTCAACAAGGCTTATGCTGGGAAAAGAAACATCAGCATGAAACATAAAGGGCCATGTGAATCAGGTAATGTGTACAGAGGCACTTTGTACTAAACTAAAACTAAACTAAAAAAAGAGCTGATTCTTATCTTCAGATGTGTTACTAGCTACTCCAGTCTAGCTTCATTAAACTAATACTTTTTGTTAAAATTACCATTATTCTGTTATAATACTACTTAGTGCTAAACATGTGGTTCATCATCTGGTACTTAACCTCATACATTATAAGCCTCTATATTAGACGAGTGGATTAAATCTCATGGTGACTAATAAGCCATCTATCTACAGACTGGGTCTGTTCTGAATAACCAGAGTATGATCTCTTTTCTACAGAAGTTAAATGTGTATTTGGGTATCAGTAAACAGATAGGATAGTCTGGGAGGAATGGGCAAATTATTTTTATTATAAGAGGACTGACCTAATTGTAAAGTGGTGATAGTAAAGCAGATCTCATATATATATCTCTCAATATGTATACATCTATCGTATGTATACACACACACAGGTACATGTATGTGTGTGTGTGTGTTTATATGGATGCATGTGTGTAACCACTTGTGAGGATACATGGTAAGCAGTGAAGCAGGGGCAATAGAAGGAGATGGGGTTTAATTAACAGCTCTGTTCTTTTTACCAAAAAGGTCCAAAATAATCCAATTCAGAATCATCATAAAATCTATCTAACCCATGAAATACAAATCCAAATATTAGAACAGAATCAAGCTGAAACAATTTCCCTAAAGGACTCTTACAGTGAACAGTTGTCTCTGCTGATTGTTAGTGGAAGGATTCTTAGGTGGGCTTACAGGGAACTCCTGCTTCCTGCTCATATGCTGTTCCCGTTCTTTGCATTACTACAAGTCATTACTCATGGGCATCTTGCACTTAAGAGACGACTAAAATGAAGATGTGAAGAGGCTTTTGTTTGTTTCTGAATGAGAAGTTACTGTGATTTTTTAACTTAATCAAATATTTTCTCAAATTAAGTAACTAGAAGAGGTCTGTGGGTCACAAATGGGTCACAGTTCTGGGAATCTGAAATTGCAGCTCTGGCAAAGGATTACATATAGGAGTAACTCGGGTACATTTTACCCACTCCTCTCTAGCAGTTTTAGACTGTATGCTGTGGTTTTATATTGAATGAACAATGAATATTGAACACTTAAAAGGAAAAGTGATGAACAGCTAATATCAGGCTTCTTTCCTCTTTCTCTAGCTGCAAGAGAAAGATCCTTTAAAGAATCCTTTATTTGCTATCAGGGTATTAAGCTGTGAAATGAGGCTCATCAGGGAAGGGACATGCACGCCAGCCTGCAGGACAGCTGAAAGCCTGTTAGCCTTGGGAAGGTGTCTTTGTTTGGGATTAAGTAGCCATAGTTCTTGTGGCATAACCACTCCAGCAAGATTTCGGCCAGAAATGCCACTCCCTTAGCGAGTGCCGGTAACTTCGCAGCACCGGCAGCTGCTCAGGCACGCAGGCTTAAAGCAGTGGTCCCCCTAATTAATTTAACAGAAGTGGCCGAGTACGAGAGCCTTTTTAATTTGGAAGTACTACCACTCTTAATTGCTGGTGTCATCCAGCAGGCCCCCAGTCGCCCCGAGGCGCATCACACTGCTGCTCCTCAAGCAGGAGGAAGGAGCTTAGCAGCTCTGCTCTGCATCCAGGCATCACCCCAGCGCTTTCCCGCTGCTATCCTGGCTCCCCAGAAAAGCCGAAGCCTCTCTCCAGGAGTTCAGAGAATTATCCTAACCTCTCAGCTTACTGAATTGCACAGAAGCCTCCGGAAAGCTCACGGCCGTGTCGGTGCTGCGCAGAGTTTAGTTAAGAAAGAGGCTGTGGCAGAGTAAAGTGCCCGGCTGGAGCATGTCCGAGCTGGGCAGAGCCCTGGAGCCTGGACAGGGCGCTGGGCTGGTAGCGACAGGGGTCACAAATGCCCTTCTCCTCCCCCCGAGCTGCCGCTCCCCGCGCTGGCTCGGAAGCTTCAGAGCCCGGCCGGAGCCCGGGGCTCGGAGGAGCTCAGAGGGGCACGGAGGGGCTCAGAGGGGCTCGGAGGGGCACAGCGGGGCACGGAGGGGCACGGAGGGGCACGGAGGGGCTCGGAGGGGCACAGCGGGGCTCAGAGGGGCTCGGAGGGGCACAGCGGGGCACGGAGGGGCTCAGAGGGGCTCGGAGGGGCTCGGAGGGGCACAGCGGGGCTCGGAGGGGCACAGCGGGGCTCCGAGGGGCACGGAGGGGCTCGGAGGGGCACAGCGGGGCTCCGAGGGGCTCAGAGGGGCTCAGAGGGGCTCCGAGGGGCACAGCGGGGCTCGGAGGGGCTCAGAGGGGCACGGAGGGGCTCGGAGGGGCACAGCGGGGCTCGGAGGGGCTCAGAGGGGCTCAGAGGGGCTCCGAGGGGCACAGCGGGGCTCGGAGGGGCTCAGAGGGGCACGGAGGGGCTCGGAGGGGCACAGCGGGGCTCGGAGGGGCTCAGAGGGGCTCAGAGGGGCTGCAGCGGGGCTCAGAGGGGCTCCGAGGGGCTGCAGCGGGGCTCGGAGGGGCTCAGAGGGGCACGGAGGGGCTCGGAGGGGCACAGCGGGGCTCGGAGGGGCACAGCGGGGCTCGGAGGGGCTCCGAGGGGCACAGCGGGGCTCCGAGGGGCTCGGAGGGGCACAGCGGGGCTCGGAGGGGCACAGCGGGGCTCAGAGGGGCACGGAGGGGCTCGGAGGGGCTGCAGCGGGGCTCGGAGGGGCTCAGAGGGGCACGGAGGGGCTCGGAGGGGCACAGCGGGGCTCGGAGGGGCACAGCGGGGCTCGGAGGGGCTCCGAGGGGCACAGCGGGGCTCCGAGGGGCTCGGAGGGGCACAGCGGGGCTCAGAGGGGCTCGGAGGGGCTCAGAGGGGCACGGAGGGGCTCGGAGGGGCTGCAGCGGGGCTCGGAGGGGCACAGCGGGGCTCGGAGGGGCACAGCGGGGCTCGGAGGGGCTCAGAGGGGCACGGAGGGGCTCGGAGGGGCACAGCGGGCACGGCTGTCCCGGGAGCCGCCGGCCCCGCGCTCCAGCCCGGCCGCTCCGGGCGCAGCTGGTGACAAAGGCACCAGGGAACCTGGCTCTGGGAGCAGCGAGCGCTGCAGCACGGGCTGTCCTGACTCCAATTTGCATGCGAAACAAACACTGAGCACTGTGAGGTTTTGGTACCGCGCTATAAATATAACCTTCACTCAGCTCAAAGTACTTTGTTTTGTTTTTCTCTCCTTCAAAGCATC
The DNA here is from genome assembly GCF_965178545.1 of Coloeus monedula. Classification (NCBI taxonomy): domain Eukaryota; kingdom Metazoa; phylum Chordata; class Aves; order Passeriformes; family Corvidae; genus Coloeus; species Coloeus monedula. The sequence goes on along the minus strand of NC_138795.1, from coordinate 18,870,595 downwards.
TGCTGTTTCCTCTTGATGCCAAATGGATTAATTGTATACAGCAATCAATGAATAAATAACAATAAACTCCTTTCATCAGAGGAGTACAGCCTTTCATCTTTCTTCTCTTGCCAGAAAAAGGAGAAGAAAAAGGCCTAGCTAGCTAAAGAAACACGGAAAAAATCCTTGCTTTTCCTGAAAGCTAGTTCTGATCAGTTTATCCAATAATTTAACAAAGTTACTAAGTACATTGATTATATACAGATTCTCCACACTTAAACCATCCCCATTCACATTCAAATATTTCTCGTTGATAATATAATGAACTAGCAAAACAATCCAGCAGTGATTCTCTTTATATTTAGCTGTATCACATGATTTATTTTAAATGTAAATTTTGGACTAAAAACAAATAACCAAACCACAAAATTTTCTGCCATTTCCATCTAGACAGACATAGATTAGAAAAATTAATAATATACAATATGAGAAAAAAAATTCCTATTAATTATGTAATTAATTGGTCTGGAGTGATATTGGGTTGATTGTGAAAGGTAGAACAGTATTTTGACTTCTCCTGGCTTCTGGTTTACATCCTCTGTAACACATAGGGATAATTCATGACTGTCTGGAAAAGGAAAAGATGCAGCTCCTGCCCATTCAGCTCCAGACACTGGGACATCAGAACATTTTCCATAGCTATCAACAAAAATTTACCTACTCCAGGAATCAAAATGACAAGTTACCATAACAGTAAAGCTCTGTTTCTAATCAGTTATGCAAACACACAGATATGAATAGGAGAATTTGTCTGAACACAAAACCTGAAACACTCAAAAATAAAGTTTATAAACTGCTGTTTAAATTGTAGAACATTACTTCAATTTTCTTCCACAAAACAGAGCAAAATGCTGTTGTGAGACTTGCAGTGTTTTATTTCTGAAGGCACTTCGAGTGGATAGTGAATACTGGTGGTGTGTTCAGATTCAGAAAGGGCAGTTTGGTTCGATCAGAACTCCTGCCTGCTGAGAGTTTGGTCTCGGGTGATGCCAGTCCTGGTCAGCCCTGGACTCAGCTGCTGGGACTCAGACCATGCCCAGGCATTTCCGAGCTGTCTGCTGGATTCTCCTCACAGTTAATGGCAAGAGGGGTATTTCCAGTGTGGAGTCCATCCTGGTGTATTGTAGGCAGTGCTGGACAGCTGTGATGAGGATTTGTAATTCAGACCTTTGTGTCCTCCAGGCTCCAGCTGTGTTCCCATGGGTGGCCTCGCTGGGCTGAGCCATGGCTGGGGACAGTGACATAGGCAGGACCCAGTCCTTGGCCACACATCAGTGTGGTCAGGGGATCCACAGGACACCTAACAGCACAACAAAAATACTCACCAGGCAACATCTGCCTATTTGAAAAGTTTTTTATACTGTCTCTATGTGGCAACAATTCAAAGAACTCCTGTGAGTCAGTGTGGACATTTGGTTTCTTTTGTACATTTTAGGCTTAACTACAGTGGATGTATCATTAAAGGGAGTGCAGTTTCAATTAATTTTAAGATTTAAAAGTACGTTTTAATATCAGACCCTCTGTGATCAGTTCATAGGCAAAAAAAAAAAAAAAAGCTCATCCAAGATATTCAGTTAATGCTGATTTGAATACAGGATTTTTGAAATAATAGATTCTGAATGTATAGTTCTCATGAAAGAAAAAGCATTTAAGGATTTAAGTTTCCTAGTTTGAAAAAATCTTACTTTTGACAAGTAGCAACATTATTTAATGAGGCATTTATAAATGGGAAAAATTATAGTTTTCTGTATCATTTGTTTGTAATTAATTTTAATCAGTATGCATTTAATATTTGCTGCACCGACACCAATCCTGAAAAACTGAAAAATGTGTTATAAATTATTGCTTGAAAACAGAGAACAGGCTGTCACAATTTCAAATGCCAAAGCATAAATGATGCACCTATGTATTGATTCAAATATTGCAAGTAAAAATACATTAATTATTTACTTTAAGTTTCTGTTTCCAAGCATCTGGGATCTGCACCAAAAAAAAAAAAAAATCATTAATTAAATACATGCCTAATGGCTCAGAAAATGCATTCTTTTTTGAGCGTCAGTCTGGAAATAGATAGAAAACAGATTTTCATAGCCAAAACATTTCTTGTTGTCGACAAATAGATCAGGGGAAAAAAAGCAGAGATCTCCAAACAGGAAATCTGTGCTAGCAGTAAATCCACTATTTTTGTCTGTGTCGCTGAACATCATCATTCCCTGTTAACACAGGAGATGAGCAGGACGCTCCCGCACGCCCAGAGAGGGATGTGCCCCGCGATCAGGTGTGAAGGCACTGAGGGATGGGCTGTGAAGGCACCGAGGGAGGGATGGGCTGTGAAGGCACTGAGGGATGGGCTGTGAAAGCACCGGGGGATGGATGGGCTGTGAAGGCACCGAGGGATGGATGGGCTGTGAAGGCACCGAGGGATGGGCTGTGAAGGCACCGAGGGATGGATGGGCTGTGAAGGCACCGAGGGATGGGCTGTGAAGGCACCAAGGGATGGATGGGCTGTGAAGGCACCAAGGGATGGGCTGTGAAGGCACCGAGGGATGGGCTGTGAAGGCACCGGGGGATGGATGGGCTGTGAAGGCACCAAGGGATGGGCTGTGAAGGCACCAAGGGATGGATGGGCTGTGAAGGCACCGAGGGATGGATGGGCTGTGAAGGCACCGAGGGATGGGCTGTGAAGGCACCAAGGGATGGGCTGTGAAAGCACCGGGGGATGGATGGGCTGTGAAGGCACCGAGGGATGGATGGGCTGTGAAGGCACCGAGGGATGGATGGGCTGTGAAGGCACCGGGGGATGGATGGGCTGTGAAGGCACCGGGGGATGGGCTGTGAAAGCACCAAGGGATGGATGGGCTGTGAAAGCACCGGGGGATGGATGGGCTGTGGCTCCAGTGCCTCCAAGCCCCCGGGCTGGCTCCCTCTCGTGGCTGCCGGCAGCTTTTGCTTCGGGAAAAGGGGAAAAGGAGAACGCCGAGGTGATCAATAAACACTGCAGGGGGTAACGGTAAGAGAACACGAGGAAACAAGAAAGTGGAAGCGTTAACAGGTATAATAAGTAGAACATGAAACCTCATAGAAATAATTGGATTTCAATCCCTTTCATTCCTAACACGAATATTGAATGACATCAGGAGCAATTGAGGATAAATGTAAAATGCATTAAAACTGATATTCTGTAACTTGTGACTTCCATGGGTATCAGTGCAGGACAATGGTTTAGCAGCTTCAAGGCAATGATGTACTCAGAAAACAAACCTGACAAGCCAGCAACGGCAGTATTTTAGCTTTTAGCTAACCAAAATGTAACACATTCAGAGCTATCATACAATCAAATCACTCTGTGACTTGTGTGCTACAGAATTTCTTGTGCTTTCCTCTGAAGCCCGGGTCGGGTACTGGCACCTCTGTTGGGGGGCCCTGAGCCTGGTCCACGATGACGGCTCAGGGGGCAAAATTAAGCCCTTAATTTCAGCTCAGGTTCCACGATCCTCTGCAAGGGGAACAACAGACTTGAATAAGAATTTTTAGAAAGCACAGACACAAGGTTTTCTGAGATGTAAAAGATGTTTGGAATCACGTGGCTCTTCACAGTGTGTGAGAGGCAAAAGGCGAATGCGAGCTGATGGTATCATGCGAAGCAGGGATTGACGTTACTTGCTTCTGTGTTTGTGTTCTTTTGTCCACTGTCTTCTAAAGCACCGCTGTCTGTTCGTTGCAGCTCCTGTTATTTCTATGCCACCTCAGGATGCCCAGAATTACACTGGCAATGATGTCATTTTTGGCTGTGAGGTGTCAGCCTATCCTATGCCACAGCTTGAATGGAAAAAAAAGGGGAATAAAATGTTTCTGCCAGGAGATGACACCCACGTCTCAGTTCAGGTAAAACTTGAATTTACTATTGCATAGGGTTTGCGAAGAGGAGCAGGTGCTTAATCTGGGCTGCTGCAGGGAAAGAAAAGATGGAAGAATTTCTTTATGTAGGTCTGATACTGAAAAAACTGAGCTGAAAGAAGGAACATTCTGGGAAGGATGGCTGTTTGCAGCACTTCTACTACTCTTGATGCAGGAAGCTCAGTTCTGACAGGTATTTAAAGTTCCCCTTTGCAAGATGCTGTTCCTGGAGACCTGTTATTTGGGTTCTGTCCCCGAGGCATTCACCAGGAAAGCAAAGAATCTTATTCATTTTATGGAAGCCATGGTGCTTTAATCTAAGGGGAAAGAGTAGAATGGCATTAGTAGGGGCTTCAAGCAAATCCAGAAATAGGCTGAAAGTTTGAGCTGAAATCAAATAAATCGAAATGTTAACTCTTTTAAATGGAAATAAAATTCTGGGGAGATGAGTAAATGATGCCAGCTGTCCAGGCAGCCTGCAGGAAGGCTGAAGCCTTTGCTAAGGCCTTCTGCAAGACTTCTCCTATGGACAGAGAACACGAGCAGAGACCATGCAGTGAAATGCATGGCAAATTTCTGGATACAGCCCAAAACCAGCCAGATCCAGTGGACATGGAGCACAAAATGAACAAAAAGGCAGGGAGAATAAACACAGAAAAAGCTAATTAAAGTGCCAAAAATACCAAAGTACTAAAAGTCTAAGTTATTTAGAAGCTTTTCCAGAGGAAACATGAACGTAGGTGGGATTAGTGGACTAACAGTTGCTGAGTGACAATGATGCAAGGAACCACATGCAAATACTGGTAACCTCAGAGGCCAAGCTGACTCCCTGTTCACCCATGCTCTCAGCACGAGAGCATCTCTGTTAATATTTCTTAAGGTGTTCGAGTTATTTGTTTGGAAAAGAAAGCTCACCCCTTTAGGAGGCTTTAGTCCAAGCCAGTTGAAACTGATTGTCATGAAGTGTGAAAGTTCCCATGGAATGTCATGCCAATCCATAAAACCTGGTTGCTGAGTGTCAGCTTGGTCAGGCCCCCTTGGCACTAACAGCTCACCCAGACTCACTCTCCGTCTCATCCTAAAGAAATTGCTGAGCTTGAGCATAGGTGGCAGTGCTTTGAAGGAGCAGCAGCTGGTTCAGGGACAAGAGACAGGAGGAGCTCTGGAAACAGTGGCGTGAAGAGGAACAGGAATGAGAGCACTGCACAGGGCAATGAAGCTGAAAGGGCAGAGATGGGAAAGCAGGAACTCAGAGGTGCAGAGCAGTAGGAAGGTAAAACATAGAGCAGCAGGAATAAGCAGAATCAAAGCCTGTTTGCATTAAAAAAAAGCAAAGGTTTTAATGATATTTAATCCATCCACAATTATTTTGATAAATATCATGGTGTCTCCTAGCTACTTAATTTCAACCATTTCTTTCCTTCTCAAAGGAAAGAGGTGGGCCTCAGAAGTATGGTGTGACAGGCTGGCTGCAGATTCAAGGCCTCAAAAAATCAGATGAAGGCATTTACATCTGCCACACCAAAAATAAGTATGGTGCAACATATGCCTCTGCAAGACTGAAAGTCATTGATGGTAATTTTTTTTTATTTGAATGTAAAAAATATAAAAATGAATACAAGCAGAATGCAAAGGATGGGGTCAGAATGCAAATGAAGCATAGGGCAAATTACCCAAAGCTGCCCGTATTTTTACTCTTCTGAGTGCTTTTATTTTACTGTACCCCCTAACGGGTTTATACAGTATTATTTTGCTGCGAATTATACCAGCTTCCAGAAAACAGAAAACCGTGGGTTGGAGCCATACAGCTGACACACATTATTCCACTGTCCTTATCCTAGAGAAGTCCTTTGATGTTAGTAGGACTCAGCTGGTGTAACTGAGGGAGTCTTTGAACCGTGGCAGGTCTGCTTAGCTGTTTATTTTTCAAAAAACTAGGAAGGAAACTGTTGTTACTCCTTAATGAGAGTGGTTCGAAAGATGTAAGAAATAGCTTTGCAGTTGTTTTGCATTGTGCCCAGACCTGCAGAATAATATCCTTCTTCCTCTATGGAGAACTATTTTTCCTGGCAAATCCAGGATAAAGATGCATTGTCATATTTACCTCCTGGTCTAGAGGAGTTTGTCACTCACCTCGTTTCTACAAGTGGCTTTTAAAGCTTCGTTTTCTCTGGCAATATTTGCAGATGCACAGCAGCTGCAGAGGACCGATGTCATAGCTTACTAGTATTAGGAATTAAATGCATTTTCAACATGTCCTCAGCACAGGAAAGATGTGGACATGTTAGAGTGGGTCCAGAGAAGGCCACGAAGATGCTCCAAGTGCTGGAGCACCTCTGCTCTGGAGACAGGTTGAGCAAGCTGCTGGTGTTAAGCCTGGGGAAGAGAAGGCTCTGGGGAGATCCCAGAGCCCCTTCCAATCCCTAAAGTGGGCTTACTGGAAGGAGGGAGAGGGACTTTTTATACAGGCAGATAGTGGTTGGGCAAGGGAGAATAGTTTTGAACTAAAATGGGAGAGATTTAGATTAGATGTGAGGAAGAAATTCTTTACTCAGAGCGTGGTGAAGCACTGACACAGGTTTGTTAAAGAAGCTGTGACTGCCCCATCCCTGAACTGTCCAAGGCCAGGCTGGACGGGGCTTGGAGAAACCTGGGATAGTGGAAGTGTCCCTGCCCATGGCAGGGGGGTGGAACAAGATGATCTTTAAGGTCCATTTCAAACCAATCTATTCTGGGATGCCATGATTCTATATAGAAATTTGACCTTCAGTGGTATGAGGTCAAACCATTGGATAAAACCCCTGTCCTTTTCATAAATAACAAGGATTCAGAAACTCTGAGCTTGCTGTACAAATCCAAACCCATACCTTCCTCTTTATTCCTATCTTCAACTAATTTAATCTGGATTCAATTACATCTTGCAGACCCATCTCCTGCATTTGCATTTACTGCTGGCAGCAGAAGCGCAAGCTACAGCATTGAATACGAGGAGTATTATGACAATTCTGATGAGGAAGATGATGAAGAATATGAGTCTGGGGACTACGATAATGAAAACAACTCTGAATAATAGTTTTTATACATCTATTGTCCAAATCCTTTCACACCATTATATTTACCAGTAGTCTCTGTTCTGTAAATGGCTCCTCTGATAACACACACACTCACTTGTGTATCCCCCTTCCTGAAACGCAGCTTTGGATGAAGTACACCGTGCTACTTACCAGAAATAAGAACAGTTGTAACACCATATATTTAGACTATTAAATAAAATTCCTCAACATGCACCTTTCTAGTAAGTATGCCAAAGGGATCAAATTTTATATTAATTTTTAACTTACCTTATAATTTCTTTCACACATTCTAATTTGTCTACAAAAAATGTCAATATTCAACAAAACTTTTACTTTGAATCAATTTTCTTTTTGTCTGTAAAGTACTGAGAAATATCAAGAGATTTTTCACATGGCAACAAGCCTAAGTAAGTATGGAGGTTGCAAAATAGTCTTTAATCTCTTTAGTTCATGTTTTCTCATAAGTTTCAGCAGGATTTTTCTTCTCATTTGAAATTTTCCATGGTGAGTCTCATCAAAAATGAATTATCTGTCTTTTGGGGGATGATTTTGTTTACTTTTAATAGATACATGAAGCAATCAAGGTCTAAAGCCAGTAAGTGCTGCTTTACTGTCAATACTCAAAAATAGCCAGAAGAGATTCTTTGTGCGTTCAAACATTTGAGCACATCTTGGACTCCTTCTTCTAACAGCTCCTGCATTACTCCTCACAGCGCTGGCTCCTTCCCACCAGCCTGGGAGTGGTTCAGGGTTTGGGATCATAATCTTCCCCCTGAACAGGATGCTGGTTGGTGGGCATTTCTGCAGTTTAAAGGCGGCAGCTGCTCTGTAACTCAGTGCATGCCCTTCAAACACACAGAGATTGCACTCCAGAGCCAGGATCTATCCTTTGTCTGGGGCTGTGCACGAGCTGTCCCTATCCCCAACCCATCAGCAGTGCCAAGCTGCTGAAAGGGCAGAAAACCACCAGAACACATGCACCTTGTGCAAACTGATCCATGAACCAGACAGCAAAGGAGATGGAGCCAAAACCACACTTCCAAGGGTTGAGTGAGCACCCTGAGAAATTTCTCCAATTGCTTTTGTTAACTAATTACATGAAGGCTGGCTCGGCATTAATGGGAAATGGAAAACACCAACCCTGCACTTACACCTCTGTTCCCATTGGCTGAGGACAGATGAATAGCAGTAAAATACTGAACGACATTAGGGACTAAGGAAGCAGAAGTTCAGGCATCTGCAGGGAAAGCCTTCGTGTCCTCAGCCTCCTTGGGCCAGGGCACAGGCCCAGGCAGTGGTCCCTGCACACACCAAGGTGGCTGTGAGCTGAGTTCATGGTGACAGGGAAGCATCTTCACAGGGCAATTTTACTGTACCCATACACACACTGTGTAGAATTTTTAATGCATATACAGTACATCACAAATTCTTCTTTTAATGTGCTATTTGTGCCTTTTTTTGCTATTAGAAAGATTTTTCTTTTCAATTTGAATTACATTAAGAAATTGGCTATAGACTGTGTTTGCCCTGAGGTATTATTGACCTCTGTCCAGCAAACAACCAAAGAATAATTTATTTCATTTCAGGCTTCATGGGGTATTGTCAGCTTCTGAGAAGAAAGTGTGTCATTGTGTTATTGAAAATGATTAATTAGTTTTAATTAGGAATAGGAAGTGGCTTCATTTTTAACTACTGGTTTTGTTTTTATGGACTCTTCCTGGTCTTCTTAGTGATATGTTAATAACCTTTTTTGCTTGTCCACTATATATTAAATTAAACATAAAATTATCTGATAGAAATCACTGATTATTTTTTATGGAACTATTTAATATGCAGACCTATGCACAAGATCAATTGTGATCTGCATAGCAAATTAATGAATTAGATTACTAAAGTAATCACTAAATGGTGGCAATATATATTGGCATAGTATAGTACACAGCACAGAAAATAATCTTGAAATCATTAGCCATAGAAAGAAATTAGAATTCTTCAGGGCCTTTTGTTGCTGTTGATGTAAAATGAAAAACAGAAGGAAAAGAATGTTTGAATGAGAAAATGTGCAGCAGAACTCTAGCAAATACCAGTCTGTGAGTGTTTAGCCTGATGGAGTATGTCTGTTTAAGAAAAGCTCACATTCCCAGAACAAAGAATTCTAAATTAAATATGTTGCATTTCTCTCCGTATGTATTTTTTATATATATTTAAGTTCTTGTAAATTATTAGCCATTCCTTTCAGTAAGAAAACTGCATTTTAGGAAAAATCCCAGTGTTATGCAAAAAAAAAAAGGAACACTGGCACCTTGAACAATTCCTAGTTTCTTTTTTGTGGGAGGGGACAAAACCATCTGGTTTTGTTTATATACTTCAACAAGCATTTAATGTTAAATTTTAAAAAGCATGGAGGAGATTCAGTCCTCTCTGAGCTGCGTGGCAAACAAATGGATCTCATTGTGAATGCATTGCCTGTAGCAACAGATCTGTTCACGTAACCCAAAGGAACAGCAATTCAAGAAGAGAGGTTTATTCCACCTAGAAGGAAATGAGCCAGGGTTGAGCTGAAAACTATGCATTAGTCCTGGTACTGTATTTTCCAAGGCAGACCTAAACCCTCCTTTAATTGAGCTTCCACAGAAGACTGTAAGAATTTTGTTGCAAGTCTGAATTTCATGGCACAGCTTCCTCCTGCCACACAAGCATCTTCACTGTGCCATTTCCCCCTCCCATGTAAGGGAATTGTATAGAAGTTGCTACAGAAATTACACTACTTAGTGCAGTAGGTCCTTTGGGCGAGGACCCTGACATAGGCTGGGGTGCTTTCACAATCTAACATTATTACTTGCTGTGTTCAAGTTTTGTCAGGTATTAGTCTAGGAATCCATTAATTCTTTAGCTGGACCAGTTTTTTTTCCCCTTAAAATAACCAGGATATAGTTGAAAGGAATCAGATATAGGAAGGCAATTTCCTGCGTTCCAGAGATTAAAATGATTCAAGTGATGGTTAAATGAGGCGCAATGCCAGGGGTGCCCTGTGCAGCTGAGCACAGTGTGCGCTCCCTGCCTGCCCCGTGGCACAGCTTTGTGCTCTCCCCTTCTGTCCGTGCTCAGCCGTCACCATGGACAAGAGACCCAGGCCGGGGGGACAGATGTTTCTGGCCAGGAACAAACACTCTCCAGACAAGCTGGCAATTGGCTCATTCTGCAGAAACTCCAGCTCTCACTCACACTTAGGTACATGCTCTGTCCACAGACTCTGCTGGTGAACTATTTATTTATTTGTTTGTTTATTAACCCAATTTCCATAATTTTGCTTCAGACTAATACTTAATGAAGGTATTTTGTATAAAAGCATATGGTTCAGTGATTCAACTGTGATAGTTCATGTGCAAAGAAACCACTCTTCCTACCCTGACTAAATTGTCCTAATAATTGTTTCTCGACCTCACTGCTGAGGACGAATCCAGCAAATACACCCAATCCATGTTTTCCTTCCAGGTCTAAACCAGTTTCCATTTTCCAGAGACATTCTACCAGTGTAGTCCCCTTCTTTGGGGCTACCAGGCTTCACATGGGAATTTTTGAAACGTGGGCAATAAAGCATCAGGGAAACATGAATAATTTTACACCAACTGCTCCGCCCGTTTATCACCGTGAGGCGGACCCCACGCTGGTCCGGGCGGAGCTGGCACCGCGCACCGCCCGCGTCCGCTCCTCCTCCGCCCGTGTCCGCCCGTGTCCGCTCCTCCTCCGCCGGCGTCCGCACCGCCCCGCCCGTGTCCGCCCGTGTCCGCTCCTCCTCCGCCCGTGTCCGCCCCTCCTCCGCCCGTGTCCGCTCCTCCTCCGCCCGCGTCCGCTCCTCCTCCGCCCGTATCCGCACCGCCCCGCCCGTGTCCGCCCGTATCCGCTCCTCCTCCGCCCGTATCCGCTCCTCCTCCGCCCGTGTCCGCTCCTCCTCCGCCCGTGTCCGCACCGCCCCCGCCCGTGTCCGCACCGCCCCCGCCCGTGTCCGCCCGCGTCCGCCCGTGTCCGCACCGCCCCCGCCCGTGTCCGCACCGCCCCCGCCCGTGTCCGCACCGCCCCCGCCCGTGTCCGCCCGTGTCCGCTCCTCCTCCGCCCGCGTCCGCTCCTCCTCCGCCCCCGGTCCGCCCCGCCCGCCCCCGCCCGTCCGCACACCGCGCCCCGCGCACTCCGCGCCCCCGCCCGGCCCCGGCGCTGCCGCCGTCCCCCCCGGACCCGCCGCCTCTCGGAAGGATGCGCTGCGCGTCCAGGTGGGTGCGCCCGGCGGGACCTCGCCTGGTCGCTGGGGCGCGGCCGTGCGGTGCCGTCCGTGGGGACGGGCCGAGAGCTCGGGGGGAGGAGGGAGGGCGGTGCTGAGGTGCGCGGTGGAGCGCTCAGGTGGTGCGGGCGGGACCCGTGGGATGCGCAGGGCCGGCCGGGCTGAGGGGGGAAAAGGTGCCCGGGAGTCGCCCTGTGCGCGGAGCTGCGGCGGTGCCGGGGCCAGCGGAGCCGAGCCGGCGGCCCCGCTGTGCTGCGGGAGGGCGGGACAGCGATGCTGTGCGGGGCCGGGACCGGCGGCGCTCCAGAGCTCCCCTCGCTCTGCTCCCCTCGCTCTGCTCCCCTCGCTCTGCTCCCCTCGCTCTGCTCCCGGCATCCGCGCTGGCATCACGGCGGCTCCACGGCGGGGGGACGGAGCCGCACCTACTCCGCGGTGCCGCTGCTCTCTGAAGGCAGTGCTGGGCTCCTGCACCGCTTCTTCTCCGAAAACCAGATGCAGCCCCGCTTCAGAACTTGTCCGAGATGAACATCAGCCACTGAAACGGCCTCGAACAAGGGGGGAAGGAAGGGGGAGGCGGGAAAGGGCTTCGGGAGACACCCACTGAGGTGTCAGGCGTGTGCTCGGCATCCCTTGTGGCTTCGCACCACTGCTGGCAGCACGGCTGTGGCAGCGTTAGCGAGGCCATTTTTGGCATTTATTTGAACATTTATTTTTTGAGTACCGGGCATGGCACATAAAAGGATCACTAAATTTTCTTTTTTCCTCAACTGTGACAATTCAGCAGTTACGCCTGGCAAGTTCCTCTTGGGTAGAGCTGGTGGAACTTTCATAATAGAGTATTTTCAGTCAGCAAATGTTAATTAAAATCAAAACGTTTCTGGGAATTTTTCTATGTCAGCAAAGCTTCGATTGGGAACCTCCCTGGTTTCCTGCCAGTTTGCTTTGCTCCTTGTCTGCCTGCCTGGTGGGTTGCTGCAGAGCTGGGCCTCCAGCATTTCTGGTTCTTGGTACTTGGACAGGCTACTAGGAGATCTGCCCAGGACTTCAGGGAGCTGGAGAGGTGGGACTAGAAGTATCCGAAGAATTCTGTTCAGCTTATTCTTGAGTATTATGAAAACATGACAAGTGGGGAAAAAAAATTCCTAATATCTAATGTTTTCCATTAGCATGTAAATCTGTTTCTTGAAGAAGTTCCCCTTCTTTGTGATCAAAAATGCCACATCTTGTTCAGGTTTGTTTCTACTCCCAACTCATTTAAAGCAGCCAGCATCTCTCTGACTGTAGGATCATCTCCGTTGACACAATTGTATTCTTAGGAATCACCTTTCAGCTGTTGATAAGGGTTTGAGTGAAGGAGGTATCTGAAGGCATCAGTTTCACATGTTTTGTCTCACAATAAAAACAGTATTGTGACAGTCTTGTGTTTTCTTAAAGAAAATAGATATCTAATCTAGAGAGCTAATTTTTTTTTTCTCCTTGATTTCTCTGAACTTTTTCAGCTTCTAGGCAGGGAGGAATTTTAGCTCTTCTCTTACCACTACAGCTTCTAAATTGCACTGTCTGTCACTCATATTTGCCTCAACAGATGCAGGCAAAGCTGATTTTTTTTCTGAGTGTGGTAATTTGATGAGTCTTAAAATTAAATTTGCCAGAAGTTTTTCCAGGCTTCAGAGCCCAAATTTCACATTTTTCTGTCTTTTCATCTCTCTTTAGAAAAGCTTTGGGCTTCTCATCTGAAGGCTGAGAAAAACAAGTGGATGGAACCATAGTAAAAGATACTTTGGTAGCTGAGAGAATCAGAAATAGCAGTTTAATTTCTAGAGTTATTTTGGCTTCTTGTTACAGGAAGCCTCCTTTTTTTTTTGGAATTTAAAAGTGACACAACTTAGTATAGGAAAGCTTAGTATAGGTAACAGTTAATGTTTCTGCTACAGCATCTAGAATTATAAATAAAGAAATCTTACATGGCCGAGAAGTCGTTGTGGGTGTTTCAGTCCTGTTGTTTCCTTGACAGAGTCTGGCAGAACCAGAAGTCCTTTGTAAGCACCTGGATGAAGGAACTGATCCAGCACAGGAGTGCAAGCTGAGAAGGTCCTCTTGGAGCTTGTCAAGAGCCCTGGCTGCCTCAGCCAATGCCAGCTTCTCCTGGAACAAGGAACACTCAGTGTCTGGGGGATGTGTTATCCATAAAGGTCATCGTGCTCATGGAAGCTCATGTGGATTTCTCAGTCATGGGGCATTACCAGGTCAGGACAATAAAGGCAAAATGCTTTTCTCTTTTTTTACCTAAATGATTCTAGATATTTTTTCGTTTGCAGCTGGTCTTTGTGGAAGTGATGACACCATGCACCGGAAATGTCAGGCACAAAACAGGAAAGCATCTTAGCTGTGAGTGCTTTCAGAAGGGTTATAAACAGGGGCTGTGTCATCTGTAGAGCAGGGTCAGGACACAGTGGGGTATGACCTTGTGGCTGAACATCATTTTATTCTCATTCCTAGCTATTAAACAGCCATCATCCCATCAAAAGGGATGATACTTTTAGGTCTTCTCCTTTTTACTCCTGTTTTGTAATTTATGTTTACCTATGATGAAACAAAGATACTACTAAAATACACCTTTTATAAAATGTTGGTATACTTAATAAAACCTGATCACCAGTCTGGTTTACTGATTACTTTTCCAGCTTTGACTCATTTTCCCTGCCCTTAATTCACTTATTTTTTAATAATACCTTTCAATGTGTTTTTGTAGACATCCTATGAGCAGTTTCTGCCAGCAGTGTGCCTGTCTAAGCTTTCAGCAGGGCATCTCCACTGCCCCTTGAACAGCACTGGCACTCATAAGTGATGTCAGTTGTTAAAATGTCACAGTGTGGGGGGGAGCAGAAGCTCCCATGTAAGCACAGTAACCAGTGAGTGGGTAGTCTGGTTTGTCCTTTAGTTCTACTCTCCATTTACCAGTTCTGGTTTTCATAAGGTTGTCATTGAGCGAGAGTGAGCATAAAGGGGATTCTGAGATCTTCCATCATTTCTCTGCAATTAACTCACAAATAACGTTTCATATTTTCAAAATTAAAATAGATGTTGGCTCAGATTACTTCATCTTTTAAAAAAACCTTAATTTTTTCAAAGTAGACTCTGTTTTTATCCCATAAGATGCTAGAGGCATTCAGTTCATGTTTGTAAAGGAAAAAAAATTGCAGATATTTCTAATACAGTGCCAGTCACATATCACATTGCTCATGTTCAGCTCTTAACATTTATAAAAGTCATGCCAGAGCAGCTTCTGATTTGCAGGACTAAGAGCCTACATAGTTTTCCTTACTTTTTAGGATCTGTGTTAGAGCCATTGCTAGATCCTAAAAGCATGAGCAAATGTGTGATAGGTCTTTATTAGTGTCGAAAGGCTTTGTCCCAAAAGCCTATGATTCAATTTGGATTTTTAGAAACTTTGCACTGTTGTGGACAGTAGTAGCCTGAAACACCTCACTGAGAATCCACTGCTTCTGATGAAGGATTTCAGCATTCTTTCAGGTGAAAATTAACTTGAATCAACTTGAATTTTAAATGTTTCAGCAGCTTTTGAAGCAGCCGAACTTCCTTCCAGTTAAGCAGAATTTCTACCACTGCAGTGTCCATTACCCAGTGGGATGATGAAGGTTGGATTGAAAACATTCATAGGGACACTTGCTGTAAAAAATTGAATATAGTTGACTGTGAGAGCTGCTGTTCCATAGTGAAATAATCAGTGGCCAGTGTATGGGACCAGAATGAATAATTACTGTTTTACCTGCCAGTGTTCTCTGAATTCAAAAACTGCAGTCATGTGTCCTAGAATAATGACTGTGTATGTAATGTACTTTGTGTTACTAAATGTTTAGCTCTATTTAATGATTTAATGTTAATTATTGTACTAACCGTAATAATTATTGAAAAAAAATCCATGGCTTAAGTTTCTATTAGGACTGTTAACTCATATTCTTTACAGAAAACTTGTGTCGTCAGTCTTAAAATGCTTCATTACAGGAAATTACATTCTGAACTATGTAGCTTCTTGACCCAAACTGGTTCCTTTGTCATCAAGCTCTTATTCATGTCATTGCTAAAATCACAAAATTAGGATGGCTTGATGTGCTGAAAAATCAGCTCACCTTCAGAGACATCATGGGTGATGTAAAAAAACCCTTGGAGGTAGGAAAGAATTGTTCTGCCATTTTTGTTTTGGCTTGGTTTTTTGTTTGGACCTCTTCATTTATAGTTATTGTCATGTTTTGTTCCTTGGTTTGATACTTGGGTGGAAAAAGTGGGAAGTGCATTGCTTGAAACAGATTGCCCCATGGGGAAGGACCAGGGTGGGTTTGCTGCTTGTGTGAGGTTGTGGGGTCTGATGTCTCACAGAACTCATAGTGCTGTCATGGTTTTTTCTTGGTTTTCTTTTTCAGAGCACTCCTTTATAGTGTGGTTGTAAAATAGCAGCCCTTGTCAAAACATTCTGTTTAATGCCTTCATTTTTCTTCAGCTCATATAGAAACACATTTCTATTGCGTGTCTGCGTGAAGGTTCAGCCTTTCCCAACTTATGTTTTGAGAAAAAACAATGGGAAAATTAAAGCTATTTGGCAATTTACTTGCAGGATCATCCATTGTGTGTGCATGTGTTGGTGATCCTGGTAATTCAGCAGGGAAGCACAAAGTTAGCAGTTTTTGTTTCTTGCCAGTGAGGGTTTCATTTGCTTTTCAGTCTTACTTTGTAATACTGTTCAAGTTAATGTACTTTCTGAGTTACTTTGGGAATGTCTAATAAAAGATAAGTTGCAATAATCTGTTTATTAAAAACAAACTCAAGTACACTTCACCATTTTGCAGTTATTTTTATGAATGTACTGTAATTGTAGTTTGCATTTATTATTAAAATGATTGCAGTGTGACTCTTCAGTGTGCAGCTCATTAAAAACAGGGATTTAAATACAAAATACAGTTTCTTATGAGATTTCTTTAGTTAAATTAAGAATTTCTGCAGAAAAGAAAATTAAGCCATAGATCTAGTGAATTGAATTTTATATAACAATTGAAGAAATAATCCCTAAACAATACTAATAGATGTAATAATTAGCATATGGTAGTTTCAAATACATATGCATTAGCATTCTAGATTGAGGTTCATCCAGTGTGAATTTGAGTGTGATTTATAATTGGGAAAGGGATTAGCAGCCAGGTCTGCAGTTCTTTTCCCAGCTCCTTCATAATTCCCCACACAGCCCTTCACGCCTGTGATGAAGGGGAGGTTGCATTTTCCATTTTTGCATGTTTGTGTGATCTAAGGAGCATTCCAATGGACTGTTTACAGAATTTGAAATGTAAAAGGCAGATAAGGCAGCAGCATAACTTTTGCCTGAGAGCTCCCCCAAATTGTCTCCTCATGTGGTTTGGTACGAGTGACAGTACAAAATAGATGACAGTGAGTGATCTTCAGAGTTGTAGAAATGAGTGCGATTGCAACAAATAGCAGGAAAATATTGACAAGGATGACTTGGTGGTTTGGACACCAGGGGAGCTGAGGCTGCAAACTGCAGCTGTAAAATACACCAAGATCTTCCTCTGATTAAATGGCAAGGCCTAATTGCAGTTGGTTTTAGTTGTTTTAACAAGGAGCAGATTTAATTTTTCTGTAAAAGCTTCGTAGCAGCTCAGTGAAGACAGTTAATTTTTATTAATTAATTGCACAATTCTGCATTGTATTTGATTTTGAAACATTCCAAGGTTCTTAAGCCTTGATGATTAGATTGTACCCTCACATGGAAGTATTGAATCCTCCTTCATCGCTTTTTAGACACAAGTTCTCAGTGATGGAATGTATCATTCAGTTCAAACCAATGCTTTGTAAACTACTGTGGAGGGAAGAGGATTAGTGTTTTTGATAGGTAGCATTACAAAACTTTGTATTTTTGATAGTGCCCTCTGATCTTTTTCATCCATGCACAGCTTAATTTTTTCTAATGGTTTGAATTTCATGCAGCTTGCCTTTGAAGTGCTAGAATACTGAACAGACCTCTGAGAAAAGTGTAGCGATGAATTTCTAGACTGCAATTCCTTGGAGTCTGTTTTCAGATGGGTTTTTGTTATCAGACAAAATTTATGATGAGAAGTTTTTCTCACAGATAATTAGGGAGTTTGAAGCTCTGGTTCCATTAATGTTGATAGAATTTGGCATGAAAGCCTTCTAAACTGCTTAGGAAGTTTTATCCTAACAATTCCTCTTCATTCTAGAAATGCTGGAGAATATTAAATGCAATCTGATTCTAGCAATGCTGGAAAATGGCAACTATAAGCCCTGAGGTTTGAGCAGTCCTGTCTTTTTCCCCCCATAGGGCACTGTGGACCATTGTGTAACAGGAGTGATTCTCTCAGAGCTGACTCAGGAAATGGATCTGGTAAGCATGGTTTGTTTATTCCTTCTGCAGGGGATGCTGGTAAAGCCTTTCATACAAATGGCTGGAGAAATATTTCTTAGACATGAAGGGATTAAAACACCTTCCTTCCAAAATCCACGTAGACACAAGAAATTCTTAGTGCAGGGACTCCACCAGTACCACATACAGATCTTTCTTTCATCAAAGTCACAGAACTCGTAAAGCAAAGTGAGCAATCAGTTGTGTTTCTGTTAATGACTTTCTTTTGCCTACATCTTAACCTGAGGCAGTGCCTCAGACCTGTCCATCCAGAAAGAGGAGCAACCTTGAAGGAAAAAAAGGAGGCATGTCAGGAACTTGATGAGATCTGCATTTAGTGCTGGGTCATAATTTTCATTTCTGGTGTCAAATAATTAATCTGCAAGATATCCATCTAGTTTTAGCAAGGAAGGAACATTGTTTATTCTGTCCTTACATTTCTTTGGTTGATTATTCAAGACCTTCAGCAAAGCACTGTAAAAGAGCTGCCCCATTTTGTGACACCTCTCTGAAGGACATGCTCATGTGCTCTTTTGAAGGAGGTGAAGCTTTTCATGATTGAACCTAAATTGCTCACATCATAATTGTCCCTTAATTTTTTCTGACTTGATGAATTCTGTGCTTAAATGGATTACAGGGTAATTCATCTGGTCTGCAACTACTTTTGTCTCTCATATGTTGTGAGGTTTGTCTGAATGACATCATATGGATTTCCAGAAAGAAATATATCTGGAATATATCTTTATAATGCCAACTTTAGTATAGGAAGCTATTTTTAGAAATATTTCAGTGTCTATAATACACTGAAAAATACACTCAACTATAAATGTGGAATCACTAAAATAATTAGGAGAGTTTAAAGGTTAAGAAAAGGCTCGTGGCAGAACAGGTGATGCCTGTACAAGACATGCAGAAATTCAAATTTCAAGCTGAATTAATAATTCAGTGTCAATTCTGGCATGATGCAACAGTAATTATCAGGGTAATGAGGCATCTAATGACACACAGTTGATATTAGTTTCTATCACCTGAATTGAAAAACTTGTTAATAAACTTGAGATGTGACTTTGAATCTAAATAGGGAGCAGATGAACTAGTTAAAGTTGTTGCATTTGCATTTATTTTATTGCTTTTCTAGGCAAAATTATGTTGGTTTTCTTTGTAATGTTCACGAACTGTGTCAATGATTAATGAGTTATGTTTTCAGTGCTTTTATATTGTAACCTTGAGGTAGTAATTGCTTTCAAGGTAAATGTTACTTAAATTACCATAGTTACAGAATGATCAATAAAATATTCTTACTCACAGGATGTTGAGTATAGACTTCCAAATCCCAGCAGCTTGTTCTGCTTGCGAAGTACATTTCATTCTGACACCACAGGGGTTGTAAAGCAGTACAGCCCCTGACAGCTGTGTTTATACAGATGTTGTAGAGAGCTCCATTCAGACTGTTCCATTCCTTGTTCCTCAATGCCAGGTTTTCCTGGAGATACCAAAGGAACAGAGTGAGGGCAGATTGTGAAACTCCTGCTGTTCAGCAGCCTGGACACCACACTGAGAATAACCCACTGCTGGGTACTTTGTACCCGTGGGATGTACAGGCCATAGGTCCCACGCTGCCCTGGAGTGACTGAACCCCACGGGACATTACAGTTTAGTTCTTGCAGTGAACGGTAGCACTGTCTTACCAAACGGTATCAGTGACATGGGGAGTTTTACCTAGAAGTATTTTATGCAAAGGGATTATTTCACCAGCTTTTTATTATAATTTTATTATAATTATTTATAAGCCTGGGAGCTTTAGCTTGATGTGGAGGATGTCTCTGAGGTGGAAATAATGATTTTCCCCTTCCCTTTAAGGACATAGTCTATCTTTTGTTGTTGAGGGATTTGTTTTTCTCTTAGGATGTGTTCCCTTGCTGTGCACTTTGCAGCTTTATATCCAAACATGTTCCTTTTCATAATTATTTTTTAAAAGATGTTCTTTGCAGGTGACCCAACAAGATTTCTTTTCTCCTTAGCTCTTGGCAAAACCTTTAAACCCTCAGGACCAACAGCAGCAAACCTAGTGACTTTTGAAGCAACTTTTGAAGCTTGTACTGAACTGTCTTAATTTGGATTTCACTGGGAATTCAGCTGATGAATCTGCAGATGAGCTGTGCACTGTGCAAATTCCAACCAGCTGGACAGCAAGTAAGAAAGCATCATTATCGTTTGTAACCTGAGCAGTGGACCCAGTGCACCTGGTGGATTGTGTAACTTCTTTTGTCACAACACTTGGCAATTACAGATAATTCCTAATATGCAGCAGAGTTTTTTGCTTGCTGGTGAGTTATTGGTAAACCTCTTCTGCTATTTCTCTTAGTAAAGGTTAGTATTTAATTTAGCTTTTAGACTGCTTTATAGGTCAAAAACTGTATATTTGCATATGAGAAGGAGTTGTGATTTTATGATAGGTGTAAGTAGGCCTTTTCTCAAACAAGCATTAATGATCCAAGTCAACTTGTGCCACATTTTCACTTCTTGCCTTTGTATTATACGAGTGTTGTACAACACATTGGCACTGATGTGTTTGTTTTAATGTCTTGTTACATCTTTAGAATATAGGCATGAGAGCTGTAAAAACTTTTAATTGCTGAAAATCAACATTTTAGTGCCTCAGGTGCCCTCAAGGGAAGCGGCTGCATATTGATGAACATTTTTTGAAATGAAGATGTTAGCTTTCATTCTTTTTGCATTTGTTTGTCTGTAAAAATTGTGTGACATTAAAAACTTGAATTTATTTTATATGGCTCTGTTGAGTTACTTAGTTTTCAAGAAACTGAAGTTATTTATTGTAATGTAAGTGGTAAAAATACATATTTCATATGTTTTTTTCATATACCTATTTCCATCCTCTGTCATTTAAATTGTCCTTGTAACTACTGGCCCTTTCCTAACACAGCTGTGGCTGTTGCATCTTTACAGGAGTAAAGGGTGTTGTTTTGAAAAGGTGAGACAGGGTACTGCATAATGCAGCTGTTCCTCTGCATGCCCTTAAATATTTGTGATTTATTTTGCTGCTCTTTTTGTTGAGTATGAACCCTGGTTTTCTTCTATGGAGCAGCCATTCTTTCAGTCATTTTTATAATACCTCCTACTTACCTTTTTATTAGTTCCACCTTCTTCCATTCACCTATTGACTTTTATTTGGGAGAGCTTTCATTGATGATCTGATTTCATTGATTAGCTACAGTCTGAATTTACACTGCACTTCCCAGGCATGAGGGGCCAAAGGGGAACCATCAGCTGGAGTCTGTCAGCATCAGTGCTCTGGGGATTGTTGTTCTGTGTTAGGAAATATTCAGTGTGGTTTAAATATTGCTACTTTTCTGCAAACTAAACATTTGTGTTCATCTTGAACAGCAATATTATTTCCCCTACATATACATAGTTATATGTAGATGTTTAATGGCTTTTAATGCTACAAAATAAGTCAATGTAATAGTAAGGTCTCCTTTTATCATACTGTCTTGCTCTCTGTATCGATAGTGATGTGGTCATGGTTCACTAAAACAATTAACAGTAGTTAGTGATTACTTGTAATCTATGGTAATGACTAATTTCTTTTGGATTTTTGCTGTTATAAAAGACAATTGCAGATTATTACAGCAATAATTATTTTCTAAAATAATATATGTCTGCTCAGTAATTGCAAAAGCAAATGGACTGAAAATTTTAAGTAGTGAAGGTACTACATATACAGGGGAAGAAGTCATACCTAGTAGTTGGGATTGTGCTGAGAGAAGAGCGTTGTCATCAGAAAAATAACTGTGCTTGGAAATGAGCTCTGCAGTTTGTAAAAAGAAGGCAGATTTTTATTTTTAAAAAAGCTGTTGACCACAGGGATGGCTGTGCTCTCTGAAGCAGTGAGCAGCACCTCACAGCTGCCTTGTGGCAGTGTCTTCAAATGGCCATTCTTCAGTGGCTGTTGATGCTAAATTCACGTGAGCAGTGTCTGTTCTCTGAGGCACTCCAGCTCCTTGGTGTTCTGCTCATGGTGGTGATCTCTCAGTGTCCAGTGAGTGGCTGTTTGCAGCACCACATGCAGCGTGTCTGACGGGTTTTCCCTTGCTCAAGGAGCACAGGTCTTGAAGCAGGAAATATGTTGGTTTTTGGAGAGGTGGTACTGCTCTTCCAGCTTGTTAGGAATGGAACAGGAACAATATGAGCAGATATTTAGTAGTCTTACTCATATATTTTGTTTTATCTCAAAAGCTGGCACTTATTCCCTGTCACAGTGTGGGCTGTTACAGATCTGTCTGTATTATAGTTTCATGTGGCATTAAAAAAAAAAGACTGAGATTTAAGACAAACCTGGATGTTTTCTGTACTTTGTTGGGATCATCTGCGTGTTACTGCACACCCTGCATAACCTCTCTGTGTATATTCGATCTCTGCATCTTTCTTATGTGTAGAACACACTGTACTATATTCCTCTGACTAAACCAGAATTACTTATGATGTATAGTCCCAGATTCAGGCTATGAGGGTACTGGAACGCCTTGGAACAGTTAATTGCTCCCAGTGGAAGGAGACTGAAGGTAAACCCTCTGGTTTAGGTTTTTTCACAATATGATACTGCAAAACATAAGGGAGACTGAGTGAAGATTTATGTAAACAAAGACTAGTTTATCAGAGATTTGAAACAAACATGAAATAAAACCTCAAAATTTTAGGCAGACACTATACATGTGCTGATACATATGTAGAAATATCCAAAATAAAATATTGTTTGACAGTCATAACGTAACTTGATTGTTTTATTTGTAGATTATCCTTTACGTAAAACTTTAGAATGATTTTGCAAGACACTGTATTCATCAGGGTGTTGTGTTCAGTTTTGTAAGTTAAGCTGTTGTCACTTTGTAAAATCCTAGAAACGAGGGCAAGATATCTGCTTTATGCAAATATCTCACTTATTGTGAAGCCTTGTTTGTAGCTTAAGTGGAAACCCTTCCAAGTTGTCTTTTCTGTGTTGTTATTGTCACTCAGTTAATTTTAATGTATTGCAAAATGTATTTTGCCAAATGAAGGTGGAATCTAAAAGCAGCTTTACTGTACTGTGGTCTCAGTGCCTTTCAGTTGAGGAAACTTTTAGCAGCATCCTGGTCTTAACAGGTCTGTATGTTACTTTACAATTCAGGTCTTAGTTTTGCTCTTACTTCAGTCTAGAATAGTGCATCCATCCTGAGAGAAGGTGCCATTGGTTACTGGATTCACAGCTTAAGTGAGTGTCAGGATGGTCAAATTTAAAGCTATTCTACTTTAATTTGCCAGAGAGATTAAAACAATACAGGTTTTGCAACACAGCAATGATTTTCCAGCAGAGAGAGGCCAAAAGAATTCCTCTAAGTTCAGTGTTTTGTAAACTGAAGAGTTCCCTATTTATAAAGAGGGATTTCAGTACTTGAAAGTCTGTACAAAAACAACCACAGACTCAAGGAGTTGTTTATAGAACCTTAGCTTTACAGAAATTACAATCCTTACACTGTACTTTACTGGATAAGGACTTTGCCAGTGGGTCCTGTACGTGCTTTGTTGGAGACCAACAGCTAAATAATCTGAAAATCAGAAGGCCGGACAGCATAGCTTGGAATGGATGAGCTCTGTCTTTCAAAGCCCTTTAGAAATAGTCCACAAGACTTTCAAAACTGTGGGGTAGTTCACCGACTCTTTTTTTGAAGGGTATGTCTGACCTATGACGTATTTTATTATGTGCAAATCACTTTAAATAGTATTTTAAAATTACAAAGAATCCTTTATTTGAGATAGACCTAAGAAACAAATAGATTGTTGTGAGTCTCAATTGCTTTCTAATGCTGTGATAAGTGGATGTAACAGCCCTGCTGTAGGTGAAATCCTACTATGCCTTGAAATAACTTGTGGCAGGCCAGCGAGGATACTGGATTAGTTGTCTGTTACGGAGTCTGAGTTTGCTTAGTTTGTATTTTGTTTTATTTATAAGCACATCCAGGTTAATAGACTGTTCTAGTTTTATATGTCAGTTCTGCTCAGAATTTTGTTAGTTGATTTGTCTGGGTAGGTTTTAAGGCTGGTAAAGGGAGAAAGTGAACTTCTCTTGAATTCAGTTTGATGCTGCATAGAGCTGCTGATACCTTGAAGTGTTTTGTACTGGCATTAGGGTTTATCATTAACTGTTCTTTCCTTTTAATGTAGGACAGCTGGCATGGCTTGTCTGTCTCATGGGTAGTTTGGGGGAGGACAATGAACATACACCAGTACTGAGGAGCACAATGCCATAAGTGGAGAATTATCCTGTTGGTAAGTAGGGCTTGTTTTGAATTGTGATTTTTTTTTTTAAATAGTGTCAGCAGATATCTGCAATTTAAATGTTTCAAATTTTGTCCAGTTCTTGGTGATGGGTGCTCAAGGGCTGTACTGATTTTCTGTGGATTGAGACCATTCCACTGGCTTTAGTCTTTCTTGATTCATCATCCTGAGCACTGCAGGAGTCACTAAAATTATCATTGCAAAACTGCTTCAGAGGAAGGGAAGGGGATTAAAGGCAGAGATGTCTCTTCCCATGAGCAGTGTTTTCCCATGAGCTATGCCCATGTAGCTAACTGCTTTCATTTGTGTGTTCCACAAGTGTAAATTTTATTGTTGGTGAGTTTTGGTTGCTGTTTTCTGCAGTACTTCCTTTACATTAATTATTTTGGAACTACTGTGTAATTAATGTGGAATTATTGTGGGTGGAGAAGTGCAGAGGAGCTGCTGGTCAACAACTGAAAATTTAGACTTGGTTTCAGACTAGAGCTTGGAATAAAAAAGAAGGGTCTAGGTTTAAAAATGTGCATAATAGAGTCCTCTTTCTGCAGTGAGCTGGGGGTTATTGTGAATGACCAATTTCTTGTGGCAAAAACTTTCTTAATCCTTGTGCATGTTTGATCCTGTTCTTGTACATCCACTAGCTAACACATGAAAAAGGACATGCAACTTAGAAGTGGAGAAAAAGCTTTACTTTTTCTCCTTTGTTTCTTGCCTTCCTAATCTACCCTGGGGCTCTGTGGTGTTAGCAATCTTCCACTATGTTTTTATTAAAAGTGAAAGGTTTTAATATACAGGCTTACAGATGAAGTAGATGCTGACTTCTAATCCAGTGACTGTATATATCAGAACTGACAAAAAGTGAGAATTAATTTTTTTGAATTACTAGGGAATTCAGATTTCAAGGACTGGATAGCAGAAGAACTCAGGAAATTAAGTAAAGGAATATTCCTTTAAAAAAAAATTAATTAAATTTTCTTAGCTGACACAGACTGAAATTGATTCTTTGAACTCAGTCCTTATAATATGGAGGTATATACCAAGTGTGGATTTAGGTCAGAAAACACATTGGTTCAGATGTTCTAGGACAGACAGAGGTGGGAAGGAGCGAGGCTGGCAGTGCATTACATCCTGCATATGTAAACTTGTTTCTGAGTACAAGAGCTTCAGTTTCCAGGGAACCCAGACAGCTCTTCTGCACTTGCTGTTTGACACCCCTGTTTCTCAAATTTCTGTTTCTTTCATCACAGAAGGGATACTCTAAGAAAAAAAAAACCAAAACCAAAACATTTTTACAAATCACCACAGTATAACACACGCATCTGAGAAAATTTCAAATGACAAAGTAATTAGAAAAACATTATGTTGATGTTTATGTTTAATCGTGGTCAATTAGCATAATTAGCATCTAAACAAAACAAAATCTTAGAAGAACCTTAAATATGGGCAAACAAAAATAGCTGATGGGTTCCTAAAGAGATAGGCTGTGACAATACAATTTCATGTGAGAATTCTTCCTGAAAATGTTTGTTTGTGTCAGTAAGAGTTTTCGGGATGCTCTCTCTGATGGATGCCCAGTTACCCCAGCATAAAAATGAAAAAGTTGAACTGGCAGTTCTGTGGTTCTTGGATCAGTTCTGTAAAACATATGTGAGAGCCCAGCTTCAGCAAAGGTAAATACTTGTTGTAAACCACAACATTAGAACTCAAACAGTCTGTGCAGAAATGAACCTGCCAATATATCTCACCCATAAAAGCTCTTGAGCTCAGCTGGGGGAAAAGACTGGATGGAGAGAGATGGAGCCACTTACTGTGATGTTCATCTGATCAGGCTTCCTACCATGTGTGCTTTGGAGTTTTGGCATGCAAGGAGTTAATATTTTAACAGCTATGTTCATTAAACAATTTAAGGTTACTTTGCATTTCAATTTTTTATTTCAAACATTTAGCTGGGGTCTGCTATATTGTGTTATATTTCACAGCTGGGTACACAAGATTTATTCTTTTAATAGTTCTGTTCTTTTGACAGTTATTCATTTATGTGGTTTCCACTGTATTTCTCACATTACTTGGCTTTTCTGCATTTTAAATACGGAAGAGGGAAAAGTAAGATGCATTTTTGAAGAAGCAGCAGTTAATTCACCTTAACTGTAGGGGACAGTCATAATGTAGATGTTATAAAGAGAATGTCAGTAAGATGAGATCAATTGATCTTGAGAAAGGAATTCTGTTGGAGCCTCAAGCAAATCTTTAGCAAGAATTGTGGCAGTGACTGAGGTTTGGTTTTACTTGTGTAGCACTCCTTCCTTGCTTTCTGGTGGACAGTCCCAATCTCCAGAATATTTGTACCTCTTCAGGTTTGAAATGTACTTCAGCTTTCTCACATAATATTAAAAAAAAGTTTTACACTATACTGAGTTACTTTTTCATTAAAGCAAAGTGTTCCTTTCAGTTGTCAAAGCTGACTTGTTATTTTAAAATACGGTGGACTTCTCTAATGCTACAGAACAGGAGGTACCCAGTAAAAGAGTACTGGTGCTCCAAGTATTTTCATGAACAATATTCCTGCTGATGTCAATTCAAAGGCAATGTGGCTCTATGGTAGCTGTCATTCTGATCTGTAATTTCTCTTTATTATTATATTATTATTTTTATTTTCATTCTTTTATTCCCAACGTTGTTTTTATATCATTATAATTTCTCTTTTCCCTTTATCCAGTGTTGAGGGTTTCTGTTTCACCTTTTATCCTGATGAGGATCTAACTGCCTGGAGAAGCCCCATCAATGTACAGAATGCTACTAGGGGTTGGTGTAGGAGATTGTACCCCAAGCTTTCTATGCTCATCCTTAGAGAGAGCTGGAGAAAGCATCTGTGTGTGGGTGAAGCAGCCGGCAAAAATGGGCAGTGCATGGTTTATATTTAATCACCTGGAGCTCCATCATCAGCAGGAAAACTGTCCAAACTGACCCTGTACCAGCTCTGCAATGTGCTGTGAGTGACCATAAGCCTGTCTCTGCCACTGCACTGCATGGGGAGGGTTAAATGGTTAATTACTGAGTAAAATGCTGGCTAATGTTTCCAGCTAATTTATTGGAGAGCACTTGGAACAAAAAGAAATAACCTGTACTGAAAGGACGTGGGGAAACACTGTAGGGTGAATTTTAAAAAACAGTTTTGTGTTGGTTTATTGTTTCTGTTTTTCCCCTGCCCCATCAGGGGACATGAATCAAACTGGTGATATTTTATATACTGCCTTTGCCTATGGCATGTGCTCGGATGGAACCAGGCTGGAACAGGGGGAGTTCTGCAAGGCTCTCCTGGTGTGTAACCATTCAAGGGATGTTCCTGAATTCCAGCCCCAGTCTTGACCCCTAGAGTTCATTGCAAATACACATTCAAATTTTTTTTTTTTCAACGGTTTGATTACATTATCTACCAGTATCCTTTAGTTTGAAGTCAAATTTTTATTTTGTTTTAGTGGGCCTGGATAGATTCCCATGGTCCTGAGCACAGTATTTTGCCAGCTCTTCTAACAAAAGCAGTGTGTGAAGGCATTTGAGCTCCCTGTTTTGGTGTTTTTTAAAACATCTTTAATCAAGCAAGCTGAGCTGTTTGTGTGCATTCTGCAGTTAAGAGGAAGCAGAAGGCAGCACGGGGGTGGCTGCTGTGCCTGTGCTGCTGTAGCATCTTGGAGAGCAGCAGATGGCACGCTGCCCCCACGGCTGTAAATCCTCACATACGGGGCCTTGCTGGCAGCTATCTACAAATATGCAATAGACAGGCTCACACTTGGAAGCAGAAAAGTCAGACATACATCAAATGACTAAGTTAATACACATTTATATAAATATTCAGGATTGCTTGGATTGTTTCATTTACAGAATGGATAATGGAAATTTTTCATGCTTCAGCCATGTTGTAATGATTTTTTTTGCTCATATGCTTGCATACAGACAAACAGAAAATGGTTAGAGAATGGTGAAGAGTAATGAAAATGTGGAACAAGTCTTCTATATAAATATACAAATTTTATTCATTAATTAACTCATATTCTTAACCATGTGTGTGTAATAAGAGCAAGCTCATTACAGAGAAAGAGAATTGCCTAGGTAAATGAATGCATTCTTATTAACCAGCCCACTGGGGCTTACTGTCTGAGGAAGGATAGCAAAACCTTAGAGATTTCTTCCATGATGCTGTAATACTGTTCCAGTACAAAAATAATGCATCAAGATACTGTCCTTTGGAACAGACAAACCTTTGAATGAATATATGCATATTAAATTTCTGTTAAATACTGCGCTGGATTCTCTGGTCCTGTACAGGGCTGTTAATATTTGTCTATCAATTGTCTGTCAGTACATATTTTGTTTTAAATGCTGGTATGACTTAGTTTTCACAGGGTTATTGTTTTGTGGCATATTGCTGGTTTGGATGCTGGCAGGGTAGTAGGAAGTGAGTTGTCTGGAGAAGCACTGCAGCGGCTTTACTGAAGTTGTAGCCCAACTGCCCTGAGTGGCAGCTGTAGATGATTGTAGTGCCCCTGCTGTGAGCAGTGTAATGTGCACTGACATCATCAAACACGGAGTTTATTAGCCAAAATATCACTGCTTTGACTGAGACTGTTCCTTTGCAACATTCTTAACATACCAACAGCTATGCAGTTATGTATTTGTATTTCCAAGAGACACTGGACTGGGAGAAAATGATCACAAAAGAAAGGCTTTGAATTCAGAAGGATCTTCATAAGCTGGAGAAATTACCTGAAAGTTTAAAATGCTGGTGAAACACCATGCTTAGGAATGAAAGTTCTCTCTTAGAGCTGTCCCTGGGACCTCTCTGGCTGGCAGTGTTATTTCAGGAAGTGCTGTGGAGCGTGAGCAGGGGTAAATCTGCAGTATGTGTTTGTTTAGCACATGAGAAAAATACGTCATCTTCGTGGCTGAAGTAGCAGGAATATTGTGTCAGGTGCTGGATTTTCTTATTCCATTTTGAATATTTAGCTCTGATTGGGGTTCATCTGGAATAATCCGTCCAAATTTGGGCACGACACTTCGAGAAAACTGTAGATAAATGGGAGAGTAGGACACAAATGAGATGCAGATGTTGCTTTGGTTTAGTTTAGCAAATAGAATACTAGAGTGGGACAAAAATCAAGGGTGTTTTAGAAAATCGAGTTGTTTTAGACAAGCTGATCAAATATTTTCAGTGCCCTTCAAAGGAAAGATGGAGTGAGATGGGCTCAATTTGTAGCAAGGACTTAGGGAAAGGTTTTTAACCATGCCAGTGAGGGAGTACTGGCGAGTGCTGCCCAAGAGAAGATGTGATTGATGTCCAGGTATAGTTAATCCATTGTCCCTGAAGTACAGAACAACCCAGAAGTCCTGCTGCTCTCATCTCCTGCTCCATAATCAGAGTATTATAATTGGTCATGGTTGTTTGCTACGGCTTAGCCACTGAAAAGGGTGGTCACAGGGGAGTGGGCCCTCCTGTTTGCAGTGTGTATGTCATGTCCATCAACCACTCATAAGGAATTTTTCTGTTATTTTTGGATTCTTTCTTTTAGCCTGGTGTGTTTCAAGTAACTAATCACATCCATTTTAAAAGGAAAAATAATATGAGTACTAAGAGTGAAGAATTAGAAAAATTAGGAAGAATTAGAGTGTCTTTGCTGGCAGAGGAGTTTGAATCCTTTTCCAGATCAGAGTCCTCATTTATCCATGCTAAGGACGATTTCTTTGTAGTTATCCAGCTACACATGGGACATTCACTGGATAGCCTGCAGTGCAGAGACACTGCCTGGTGACGTCTCTGCCAAGTTGTGTAACTTCCCAAGGCAGCAGAAGAGTGAAGTTGGAGGTGCTGAGAATGTGAGGATCTTGTTTGTTGTGGGGCAGAGCAGAGTTGTCACTTTATGAGCAAGTTCTTCATGAGTTCCATACAAGTTCTCACCTTGAAAGACTTGCTAGCCGGGACCTTTTCCTGCTGCCAAGCACATCAGACATTGCCCTTGGAGAGGGGAAAAAGCAACAGGAGGGGTTTGTAGCCTTCCCTGGAGTGGTTCAATGTGCAGCTCTTCCCAGCTCTCCTGGGAGAGGCTGGATCAGCCGCCCTTGGGATTTGGCTGTGACCGTCCCTAACTGGCCATTAGATATTGCCAGGGGTAAATGAAACTGGTATGTTGCTGATTATTGTACCAAAGGAGATGCAATTGAGCAAAGGTAGTTACTAAAATTTCTTAATTTCACTTAGAATTGTTAACCTGAAACAAGTTTAACACTAAGGCGACTTCATACTTGGGAGTTCTGACACTTGTAGCAGTTCAGGGTTCCACATGTACACTGTCACAGTGATTGGACAAAAAATATTGCTTTAATTGTTCTCCCTTGAGGTTGCATGAAGAGTTATTCTGGAAGTGTGTTCTTGAAAAATATATGCATAGAGACAGAAAATTCTTTTCACTGTTAGTTCCTTTGCGTCTTATTTTTTTTTTTTTTTTGCGGGGAAATGCTTTTAGCAGTTAAACATTTTGTGATCGAAGCTAGAATTATTTAGCGGACAATTCAGTGAGCAAGGAGCGTGTGGGGAGCATAGTGCAGTTCGCAGGCGCAGAGCGGGGGCCGTGCCGAGCCCAGCGCGCGGCGCTGTTGGACCGGAGCCGGAGCTGCGCCGGGACCCGCGGAGCGATCTTCGGATGTCCCCGTGATCTTCCCCAGAGCAGCTCCGTGTGCACGGCCGGTGCTGGTTTTGTCTGTTAGCAGGAAATTTGTTATTAAAATGCATTTAGGCAAGCTCTTTACTGTGAAGCAATTCCTGGTTCCCTGCTCGGATCTTTCTCATCCGGGGGTAGCCCTGAAGGAGCTCAGGGAAGTCCTGGGGTGGTCAATCCGTCCCAGGTGGCTGCAGTTCGAGGGAGCGCTCTGGAAATGAGGAGCTCTGGCAATGGGGTGTTCCAGCAAGCCATGCTTTTATTTTGGCTCAGCTTTAAGTAGCAGCGATAGGGAGCCAAGGCAGGCAAGCAGGAGTGGGAATTCTGGCTCCAGTGTTTCTGGGGAACAGCCGCACGTACACAGGAGAGATGCAGCCATCACCTGACACCAGAGGGTTGCTGATCACACGGTCTGGGAGTCTGGGCTGGGTTTCAATCCGGGGCAGGGGAGAGGGAAGAAGGAAGTAGGAGTATGCATTAATTTTTTATAAAGAGCCTTTCCCAGTGCAAGTTGAAGCATGATTGTAAAGTGGGGCTGGGAAGATGCAAAGGGCATTTCTTACTGTATACTGCATGTATTCTGTTTGCTTATGTGGTCAGTACAAAGAGCTGTGTTAACATTTAGGACTGCATCTCTACGTGTTTTTAAAGCTTTTAAATTATAGACTTGGCAGATCTGCATTATCATAAAAAAGTATCTCAAGGGTTTAGAATTCAGACTACAGAGCGTTTAGAGCGGAGGAGAAAAATACAGTTTTCTTGCTGGATGGTGTTTGCAGTAGCTGAAAGCCAGAAGTGTACGTAGCCAGGTGTCACCTAAGCACTGAACACAGGCTCCTCCTCTCACCTGGAACGGCTGTTCTCTTGACTTCTTACGTTGAGATTTCTTCAGGTTTTGTATATTTCTTTGATTACATTGCCTGCAGACATAGATGCATGACCGAGCAAAAAAGGGAAATACACTTGGTTGTGCAGCGTGTGACCACTTTTCCCCTGTGTAATAGGAGACCAGAGATCTGTAGCAGTCCCACTGCCTTCAGTGGGATCCTTGCAGGTGGAGGGGCTGAGCTGCGAGGGGCTCATCAAAGGCTCTGGGCCCTGGCATCTCCATGATTAATGATATCTTAACCCTTATGAATGATTATCCTTTCCTGGCTGTAAAATACATACACTGTTTTATTTCATTACCACGAGGTGAAGATCCCAACACTGACAGGTGCTGGGAATTAGCAGGCAGTTTTGAAATTGTTCTGTGCACTAGAAATTAGATCTCATTTTAATTCAGCTTTTCCAAACTAGTAAATGAGGTTAATGCCATACATATTCAGCTGATATGGATGAAGAAATTGATATAAAGTAGATCAACATAGCTACAGGGCTACTTTAATTTATACGTAAAGAGGCAGTGATAAATGAAAGTAATGTAGTAGTGGTCACTAAACTCCTCAGCCATCAGGGATTCAATAGTGTTAGCTGCTCATTAAAGACATGTTTGGGGTTACCTCAAATAGAAATTTGAAAAGAAATAGCCAACTAACCCTTAATTATCAACACATAGAAAATACTAATTATGCCTTAATTAGCTTTTCTTTTAATGTACTGAAATTGTTACTTTTTGTGTAGCACAAATGGATAGTTATATCAACAATAAATAGGTTGTTTTAATAACTTTCTTTTACCTCTGGGAAAACC
Source organism: Coloeus monedula (assembly GCF_965178545.1). Lineage (NCBI taxonomy): Eukaryota > Metazoa > Chordata > Aves > Passeriformes > Corvidae > Coloeus > Coloeus monedula. The sequence goes on along the minus strand of NC_138795.1, from coordinate 18,838,129 downwards.
ACACTCCAATTTTTAATATGCAATAATGCTTCTCTCTAGCCTGTAGGAGATGAAAATTATTAAGTAGCTTTATTTTTTGAAGATCTTACAGCAGCTTTGGGAAGAATTATTTCACTATGCATCAATTATTTTTAATTGAACTGAATATATTTCAGATTGCATGAAATGCCTCTCATTTAAGTTTAACATTTAGAGTTTGTTAAGGAAATATCACAGTGAGAATTGTATACAAGTTACTTCTGTGGCATATTCTAGGAAAAATAAAAAATAGTTGTTTCAGAAGAAAAATATTGTCACTGTATATTTCCCTTCACTGGGCCAAGTCCCATTTCTACTCTGTTTCATATCTCCCACACTGTTCTCATCCAACCTCCCCGTAGTTTATATAGGAAAAGAAAGTAGGGATTGGCTTGGGTGGGTCTGGGATCCGTCTGGTGCTGCTGGAAAGCTCCAGCAGCTGTTGCACAATTCCTTTCTTTTGAGGCACCCCAGAGCCCTCCTTGGTGGGTGTGTGCAGAGCACAACCGTGTGTGGTTTATCAGACACAACAGGTTTCTGCTTTTCCAGCTAAATGATGGCAGGGAAGCACTGAGTAGTGCTGGTCAAAAAAAATCCAAATCCACTTAGCTGCCCAGGCTGAATTAAATAGAAGGTAGTTGCTAGTACAAAAGTCAAAATAAGTAGATAGCATTGACCAAAGATGGCAGGTTATTTCCAAATAAGTAGAAATTATAGAAACATCTTCAGATTCTTACGGATGACTTTTTGTGAACTTCTCCTTTTAAACATTTTTAGCGGTAAATTGGAGCAAGTGTTGTGCTTACCTGCAGATATTTAGATGTTTAGATATTTAGATACCAACTTACAAGTCAAAAAGATTTCGAGTGTCTTCTGTACATATGGCATTCAGTGTGGTCCAAATTCAGTATGTAAAATTAAATGGACAAATACAGTTGTATAATTTGACAAGTAATTTCCAGGTTGTTTTAGTCATAGCTTGAAAGAAAAAAAAATGTTTCTAAACCTTTAAAGAGCAAAAATGAGATAAGAACATTTAATGTTTCTCAAATTAAACATCTGTTTCCTGCATGGAGGCAGCCTCAGAACTAGTCAAACCTGTAGCTCAAAGTTTTAAGTGTGGGACCTTTTTGTGGGATTGGAGGTGTCAGTTTGGCTAGCAGCAGCTTGGTGTTTAGAATCATCAGGGGGTTTTGGAAAAATTAGGGTTTTTTTATTCTCAACCTCAGAAAAGATGTTGCTTCATGTGTGTTTGAATTCCTTTGGTTCCCTGCTCTTTGAGGCTCTGACCTCTTGACTGGCTTACCAATTTCTAGCAAGTTTAGGAGCTACAGAAGATTTATTCAAGTAAATGTTATTCAGGCAGATCTCCTTTCATGTTTTTTATCACAGTTCCTGTCCTGCCATGAGCAGAAAGAACTTTCAGCAAATATTCCTGAACCAGTATTTGAACTTATTTAATTGCCTAAAGATTGGACAAGCTAAGTAAATTTTGCCAGTGTGTCTATAATTGTGTAGTTATTTTTAATTCCGGATTGTGGCTTGCACTGAGAACCATCTTGCTTCATGTGAAAAATAGTTGGATTTCATTTGAAGAAATCGAATATTTTGGAGGATTCTTTAAGTACTTTGTGGAGAATTTTTTGGGTTTCTGTTGTTAAATTTAAAAAGTGACAACAGTAAACAATGTGAGCTAGAATCTGTGACATTGTAGTTCATGGGATTGGCCAGCAATACTTAGTAACAAAGCCTTGGCAAACTTTAAATCACAATGTGTGTCTTTTAACTGCTTTCAGAAATGTCTTTATTGAATTTCTCCACTACTTGGAGATTCTGTACAGCAAACACACTATCAGGACATAGAGACAAACACTCAGAACTTTGTGGAATCATAAACACTGGGTTCCTCATTGAGGAGCAGGTTGACTTGTAAAGTATTCTTCATTTTACATGTCCTCAATTGCATGATTTATACGTGGTTTTATGCATGAATCGATGCTTTTCTTCCTGGACTGTACAGCACGTTCACTTCTGCATTTGCTTGGGGAACTTTTATTGTGCTTTCTCTTTTCTCAGATTTTACATTATATACTCCTGCCTTCCTCCTTCTCTTACAATGCTGTTTAAAATATTTAAGTCCTTAAAACCTCCTTTTCTTTTATTTTCCCTCTGAAGTGTGGTGTGTTTGCTGTTCTGTCACTAACACCTTTGTCTCACTAACTCATCACCTTTTGACTCCTTGCTCATGACAACTACAACCTGCATGAATCATTCTAGAGATATTCTTTAATCACATGCTTGCAATTAAAGCACTGGTTTAAGTGCCATGCTGTTTTACTTTAGAATTTTATAACGTGAATTGGGCAATACTAAAAATAAATAATAAGCATAGTTCAGTTCTTCACTTGGCTGTAGCTGAGCTTTATTTTGTAGCTGCTAATAAAGGCACATTATCATGTTCAGGGATTGCAATTATCGTTGAAATGTGTATGTCCATTAACTGCAACATTAGGCTGAGGATATAATTACTGTCTAGAGCCAGTATCTGTGTAAAGTCTATGATGCTATTAAGCTATAAGCAATATTTGTAAACTAATATTTAAACATTTCAGAATTGATTCCATCACTTGCAGACTTAAAATCTAATCCTACTTCCACTCCAAATTATTGATGATTTAAGTGTTTGGCAAATGTATTATTGAGTTATTTGGATGTGAGTGTAATTTGTGATGTGAGAATTCTTCTAATAGCAAATACCCAGAATGAACTGAGCTGGTGGCAGGAGGAGAGAGAAGCTGTGGTGACAACAAAATGCTGATAAAATAGTGGCACAGTGTGTCACAAAATGCTGCAAACAGGATTCATTTTTCTCCGAGTTACATTTCAGACAATTTAGTACATCAATTTAACTGCATAAAAACCTGTTTCATGCTTAGAAGACAACAAGGAAAAGACTTTCCTAATATCACAAGCGTGTTTTAAAGAGGAATGAGGTTGAGTTTGTTCATTGATTTGCTTTGTGAAAAATTCTAGTGTTTCTGCTGGCAGAAGAACATGAAATTGCCTGTGAAATTAGGTGGATAGTTCATTTACAAAACTAGTCTAAGCCACCTGTAAGTAATTCCACACATGTGGAGGTGTTTGGATCTGTAATGAAGTGACCTTTTTCTACATTTTGTTTTATATGCAAAATATGCATGGTAGTAATTGACTTTTAAGTGCTTGTGCAAATTCATTTTCTGTTGTATTTCCTTGGCACGTGAGTGACAGCCACCACTTTGGTTAATTTGGTTACCTGACCCAGTAATGGATAGCTAGGGAATGCTGTTTGGGAGTAAACGTTAAGAGAATCAGTCTTTCAGCATTTTTCATCTTATTTTGAATGCAAGTGCGTTTCAAATTTTTCAAGGACAGAGGAACTATTACATTTTCTTCTGGTACAGATATACCTAATAGATACCTAATATAATTCCTCTCTCTGCTTTACAATAGTTGCTTTGGATTCAGCTTTCATGTGTGTCTGCTTTGTGGCTTACCAGCCTCTGCTCTGTCTTTGATGGCCGGTCTTGGTTGTTCTGACACTGCTTACATTTGCTGCCCACATCACTAAATATGACTTTGTATTTATTAGATTGTTTGTATTTTTTATGTTGATTATGTTCTTTGTTTTAAAATTCATGTATTTCACCTCAAGCAGGTTCTCTTCTCTGAGTAACCTCTAACTGTGGGACCTTTTCACTTGTGCTGCATATCCCAAACCAACTTAGCAAGAAGGAAAAAGTAGCAAGTAGGGCATCTTGAGGGAAAAACAACCCCAGCAACTCAGGCTAACTTATGACTTACTCATCTAAAAGATACTGGTTTTGTTGCTGTGCATTGGCCTTGTATCCTCATTATTTAAGTAGCTTAATGAATTAATTTAACAGACCTTGCAGTATGTAAATTAACCATCAGAGTTCAGAGCTGAGTGAATAATTCTTTAACATTAGACTACAGAAATTTTTATGATTCAAGTTAAACTTAATTATGAGATTGCTTATTGCATGTTTGTGTGATTCAAAGAGAAAAAATATGCAAAGTAATAAATCACAAGTACATTTGTCAAAAAAAGAACAATCCAGTAAAATCCCAGGAGACTGGAAAATTCTTGTTGATTCTGGGTGAGTTATCCACCATTCTGTTTGGGCCCTGAGATCGTGGTGTGCACTGGCCAGCACTGATGGAAGGGAGGTTCTGTGATTTTACCTGACCAGTTGTTTAGACTCTCCTTCAAAATTACTTAAGAATGGAATTTAGTTACCAGCAGCTAGTCTATGACAAAAACAGTCCTCTAGATGATCATCTGGATTTTCCTTTAGAATAGTGTTGTCAGTTTAGATTTATAAAGGGGAATATGTATTTGTCTGGCAGTGTTCTTAAACAGGAATTGTTTCACAGCACTTACTTCAGTTCACTGCATTTTTTTCCCCTGAGAAAATACTTAACCCAAGTAGTAATCTTCCCAGGTAGTTTTATGCACTGATGATTTCTATTCTTACATGTGAAACAAAGGTGATAATTGAGTAGATAAAGTCAGACTTCCACACTTTGTGACCTCAAGGTCAGTTGGTTTTGACCTTACAAAAAACTGAGTGTTAAACATGGCATGGGAACTGTCCATCACTTGGGGTATTTTGTGCTTATTTTGTTATAGTCGTAAATTCTGAGTTAATCCAGAATTGCAAAGGACAGGCTGTTTCTCCTTTTACCTTTTATTCTCATATCTCTAGTCCTGGTTTTTTAATTAAATAGGATTGGATAGTTTGCATTCCTATTATGGTCTATTAATTTTTTTTTTTTTCATGCTTTTTAGAGTTATTTACAAGTATTTGTGTGGAAAGATCAATGTTGGCCTGACCAAGTGTTCATGGAGCAGCATGTACAGAAACCTTTGTTTCTTTTATCAAGCTGTTGTCACCTAACCAGCAATGCATCACTTCCAGTCCAGCAGACAGAAAGTCAGTGGAGCTGAGTTCCTGAGGACTGTTTCCTGCAGAGCAGCAGCAGTCATGTCCAGTACATAGTATGAGAAACCTTTGGGGTTTGAGACACAAATGAGGCTTCAGCTAGTTCCTCTGTTTTGCAGTTCCTTTGATCTGGATACTTTCCAGATGCATGAAGTCATCAGATTTCTGAATCAATTTTTCAAAATTTATTTTTTGGACTGCCCTTGGCTTTGCATGAGTTATGTAGACACTGTCTGAGAGCGTCAGATGAAGAGAACATCCACATCACTGTAAAATGCTTCCTGGTGAATTAAGGGAAAGGACTCCTCTGAGGCAGGTGAGATGTCATACCCCCTTCCTTCCTTTTGCACCTGTGTGACAATAACTGTACCAAGAAAGGTCTGCACAGACATCTCTGCATTTTGCTCAGTCAAGGAAAGAGCTTCCAGCAAGCACTCCTGTTCCTATTTGGGTGTCAGTTTGTGGCTCATCCGAACATTTTGATGATACTTGCACTCTGATCTTTACTTTTTTTTCCCTTTTCTGCTAAATATTTGAACCATTTGCGCTTTTCATCCCATTTTATTGTACCATTAGGAAAAGCTGTAAAGTGTTTTCAAATGTCAAGTTTAACTGGGAAAATACTTTAAAAATAATAAATACAGAGGCTGCTTTTGCTTATATGGTTTGCTTTGGTGTTGAAAAGCCAAAGAGCACACAAGGTATGGTGTTAGAGGGTCCCAGAGAGTGTTTTTTCTCCAGGAAAAGGAAAGTGAACCCATTGCCGCTCTATTGTTTCCCTTTTTTGTGTTACACAAGAAATTAGCATCTTTCTGGGAGACCTTGTGGCAAACCAACCTACCTTGGCTCGTTCTCCTCCTTAGGGAATATTTGGCTTGTCACCTGCAGTTCTAGGACCACTCATGAAGGGCCAGGTGACAGGTCAGCGCTCTTAAGCGTGCTTTCCATCCAAGTAAGGTGAGCCATGAGAGATGAGCAGCTTCCATTTAGGAATACAGTAGGGCTGGTATAGATATTCTGAAGAAGCCTGATTCTTCAGAAGCGTTCAAGCTGTTAACATTAGTTTATTTTTTCAAGGCCAAACTGCTTAGGCTAGAAACCTTTTCCTACACCTTGTCAACCATTTTGAATATGTTTAGAGAATGAACATGTTAAAGGTTAGGAATTCCCATGGTCTTCCTTAAATATACAGTCTTCTGCTCTTTGTTCAAACAGAGTATTGGATTCTCTAACTTTGACTAAGGACACTCTTGAGGGTGTTCATAGCATGCTATGAAATCAACGACTCCAACTGAGATCAGGATTGACCGCTTTTCCTGCTTGTGCTGTCCGTGATCTTGGCTCTACAGGACACTGGAGAATTTTCCAAAGTGGAAACTAGGACAATTTGTAACTTTCTTACAGAAAGCAAGTTCACCAGCAGGTCTGCATGAGCTGGAGATTCCCGCTCTTGTGGCAGTGGTAGCGCACGGACATCGTTCTGTGTCACACTCGCTGCTGCCGGTGCTCGGCCGCACCACGAAACGGGGCTCTGCCGAGGGTCGTCCCAAATCTCCTGTACTTTGCCTGAGAACGAGGTGTTCTGCTTCTTATTGCTGGTGTGAAAATGTCATCTTCTGGTTTAGAGACATAAGCCCCAGATGTGGATTTTCTGATAGCCTCACACAGACCTGGGGAGCTTGTGTTTCTATCTACCCCATCATTTGAGAGTTTCACATATTTTTGGAAGTTGATATAAAGATTTCAAACTGATTTTGTGTAAACAAATACACATCTTGTGAGTTATAAACAAATACTGATTTCTTGAACAGTTGACCAAAATAATCTCGTACCAATTCACTGAAGAACTAATTGTTCCTAGATCAGGAAAGGGATTTTAGAGTTTTTACTGGACAACAACTGCAGAGGAAATAATTCACTAGCAGTTGTGATTCCTTTTACCTCATAGGTGGAGGTATCTCCTATTGTTCCTTGCACATGTGTATGGTAGTATATTATTCTATGTAGCTTTTTGAATCAGGTTTTTACTTACCATCCTTCAAATTCTTGTAAACTATGAACATTGGAAATTCTAATGCAATGAAGTGAGAGTGGCCAGTTGCTTCTCTGGATTCTCTCCTAATACTAGTGATTTCATCCTTCTACTGATCAGGAGTTTCTGAACCTGGTGAAGTCATTTGCTCTGTCAATCACTTTGAAGTTCATTGAGAGCTGTTAAATGCTACTTTTTTCCTCAGCATCATCATCTTTTAGAAAAGTTGTTCGCTTGAAGTATGGCAAGAGTCTTCAAGGTGTTAGAGACTTGTTCTAACTGCACAGGCTTTGCAGCTGCCTTCAGTTTATACAGCCCCCTGCATAAGTTATTTATATAGCCCTCTGCATAAGTTATTTCTGAGTGTTGTGGCACCATGGCTAAATTTAGTGCAGTACCAGGACTGCTTTGTAAAGCTGCCAGTATCCTTGGAAGCTAAGGAAGAAAGGTGTTCTGAACTACTGGGATTTTAAGGAAATTCATACTTTGTAAAGTAAATCTAATGATTTGTGTTTATTAGTATTTGTGGTGATCCTTTTTAAAATAGCTTTAATTATACATGTTGTGAAATCCACTGTATCCTTTACAAATAAATAAATCAGTCACATCTGTTGGGACGTATGGGCTGTGTGAGAGGCAGAGGGTCAGCAGAGGGAGCACAAGGAAACAAACAGGACTGCGCTGTGTTATGGACTGGGGTGGGAGTGCTTCTGCTGAGCATGCACTGATTAATCAAATACCTGTTTGTTTGGTAGTGTATAAAGATTTAATCGCTGGAACACTTTCAGGCTGCCACCATGAATACTTAGATGGTGAATGATACACAGTTATTTCTGGAAGTGCATAAACCTGTCAAGTGGGACTGATCTATTATATGGGGAGATGTTTCTATCGCCAGCCTTGGTTTACTTTTTGCAGTTCAACTTTGTTTTAGTTTGCCTTTTGCTCTCCTCCTGTGCCAATAAGCAAATACTTGTGCAAATGCATCCATCCTGTTCACCTCTGGAGGGCCAGGGCCAGGGGAAGCACGTGGGTGGAGGCTGCTTGCTCTGCAGAGTTTCCACACACATGCTGGTGGCATTAAGCTTCCTGCTTGCCTTGACACTACTTTGGCCCAAAACCAGGGAGCAGATATTTTTGAGAAATATATGTTTCATTTTTAAGCGTGCTTAACCTTAATAGTTATGACAGATTTTTAAAAATATGTGCATTTGAGACAGCATTAATAATTCACGTGTGTTTCATTAAGAAAAAGAACAAACTGTCTATAGCACCATTAAATTCTTACTTGGCTAAGATCATCAAAATTTAGATGACCTAAAATGGTACCTTGTTGGGGTCATAATATGCCGCTTGAAAAAAATACCCTGTGATTTAGTTTTGATTCTGACAATACTCAAAAGGATTTGTTATGTCTTACAGACCTTTCTGCAAACTACTAATGGGATGAACACAATATATCACTTTTATAATAGTGAGCTATTAAAGGCAAACATAAAGCAGTCTGAAGCCCATAAGTGCTGCCAACAGCTCCTGCTTTAATGAATTCCCTTTTAGATGTCCATTAAATGCTCATGGCAAATGTACTCATAATGGAAATGGCAAATCTAAATGGGTAGATATGAATAATCCATGGAGTTTAAATTCTGTTTATGATCATCTTCACATTTAGTTTTCAAGACAACGCAGTTTAGTTTTCATTACAGTTTGGAATAAAGAGGACAGGGAGTAATTGATTGCTTCAAGCAGATTAAAATCAATGGGTTGCTTTTCAAAGAACCCGTTCAATGCAGTAATTTCAACTTTAAACATTGATTTAGGGAACTCAACACAAAATGTTTTGTGCCGTGTGAACTTTTATGTGGAAAGACTAATACTAATTTTATTTCTATATATCTGTATATAGAAATATATAGAGGTTGTTATCAGTATGTGCATGAGTAAACAGTGATCTATAGTAAGTTATTTTGGTATTATTGCACTCATATAATGAATCAATGAGATTCCCGTCATCATTGGGATACTGTTTGTAAACCATTAGCACACAGAAATTACAGCCCATCATACATCATTACTGTGATTGAGGCTTTATTACCATATTCTCAAATTGCTTGCTTGCTATAAAACTAAATAGACACCAGACAACTATAGGTAGACGATAGACTGTGCATTATTGGACTGGAGTAATGAAGGATTATTGTAGCATAATGGGGCACAACTTATGAGGAAAATAAACTTGGCAGCAAAGGAAAGCTTGAGTGTTTTTAATGTTTGTTGTTACTGCTTTAAAGGTCAAATATATTTGTTATGATGGAGTTACTGTTTCCTTATTTCATGAATCATACACTTTTTGTGTTCCACATAGGCCTTGTTTTATACTTAAGCATTTAAAACGCAGGAACTGCACTACACCTTTCAACTCCAGAGGTAGATTTGCAGCTTTGGAGGGAGTGGTGTGGTTGTCGAGGTCCTGGGGTGGGTGAGAGCATGTCCATAGCTCTACACACGTTGGTTTTGTGCTGGACAGAGGAAGGAAAGAAAAATTGCATCAACAGACGTCAGCTGTTAAATGTGATTTAAGTTCTCCAAGCACACAAAGTATGCATTAGGAATTTTGGGAGCTGTAGTGAAAGGATTTATGATACCTCCATTTTAAAAGATGAGAGGACACACTGAATTTGGACTTGAGGAATTTAGCAGTCTCTTGTGACAGAACCAGGGGCTTTACAGTACAACACCAGTATGCACAGGATATGTTCAAAGCATTATTTTCTCCAGCTACAGAAAAAATATGTTTCAGAAGATTAAATTACTTCACTTTTCTAAATTTTGGAGTGAGGCCCATAGCTACCCAGTGTTAGTCTCAAAGACTCAATGGAAAGAGACCTGCAGCTCCAAAGGCAGTTCTGTATCTTGAGCCCACTGATGAACTTCCTCTCTCCCACCTTCATTCTCACCTCCTTGCTCACAGCTTGCCCATTTGCTTGCCCTGATAGTCTCCTGCTTCTTTCACAAGGAATTCCTGTGATAGTTGTCTTTGGAGTGACATGTGAGATCACTCATCCTTGAGGGATTTTTTGGTTTGGTTTGGTTTGGTGAGGTTTTTGTGCATAGAATTTAAGATGTGCCCTAACGGGTTTTATTCTGGCCAGGCTGGGGAGTCAGTCAGGCTGAGGAGTAAAGGAAACCTTCAGGGTTTCTGAAGGGGTTCCAGGTTATTGCCATCATCAGGGGCTTGTGTTTCAGTAGGACCTACAAGCCTTGCTTGTGTTCAAGTACCGAGCTATTGGTGTATGAATCTGAGATGGGCTGTAATAACATTTGTGGCTTTACCAAGCGGTGCCATCAGCCACAGTGAAAATGTGATGATGATTTGTGAGACATCATCGTGGACAAGTGTACAGTGAAAGGCTGGACCCTTACAACAAGCAGGAAAGAAAAACAGGCTGTATGTGGCTGGATACCCCTGTGCAGCCTGGCAATGGGATTCACTCTCTGGGAGTATTCTTTTATTACAAAACTTGAATGATTGGCTGCTGAGTGATGACAAATCAAGTTTGCCCTACTATACCTTGGCTGGGAGCTCAGGGGCTCAGTTGTATTCTCCCAGCTCTTTCCAGTGGCAGTACCTGTGTTGACTCTAGGAACTGTTATTTAACACAGCTGACGTATTTCTTGTGGAGGAATAATTTTTAAATACAGGCATAAAATTCACTTCACTAGGTAGTGCTAATACTCTCTTTTACCCAAAGTATAAAGTGTGCTTGAGAACAAATATTTGTAATTATTTCCAGTTCTCTTGAGTTGGATGTTGTATTTGAAAAATAGTCTGTCAGAATGCTTAGTTATAAATAAGTGTTGACACTTTTTTATAGAGTTTCTTTGGATAAAAGCTCGAGGACAGAATGAGTAAGTGTATTTGAATGTTAATGCAATTCTTCATGTAGGTATTTAACCATTTTGAAGTATACTCCAATCAGCTCTGCCAACCCCATATTTGAGCGGAGAGCCAAAGTCAGATATAGATTTACTCAAGGCTTTCTTAGTACACAGAAATGCTTGACTTCTCTTTTTCATCAAAGCTAGTTCTGATGAAGATGTCACAGCTCCAGGACTCACGCTTGGTGAAGTTTGATAGTACAGGTTCATGGTCCACTTCAGCTGCTGTAAAACCTCTCTGCAGCTGGAAAGGTAATGGTGCATTTTTGTCCTGCATTGTCATTGCTGTGTGTGGCTGGGTGGGGTTCGCTGTCTCTCCGTGTCAGGCCTGGCTTTTGCTCCTGCCTGCAGAGTTGCCAGGGTAGGAGCTGCTGTGGATGTGGCTATCTTGTGAAAAAACATATGGGTTGATAATTCTTCTCTACTATTTACTTTTATTGTACTATTATTCTCAGGTGTGTCTACACCTGTCAGAAAGGAATTTTTAAAACACATTCACTCACTTCAGAACTTTCTTTGTAATTTTAATTACAGGTTTCCAGTTCAAGTAACAGATAAGAATTTAAGAGTTCACACTGAAAGAACTTACAAAGTTCTTCCTGTTGCATGCATCACAGCTGAGTAGCTGCTGCCATAAAATAAATGAGAAGCCCATGCTCTATAAAAGTGTGCTGCAGCAGTGATGCATCAGGACTTTTGTATTTATGTGACAGTAAAAGCATTTAAGTACGTGAAGAGTCCTGTTGAGTTCTGTAAAAAACAATTTGCTATAAGTTGATGTACTGCTATGTACCTGACAATTCCAGTTTTAATAATAGTGATACTCCATATTTTTGCATGAAAGCTTATGGAGTTCTTAATGGGGACTAGTGAAACCATCAGGGTAGAGTATGCAATTACTGAGAGGCAGTGAGCAACTTGATGCGCATTCACTTTTGCCAGGGGTTTTGGAAATACATGTTTTTTAATAAAGTACATTTGACCTTTCTTTGGCTTCCATTTGGCATGAATTCACAGTTTCATTTCAGTTCTGAAAGTAGAGGCAATGTCTGTAAACCACAACACATCATTATGCACCAGTCCAAATAGGAGGTAAGGATAGGGGAAATGATTGTTTTGTTGTATTTTATAGATGCTTGACAATACACATGTATTAATACATTTTTAACTAGAATATATACAATAAGAGAATTCCAGGTTGAGAAATGGTCAAAACATGTTGCTGATATGCAATCTAGATATAAAATCCTGCTTCTGGTGAGTAGAATGTGTCAGACCTGGAAAACTCGAAGAGCTTTTGTCTGAGTTTCCCGTGAGCGCCTCTCTTGAGGGCTCACGGCTCATCAGTGAGTCCTGCTGCAGCTGGAAAGCCTCCTACAGCTTCCCTCGTTAGAAAAGCAACTTCCTTGGCTCAAGGAAAAATCCTTTGAAGTAATAATGATGGTGTAATGTATTGATAGAAATTGGTGTGATTCCATTATCTCTGTAATGGGCATTGGTTTGGATAGAGCTTCCCCATTGTCCTTTCATCAGGAATTGGTTTGTTCAGTGCTGAATGTCAGGGTCTGATTTCTTCAAAGAGAGATGTCTGTCAGGAGGTTTGAGAATTCTGGAGTAATCATTGTTAGGCAATGTTCTTTTCTTGAGTTTAAGACAGCTGTAATTATAAACTTTGCACCAACTGGGTTTTTAACAGACATGATTAGAGCAAATATGTTCATTTGTTAGGTTTGAAGAATGTATTTCTATTAACTTTTAGGTAGATCTTTCCTGTAGTTGCAGAAAGTGTCTCTGAGTTTATGAAGTGTTGATACCATTTTTACATAATAATGTCTTACGTATTCTAAAGTGCTGCATGAAGCCACTCATTTTTATTTGTGTTAAATCTCTTAATGCATGTCTGGTAATGTTTATATATATATGTTTTCATTTAGCCAGTGGAAACCAGGTAATTTGCTAATTTCTCATAAATTGTGAGGTATATTTGATTTTTCTTTTTAATAATATAAATTATTTTGGTTTAAAATATTTCTTAAAACATTTCATTTGGAAGTATCACTCAGGTTTTGACGATTACATTTAACACATGATTGCATTTGGTTTCCTCATCAAAAGTGGAGAACATTTAATATTTATTCATAACAAAAGTATTAGAGAAGCTGTCAATAAATTTTCTGTCATAATTGAATCATAAGATATCTAAATTGTTGATAATATGATCTGCTCGTTAAACAAAAGTGTCTGGAGAAAATGATGGATTAATTGACTGATGGCTAAGGTTTCTCTCAAATATAATGGTTTACCCAGTTTGATTTGATTTGTGTAAAATAACTTTCTCTAATAAACAATTTGCTCAGAGGCAATAGAAGAAATGAATGGTTATCAAACCAAACTTAATTAGTCTCTCCTAGATTGATATTACTTGGGGAGTCTTCGTTTTAATTGTGGAGAGCTGGATACAAAGAGTTTGGTTCATTATATTTTTCCTGTATAAACACTATTGTGTAACTACCTATGGAATATAACATGTAAATTCATTTTAATAAGTGCTTGTAAAGTGGATTAGCTAATTATGCCAGGCTAAAAATGATTCCTTTAATTATTTTACATATTTAACTAGTACTTCAATTTTATTATTGTTAGTCTGTAAACATAATTTGTATTAGCTCTGCCAAACTAATTAGAATATATAACTTAAACAGTTTTAACAGTTTCGTAATGTTCATAATGCACTCTTCTCTCAAAAATACATTCTAAAAATATTTAAATTATGAAGAAATTTTTGACATAGGAAGATTTTTATATGTGAGAAAGAATAACTTTTTCTCAAGAATACAATTTCAGAAAAGTTCATATGGTTTGAGACTCTGGAAAGTTTGTCAAATGAAGGAAAAATCCTTTCTTTTCCTCAGAGATGGAGTCAAACTAAACATAAATCATTGAGTAACATAACTTTGTGGGATTTCAGATTGTTAGATTGTCCATGGATAATACAAGCCACAAATACAGTTGCATTTCACTCTTTCAAAGGTTAAGCACATACTTAATTGCATTAGTAGGTGAAAATCTGCATGTTCAGACTAAGAAGAGTTTGTCTTAAAGGCTTCCAGTTAATTTAAGGTAACCAATTTTCTCTTTTCTTTTAAAAAAAAGAATTTTCAAAACATCTGTAGAAGCTTTACAAGATTTTAATATAAAATGTACATGAGAGGGCTGTTGTTTGAAGCTGAGTAAGTGTGGAAAGCAAGACATTAGTGAAGAGTAATTTGGGTGTTCTTAATTATATTCATTCATGATTAATCTTGGGCTTATAAACCCAGAAATTAATCTGGTTTATTGTTTCTTCTCATACATGAAGTTTTATTTTGACAATTTGTTACTTTAGTTTTCCTTAGTGCAGGGAACTGCAGGTAGCTGAAAATGCAGGGAGGAAACAAGGAACATCTTTCAGTTTTGCCTGTGTACAGTGTGCTGTGCCAGGGGGAGGTGCAGCTTTCTGTGCATGAATTGGTGCCGTGAGGCTGACCTGGCACATCTGGGGGTGACAGGAGCCTGCTGGAAACTGGCACATTGGGCACATCTCTGGAGCAGAAACAGGATAGAGCAGAACCTTTGGTATCTCGATTGACATGTTCTCGGGAGTTCTCTGTGAGATGCGGCGCTTTGCTTTTCGTTACCTCCCGTCTGTCAGGCCATCAAAGCACTGGGTCTGTGCAGGGGTACTGCATTCCTCACTGGAATGGCTCTCTGTGAGTCTCATGAGCGTTTGGGGAGCAAGATAGCAAGAACATATAGTAGTCTTTGGAGTATTGTAGGTTGATGAAAACAAACCTAAATAGCAAAGTCTAGCAAGTCCCTGGGCACTATTTACATATCAAACTTTTATCAGTTAAATCTCATTAAAGTCGGTGAGAGTCTCACAACTACCTTGAGGCTGAACTAGGATTCTCACTTCAGGATTTTGGGAGCTCTTGTTATGTGACACATTATGACCTGAAGTTGTGTCCTGGGGAGGTTTAGACTGGCTGTTAGGAAAAGGTTCTTTCCCCAGAGGAAAGCTCGGGCACTGAACAGGCTCCTCAGGGCAGTGGTCACAGCACCAGCCTGTCAGAATTCAAGAAGCATTTGGACAATGCTCTCAGGCCTGTGGGGAGATTTTGGGGTGTCTGTGCAGGGCCGGGAGCTGGACTCAATGGTCCTTGAGGGTACCTTCCAATTCAGCATATTCTGTGACTCTGTGATCTTGTTCATGGTGACAGGAGAATTTCTCACACGCCAGGAACTACAGGGATTCTGGGCTAATTTTAGAGGTCAAGAGCTAAATCTTGCTCTTCTGCCCAGATTGATAGAATTTCCTCTTCTGCCTTTGGACAAAACTGATCATTACATTTTTTAAAAATTAAAAAAAAAAAAAAAAAAAAATTAATGTTTTTTATAAGTTTTGTTTGGTTTGATTTCTTTGTCATATCAACAACAAATATGTGCTGATTAAGCTGCACTAAATTTTGTTCCTTGTACCTGTGGGTGTCCCTCCTGCTGTGACTCAGCAGTGCAGCAGAGAGGCCACGTGGCCACCAAAGCAAATCCAGATGTCAGATTCTGCTGAAAACACTGCGAGCACGAGAGCAGCTCTGTGCAGACAGGTGTTCCTGTCTGGGGTGCAGGGAGGGCATCATAAATGTCAATATTTAACACTCATCAATTTACAGATAAAATCCAGTGATCCTGAGGTAGGGATCATAACCACTGTCCTGACTAATTGTGGCAAGGACATCATGGAAAAGAGTGTAGCAAGATTGTCTGGCAGTTCCAACTAAGATGTGTTGTTTTGAAGATTCTTAGCAATAGTTTCTTTTGTTTGGTAAACTATAACGTTTTCCTCTACAAATCATTATTTCATTAGGCAGTTTTACTCATTCTGAAATAAACAAAAAAACCGAAAACCTTTGTATGTAAAGTTTTGCCTTACAGGCAGGAAATAAGGATTCTTTGACATTTTGCAAACCTTTATGATTCAAGATTGTTAGTGATTTATAATATAGAAGAAAACAAGTATAGGGCACAGAAAAAAATTTAGTTGAATCAGAAATGCAAGGTTTGTTCTAAAGCATTTACATGTTTGTATCTGAATTGGAATATTTAAGAAATATTAAACAGTATACACATGAACATAGAAAGTGATCTTGAAATATTTAAAATGCTTAAGATAAAGCATGAAAATAATTTGTGTTAAAATTATATCAAACATTTATAATGTTTAATCTCAAAGCAAGGGTAAGCACAATTTTTAGACCAAGTTTTGAAATTGTAATACTGCAGAGATGTGTTGATGTGCTTAGCTGAGGCTGTGTGCTGTTCAGTACCATGGGCACTGTTCTGAGCTGGTGTGCTTCACTTCCCTGCCTGACACATTCCCGTGGTGTGATTCCTGCTAAACCTCTGTAATCTCTATTGGCATCCAAGCACACGGTGCATGGTTAGACAGCCACCTATCGAATTCCACTACAATGTATAGCAAAAGTAATGATGGTTATTTCGTATTTTTTTTCTGATAGTTTCAGCTACAGAGTTTCAACACACACTTAGGAAGAGTTGTGTTGCTCATTGTGCTTCCCAAGGAGTATTTTATGGGAACAGTAAATTTCTCATTCAATACTTCATGGAAGGAATGCAGAAGGGTTCTCTGCATTCTCTGTTCTCTCTGTTACAGCACTGCTGGGCTGTGGGCCTGGCTAACAGTTTGTCCATGACCTCCTGTCTGCTCGACAAACCAAACAACTTCTGCTTCATGGACCCTTCTCAAGACTCCCATCAAAGTCTTGTGGGAGCAAGGTAAAACTCAAAAAAAGAGAAGTTTGCATATAACAAACAGCTCCTAATTCCCTTGTAGTAATTTTGATTTGAAAGCCAACCAGAGAGTTATTAATTAGAAGAGTAATAACTTTGGGTTTACTGCATTTTGTGGTTTTTTTATGATCTGTGGTAGAAACTGATTGCATTTTGTTAATATTCCTAGCTTGATATTAAAGCCTATGACAGAATCACTGTGCTGGTTCCTGCCATACCTCCTGGCACCTGTCAGCACAGTGACTTTGACCTTTCCGTACACGAAGCACAGCTCTGACAGAAGCTGGCCTTGAACTGGCTGTTCTTGCTGAGATGGGAGCTAACTTGGCTAAAAGTCGAGCACATCCATATTGCTTGTGCAAATCCACCTGCAAGACTCTTACTGTCTTCATCAGTTTCTGGGCAGGTGCACAGAAAACACTCCTTCTTGCATAGTAAAAGTGTGAATAAGTGTGAATAAGTGGAGCTGTTTGCACTACAAACTGGGAATGCTGGGCAAGTGCCTGGTGGAGCAGCTCTCTGTGGTGGTTTAATTCCAGCCCCACACAGCAGCTCCCTTGCTCCTGGGGCTGGGGAGAGAAATGGAAGGGGAACAGTGAGAAAACTTGTGGGTTGAGATAAGAACAGTTTAATAATTGAAATATAATAATAATTGTAACATAATAACAATTTGTAATGAAAAGTAAAATAACACAGAGAAATAAACCCCAAGAAAGACAAATGATTGAATGGGAACAACTGCTCACCCCAGTTATTCCATGGGTATAGTGTGTGCCAGTCCCCAAGCAGTGGCCTCCTGCCAACCTCCCCCCAGTTTACTACTGAGCGTGGCATCCTGTGGTCTGGAACAGCCCTTTGTTCAGCTGGGGTCTGCTGTCCTGGCTGTGTCCCCTCCCAGCTCACTGGTGAGGTGGGATGAGGAGCAGAAAAGGCCCTGACTCTGTGTAAGCACTGCTCAGAGATAAGGAAAACTTCCCCGGGTTATCAACATTGCTTCCAGGGCTAATCCAAAACAGCCCATACTGGCTATTGTGAATGAAACTAACTCTATCCCAGCCAAATCCAGCATACTTGAGGTGACAAGACTGAAAATTCCTTAGGTACAACATTAGAAAAGCACAAATGGCTTCAGTTTTGTCATTCAGAACACAGGCAGGATAAAGAGATTCTTTCCTCACCCTAACACCTGTGAATCTCTCATTTACATTCATGCTTTCTAAACTAGAGCAATCTTTTCTATGTCAGTTGGCAAGGTGGACCAAAACTTTAAAGGTAACCTGCTGGAATAAATTCCTTTAGTTACACCAAACCAGTGTTTACACTTGGCTGTCTTGGTATTTTATTTAAGATCTACCTTCGTGGTTTGTTCTGTAGTTACTTGCAGGCTTCCAAACCCTACAGTTTGGTTCTACACTTGATAGTTTCATGCTTTCCCTCAGGGTATGAGGGATATTTCTAAAAGGCTGAAGGAAATAGTTAGTTTTAGGATTGTACTTGATAAGTTTATGTATGAAGTAATATGGTCTGGTTGCCTGAAGCAGCAGTTAGAAAAAAAGCCCTGGGCAGCCTCTGTTCTGCATTCCTCTGTTGATGTATTTATATATTCAATGGTTTAAATTACGGCATAGATAATTAGCAATAAGTTTGAGTTTGATTTAGAGGGTCCTTAGGATGTCTTTTTGTTACCTGTATCCTGGCTTTGTATTCAGCAGCAGCTGTAAAAATAATCCTTGCTTCCTGCATGAAGTTCAGAATGAAATAAAAACAATCCTTGTAATACTTCAGTTATATAGTAAATGGCATTTGGGGGTAAATAGAGGAGACGACTGTGAGCTTTAATGGAAAAAGGATTTTTAAAAGGATTGTTTCAAACACAGTACAATAACTCTTAAGGTAAGGAAGGGGGTTAAAGATGCAAAAGTGAAAGAATGCGCTCTTACCTGTTGCCAAGTGTTTTTTCATGTATGCATTACAGCTCTTTTTTGTAATGGTCAGTATTGCCCTTGTTGTGTTCTGTTTACATGTCTGACTTCTTGTTTGGATTTTACTTGGTGATTTGGTATTAATTTTTAATGTGAAAGCACTTAGCATTAGGAGTTTGACATTTTGTCTGACCTTAATCACCAGGAGGATCATGAGAGGTTTATTCAGTGGGAAGAGAATTGTTACAGCTCCGACAGAAATGATGGGAAATAAGTAAACAGCCTTTTAAATCTTCACCAGAAATCAATAGAGTTTAAAGATGATGGACGTTGGTGTTTTTTGCTGCTTAAGGACTTCAACCTTTTACGGGAAAATATCTTCTCCGAGTGTCAGCGTTTTTTTGCCCAGCACCATGAATCACTGCTGCAAATAGAACACTCTGCATAGAGCACTTCATCATTGTTACACAGATGATGTTATAGATCTGTGTTTCTCTGATACTGCAGATGGCTTATATTTTTACACATAGAGGTGTGGTGCTACTTCACAACATTGCTAACTAATGGATGGTCAGCAAAATAATTGTGTGTTTTTGATCATGTTTAAACTGACAAACTCCTGGTTTTTTACGATTCCGTAATTGTAAAGGCTGCTATTTAGAACTTTTTCAGTTTTACCTCTTTCCCTGTGTCTATAGAAAGACCTTCACTTAAGTGAGAGTTCTCAACTTTTAGTAACTGGGAATAAGAGCTGCTCTGAAGTCTTCGTGTCAGCATGCCTTCAGAGTCAGGCAGATTTTGAGCAGTAGCAGAGCAAATTGTGTACTTTGGCTTTTCATGAATGATTTATTAGATGTTAGGCTAGTACAGTAGTTAGCAATATATCCAGAAACAGCACTATTCAGACCCAAGTATTTGTACATTTGCATCATCATAAATCATGTGTTGTGCTATTTGGGGTTTTATTATACAGTATTGGATTCCATTTTAAAACAGCTAAGTATACAGTAAATTATATTCAAATATAGTAAAGTTGCTGTTAAATAGTAATTGAGAACTTGACTTTCAAGCTTTCAGTTAATTTGTTTGCATCCTTATGCAGCCATTTACTCTGAATATAGTGAAGGGGATTTAATTTTGATTTGTAGAGAACCTTTTGTATTGAAAATAACTGTAGTGACTGTAGTGTTATGCTAATATCTAAGTATGCCACATATACTCTTAGACAAAATTGTCCCTTAAGACCTCGTGATATGAAGTGATCTTTGATTTAAGGCTGCAGTACTTTGGCTACAACTGTGTTCAATGATTATTAAACTGGAGTTATTACATAGCAGCTGATGGAATTTTTTCCGTAGTTTATCTCAATTGATTACCCGTATTGAGTACAGAGTGGCAAAAAACATTTTAAACCGTTCTTCCTCGTGCTCCTGGCGCAGCAGCCGGGCCCTGCCCTGCGCTGGGCTTGGTGCTCCCCCGGGACTGCGGGATGGAGCCGGGATGGGACTGGGATGGAGCCCCGGGATGGAGCCGGGATGGGACTGGGATGGAGCCCCGGGATGGAGCCGGGATGGGACTGGGATGGAGCCCCGGGATGGAGCCGGGATGGGACTGGGATGGAGCCGGGATGGAGCCGGGATGGGACTGGGATGGGACTGGGATGGAGCCCCGGGATGGACGCGGGATGGAGCCGGGATGGGACTGGGATGGAGCCCCGGGATGGAGCCGGGATGGAGCCCCGGGATGGAGCCCCGGGATGGAGCCGGGATGGAGCCCCGGGATGGAGCCGGGATGGGACGGGGATGGAGCCCCGGGATGGAGCCCCGGGATGGAGCCCCGGGATGGAGCCGGGATGGGACTGGGATGGAGCCCCGGGATGGACGCGGGGTGGAGCCGGCGCGGAGAACGGGGCAGGAGCCCGAGGAATCTCCCTCCTGGAATCTCCCTCCTGGAATTTCCGGGGTTCTTTGCCTGCGCGGAGAAGGGGTGTGCACATACAGGCAGCGTTTGCGTTGCTCCTTATCCAGCTAAAGCATTGCAGAGCGCCCAGCTGTGAGAACAGCACCTGGAAGGGAAGGAAAATCTTCCAAATAGGACAGCTCTGTAGACATTTTCCTACCTTTCATCCACCGTGGGGATTATGATGGCAATAGGAAATCTTGCTTTCACTTAACATAAAACTAAACTAGCAGAAATGGCAGGGACATTTCAGGACACGAACCTTATTTTTTGATTACTTTAATGTCCTTAAGAACAAATAGTCCTTTTTAATACGTTGTAAGACTCAGCAATGAAGCATGGAAAAGGGAAATAAGCACATAATGCCCACTCTTTAGATCATATTAAGTAGTTTGGACAATCTGGTCCTAGATTTGCCACTGTTAAGTAGATAGTTTTGATTGCTTTGTAGTAGATTTTTATGTATTCAGAGATTTCTTCTCTGTGATGGCAGGCCGAAGTTTTGCCTTCACTTTTCTTCCATTATTTTAGGAGGACAGACACAGATACTTGACGCTGGGTCAGAGACATTTCTTTAAGGGCCAGAGCTCTGGACTTCTTTGCAGGTTTTCCCTGGACAGCAAGCACTTTTCTTCATTTTTCAACCTTAAAGCATCGTACACTTTTGAGCATTTTAATATTTGCCACATACTAATGCTGAGTATGGATTTTCTTTAATAGTCTTTTTTTGATGATTTCATGTAGTTTTACTAAAGACGAATAAGCTTTCTATGGATCAATTAACCAGTGAATGCCACAACAGCAACTTGTAAACTTTATTTTTTTCAGTTTATTTGTTGCTTTCCTTTTTTAAACCCATTTATGGAGTTTATGTTACCTGAAAAAATGTCACCTCCTTTGGCCTGTCCCATTGCAAATGTGAAGTAACAGCTGTGTGAACGTTCACCCCCTCTGCTTGACCTTGCTTACAGCTCCTAGAGAGAGTCCTTCAAAGCAGAAGGGATGTGCAGCAGGGCTGTAGACATCTAATGGAACCTTTCCTGGCTGCCTGGGGAGCCCTGGGAATGAGGGCCGGGATGGGACAGGATCGATCGCCGTAAGTGTGTGGGGGAGGGAGGGGACAGGGCTAAAAATGCTGGGGAGGTAAAAGAGCTTTTTAAATTAAGGATGCTGCTGGCACAGGAACAAATGGATATGGCTATCAAAAACCTTTGGTTAGAAATTCAAAACATCCAGGCTCATCCAGAAAAGCCTCCCAGAGGGGGAATTATGGAGAGAAAATTATTACCAGATTTCGAAATGAAATTTCAGTGGTTTATAAAAGGATTAAGGGACATGGTTGCCTGTATTGGTAAGAAACTGTATTCGGCATCCACGAGATTCCTTCTGGATATTTTAGGTCTCTTTAGAGACTTTAACTGTTCTTTAACATGACTGAATCACGTAGAAGTTAGTTTTGCATTTCCCCTCTAAAATCTTGTATTAATATTTGTGAATCTATGAATATGGAGTATAACTAATGAGATTTCTGCCTCATTTTTCTATCTGAAAATAACCTCTAAATGACATATTGTCCATCTGGAGAGCAAAGGAAGGTAGGAGTTGTGCAGAAGGGAGTGGTGTTCCTGCCGATGGCGCAGCCTTGCTGAGGTAGCTGGGGAGAGCAGCTGAGGCTGCTGCTGCTCCTTTCACTGCCTGGTTTCACGTCCTGATCCCTCAGCTTGCCTAAGCAGTGCACTGCAGTCAGTACTCCAAAGAGGATTTGACTGCTCCACTGTGCTCTGTAATGTAAGTGAAGCTGAGTTTGAGCAGGCTCTGGCTGCTCTGCAGTGCACGCCCTGGGTGGCTGAGGCTCTCTGTGGCATTGCTGTGCTGCCTCAGTGCAGCTGGCACGGAGACAGCACCCAGCAAAGCTCTCGGTGCCTCTGCAGCACTTCCCTGCTTGCTCTTTTCTGGGGTAGTGAAAGGGGGTGTGAGAGTGAGATTCTGCAGTTGCTGTAGTGCTAAGTGGGAAACTTGGTCCAGTGGCTCCCCTGCTCTGTCATTTTAGATTTTGTTAAATTGTAACCCCCCTTCTTCTGCACTACAACTGTGTGCTGTGTGTGAGGCGTGGAAGAAGGTCTTACTTTTGCTGATCTTCTGGATGAAATCATTGAACTGTTCATTTATGATGTAGTGCTTGTTTTATCTTCCCTTGCCTTATTAGCGACTTGTTACAGTAATTTTCAGATGTCTTTAAAATTCACATCTCTTGTGCTTGTGTATCATTAAGGAGCCTCCTTTGCTGCACATTTTGATTCAGTGTTACCGAAGAGAGGACTGAAAATGGAACCAAGTGTTGATCCCTCCTCAATGGTAATTTTGTTGGATATTTATCAGTAACTTGTTTTGGATTGACACACAATTACTGATCCCTGGATTTAATAGAATAAAAAATGTGAAGCAGAAGGCACCAGAAAGAGCAGTCTGTTCCCTGAGCGAGCGGGAGCGGCGCTGTGCCTCCGACGCTGCCGCTCAAAGGGACAGGGTGGGTGCCAAGGGTGGTGTCAGTGCCACGTGTGGGTGCTGGAGCTGCTTCTCCTGTGTCAGGGAGCTGCTGGGATCACGCTGTACATCTTCATTAGCCAGGCAGGCACAGCAGCCTCGTGTTTCCCATGAGCTGTGGCTGGGCCATAATTAACCTTGTGAACCCGGATTTGTAACAGAATGTAAAATCAGCTTAGGGTATCAATTACAGTCACACTCCATTGATAGCTGCCAAGGAGCGCTTCTTAGGAAGAAAAAGACATTATGATTTGCTCATTTCCTCAGAAAGTAGCAAAAGATGTTACAATTCATTAAATCATAAATAATAGCTAGTCCATAGGTTTAATATCACCTTATTTTGGTGCATTACTCACAGGTCATGGGCCAGTACCATGTCTGTCATTAGCAAGGCTCACAAGTAATTTTATTATAAAACTGAATTAAGAAATGTTTTATAAAAAGAAATTAATACCCTTTAAAATGAGGGAATTTTATCAGTGTTTTGAGTTTTTAATGTAATAATTTTGATCTATGTTGCAAACGCTTAACTATTACATCTGTGGAAAACTAGTTTTACATAATTTAGGGACTTCAGAGCCCATATATTTGTTGTAACTTTTAAGCATAACCATGAATTAAAAACAGTATTTGAGACTATGATCTCTTGAGTCTATTTGCTGCTCTCAAATAAACTGAATTTATATCTTTTTAATACTAGTCAATGATAATGCTTTATAGCTACTCACTGCATTATATGCAAAGCAAATGATTATCTAGTTAGATTTAATTTTTTTAATGTTACACAGTACTGTATGAATATGTAGAGTATTTTTAAACAAACTTTTTACATTTGTTTTTCCTGTCATGTACTTCATTAGTCATAAAAATGAATGAGATTATCAGTCAAGGACTGGCTGCTTTTTCTTAGTTTGATTGCTACTGTCACTAGTGTTTTACAGATCTGGAAGGATTTCCCTTTAAGAGTAGTTTTTCATTATTATTCTATAAATACAGACAGTAATTTATCTGTCCACCCCTGCAATATCTTATGATAGAGGAAAAAAATCCTATTACATGTCCGTAATATATAGAAGATCTTTAGTATGCACTTCAATAATTCTTATTCATTCTTTTCTCTTGTTAGTATTGAAAATCTGATGTTCAAGCCTACTTAAACAAACACAGAATTACTAGAATATGTCATCTTTGAAAGGCAATAAATGTTATTTTCTTGAGAAGACTTGTAACATACTTTCGGTCTTTCACATCTTACTGTCTTTACCTACTGACAGTACCCACAGTCCATGCATGAGCAATCTTTTCTTAAACTTCCCCTGATCTTTTTCCTTACTTCATTTTCTGTAAGTATGGATTTGTTAACTGGTTGTGAGATACTTCGGCCATATTTTCAATTAAGGCTGTGCATCAGCAACCAAGGCAAGGGCCTTTAGGAGCCCATTTGTCCTCACAAGGAAGGAGCCTGATGATGTTGGAGGTTTTTTATCAGCCCACAATTTAAACAGAGTCCTATTTAAAAATTACCAAACATGAACCTTGTGTAAGCGTACCATCCATGGTACACGAATTCAAAATGTTACATTTCTGTCTGTATCCTCACTTGTTAAATTTGGGAAAACAAATTGTAATTAATTCTCTTTAAAGAAATTGCTGATTCCTATGTAGAACATAGGAAAAACACCTGAAGTATAAAATTCAAGTAACATAAATCTTTGCCTCAAAAAAACCCCAAACCAGGAAATTATTTGTGTTTTCAACAGGGTTTAATGTTGTCTATTTCCAACCTCAGCGATTGGCAGAAGCTCCCTGCCCACTCTGAGTGGTTTTTCCTGATGGTAGCTTGGGCCTCTGTGCTGTTCAGAAGGGCAGCACGGTTTGCACAAGGTGTGACAGGATTTTGTGTGCAAGCAAAGGAATGTGCTGAGCTCTGAGGGAATCACTATTTGTTAGTTTGGGTTTTATGTGTCTGGCACGAATTCTCGAGGGCTGTATGCAAGCACTGACAGAGGATTGCCATCACAAATTACAAGGGCAACAAAAAGCACCCAAATTAAATTCTGAATCTTTTAAACCAACTCAAAAATATTGTATTACCTGTAGAATTTCTTTCTCTGTCATTCCTTTCTGTCTTCTTCTGTCCTTCTGCTGAACAAATGACTTTGTAATATATTTGTTAAAAGATTCTGAAGAGCTGCTTGAATCAAAGTATAAGGTGCAGTGTTAATTATCCCCCTCAAACACATTTGTATGTAGGTGATAACTGGATTACACAAACAAAACCCTTCCAGTTTCTTTTTTACCTTGTTCAGAGACAAGCTCAGAATCTTGGATAACAGGATTCCTTAATGTGGGTTTGGGTTTTTCCCCCCTCACATCTTAATTAGGAAAGGGAAAGTGTGTGTATAAAATACACTTCCATAGGCTTCCATATCTGAGCAGTATTTTCTGGATTGTGCTTCTGCAACAATATTTAAGATACATTAATGGAAAAGCACATTGGCCTAATCCTTGGAAACAATGAGCATTATTAATGCCATGGAAAACAGCAGAACCTGAAAATCAGATTCCTTAATAACAGGATTTCTTCTCTTGCATTTGGAATCTAAAAAGTTCCTTAATTCTCAGGTTTATCATTTCACACTCTTAAAGTTCATTTCTTCTCTCAATCTGAGGGTGATTTATGGTTGCTCTGTTATAGATGAAGTAGTTTCATCTTTCAACCTCATTGCATTTTCTCTAGCATTTCTATCACTTAAGACCTCGATTCTCAAAATAAAGGTGAGAGAAGATGAATGTGTGTATGGAAGAACCCTCAACTGGACCCACCCCCAAGTATCTAAAACTTTGCAGTTCTCAAAGTTTAATGAATGTTTACTGTGCTCAGCAGAGCAAATCTGAAAGGTCAGATGAAAACCAGTGGTATTATTCCACTGAGTTTCATCACTGTGCCACTACTGGTGTTACAGAAAACAAAAAAAACCAAAAAACCTAAAAATCCTCAGGTCCAGAAATTTTTGACTGATGCTGTGGTTTTGTGCTGTGTAAAGAAATCTGAATTGACCTACTGATCAAAAGTGGTATTATCTGATTAAAGGGAAAGGGAAAAAACCCAGCCTTAAACTCTCAAGCAGCTACTCCAGTCAGTATTAACTCTCCACCTGTAATTCCGTGTGGCCAAGGGCTCTGTGCACTGCTCCTGGATGGTCCTGCACTGGGAGTTGCACTGTCCCTGCAGAATGGTGCCACCCAGCACAGAAGTGTGATCAGGGATCTTTGTGTGGGCATTTCCTTTATTTGCTCCTTCACAACAGACTTATTAATCCTCAGTCATCATTTTTGAGATGCTTGAAGTAGGTTTACTGGTTTGGTTAAAAAAACTGTGTTCTGTTGTAGAAGATAATGTAGAAAAATCACATGAGAGAGTTGTGTGAGTTGTCCCCTTCTGGCTGGGCCATCAGTTTCACTGTGCACTGAAAGGGACATACACCCAGCATCACCTAAACAGAACTCAGTATAACCTTGGGGTGTTGGGGAGTCCAGTCAGTTCTGGAAATCAGAGAAAACTCCATCACTGAGAAGATGCAGCTCCTCTCTTCACAGGCTCTGCCTTACAGAGAGTTTTGTTATAGGCATATCTTCAAAGCTGTACAGGAGGACTTAAAAATATTTTCATCCTGCTCTGATTCTGCTCTCAAAGCTAAGGGGTACAACGTGCAGGATGGCAGAAGTTCTGATTGCCCCCTCTTGGCATCCCCCACGCCAGGGTTTGAGGTCCAAGATGTGCCCCCATACCCAGCAGGGCCCTCCCAGCTGGGAAAGGATCTCTCCTGATCTGCAGCTGGGGCTGTGACTGCATTACATCTGCCTATCATTCTGAGTAAATGAGAAGGGAAGGTCCTGAAGCATATTTTAACTCAGAGATACTCAGCTATAAACGGCCCAATCCACTGTGCATTTCCTTTTTTTCTAGTGAATTTTGGGACTGCTTTACAATATTCTTTAGCTGTCCCCTGGTCTGGATGATGGCTTCAGTGGATGTGTGTATTATCCAGTACTAAACACACACACATTCCCAGTGATGTACAGGGGCAGCAGTGTTCTGTAAAGCCGAGGGTGCTTTTGCTCTCCTCAGGTGGTTGGCACACATGGGGATGGACACAGGCAAGCCTGGCCTGCCTGCCTGCCTGCCTGGGCTATTCTAGCGTGGCTTGTTTGAGTCTGCGTGTTCCTTTAAAGATTCCAAGACTCAAAGATGTTCAAATAAAATGAGTGTAAAAGCAGTAGGTGGCTGTGTAAGCAGGAGGCAATGTGCTGGGTTTAGTTTGTTGCAGGCAGAAGGCAGGGATGTGCCAGAGCCCATCTCAGCCTGTGGGAGCAGCTCGGGGGCGGGCTGGGCGCTGGCTGCCTTGCTGAGCAGCCTCCCTGTGCGGGTGCTCTCCCCTGCTCCGGGGGATGCTGAGAGCAGCGCTCTGCTGCTGCGAGCCAGGGGCCGCGGTTTCCTTGCTGCCCGCACGCTCTGAGCTGAGAGCCGAGCCCAGGAAAGCCGGGATAATGAGCAGAGCAGTGCAGGGAGGTGATTGATGATCGCTGGTTCTGACAGCTCGAGTGCCGAGATTCCCAGGGTATCCGAGCGCGGCATTAGCATGCTGACAGCTCAGCATTTAGGACATTATGGTAATTTATCCTGCATATGCTGTCACCTGCACTGTCAGAGTTTCTTTTTAATGATGGTATAACTATTTTGTTTGTTTGTACTGCATTCTTTTCATTTGGCTAATGTCTCCTCATTAGATTGCACCTAGTAAATGAGAGTAATTAAGTGTTTCCTATAGCTCAGATGCAATGATTAAGTTGCAGAGTTGGTGCTGATTATGTTTTGTCATTTATCTCTATTAATCTGAGAATAATCCAGATGATAAACACATGTAATTTTTTTAGCTAATGTTCAATAGATGAAATTTATAGCTTCTCAATGGAGCCAAACAATAAGTGTGCATTTATATATGAATAGGAAGTTATTGTACTTGTATTTCTGTTAAATAAACATAAAATTATCTGTGCAACTAAGAAAAGAAAGTGGAAAATCTACTGAATGTAGAGATTCTCACTTTTTAAAAATGCATTTGTGTATGGAAAACTAGTATTCATAATTCACAGTTCAGTGACTCTCTTTATTCTGCTTTCTCAAATATCTACAGAGATTCCTGTGGTGATATTTCTGAGGATTTTTTTTCCTGCAGTTATTGTCTGTATATGTTACTATTAATTCTAGAATACAAATTGCATCTCTAGTGCTGAAATGTAATTTTCACGTAAAGACTTCCAAATTACTCAGTTTAAAACCAAAAAATCCCCACTAATACATCAAATTAAGTGCCTCACAGCAATTTGTAAATCTTTATCTAACTTTCAAGCTGTAGATAGACATTGAAAAAATAGCTTGAGCTATTCCTTCAACACAAAGTAGCAATAATTAATTTTGATACAAATAATAATGGCAACACTAGGAGCACCCTGTTATTTGATGATGTTCCTTTGTTTTCCTGGCTCTGTGAGCTTCCTAGCACATCACACTGTGATGTGCTATTTCTAAACATGCTTACTATTTCTAGATATAAAATTTACTATTTCTAAATATATGCCTTGAGAAAGTCAGACATTGTAGCCCCATAACTGTGTGGGGTTTATACACCAAAATTCTGATTGGCTTCAAAAGTAGCAGCTTTTGCGTGTCCCCAGTTAAATAAACTGCTTTAAAATGTAGCACTGGCAGTTGGAGTAGCTGTTGAGGGCTGGACCCTAAGCTAGTTTGAGGTTTCTGTTAAATGTGTGTAAATAAATGAGCTGGACAATTTTTCGGGCGTGCCTCCTGCCCGGTATTCCCAGCGTGGGAATGTTGTCTGCTGTGCCCGTGTGTCCCTGTGGTGTCAGGGGATGTCTCTGCTGTGCCCGTGTGTCCTTGTGGTGTCAGGGGATGTCTCTGCTGTGCCCGTGTGTCCCTGCGGTGTCAGGGGATGTCTCTGCTGTGCCCGTGTGTCCCTGCGGTGTCAGGGGGTGTCTCTGCTGTGCCCGTGTGTCCCTGTGGTGTCAGGGGGTGTCTCTGCTGTGCCCGTGTGTCCCTGTGGTGTCAGGGGATGTCTCTGCTGTGCCCGTGTGTCCCTGCGGTGTCAGGGGCGATGCTGCCCTTTGCTGCAGCACCGCTCACCGAGGGCTGGCTTACAGCGAGGTTCCCAAACACACACCTTGCTTTGGAACAGCTCCTTGGAGTTGGGCCACTGTTTTTCCCTCCATGTTTTTCACTGAACAGCTCCTGGCCCTCTCTGGGGGAGAATCTCCCTGGACAGTGCTGTGCAGAGTTTCATTCTGCTTCCTTGGGCTCGGAACCGCCCCAAAGCCCCGGCCTGGCTGCTGCCTTGGGGTGCTCGGGACATTGCCCATGGCCATGGCCAGTCCCCTCCAGGCCTGGCCACCTCTGCTCCTCAGGAGCTGAATCCCAGAGCCTGGGCTTTGTCCAGAGGGACAGACTGGTCAATAAAATCACTCAGATTTGTCATTTGTCCCTATTTTCAGGCGCTCCCACCCTCACCAGTTGAAAAGGGGGAGACAGTGGGTTTGAGCAACAGGGGAGCAGTGGGCCCAGGGGAAGGTGGACATGGAAAGCTGTGGTGAGATTGGGCATGGTGTGGTGAAGACAGGTGAAACATACTGGGCAGGAGAGCTTGGCATGGCCCAGCCATAGCCCACAAATTTAAGGGTTTTTTCAGTTTGTGCACATTTGTTAGGTTGGCTGAGATTTTTCTGATACATCTTCTAGATGAGTATGCAATTATTTAAGGTTCAATTTTCATTTTTTAATACATAAAATCACATTATTGAGGCAACTCAGTAAACTTCTAGCTTGAAATATATGTTAATCAGGTCAAATTGTTGTTCATTAGAATTTATTTGCTTCCTAAGAACATCAGTTTCAGGGCATCAGCATTCTTTCTGGAAAAGCAAATACTCTGTTCTGTTTATGTGGGTCAGTCCTAGAGTAGCTGCTTAATATCCCATGTCTGGAATTCAGTTGTCTTTTCTCTTGGGTGGGTCAGGAAGGCAGTTGAAGCAGGCAGTGATGGCTGCTGGGCTTTCATTTCTTTGTGACTGGTAAATGAAACACATGCAGCCTCACCAAACTACATGACTAATGACAACCTCCAGTGGCTCCTGCAATCAAAGATTAATTTGCTTTATCAAGTTTAAAGAATAGTAGGTGATAAATCATGTCAGAAAGAAATAATCAGTGGCAGGCTGATGTTCTTTTGCACAGTGGAGGACAGGTACAATAGAGGATTCATCTGCCATAGACTGTTAATTTTGTTCTCATGCTGATGTGTTAATTTTTATTTAGTTGATTTTTAAGTCAAATGGGATGCACTGTCATCTAATATTTTTACCTAAAATATATAGTATTGGCTCTTCTCTCTAAAATTAAACATGTTTAGAGTCTATCACTTGCCATCAAAATATTTTCTACTTAATTCCTTTAATAATTGATGGATATATTTCACTCCCATTGGGTTTGCTGTCTTGGAGCACAGCTTAATGTGGACAGGAATAAAAATATGCTGTATGTACCTACTGCATACATAATATATTTATTTTCCCTGCTGTTGATTGTTGTTCAGCCAGATCTCCTCTCCTGTTCTCTCTGTGGGAGAAGGCTGATGTTAGTCCCAGCAGCTACCCTGGTGCTGCAGTTGTTCTGGGTGCTGGCCCCTCCAGGTCTGGGCAGTTGAGGTTTGACCCGTGCAGGACTTGCTGCCACCTCCTCCCATCCGCTGGTGGCACAGCACAGGAGGGATCAGCGTGGAGCAGGAGGAAATCAGTTCTCCCTTCCTCTCACTTAATGAAGCCATTCAGAGACTGCAGCTCTATCACTTCTGCAATTACTGAATATAACCATCCCAATAAAATCTGCAGTTAAAAAAACACCATTGTGGTATGCCATGGCATAGCATGATACTGACTGTCCTGCATTTACTGTGAATCCTGGTGTACACAGAGCAAGGGCTGCAGCTGTTTGCTTTTCAGGGAAAATCCTGTGCTGACTTAGCTCTCCAGCTGCAGTTGATTGTTGACCATTTTCAGTCTGTATTTCAATTAAACCATAACATATACCATACACCATAAACCGTAACAGTAACATATTTGGCAACGTTTTCTGTGTGTAAGAGAGTTTTAGTAATAGAATAATGCAGATTCTGTAAACTTCAGTCCTGGCTAGCAATGCGTGTAATTTCATACCAATATGTGAGCCCTCTAGTGGCATTCCGAGCGCTGGAAGTGTGACAGGCAGGGTGCGGGGGGTGCAGGGTATGGGGTGTACAGGGTATGGGGTGTGCAGGGTGTGCAGGGTACAGGGTGTGCAGGGTTCAGGGTGTGCAGGGTGTGCAGGGTTCAGGGTGTGCAGGGTGTGCAGGGTACAGGGTGTGCAGGGTGTGCAGGGTTCAGGGTGTGCAGGGTGTGCAGGGTACAGGGTGTGCAGGGTGTGCAGGGTACAGGGTGTGCAGGGTTCAGGGTGTGCAGTGTGCAGGGTTCAGGGTGTGCAGGGTTCAGGGTGTGCAGGGTACAGGGTGTGCAGGGTGTGCAGGGTTCAGGGTGTGCAGGGTGTGCAGGGTTCAGGGTGTGCAGGGTACAGGGTGTGCAGGGTGTGCAGGGTACAGGGTGTGCAGGGTTCAGGGTGTGCAGGGTGTGCAGAGAGCCCTCGGAGAGCTGGGCATGCACACAGGGCAGCACTGCCCGCCTGGGACAGCACAAGCCCAGCTGCTGCCACAGCTTCGGGGAGCCAAGGGACTTCCCGGGAAGCCTTTAATGCTGAGGGAGTTGCATTTTGCAAGGAGAAAAATGGTAAAACTAACCAGCTCCTGTAGCTGGCTCTTGCACATGCAGTAAATGGGCTTCCCAGGACCCATCTACCCCAGTTGATCATACTTAGATCAGCAAAGGCAACACTTACAGTGCATATATTAGAAGCTACATTGCATAAAGATTAAAATATTTTTTAAAACCCTTTTCTTTTGAAAGAAAAGAAAAAAATTTTCGGGGAGGATCACCTTGACAAAAGTAGATCTTAAGTAAGCCATTAGCAATTTAGTGTAGCTGCCAGGTGCCCACAGGCAGTTCTGTTAAATGTGATTTTTTGGAATGTTGGAGTCACAAACCCACCCTCCTGCTGCACACTGAATTTGGGTCATTGGCCTGTTGGTGCAAACACCGAGCAGTGAGAGGAAAGGAGTGTGACGGCTTCTGTGTCCTGTCAGCGGGTCTGTCTTTCCCCTGGACCGTTTCAGGTTTGTACCTGCAGGCTGGCCTGTGCGCTGGCCTCAGAGACTGACTGATGCTGAATCCTTAGCCCTGCTAAAGCAGGAACGTGCAGGGAGTCCTGAAGGTACAGCTATTTAAAAACTGGCCACCCTCTCTTTCTATTTCATTTTGTTCTTAGTAATGCAGATTTCTGAAATGATACAGCAATGCTGCTCTGGTGGGTTTGTACCATTCTGCTGGTGCTAGAAAGCTGAAAATACAGGTTAATCCTACAGTAAAACCTGTCTACTCATCAGTCTGCATTTAAGGTGGGGGGGGGGGGAAGCAAACCACATTTTACTTATTTGTATGTAATCTTCAATTACTAAAAAATCCATATTTACCTTTTTTCTGGCTCCCAATCTTTAACATAATCATAACACATGAATTAGTGATTAAAATAATTCTCAGAGAAAAAAATTAAATTAGAATTCAATTTGAGTTAACATGAATGATTTAAGTTTAAAACTTACGACAGTTAAAACAGAACTCCCTTTAACTAAGTGTTAAAAGGAGAGATAAGCGTATCACTGAGCCAGGCTGTGTGTCCTGAGTGCTGAGCAGGGAGGAGATCAGCTCCCCGACCCATTGGGGATGCTCTATCCCACACTACTCCTTGTCTCTGAGCACCCTGCTGGCTCATTTAAAAGCCATTCAGATGTCCAGGTAAAAAATGCCTATAAAGCCATCCTAAATTACATTGTGATGCTGATGGAAGGAAGAGAGAGTACTTAGAGATGCTTCTTAAAAAAGCACAGTCCTCTCAGAGCCGAAATCACACATCAGCTGTACCTGTGGAGTGTCTCATGAGTGCTGCTCATTCCCACCTCTTCCTGTGCCAGAGCTTAGTGTCCTCTCAGACTCCAGGGTTTAGAGTGTGATGCAAACTGGGGCTGGAGATCATCAGCCTGGAACTGAGGTCGTTACAGCCAGGCCTGTTTTATTGTGATGTTACTCTTGTGTAAGTCGCGGCTCATTCTTAGTGCTGTGATGGCTCTGGGAATAGATTTGGGGA
Organism: Coloeus monedula; assembly: GCF_965178545.1. NCBI lineage: Eukaryota > Metazoa > Chordata > Aves > Passeriformes > Corvidae > Coloeus > Coloeus monedula. Next base: position 18,804,502 of record NC_138795.1, on the reverse strand, counting down.
AAGAGGGGAGAAGAGTCTGTGTTTGTCTATTTTGGGCCAAAAAAGAAAAATATCCCCCTCTCAATTTTAATCTAAAATTCTGTAGCTAAATTAAGACATTTCATAACTTTCCTTCAGCAGTCTTTAGGAATACAACCCATCATAGCAGCACTTTCACCCTGGAAAAATATCTGTAGCTGTCTTCAAGTTGATAACAGATGAGTGAAGATAGGTAATAAATAATAGTATGAAAAGCCTTCTTGTTAGAACATATTTTGCCAAAAGCACTGAATATGAAGTTGGGTGAGAGAAAGGAGAAACCTTCTCTGAGTATTACTGACATACTTTATGATGACTTAGTGGAACACCTTGTGGCCAGCTGCACTTTTGTTCACTGGTGCTCTAAAGCTGTCACACCTCTGTTTCTCTCACACAACAAAGTCAAGAACTAATTCATTGTTAATTGTTGCATGTTCCTTTTTATAGTATCCAGAGACGCCCCAAGAGCCACATGGCTTCCTTAGCTTCTTATGTGCTCAAAAAATGGTAGAGTCACAACCTTAATATTTAAAGCAGTACGGCTTGGGTTCATCTGCGGAGTGCTTGAACTTAGGAAGGCTTGGGGTTTTTTCCACTTATGAAAAAAGGTGTATTTTATTTAAAACAAAAATGAAAATAAACATTTTCTTCAGAGCATCTGGTTCAGGTTTGTGTCAGACTTTGCCAGTGTGTGGTGAAACAGGGTGTGGTTTTCATACCTAATTGAATTAGTAGAAGGCAGAACAACTGGTGCATCTCTGTGCATCTGCACAGGAAGGAGCAGTGATAAGCTGTCTCACCCAGGCAGTATGCAGGCTGGGGCAGTGGAGACTGTTATCTTGTCTATAACCATTTTCCATATCCTGAAATCAAATTTGCAGAACAAACAGCATTTGGGCTATGCTTCATATTTCATTAGATACATGCATCCTCACAGAATTATTTTTATCATACTATGCAGAGGTCTTTCAGACATTTGCTTTTGTGTGCTTATAGAGTAATCAAAAATGTTAGTAATGTCCTGATACGGATCTGTTTCACTTACAGGAATATATTTTTAAAGTACACTTAAATGCACTTTTCAGACTTAAATGCACTTTTGTTAAACATTACAGGATGGCAAACTTGCCCTTCTTTTGAAGCAAGGAGGGGGAAAATACCCCAAGTATTTCAGTGTTGTGTTTCACACAGGTTTCATCTGTATCATCTTTGTTGGAAGAGTTGGTAGTTGGCATCAATTTGGATCAAAAGAACTGCAGTTAGGAAGGCCATGAGGAAGGTTCCATATTATTTCTCCAGAGCATTCTCACTACTGACGAGTTGTTTCTTGAGGCATGTAGCTCTATTGAGAAAGACGTCTTCTGGGAACAAAAGTTTTATTTCAGAAGCAGGGTTTTATATCAATTTAAGTATTAAATGATTTGTATAGGTATCATCTACACAGTAATGTGGCTGATCACAAGATACATAAAAGCTTTACTATGTAAGTCAATATAAAATCATATTATTTTAGGTTTTATAAGAATGTGCACAGAATCTGATTATTTAAGTAACATTAATAGAGTATCCTTGAATGAACTCTTACCAGCACAAGTCCATTCCAGTTTATGCGTTTTCTTGAATAACCAATTTCTGCTGAATAACAGTAATTGTTATTTAGATATTAATGTAATCACCTCAATATATGTGCTAAACTATGTGAACTAAAAATTTAGTTTTGCAATATCTCAGAAGATAAGGGTGAGCCAGCAGCACCCTTCCAGCTCACTGGGCTTCTGAGGTGCTGCAGATTCTTCAGCTGTTGAGAGCAGCTGTGTCTGATGGCATCTGTCATCTTTGCATAGATGGGATTATCGTGTTTGCTAAAAAGGACAGCAAAACCGACCAAAGTCTTGCTCTGTGCATTATTAAAGACTGTTCCTATTGGTCGTGCTGTGGAAAGAGGGCACTACCTGAGGCCTGGGTGCACCTGCAGACGCTGCCCCGCGAGTCCTGCGGGAGCCGAGGGGTGCAGGACCCTGGGCTGCCGTGGCTGCCGTGGGCTGGGGCACCTGCAGCTCCTGTCTGGCTCCTCAGCATCAGCCACCTTTGTCCTTTCCTGTGTTCACTGCTGTGCCTCGTTCAGCTGTGGGGTGAGAGAGCCTTTATTTACTGTGCCCTGCGTTCCTCTCTCTTAGTCTGTGTTTCTCCTGACAGAGCCAAGGCAGGCTGTGTTTTTCTGTGCACAGCTTCAGGGTGTCACCCCTTTGCTTCTGACTTTAACCTCAAAGGCTGCAGTCGGAAGCTTCCCATGTGTTACTGAGAATAATCACTGATCAAGATTCTTGACCAATTTTGATTGATTGGTTTCATTAGTTTTTATTACTTTTGTAAGCTTTTCGATAAATACGTAACTATAATTCTGCTCCCTGCTGGTGATCCAGAGTTGGATCAATTGCTGTGTTATCCATATAGCATATTTGTGTTTGGAATTTCTTGACTTATAGTTTACTCTGTCAAATTTTGGCTGTATTTTTAGTTGCTTAATTTCAGCAAAAGCTTGAGATTTACAACTTTCTCTTCAAATTATACCTCTCAAATACTTTGTGTGCTCATAGGTCAGACCAGTCCATTCCTTTTTCCTAAGCTCTTGCTTGATTTCAGTGTCCTGTGTTTTAGCTTAAATTCTTGGGTGAAATTCGGAGCTGATGAATTTTCAGTGTCTGAGTATCACTATGTGTTTTTGTATTTAAAAATATCTGTAACTCCTCTTGAACCAAAGTGTTGTTTTTAAGGGTCTGTCCTATTAAATTCCCTTTTCACTCTGCAGCACTTTGAGGGCTCCTGTTCCTCAAAGGACCCTCCTGGTACAGACACACCAGGCTTCATTCACTCATTATTCTCTACCATCTTAAAATTGCACCAATATTTCATCCCCACAAGTAGACAGACTAACCTGAATTAGGAAACCACAGGCTCTGCTTTGTTTGTTGTCCTGGCCACCTGGTTTGTTAAATCTTGCTTTTGTCTGCTTTAGATAAGGAATGTCTTTGTCTTGGTGTTTTAGCCACTGATGCAAAATAGAAGAAAACACATAGTATCAAAGTAAACCTGGGGTTAAAGGAGTAGAAAAGTGTCTGTAAACTATTTCCCGTCTCATTTTGCATCAAGCAGTGCTTGGCCAGAGTGAGAGATGTGCCCCACAAGGCATCTCAGTTCAGTGAGGGATAGTTGTGGGGGTGCTGAGCTGTGAGAGGAATTCCTGGTCCTGCCATCTCCTGCTAACATGTCAGGGGTGTTGTCTTAACAGGGAAAAGCAATGTCTCAAACGTTTTTATGAGTAGGGAGTTAAGATTTGTTTTCATGCTCAATTAAAAAACTGCCATTTTGGAACTACAGAGGGAAAGTTGTGTGAGCAAAGGAAACCAAAGCTTCAGAAGCTGTAAAAATCATTGTGAGTGGAGGAAATAATACTACAACTACACATCCGAATTTTATACACATGGCGCTATAGACACAATTAAAATGAATGTAATGCTTAGTTTAATGATTTATGAGACAATGAAATTTTAAGGAACAAATTTATGGAAATAGTTGAGCACATCAGCCTAAAAATAATGCAGATGGAAAGGCAAAGACAGTGCACCTCGGTGCTCTGTGCCATCAGCTGTGAGGGCTGAGCTGGCCATGGAGCAAAAACATTTAAGAGCAGTTCAATGAGCTTAATAGATACATCTAATTGAAAGCATTTCTTGGAGAGATGCGTGATGAAATGAAACTGCAGGTGTTTTTTTGTTTTAAATCTGTTTTAACAAAGAAAGGCTTTCCCAAAGCTCTGATACTTTGTTTAATTAAAAATACAAATCGTGGTTTGCATGGTATGTGCTGGAGAATTACTGTTTTATATTACAGTAATATGTTGCAATTATTATTGAAAACCTTATTTAATTTTTAGATTCAGGTGTAAATCAGTATTATTGTGCAATAATTGAAAAATGGTGCTCATCTTTTTTTCCTGAAGGTGTCTTGAAGGGCATTAATTAAAAATGCGATTTATTTTAAAAATACTTTCACCTGAACTGCTGGTGCAAATTTTATGTTTAGTTATGTAAATCTGTAGGAAAGCCTTAAAAAGTTACCTTTTGTTTAATCTCACATGGAGGCCCTGGTTCATGCTTGTCTGTTTAATAAAGGGTCAGATTTTATTTATGTAGTTAAGTAGAACATAAATGTAGACACTTCACACGATGTACCATGTAAATGTAAGCCTTTGTAGTTACAAGTTTTTGTAGCTGGAGAATTGTTTTAAAAGGCATGTAATTTATTAGCTATCAGTAGCTGCTTTATTGCCTTGCCGCGCTGCAGTAATAAATAAAAGAAAGTGAGCTGATTTTACAAATGGCACACAAGGTGCACATTTTGTGAAAAAAGTCTTTTTTTAAAGAATTGGCATTAAATCCTTTTTTGTGATGACAAAGAGGCTAAGAGTGCAAACTGTATTTTCTGTTTATCGAAAACAGAGTCTCTTTTTCTCGAGGGCATTTTTTCCTATGATCATCAAGGGATTTCAAAAGCAATAAAGTGTGGAATCATTGTTCGACTTGAACAGTATTAAAACTTAGGTTTTAATTTCAGTGAAGTAATAAGATTTGAACCTGTCTCACATTACAGCACTGTAAGGCATTTAGCAATTGTATTTTAAAGGAGGTTTTTAAAATGCAGCTCACTTGAAAGCTAACTGTCTATCGAGTAATTAATAGTTTCTCCTCAGCACAGGCTGTTCTGAATCATACTAAGAAATCTTGGGTTTGTTAATAACAAATTAGGATAATTGTAAGGAAGTTAATTCCTAATTAGTTTAAACCTACAATCTTTTTTGCCCCTTTCTGAGATGGATTTTCAAATGAAGACAAAAAAATAGAGACTGAGGTTTTCAGCATGGTTTTCACCATAGAATTAAAAAGGAATTATCCATGTTTACCTGTACATTTCAAAAAACTGTATTTCTTAGTTAGCAGTATATGTCAGCTTGCCTCTAAGCAGTGGTGAAGTATTTAATCTGTACCCATACTTTTTAGCATTAATACAATTTCTGTTTCAGAACTGCATTTTGAGGATAATTCTGCAGAGCTTCTCTTTTCTGTTCTGACACGGGGAACGCTGGGATACTGGAACTTACTGTGCCTGCTTTGGCACAGATATTCTCCAGGTTCAAGCTGAAAATATTCCTTCAGGTTGGTTGGTAAAATGAGGGCTGATGAGAGCTCAGCCTTACCTGTGCCCTGCAGCCGGAAATGAGCAGGTGTGATTTTGGGGAGGGGAAGCTGGGACACAGGTGCCCGTTCCAGGAGCTGCGGTGCCGGCGCGGGAGCCGTGAGCTATGGCCTTCCGTGGTGATTTTGAGCGGTAACTGCCTCCATTAGCCATCAGGTTTGTTTCTGTATTTTAGTAGATGGCCTCGACTGTAAATATTAGAGGTTCTAAAATAAATCAACATATTATCCTAAGGATACAAAACGTAAGAGCTATTTGTGGCTAGGAAGCTGTGACAGATAGTTTGGATGAGGCAGATGATTGCCCGCCTCTCGGATCTGGCTCCCATTGCTGTGCCTGCAGGCAGTGTGGTGTTATAGTTGTATATTGATGTCAGGGTTACTACTGAGTGGCTAGCAATGACAGATGTCTATAATTAGAGGCAATGCTGCCAGTATTTCAGAGGAGCCGGCCTATGTTGAACAATTATCTTATTTCTAGCTTGCCAAAGAGGGTTGTTCAAATTGCTGGTATTAGCTGTGGTGGCTGTAACACCTCTCCTTATGCCCTGGGATAAATGTGCAAAAACACTGTCATGTACAACCCTGGTGCAAAACCTCTTCAGAAGAGATCCTGCTAAATTTCATGTGCTTAAGGCCTGATCTGGAGATGCAGAACACCTGCAGTGATGTTAGTCAGTATAGTGGAATAATTTTGGATATAGAAATTTTAGAGCTATCCTAAGCAGCTCTGATTTTTATTGCTTGTTTTTAAGTGCCAAACTGATGTTGATTCTTTAGCGTTGGGGTTTATTGCACACAAGTATGCTGAGTGGGCCACGCATTTAGATACAATTAAGCATCTGAATAAAATTTAGCTGCACACTTGTAATAGTTACAGGGGCAAGTCAGAGTGTCAATTACTGCTATTCAAGTACCTATAATTCTGTATCTTTTGGAGTGTTCTGACTGGCACAGATCTACTCTTGTAACTGCACAGTAGTGCTTCATTTCAATCACTGAGGTGTCTAAACCAGCATTTTGGCTTGTTGTTAAGCAAATCCTTGACTGCATACATGGCTTGAATTTCTGCAGTGCAGTGTATAGCTCTGCTGGAAAGTGCAGCCCAGAACTGTGCTTCAAAAGCTAAAAATCTTCTGGAAGATGTTCAAAAAGTAACAGCTGTTAATAGTATTTCTGTTTTCACTATAATATTTGTTCTTTAAGCCCTGAAGGGGAACACAAGAGGCAGCAGAATTAAAACTCTCTAACAGTGCTTTACAAATATGAAAGTACAAAGAAGACTTTTAAAGCTAAGCATCCTTTTAACTAATGGCTAGCTGAAAACCTAGTCAATAAACCCATTTCTTTTTTCATCTTCCTTGTTTTTCACATAGAATGCTTCTCATGCTGCATCAGTAATAAGAGCAGTTAGTTCATGGTAGGTGTCCTGTATAAGTTCAGCAGAATTGTGCCTCTTTCTTTCAAGATTTTCAGAAAACATGGATTAAGAAAAGGAGAAATAAATAAATAAATAAATAAAAGCTGAGAGATGGTCATTGAAATCGACATCAATTTCCATGTAAGAGAAGGTTTATTGCTGGCACCGTATGGGCATTTTATAGAGCAGGAAGCAGGGAGTTAACCACTCCAGCACCCCAGACTCCTCTGAATCCTCCAACTAACAGGGAAGGACTGGGGAACAGGGCCTGGAAAGCAGCCTTTGTGGGAACTGTTAATGCCTCTTACTGTCTGAGCTTGTGATGACAGAGTATTTCAACAGACTAGGAGGGAAATAACATCCATGACAAAGACTGAGCCGCACGGCAGATTTACCCTTTCCCCTAAAACAGAACACTTAGTTATAATAACAATTTCCTGATTTTTAGCTGTTGTTTTGTAGTAGGTCTCTTTCAGTTGAGGATACCTTTATGCAGTGTTTTAAGCTAGGTTTAGAGGTAAGACAATAAATAGAAGATATAATTTACGTAATTGGTGTGGGTGCTCTGTTAGTTACAAGCACGGGTAGCAGTGGATGGGAGAGTAGCCTATGTACAAGGTAGCTGAAAGCCCACCTGAATATTCAGAGATCCTGTCTGAACTACCTGAGGCATTTCCTTGTGGCCTGTTTTGGAGAGTTTCTTCATTTAGAGTTTACTCTGAACCAACAGATTAGCTCATTCTCTTGGTTTAGGCTCTGAGTTAAGAGCATTTTGAGATGTTACCTTTTTAAGACAGCTGGTTGGGAGTGGAAGTGACCAAGGTTCTCCTCTGCTAAGGAGAGGAGATAAACTTTTGAAGCCCTCAGTTTGATCAGGAGATAAAGATGGATGATCTGGCACTCTGATAGTCCAATTAGGGGATTCAGTTCCCATTTCCAGAAGCTGCCTGTGGGATGTGGAAGCTGCGTTTCTGCTGTGTTATAATGGAGCTTTTAAGTGCTGAAGATTCAAAATACCTGAGAGTGATTTAAAAAGTAGGGGAAATTGCAAAATGTATTGTGGCACTCAATACCAAGAATGCCACTTGCAATTAGTGTGGAGGTTTGGTGGGTGCTGCCCAGGGGTGTTAGTCAGGGAGGTGGGAGGGTAGAACCCCGTGGCAATCGCCCCTGCACTGCCTGGATTCCCAAAAAGGCCCTGGAGACAGACGGGCTCCCCTCTGTGTGCTCCATGTGCTTCAGCTCTGCCAGGCTGGGGTAAACGTGGTGAAGGTCTGGTTTTGCCCTCACTGTTCATGACAAAATGCTTTAATGTTGCAGTGATAGTTCTCTGCAGCGAGGCCTGGAGAGCTTCAAGGAAGTTATAATATCTTTAGCATTTACGCTGTGCCTACGGGTAATAACTTTACTGTAATTTTCTGAAGATTCATTATCCAAAATCTTAATTCATTATAATAGCCCTTATGAAAACTATAGAAAGTAACATTTTCTTGTGTTTTCTTATTTGCACAGTGTGAGAGATTCATTGCTCTGTTTTAATTTGTTTCATGGGGTGTGTTTGAGTACATTCCATACAGTGCTGTTATTGAATTTCTGTGACTGTCATTACAGAGCCATACAACCTTTAGGAACTCATATTCTGAGCTTCCCAGTTCTGTAATCTGCTTCACATTTAAGAATTGATATAATTAGCTTCTTCAGAGTTATAATGATAGTGCCAAAAAGAGAAGACCTCCAAAGGCAAAGCAAACATATCTAAGGCCAAAGAATAAGGAAAACAGGGAAATTAAGTTTTGGTGTGATTACTGAATTATTTCTGTTTTCTTGGTCTGTATTTACATGCAAGTATTTTGCTTTATTAAACATTGCTTCCACAGTTTTATTTTCTTGTCCTTTTGGGACAGTTCAAGGAGTTGGAAAGTGTATGTTTATGTAACTTGAACAACTGATAAGCCTGGAGAAGCTGTGGCTGCCCCATCCCTGGAAGTGTCCAAGGCCAGGTTGGATGGGGCTAGGAGCAACCTGGGATAGTGGAAGGTGTCCCTGCCATGGGCTGGATGGGACTGGATGGACTTTAAGGTCCCTTCCAAACCTCATCTTTCTGTGATTCTATAAAATGTGCTAGATAATTTTAAAATACCCTGGCACCAGAGCTTGTGAATCTGCTGTCTTCCTTCAGTGTCCTGATTCCACCTAGGTGGTTTTAATGGTACAAACAGGAAAAAAAAGGATCCCTGGATCCTCTGCTTTCACACTTGGTTCAGTATCTTTGAAATTGTTACTTGAAATTTGAAATTTTGCTCAATTGTTACTTGTTATTTGAAATTTGATTAGTATTGAAGGTGTTTTGCTGGTCTGTTCTTTCTCTTCACTGCCACGGCCACCGCTGTCACCTCTGGACACAGCAGTGCCCCTGCCTGGGGACTGAGTGCAGTGGTGCTCCCGGCTCCAGCCGGCACCAGGGATCCTGAGCGGGCACCTGGGGCTGTGCAGCTGTGGAACACCGCAGCCTAGCGCTGCCCCTTCTGTGGATGTTCCCCCACGGTCACAGGTGTGTAAAACTGAGCTGGGGATGCCGTGGTGTTCTCCCGTCAGCTGATACTTTTGGCCATACCGTGTCTGAGTCGCACAACACTGACTTGACACGGAATTCTTTTTTGAAGTTGTAAATCTTGCAGTTATAAGGATCTGGGACTCGTTGTGTCACTGTTTTCCAGGAGTCTTGAACCAAGGGTTTCTTACTGCAAGTGGATTCCCTGCTCCTTGGTGGAAGTGTCAGGAGCGCAGTGTAAGCCTTGGGCTTCTTGCTGGAAGGACAGGGAGGTGTGAAGGGAGGAGCCCCGGGGTGCGTGGCTCTGAGTGCCACAGCCTCTGCTGCCCTCACCCCCGTGCCTCCCTACAGGACCTAAGCAGAAGATGAGATCACTTCCACAGCTTTTTCCAACCCCTTTCAGCAGGGTTTCTCTCCGCCTTTTGAATATGTAGCGCAGCCTTTGTTGTTGAAGTGTGTTTTATTATTATACGTCCAAAATGCTTTATCATTAATTTTTCATAGCACTTAGAAGTCCAGGGGCATTGCACTGCTGTGGTGGGAGGGGATTACTTTTCTATTTTTATATGCTAAGAGCATGTGTGGGTTTTGAAAATGATTTTGAAGAAGGTGTTTAAAATATCATATTTGTTTTAGCTTACAGCGTGCCACACTACGGATAGGGTAGTTTTTATTGCAAGTGCTATATTCTTGCTGACTTGGAATGACCCTGTCACACGTGAAAACAAATCAGATTGTTGCTGTTAATGAGCTTTTCAATTTACTATTCAGTGGATCAGATAAGTGGATTTAAGAGGTAATGATCCTGCTTAGCACTCAGGCTTGTCTGTCAGATCCTAGTAGTGTGGGAAATCCCCAGGGACAAAAGCGTTGACACAGTTCTTGATGGGATAATGGGAATCAAAGCTAATGGATGATAAAAGGAGTAGTAAGAGTTACAAGGATAATTGTGGATTAAAGCACTGCTCTTTGTCAACACTGACTGCTGTTTTAGTATTTTATTTGTTAAACTCTGATGTGGGGAGAGCCTAGTTTGACAGCGGAGCACAATGAGACGGGCTGGCTCCCGCTCCCTTCTCCCAGCGCTCCCGCAGCAGGAAGGGAGGCTCGGAAGACATGGGTGGCTGCTGCTGGCTTTGATTCCTTGCCACCACGTTTTTTCTTGTCATGATACCAAATACAAAAATTCCTAAGCATTGCTGAAATTGCAGCTGCTGTAGCATTTCAACAGCGCGCTGTTTAGGGAGTGGATATTTTTTTAATTGGAAGGTATTATTTTTATGTTTTAATATATTATTTTTGCTATGCTTAATTACTATAAGCAATAACTTCACATTTACAGTGTGAACCTTGTGTTTTGCAACATTTAAAGATTGTATTATATAGTACTATTTTTTTCATATTTTGATTGTCCTTTCACTACTGATTTTATCACCAAAACTTACATTCATACAATTATAAAAGGATAAATTAGCTTACAAATTAAGTTACCCTTGATTTTGGTACAATTTCTGCTTAGAGTTGCAAGTTCACCTGCTCATGCCTTTATTATGCTGGAATTTAAAGTCTTTGGGATATGAAAATACAATTGTTGTTGTTGTTGTTATTATTAGCTGCCTCAGAGGTAGAGCACTGGTGATCTGGTTTTTAAGCCAAGTCCCAGGATTACATCACTGGCAGAGGGGAGGCTGGTGCGAGCAGGTGTGGGTGCAGTGGCACACGTCCCGAGTCTGGCGATGGGGATGGGGCCGGGGATGTCAGGGAAGGGAGCTGGCAGTAGATGGCACCAGGCTTTCACCGCTGGGAGCGGCGGCTGAGCTGTGCTGGGGCTCTCCCCGCACACCTCACTGCTGCTCGCCTTGATCCCATCAGAAGGCACGAAGCCATTGCAGCCCGGGATGTCCCGGTCAGGGTCACCAAGGGGTGGAATGGCTGCAGTGACACCCCTGAGTGCTGGACGTGCCCAGAAAAGTGCAGCTCCCGAGCGTGGGGAGCGGCTGGCACAGGTTTGTACAGCACTGTTGTTGCCTCTCTGTCTCTGAAGTTGATTTAACCCTACAAAATGTGTTTATCTGAACTAAATGTTAGGCCACTAAAACCACCAGAAAGCTTTATGAAGATTACACAGTAAGGAAGGAAAATACTTGGTGTGTCCTTTGCGTTTGCAGCTGTGCGTTAGCCACAGCTGGGTCTGGCAGGCAGGGTGCTGGGAGAACCCCCCAGGAACGGGTGTCCTGCACTTGAAATGAAGGGGACACATACACAGCTGCGAGCTAGTGGGCTGCCAAGCCTTTGTTGTCCATTCAAGAAAACAAAATTATGTCTGAAGAGTACCAAATTTACCAGATTTTATGACCAGCAGTGCAAGAACTTGCAAGCTCAAGGACAGCATTGAATCACATCCCACTGAGGACACACCAACACAGAGATGCTTTCTCCATCCCTTTGTAATTTTCTATAAACCAGTTTTTTTGAACAGAGACTGTATTGTTCTGGGAACAACAAAGTGAATTTAATGTGAAAACTTACTCTCCTTTGTGGGAAGAAATATTTATAAAGGCAAGTACCACAGTCCCCACATCAGTCCCCACATCACAGGACACCATCAGAGAGCAGGTAAGCCATCTCTTATGAGTGCTTCAGCTTGTAAAGTCATAGGTTGGATGGACAGGCATTTATGCCTGTGCTTTCCTCCTGCAAAATCAAATTGGGGAAGGTTTTAGAATAACTGAAAATGTTGATACTAGTAAATACCTATAACATGTTACTGTTGAAATATTTGTTTCCAGGTATATGCCCAAATGTCAGAAATCTTGGGGATAACAGGTGACAACGATGTTCTGGAAGCATTTATGACAAAAATGTAAGTTTGTGCTTGGGTTCTATTGTGTATATTGTTTGTTTTGTCTTTAACATGCTGTTAAGTTTGCTCTTTGCTAGAAAAATGTTTTCTGTGAATTCGAACTATTGAAGTAAGGGATAAACATTTTCAGAAGGACCCATATCTTACTTTCTGAAGATCATATCTTACTTCAGGCCTCTAAGTGAACGGTTGCAGCTCAGTATTTCCTCCACAGTGCCCGTGTCTCTTCTCAAAATGGCTTATGGGGGTAGAGCTGAGATGTCAGGCTCTTGTTCAATGACAGCCTGGCACAAACAGCCCGCATCCCTCCCCTCTCCTTCCTGCACCCTCAGGTGTGGAATTGCCTGTAAACCTTCATGGCAATTCAAAGTGGGGAACTGACCAAGTTAAACTAATCTTCCTTTGTTTTTGGGAAGGTTCTTTTGGATTGTTTTTTTTTATTCAAGACCTGGCAAATTTTGCTATCTTAAAAATACAGACTCACAGAGGAGGATCCTAAGGCCTCACACTGAAGGAGACGCACAAGAGGCATTGTCATCATCTGTCTTCACATCTCTGGCATTTGGCAGAATAACTTGGTGTATTATTTTGGCTGGTAAGTGCTGCAGTACTCTCTCTGAAGAATATTCCTAGCCAATTACTCTGGAGAACATACCTTTTTCTCATGCCTCTGCTGCAGCCTCTTTCCTTGGCTGCCAGCAAGATTACCAGGATTTGGTCTTTTATTACATATGGCCTTCATGATATTTGCTAGTTTCTTCTGACAGAAAAAGTTTCATCTAAAATAATTTTTGCTCTTGAAGCAAAACAAAATGATAGTGAATATACACTAAAAAATCTGGGAGTCCCCAGGAGACAATGAGGTCCATGTGTGCCTGGAGAAAGAGAAACAAGTGTCTCACCTCTTCATTCTGCAGTGAGGGAGATGCTGCATCCAGTCATTTGCTTCATGTCTTCTGAGTCTGACTTACAGGGCCTTTACACTCTTCCAGTGGACTTGGCCTGCTGGACAAAGCTCTCTGCTGGTGTCACCAGGCTGGCTGTGACCTGCTCGGACAGAACTGAACAGGACTTGTCTTTGCTGCCATGGCAGCCAACCTTGAGAAATAGTAGCAATTAAAACAAGGCCATTTTCTCATATGACTTAACTTTTCTGTGGAATACGGGGCATAAATGCTTTGCTTCCTCAAAACCAGGAGCTGAGTGCTGTATCTTGCCTTAGGATAACAGTAGTACCCATCCAACCTTGATATTTATCGGGAGTAGTCTTTGAAGACAGGTAAGTGGAGAGTGATGGATGGACAAATTCTGATGGTGTTGCTGTGGAGTTTCTGGAGGCAGCCCATACTGTGGTGCATGATGGCTGGGCTTTGTTGGGTTGTTTCAAACTGCAGTGAAACTTGAACAGCTGAGGAAAAATGAGGAAGAGGACTCTTCTTTAGATACCAGATGCATCAGTTTGCTTCTCTTGCTACTCATTGCTACCATTGAGAGGAATTCTGTTATATTTGCCAGTTGAAGAAATAACATCATTTAACAAGTTGTATGAGCGGTCCTATATGAGCAATCCTACCTGTGTTTTGATTGGATAGGGTTGTGTTTGCACAACTACTGTAAATTAAGTAAAAAAAAAAAAAAAAAAGTCATTTTTTCATGTTAAAGAGTTTAGTGTTAATGGGTTTTAGTGTTACATGGAAGATTTTAAAAGAAAATAAGGTACATAAAAAGCAAAAATCAGTGCTGCTTTTTAGATTACACACTGTAGTTTTATTTTCTCTTTCCTCATGGTTTGCTGTGTTTTCATAAAGCTATGGGTTGTTCATTGATTAGATTGCAGGTCATATTTAACAGAATGGATGCTACAGCCTGACATGGACACTTCACTGAGTGGCTTTAAGAGGTAGCTGTGAACCCTGGATAAACACAGCTGTGCTGGTGGCAATTAAAATAAAGGGTCTTCTTCCCAGTGGTAGCATGCCAGGTGGAAATTCTGGGTGTGAAATCATAACATACTGATACATGTAATCCAAAGCCGGCAGTCTGATGGGGCGATCCAGTCTGGCAGCGTTCCTGGTGCTCTGTTACGGGCAATATTAGCACATTTGTAGCAGCAGCAGGCAGGATCCCCGACTGTGAGCCCACTCACTTGTTCCTCCTGTGGATGTAGTGAGTCTTTATAACCACAGGTATTTTAGAAAGCCACTCATCTACTCTTCTGTCTTACCCTACAGATCCAGTTTTTCTCTAAGTAGGTGAAGTTTGTAAGATGCTATTCCTCAACAATAGGTTAAAAGGAAACTCTGGGGAATTTCTAGTGTGCTCTTTGCTGAGTGGTGATATTTCTGTGTAGTACCTGCACAGTGTTTGACAGTGTCTCGTTCCTGCCTTGTTAGTATCAAGCATTATGTGGGATAGAGGAGTTATGCCTCAGAATGATCTGGTCTGAATAATGACACCCAGTGTTTCAAATCCCAAAGTGCTGGACAAAGTTCCTTGTGTTAACCTGCCATGAGCACTGTGGGATGATCAAAAGACACCATCAGTTATTGCCTTCCACTTTGCCATTAAAGAATCCAGTGAAGGATGCATGCAGGAAGCATTTTATCCTTGGTGTGAGGAGTAAACATAGCAATGGAATTCATGGTAATAAAACAAGTTGTAGTCTCCCAGGACATATTAGATATGTTTTGTTCTGCTACTAGGAACTTAACCTCTTGTGATTGTTTACTGCTGGACACATGGCATTTCTAGTTTTCTGAAGTCCGATGTGAGCTCGGGAATATTTTGATGGATTTTGCCATGCAGCTTTAACCTGTTCTTTTGAATTCACTAGTGGCAGCTTTGCAGTGAAGGATTGGTGGTCAAACTCAATTCATTAAGAGAAAACAGTTTGAAATACTTATGTCATAGGTACCAGTAGCCACTGTTCTGTTCATGGACTGAAGGCTGTACAAAATAAATATTCTTCAACAAACAGGAATATTTGGAGATTTGTCAATTTGACCTTCAGACTGTAGTTCCAAGTACTACTGTCACATCAGATCCTGGATCTTTTATCAGCTTTCCTTTGGAAGTTAATGAATGTGCCTTTTACTGAATTCCTGTAAAAACGTTTTTGAGGGAACAGAGTTTTATGTAGGCAGAATATCCATCAATGGCTGTATTTCCATTTTCCGTTATTATCAAAATCACAGGGAAATGATTTATCATGAGGTGGATTCACAAAATATTTTCCCAAGTATTTAGTGGTTTTGGTCATGATAAAATAAGTGAAACATGAATAAAAGATGCATGTCCAAACATTGCTGTTGGATGCCACTATGGTGAATGCACATATATGTGTCAATAGAGGGATTTTCCATGTTACAACTTTTAAGTGTGGATCTCTGAATATTTTTCGGAACACTCATACTGAAATGGCTCCTTGAATCATAGCAAACTAAAACTCAGTATTTTTACTCATGACAGAATGTGCAGTTTTTAACTATTCACCTTTGTCCAGATCTAATGAAAAGTATATATCCCATTGCTGTCTGAGCCACCGAGAGCTTTCAGGGTAAGCGATGATAATCTGTCAGAAATAATTAAAACCTGACTGTACAGAGCTCTCTTGCCAACAAATTGCTATCTGTGTTTTTACTGAAACTTCAGCACCACATAAGGAACAGATTTTCAAAGTCTTTTCAGGGGATTTAGAGGCCCATTTTTCTTGCACTGTAATGGGAATTGGATAGCACATCCTTAAGCAACTTTGAAAGTTTTGCTTAAAATGTATGGGTTTTTTTTCATCTTTATGATTTCTGTGATGCCACTACATTTGTAATATCCTTAACTTGCGACCAAGGCTGTTCATAAATTTACATTCCCAATTCATGTAATTCTTATATAAGCTTACAAGGTTTTCACTCTCTTCTTTAATTATTTAACAAGCAAACAAAACCCCAAAACAACCTGTATGGCAGTCATCATCTCTTCTGGCTGGTAGCAATTTATCTTTTTCAACTGCTTCCTTGGCATATTCGCAGATCCGTTGTGCACGGGAGGTGCAGCAACCTGTGTGTGTGCAGGCAGAGCAGTGTTCCTGGAATTCCTCTTCACTGTGATGGTGAACCTGGGTCATTAACCTTTCTGAAAAGGGGTTCAGGCCTTCTGGAAATAGAATGGATTAATTCCTTAGGCACTTAAAAATGGCCTGTAAGCAGTATTTGAGACCTTAGTGTGCAATGATGAATGACGCAGGTACCACCATCCCTGTGACCTGATGGATTTTCCTCTTTGTGCACAGCACATCCCCACTCTTCAGTGCTCCCTTTCCTGTACTTTTGTCTTTTTCCCCTTCATCTCTGACTCTGTTTCCTCCTCTAAATATTACATTTTTAAATTGCACTGAAAGTTTTTCAGTTCTTTCTTCTAAGCTGAGCTCTGCTGTGCTTCCTTCCCCAGGATGAGTTCCCATGCACTGCTGCTGGGAAGGGCTGTCCTGTGCTGGGCACCAGCAGGACTGAACACAGCCCAGCACTGTGACACAGCCCTTGGGTCTGAACAGGTGCTTCTCTGAATTGTAAACTGGGGATAGGACAGGAAATTAAGGAGAATAGAAGGGTTCTGAGGGGCAAAAAAGTCATGAAATGGATATAAGAGTCTGGAAGTGGATATCTTTGCCTTGATGCTGAATAGATGAATGACTTGGAACATGCAAAGAATTTTGATTCTTTTGTGGATGATACAGAAACCCTTTTCCCAGACAATTATAAATTGGTGTATACAGTCATTATTTGACTTCCCCTCCTAGATTTTAGGTTAAAATACACAGCCTCTTAGCATAATGCTTTAAAGTCACTGAATTAAGGGCAGAGGTGTTTGGTGTGCTGACAGGGCTGTGTTTGTAAGCTGTCGTGGTGACACAGCCTCAGAGTAAGCGGCGGGGTTCCAAACCTGGGAAGCTGCTTTGGTGCAGCTTTTAGAAGCTGAGGTTTTATTCTCGTCTTCTTACTACAGGCAAGCTATAAGCAAGTATTTGAAAGTGTACTGGATTCTTAAGCTGTTTCATTTAGATTTTTCAATTTCTCCTAGCTTTTCAGAGCAGTGTTACTGTCTTTTGTGTTTCTGTTTGTGAGTAGTTCAGCATTTTGATGCTGGTATTGTTGCTGAAATTGGAAATATGCTGCCAATTTTTTTCCCCCTTTTTTTGTACTTCAGTGCTCATCCCCCATAGATGGTTTGGTGAATTTGGCATTGGTGTAGCTTTGGATGAAGCTCTTGTTTTCCATGACTCATCTGGAACTTCATGGTTGTTTCCTTTGACTCTGTTACATTTACTTCATCTTTTAAATCACTAAATCACTTGAGCGAGAAAGATACAGGGACGCTGGCACTTGGATTTAAGAGCTGCCTTGCCATGATTTCTCTGAGACCTGTAAATTTTTCTGCTCTTTCACGCTTTGGTTTCTCTTCCTTACATACTGGAAAACTCTAGGTCTTTAGAAGTTTTCTCAGATACTCATAAAGCTTTGCGAATGTTTCTTAAAATACTATATTTTATGTGTGTTTCATCTTGCCTGATACTGGGAAGGCAGAAACAGAAATGGGAATTGCTGTGATTGCCTCTGTTCACTCACGAGTACTTTCTAGCTTTTATATTATTGCTCCGTCTTTCAGCATCCAAATACAGCCCTGAACTGAAAGAACAGATGTAGACAAAAGCACCCTGAATGTTGGATGAAGACACTTCCTTACACAGTTTTAATTTTCTCTTCAAGCTGTCACTGTGGCTTCTTGTTTTTCTTCAAATGTCTTGTAACTGAAGGATAAAGATTTTGCTCTTTTGCAAAATAGCTTTTTTATGATTTTGGTATTGGTGTCAAATCTGGGTAGTTCAAATTCCTTTCTATTGCTTTGTATGGTATATACTTGTTAAGGATTTAGTGCAACTATAAACACCTCCAGAACTCCCCATAGTAGGGATAAACTGTGAATTATGGACTTGTTAGAATGGGCTATCTCTTTAAGGCAATCTGAACCCCTATAGCTCTTCATAGAGATTTTATAAAGTAAATCAATGTCTGTCAGTAAATTTAAATTGAGGAATTGCTTTGGTAATTGCCTTGTTATGTGCCTTTTCCTGAGCAAATAATACTAAACATTTAGATGCTTTAAAATGTGTTATTGAGTTTATAACTTCCTGAAAAAAAATATTTTATGTGTTGTATACATTCCTTAGCCTGTGAATACGTAAAACCAAAAATCAGTGATGATTTTAAGGCATTTAACATCTCTTCCTCAGGTTGTCTACTTCCAAAACTGAAGTCTGACTGCATCACGGTATAAATAGCTGGTGCTGATGGTATCTCTTGCACCATGGTCTGTCATCAATGGGTGGGACAGCTGAAAGAGAGAATCACTGTGCATGTTCCACAGACAGGGAACTGAGCCGTACAAAGCTGGACCGACCCATTGGACTGAGAGTCTGAGGCACACCCGGCTCCCTGGGCAGTGGTCACAGCACCCCCCTGCCAGAGTTCAAGGAGTGTTTGGACAAAAGTCACATGATGTGACTTTTGGGGATGTTGTGTTCAGGGCTGAGAGTCGGACTTGATGATCCTCGTGGCCCCTTTCGAGCTCAGCTTATTCTGTGATTCTGTGAATTTGGTGTCACGGTCAGGAATAGGTGCTTGGGCTTCCAAGCCAGAAAGTCATGGAGCCTTTTTATTTGAACGGGCTGGTATCCAAATGCAGGGTGTCAGAGAATGGACCAGGCTCTGCCCAGTGGTGCCAAAAATAGGACAAGAGGCAATAGGCACAAACTGGTTCCCAGAAGTTCCCCTGCACAGGAGGCAGAACTTCTGCCCTGGGCAGTGCCCAGCCCTGAACGGATTGTGCAGGGAGGCTGTGCAGTGTCCCTCCCTGGGACCCCTGTGCTCTGGGATGGCCCTGCTGGAGCAGGGAGGTGGCACCAGGGGAGCCCCTGTGGACCCTTCAAGCATGACCCAGTCTGGGATTCTGTAACCTCACTTGAAAAAAAATTACATTCCTCCACTTTCCTGGCATCAGTTTACCCCTTTCATCTGAAGGCCAACGCCACCTCTTCACCTCCTGTCGAGTCGAGCAGGTGAACACACGAGGTCCCATGCCAGGTCCCTGGGGGTCAGCACAGCACAGCAGCCGCCCGGGCTCCTGGCCCTGCTCCACGTCTGGCTCGGAGTTTGCTGCCAGCAGCGGTGAGCGGTGTGATGAGATGTTCCCCAAGGATTGGGAACAGGACTGGTGTTATCCTATAGCACTGGTTGTTAATCAGAGTGCGCTTCTTAAATGTCTGAGCAGGGCTGCAGGTGGGAAGTGCAGAATCTCCAGTTCAGTCAAGTGTTTGGTTTGGGGAAGAGAAGGAGTTATGCTTTAGTACAAGAACTGCAGGGTAGAGTGTCTCTGGGAATTGGGTACATCAGTAGCTCTCTGAACTGGCCCATAGTTTGTCTGTGCCCCTTTACTCCTGTGGAATTTTTTCTAGGGATTTTATAGTAATTTGCTTCTATTTTGTGAAGAGTTAGGCGGATAAATACTACACGATTTAAGTGGACAGATATGCTGATGGAAAATCAGTAAGATAGATATAAGTAAAGGTAAGCTTCAAATAATCTATTTCATTATGACAGACGACAGATTTTTTAAAAAATTAATCAATTTGTCACAATATTGCAAAACAGCTTGGATCCCTTTGCTCAGGAAAATGATGTGACATGGTTTTGTAGCATTTTCTCTCTCATAAATGAGAAGGTTTAAGACTTATCACAGAAATACATTTGAAATATAATCATAGAACCGAAGAGTGGTTTGGGTTGGAAAGGAACCTTAAAGCTCATCTTGTTCCACTCCCCTGCCACGGGCAGGGACACCTTCCACTATCCCGGGGTGCTCCAAGCCCTGTGGGTGTGGCACAACATATTATTAGAAAATAATAATGCAAAAATTAATATGAGACTTCTGTCCTTTTGCATGTCACATGTTTAAACAAATTGGGATATGAATATTGATTCATTTTGGTTTATCTTTTTCTATGCATAGTTTTTTAAAAGTGTGCTTATTTCTACCTACTTCTTACCAATGAAAGAGAATCATGTAACTATTTGCTTATGGTCATCTGTCCTATTCCTAAACTTTTTAAAGTCAATACCATTGGTGAGTTCAACAATATTGGAAATGGGATTGATTCTGCTGGCACCTGAGAAGAGGATTGGTTCTACTTGGAGGATGAGGCAACTCAGATATGCAGCATGTGTTGGATCTCAAACACAAGCCTCTTAACATGTCCTGTCATTGCCTGATTCTGAGCTCCTCAGTGTGTCGCTGATAAAGCAGCCATGACTTTACATGTGGATTTTCACCTGGGTTCAGCTATTTGTGTGAAATTCTTACCTAGTCATGGATGCTAACTTGCTCCTGTTGCAAACCTTCTGTAGCTTATTCTAATTAATATTCACTTACTATAAGTTGCAGAAGAATGTTTGTTCTTGAAATTTTCAGTCAGTCAAGCAAGAAGATTGAAAAAAAACCCCTAGTACCAGTGTTTGATATGACACAATATTTAAAGGTATATGACAGATAATAAACCACCAGGGCTCATGAAAGCAACTTCCAGTAATTTTCTAGAGGGGATTGTTACACAAACAGAGGGGAAGGCACCTGGAATATGACAATTGGTATCATTTTATTTCTCCATAGAACTCTAATATTGTAAGAATAATTTTAATATATTTCCGTGGGTTGAAAGATGAGTGCAGGTTTTCACATTCCATAAGTGAATTTTGTTTAATGAAAACCATACAAGGTGTACTCCTATATGCTGACTGAAATACCATTAAGCAGCTAACTTGATATTTTAAATATGCATGTGTTTATTTTCTCATGGCATCACAGAAATCAGACTGGAAAGGACTTGAAACATTGCTAAGGAATTCAACAAAAACGGAATGAGAGAGATTTATTTCATTAACAAGATTTATGAAGGAACTAATGAGCTCTCTCCTCCTTTCTACTAGATACTCATTGCTTCTGTAGGATTCAAAACACTTTCAGAATCCCCATGAAATGTAACACAGGCACCCGACTGCAAGTGCTTGCCCAGTTACTCGTGGAAGTGTGTTTGCTGGCAGAACCAGCCTGCCATTGCTGCTACAGCCAGCAGGCATTCAGCATTTCCTGTTGTCTTCTGGAGGCTTGCAAAGGTGTGTATTCCCATGGGAGCTCCCCAGAAGTAGGGTCAGGATACACCCTTGATGCAAATAATACTTTTCAAGGCTGAAAATTCTGCGTAGCTTTCAGATTACTCCTGGTATATTTGCAATAAATGAGTTTCTGCTTATGAAATGGATGTAATAATATCAGGACCTAGAAAGGATGAAAAAGTAGATATTTAATAACCTAAGTTCTCTTGAAGATTAGCATTGTGATGAAATTGTGGGGTTTTTCTTTGCAGAAACTTGCTAGCTGTTGCCAGAGTGGTTTTAGACCCCTCTGCGTGCTCAGGATCTACTGCAGCACTGTCCTCATAAATAAACTTTACCAGCAGAGTGAAGTGTTGAAAGACCAGGAAAAAGAGAGATTAGCTGAAAACACAAATACCCCAAATGTATTCCATTCCAATGATTCCAACAGGAACTCTGAGAATAGTGGCCCTGCTGCTTAGAGGGGTGGGCTTGTGCCAAGCAGCTTTAATGCTGCTCCACTTCACCGTGAGCTTGTATTAGTTAAGTTTAAAATTGTGTTCCCTGGCAAACCATAAAAGATTTCAAAAGTATTAGACACCCACTTTTGTGCTGGAATTTAATATGCAACTTTTTATTGGAAAATAATCGTCCTTGTCTGGCGAAATCCACCATGCAATATTTCTGTTAGTAGGCATAATGCAATAAAGACAGGGAGGGCTATTTATCACTACAAATTTTGAGGATTTCAGGATTCTTTTTATTATTTTAATATATTTCTTTGGTATTAAATCAGAAAAATGATAAATTACACCTGTCGAGGCTGTTTTTCCTTTTTCCCAGAAAATGATGTACAACCTAATTTCACTGGTCATTTTGGCTTTTAAAGGTATGTATTTTTTTCCTATTAAAAACTCTACCAATAGGGTTTTTTAAAAATAATAATACTGAAGTACTTTTTATTTCAAACATATGAAGTAGTTTATAACTACTTCCTGGCATTGCAAACTTTGGCCTTTTCACATTATATTAGGGGTTTTTTTTTAAAGGCATTAAATATATATTGCTTTGAAAGAAATAATGTATTGTTAAGATGCTAGATCCAGTGGATCAATTTTCAGTATTTGAAATAGATTAAATTGTGGCTAGTCTGAAAGGTTAAAATAATAATTTATTTCATTTCAGTACTTTCCTGTACACCAATCAGCTTTTACACAGACTTAGAAATTGGTGGGTTTCTTTTTTTACATGTATTATCATCTTTTTTTAAAGGATAATGTAGAATTAAAAGCAAGCCATAATTTCAGCAACTGCACTACTTAACAGGAAAAAAAAGAAGAAAAAACATAAGAAGGTTATCAACAACAAAGGCAACAAATGATTGGGGTTGGTATCATGGTTTACATTACTTTCACAATTATTCCAGGTTTGCATATTTCGGAATATATTAGTCCAATTTGATTTCAAAGCTCAGTTATTTGAATTATAAATCATTATGTCCCTCCTAGCTGATCACTTGTGAAATATCTTTGAATTCATTTGCATAATGGAATATGTTAGTCATTCCTTTATGTTTGTGAAGCCCTAGTGCTCTCTCATACATGTCTAGTTCTTTCTAATAATTAACTTTTTCACTGTATCTTTTTGTAGCAAAATAGCTGCAGTTTTATTATTATTTTGTATGGTAACTAGGGATAAAATAATTTTAGTCTCTCAAACATTTTCAGTCCCTGTCTTTGTTAGCTTTCTGTTATTAAAGGCTCTGCCTTGTAATTGGAGGGGAACCAACTAAGTAGCTTTGCAATATAAAACCAGGTAATCCCATGTTGGATGTTATAGATTGACAGAGAAACAACTCTTAAAACTAAATTAGGAGATTTTCCGATAGCAGGCAGCTATAAAACCTATTCTTACAATGTTACCTGTTTAAAAAGAGTTTAATCCACTTAAAATGAAAAGGAAAATTGTTTATTCCTATAAAAGTTATTGAGCTCTTTAGTCAATGAAGTGCAGGGATGGCAGAGGGAAGCAAGCACTCAGAAAAACCCCGGTAACAGCAGTAAGTGTGATGGGTGTTTGAGAATATCTGTGTGTTCTGGATGTTCTGGGACAGAAAAGCCTGGCTGAAGTCGAGGTAAACAACATCCACTGCTCTGTTTGAACTTTGGTGAAGTGTTTGACATGGCTTAGTATGGATGTGGTGTATTTTTATAATAAAAAATAAACTCGTAACCAAAATAAGTGAGATTTTTGGTGGGTCTGGAGGATCTCCAGGGTGCCTGAGGCTGGCACTGCAGGGCAGCAGCGGTGCCACTGCCCGGTGCCACTCGGCTCCAGTGCAGGCACTGGCAAAACCACTTCATTTACATGCTGATGGCGTGGGTTTATCTGGGGAACAAACACCATTTACAGAGCTCGGGAAGCCTTTGGACAATCCTCTGGTGTGACCCTTGGGGATGGTTCTGGGCAGGGCTGGGAGCTGGACTCGATCCTTGTGGGTGCCTTCCAATGCAGTTTATTCTGTGATTCTGTGATTGTCTGAAACTTTCTGTTTAATTATAAAAGTCATTTAGTGCATGTGTCTCTTTTGTGACTAGAATATATGCCATGAAAAGTAATTGCTTTAATTAATAACAGATTACAGCCTTTAATGCTCTAAGGAATCTCTCTATTATATATATTTCTAGATGAAATTCAGGTATTATTTCAATGTACATTTGTTGTTGTTGCAGTTAGGATTTTTTTCCTCACTGAAAGTTCCTGGAAGTTTGTACAACCTGCCCATAATGCTTTTTCCTTAACATTTGCTACTTACAATCTCCTGAAAAAAGCTTGTGAAAACAGAGGCTGTGAAATTCATGCTTCAGAATCACACAGTAAGTTTTCTTACTAAGTTTAAAAAAAAGTGCGTAGTAAATTTTGTAGAACACTTAACTTTTCACCTCCCCTGCCCCTGAGATGCCTCGTGTGCTGCTGGGCATTCCTAAACCAATCCAACAGCAGTTGAGCTGTACAGTAAATATCTTACACTCGGTATTTCAGTCACTGCCCATCAACTTCTGACACTGGTGGCGTTGACAGCAACACTGCTTTTGGTGCCTTCTGATGAAGAAATGAGCAAAAGGAGTTGGTTTTTTTATTAACTCTAAAGGGTTTACAACATTAAGTGCCCGAGTAGGTGTTCTGTGTTTCCAGGGTATCCTGTAGGCCAGACCTTCCTGCTTCTGCCAGAAGGTTTTTTATTTCACTTTTTCATGCAAGTTCCCAATACACAAAGATTCTCTGAGTTTTAATAAACAGGTAGAAGTTGTGTTTTAGGAACTGAATTTTAAAAGTAAGGTGTACATGAACCATCCTTTCTGTGTGCTTGTGCAAGCATTAAATTGCAGTGTTCTTACCTTGTGAGTCAAAATATACTTTCAAACTGTGAAAATTGGCATTTTTAGATGAAAAAAGCATTGCACAGTTGTGTTCTCTGTGCTTTTTTTTGTGTTTTTGTTTTAAATTAAATGAAGAGCTTTATATAAAATCCTTTTATATGAATGATAAATAATTTATGTGGAAACAAAATTAGGATGAAGTTTTACTGGTGGGAATTGCTTTAAGTAATTGATGTGGAAACATTTTTGGAGATTAATTGAATAAATTGAGAATATTTACATTTTAAACTGTATGCTTTGCTGTGACTGGCAAAATTTAATTTTAGTAAGAAAGAACCATAATACATGGATGCCCTATCCCTGTAAGGCCAGGCTGGATGGGGCTTGGAGCAGGGATAGTGGAAGGTGTGCCCATGGCAGAGGAGTGGAATGAGTTGATCTTTAAGGTCCCTCCCAATCCAAAGCAGTGTGTGATTTTATGATTCTATGGTATTGGTATTTGCTTCAAAATGCTCTTTGGTTTGTGTTGAGTTACTTAAGCCTCATGTGAATATAATTAGACTTTAAATTCCTCACATGTCCCAGGTTGTGGTTTTATTGTTTTTGTGGCACTAAGAATTGCATCATTTTGTCCAAGATTCTTAGTCCAAGATGTTTTGTGTTAAGTATACAGTGACCAAAAGTAATAGAACACTGGTAAAAGTTATGTTTAAATAAAAGTTTTTACTAAAATGAATAAGCTTTAGTTGCTTCTTTTTCTGCTCTACTAAAATAAGTAGATTTAAGATGTAGGAAATCACTTCAGGAGCTCTTGAGCATGGTTTGTCAGTGTCCTGAACTTTCAGTCCTGCTCAGGGCCAAACCTCCCCTGGGAGCCAGGTCTCAGACACTGTTAATTGCTGAAAGCCACACACAGCTCTGCCACAGCTGACAAGGGAGGCATCTCTGCTTTCACAGGACATCAGGATGTGTTTGTGTAGTTTGAATTACAGAAAATGAACAATTACCATGGGAGGTTTATTTAGGATAGTTTCTTCCTTTCCTTATTAATACTGTGCAGTTCAGATGATGGGATGTGACTTGTTCAAGACTGAAAAAGAAATGTGTAGGCAGCAATTTGGGTTGCTTTTCTAAAACTTACACATTATTTTATTAATATGGCAATACTGTAGAGGTTCCTAATTGTATAATCTTTCTTCACTGCCTACACTGAAATTCAAAACAGACCTAGCACATAAAATTCCCCTTACCCAATTTCCAGAAATAGCTGGTTTGTCACTGAAGCGTTGGTCACAATCAATATTGGACATTCTGGTAGTTCTTTGGTCTTCTTGACTTTTTGAAAAATATGCTTGAGGTTCTGCCTGGGGAAGGGTTCACCTTGAATGTGGATGTGTACACAGCATCTTTGTGGAGACTGACTTTAGTGGTCTGCAGCATTCCACAAGAGGTGGAGTGTGACCTTTCCTATCTTGGAGTAATTCAGGTTTCTCCTGAGAACTCTGTAAATGGCAGATGAGCCCTAAAGCTGCACAGGGCAGGATGCAGATGGCTCCTGTTAGTCTGTACCCTGACCATCATGGGACTCTCTCTAAAAGATTTGGCCTCTGATTTTCTCTGAGGAAAGTCCAGTAAGCAATTAAAGGGAGAAAAGCATCAGGAAATGCAATGCTCTAGAAACAGTTTAGCTCCTGAGAGGGCAAGAGGAAGCTGATGCTGGTCGAGCAAAGAGATGGGGAGCACAGAAATTAAAAGTGTATTGGAACTGCCTGAGGAGCTGGATTGGCAGAGGGAGGAGATGGAGACAAACAACTGCATTGGAAGAAGACACAGGGCCCAGAAATGCCGAATAAAAATACTGACTCCAGTTGAAAGGAGCAGAAAGATGGCAGAGGAGACAGGCAAAGATGGAGAGGATTGGATTTTCCCAAAGTCCATCAGACCCTTTGCTGCCAGTGAAATCCAGCACCAAGCTCCTCACCCTCCTGAGTTTGCTGCAGCTGCAGGATGCAGGTCACGGATTTGGGCAGACCCTTCACTAGCTTAAGAAAGTCCTTGAGCACAGATTGTACTTTGAAGGCTCCGTAACTGAGCTGACCAGTGAGCAGCAGTTAGTTACTGAATGTATTTCCTTTGGTTTTAAAAAGATCTGGAAAGCCCTGTGTTAGAGGGGAGCAGTTCAGGTTGCAAAGCCGGGTATTTGGGATAGAGGAAATAGCAGGGTTGGGATTGCCACTGCAATTGTAAATATTGACATTGTTACAGAGCAGCTTTAATTGCAGGATCACAATTATTTCAGAGAATGTTTGACTCTTTCAGTTCAGAAGATGTGTCATCCTAGCTTCAAGAAAAGCTACTACATAGTGTGATTGTTTTTCCTGGGGTGTTGTCTGAATTTGTCAGTCCCCAGTGACTGCTCTTCCTGGCATTTTTTCTTGTGGTCCTTTTCTGTCGTTCTCACTGTTGCACTGCGGTGACTGATTTGGTCTTGGCAGTATCCCTAAAGATAAGGGGCTGGAATTAGGCCTTTTTTTACAGATGGGTATGTGAAGTGTGGAGACTGAACCGTGAAGCTCACACTAACTTTGCACAAGCAGTTTAACACACAAGACTCCTCCTAACTTCACTTGTAATTTGGTTTGCCAGAGTTTGCCCATGAAGAGAGGAGGGAGAGAAGCCCTATAGCAAAGAGTCCTTTAAAGAACATAAATTAAATTCCTACTCTGAATTAGTCTCGAGGGGAATGAGTGTGGGGGAAGCCTGCTACCCCCATTAGGGCCTAAAGCAGGTGAGGGCTGATCCTCACGCAAATTGCCATTTCTGAAGAGTTGCCCGCAGTTACTTGTGCAGGATCATGGCAGAACAAAATCAGTCCAGACTTCCAGGATACCTTTCAGCTGCTGATCTCCTTCCTTCCTCACAGCATCTTGTGTCTCCTAAACTCACACCTTCTGAAACAAATGAGGCAGTGTCACACGAATAATCCCAACACGGTCCAGGTTCATTTCCAGGGCAGCTTCATTCTTTATACCAAATAGGAAGGAGGCAGGAAAAATAGTGTATGAACATAAAAGATTGCAGTCTAAATATCATAAACTACACATGTGAAAGGGTCTAGTTTATTATTGTAGCTTTAAATTTACCATTTTCTAACAAATAAATCTTGATTTTCTTATGTGAATATTCTTGTAGGGCAGTGAACAAATGCTGTAGGTTGAGAGAGGAAAGAGAAATATAAAAAGGAGAAAGGTGTGGAATGTGGACACGAGCCAGTCTTAGATACAAGTTGTGTGGAATCAACGATTTGTGTTCTTTATAGCTCAGTAAAAATGTGTCATAGCTCAGGTTTTTGTTCCTGTATGTCCCGTGAAGTTCCCACAATGTCAGTGAGATTCTCCGTGAAAGCCTCAGAGCTGGACCCTTCTGAACAAGTGCAAAGATGATGCTTTTGCTGGTTTGTTCTGGTTTCTTTTCCTGTAGGTGAAGATGAGGATGAGTTTGAGAATTTCATGCTGCCCCTCACAGTTTGATTTGAAAGTGTGGCTCAGACACTCAACAGTAGTTTTGAACAAGAAGAAACAAAGGTAGGTTTATTTCTATTGTAGGGGAAGAAATGATGCATGGGAGGAGCTGACAGTGGGTCAAGCATTCAGCAGCAAGCTTGTCACCTCTGCTGGCAGTGTCCCCTGACAGCTGTTCACCTGTTTGTGGGTATTTATACCTGAACACATAGATTTAATTAGCAATGTAGACAGCAGAGATACAAAGGCTGTGAATACTATCCTAAACAAACTTTGTACAAAGATTGAAAAGGCACTGGGATTTCTCCAGTGTTTTGCAGATCAAGGGACCCCATTTAAGGCTCATTTATAATCAAAGAGACAGATTTTTCTTCAGTGATAGCTTATCTGTTCCATATTCCCCTTTTCCATGCAAGTATCCTGTTTGTGTATATTAACATATTTATTTGGGGGTATGAGGAGACATGTAACACACTTGATAAAACACTGCTGCTTTAAAGTATTTTTTTTTCCAAACAAGAATTTATTATATAAATCAAGACTTTATTAAATGGCTGGGCATATATGTATAAATTGGAACGGGTCTTGAAGTATTGCACCCTTAAACTGAACAAAGTGATTAGGATAACTGATAGCTAAATAAGGTTTTTATGTGCCTGTGGGAGCCATATTAGGATTGATTTGACAAGGCAGTTCAGCTGTGGCAACAGTCATAATATCTAACACAACATTATGTTTTATTAGTAAAATCCTTAAGTGTAGCAAGCTGTTTGTGTCAAAACAACAGTATATTTTAGGGAAGAAAAAGACTTACTGGATAGAAGGTGCATCATCAGGAATGATAATATATTAGAGCACTCTTGCATTAAAGAGATCTTCTTCTGCCATCACTGAATCAGGAGTTAACTGCACACTGGAGTGCTCACTTCAGCTGCACGGGGTCATTTTGAAGAAACCTTAACGGTAATTTTTAATTTGCTATTTTAAAATATGATGGCAACTTAAACACTGCATCATCACATTTATCTACGTTTTTCACAAGAAAATAAACAGATATGCTTGAAGTATTTGGTAAATAATTGGCTGCAGGACGTCGTTGACATTACCCGAAGATGTGCAGTTCACAGTCATTGCTTGAATTAAGACAATATTTTTTTTTTAAATTGTACTAAGGGTTATTTCGACAATTATTTAATTCTGGTTTCCTCCTTTGTTGTTGCTTTATGTATTTAATTGTAATCACTTTTCGTTTACAAAATAGACTGAGTTCACCTGTCTTGGATTCACCTCTCCTATGTTCAAGCTAAAAATCCTAAAAATTAGAACAAAGAGGTCATTTGGTAGCATAACAATTTCTGTAGGAAACTGAACGCCTCTTGTGTGAGGATTCAATTTATTAAAATAATTTTGCCATTGTCCTGTCTGGATTGCTTGAAACTGTCTTGGTAGAGAAATTTTAATGGAGTGCCAGTGATATATTCCTAAACTAGCAAGTTCTTAACGACCCTGGAAAGTGACTGCTTGATTACACTTTAACGGTATTTGCAAATAAAATCACAAGTAATTAAGGGGAAATCTCCAGGCTTTTGAGCAAGTTTGATGCATGATAACTGCCTGATTCAGCTTCATCTAGAGTAATGCTGTGTAGACAAGAGCTACTGAGATCAATAGCAACATAATGATAGTGGCAGAATTAAGTGAGTAACCTGAGAACTGTGTCTTCAAAATGCATGCAGCTGCCACCAGCCAGGGCCACACAGTGCACTCCTGCTTCCGTCCTAAATGTTCATCAAAAGACGCCCTGCAGGAAAATGGAGTTAGATGCTCTTTATTGCTGATCGTGTCTCTTGCCACATTTATCAGGGAAATTGGATTAGCAGTTGGCAGCTGCAGGTAGACAAGGTTCTGCAGTGATTAAATATGCAGCTTGGCTGCATTTGTTGTGACAGACCTTTAGTAAATTCTACTGTAAGCACCATCTGTCTAATTTGTATAAAGAAAACTTGGTGCTTTAAGCTACTGATAAAGAACTAAATCTGTTGCTTTATCATAAACAAAACTTTTGCTCTAAATTATCTTAAACACAATTTATCAGGTTAAAGCTATTTTTCTATCATAATGAATAAATAATACATGCAAAAGTGCTTTCAGGTACTTCATTTTGCAAGTACTGAAAACAAAAACAGTTCAGTTCTTCAATAAAATGCTTAATATTGCAATCCACGGGGAGATGACACTGTTAAAATATCACTATGAAAATGGTCCAGGACTGCCAAATTCATTTAATTTGTGGGTTTTACTAGGACTTTCTAACTGGCTAGGGGTTTTTTTTAGGTTTTTAATATTTCTGAAATACACCACTGAAAAACAGTTGTAATAAGAGGGATGTTTCTTTTTAAAATACATTTGTAATCATTACATCTGCATACAAAGCATATGTTCCGGTTTCTATTCCAAGGATATCAAATATAATTGAAGATGGCTGAAGTAATTATGTGTGTTGCTTTCCTTTTTTCTTTTTCCTTTTTTTGTTGGGTTTTTTTCTTGCTACTTTCTTCTTCTTTGTGTTTTTGTATTAATAGGAAAAAATTTCCAGTATTAAAACAGTGCCTAATTTTCTCATAAGAATATCAAGATTTCTCCTGACAACGTGGGTAAGTAATCTATTGCCTGGGCAGCCGGAATCTCAGTAGTACTTTGCTTATAGTTGTGACATCATTGGATTTGCTAGAAACGCATGGAAAAGGGAACTGAAGAAAAAGCAGTTAAATAGCAACATGCTATCTTTAGCTGGTTTGTAGAAACTCCATGCTGTTAAATTATTTAAAATCCTTGATTTTCAGCTTGCACACATTAAAAGTTTTCACACTAAGTGCCAAATGTTGCAAACAGCACTTTAACAGAATGATTTTGCTTTGATCCCTGTAGCAGTTCCTGAATAATTTATCACAGGTTATTGCCTTAATTCTGGAGAGGGATAGAGCAATAAAGGCAGATGAAAACACTCCAGTTGAAACACCTTGGGGCCTGCTCATTCCTCTGACACGGCTCTTTTGTTGGAACTATTTAGAGGTTATTAAGATGTGTCTCCAGAATTAAGAGTATGCTGTAAGGATGAAGACAGCCATCTTAATTCTAAAGACAAAGCACAATGACCCTTCACCTTTTTTTTCCTTTGTTGTTATTATATAGTAGAATTATGAGGGTAATATTATAGCTGCACCCAGTAGTGCCACTATGGTTAAGGGTCTGTCAGACTTTCCATTACCAGCCCTGTTTTGGGGGTGGTGGGTGTGAGCAGGCTCGTCTCTTTTAGATGGCCTCAGTCAGACACTTGGCACATGTTGGCAAGTCATAGGGGCTTTTCTGGGAATATTTACATCTTCAGCTCCTTTTCCTTGAAAAAAAATCTGTTGAAAAATGTGCTTCAGGACTTTGAAACAAAATACTTGAATTTGTTTTTTAAATGGCTTTGTTGTAATTAAATCTTAAGGAAACCTATCAGTGACATTCAGGGAAGGATATTCTGAAGCTGAAATTTGAACAAAATTGCTTCATTAGCGAGAAGAGCACTGGATAAACCCACAGAATGCTGGCAAGCTCCTCTTGGTGCATTTCCTGCATTTCCTGTTCCTTACTCCTCCTCTCACTCTGTTGGCCACTGCTGGTGGTGCCATTTGCTGTCCCATTGCCCCAGAAAAGGCTGAGATGCAGCTGGGAAGGATGCAGCAGCCTCGGGTTTTCCTCCCATCACTGGGAAGTTTCTGGATCCCACGGGATGACAAACAAAAAGTAGATGTATAAGCGTGTAATCCTGTTTGTCATTAATAAATTTTATACACGTAAGTGCTATTTGATTACTTACAATGGTCTAAAACTAGATTCTCTTGGGATTTTAGGAGTTTGGGGAGAAGGTTCTTCCTGAATGTGAGGCAAGCAAGCATGGAATCTGGGGTGATTTTTGCTCCTGTTAGAGTTTAAGGGTATTTTGTACCAGTGAGTTAAGTGGATCAGGATTTATTTCAGGATTCTAGAGTCCATTCCATGGGCTGTTCATCCTGTGCTGGCTGTGGCAGTGTTATCTTACACGGCTGAGTTCTGATGGATCCTATCTAAACCACTGGTTTGCTGGGGTTTTACAGGACAAGAGTATTAGATCTAAATCCTAGTTCTTGTAGATTGAGGTCATTTATTAAGAAGTGTAGTGATGGGCTTTTTATTAACAGTATCTCAATTTAAAAAAATGTAGTTTATGTGGTAGTTGTTCTTTCATTAGAATTTGAGGTCCAGTGGTGTCTGAAGCTGCCTAGTGTTTGTACAGGTTCCCAGAAACCTGGGACCACAGTTCAAAGAAAGTTGGACATCTACTTTTATTAATAGTTTTTAAAGTCTCAAAACCAAATTATTTCTTAAATATATTCGCAAAAGAGTGTTTTCTTAAACCACTTTTTGGTAAAGACAGAATGAGCATGTTGGAGGCCTATGGGTTGGTCTGGCTGTCCTTCCATAGCCCGTGTCCCACAGCCACACGAGGATGGTGAGCTCTTTGGCCCCAGCAGTGCTCAAACAAAGGCGAGTTCATGTCTTGCCAGGGGCTGTGGCTCCCCTTCTCCCTTTCCCCAGACTTTCTTTGTGCAGCCTTGTTATCTCCTTTTTTGTGGCTGGAATGGGCAAAGGAACCAAAATCGGTGTGGAATATTTCCATTCCCTCGTATCTGTTGCTGCATCTCTGGCTGCCTTCAGAGAGTAGTATAAAGCATTACTGCCAAGTTCTTTTCATTCTTTATGTTTTGGCCACCTTGTCTGCTGAACAGTTATTTTCTGTGCAGACAAAGCAGCAGACCAAGTATGAAAATACAGATGAGTATAAAGTTACAATTTTATATTGCATCTTCTCAGTATTGAACACTTCCTCTCTAGTGATTTCAGAGTCCCATTAAAGTTAATGAGAGTTGAGACCTCTGAGCATCTTTGCAAGTTCAGGCCATTTCAATGCACAACAGAAAGGAAATGCAAATATTAAAATACTCCCAGCAACCTCACTAGTCTTTGGTAAAGAACTCCATTTGTCCTGGGATAAATCTGTGTGTGTGCCACCCAAGTCAGCCAGACTGATGAGTCTGTGTATGAAAAGTATAAATTAATCCTGGTCTAAGCTCACATGGAGCAGTTTACAAGGCATCAGCAGTAATTTGCTCTTTATGTGATCAATTAAAATGAATATGTGGCTCTTACCTTTTATATTCCTCAACACTATAAATATTGCAGTGTAAGCACCAAATGGTACATTACTGAAAACCCTGGGTTTAAAGAGAGAGCTCCTTATTGGGGTTTTTTTGCCATGGTTCTATGATTTTTTTCCCCAGACTCTACAGAACTGTGACCTTTTTATTGTAAAAAGAAAAGAAGTACAAATACCACCTGAAATGTCAAAAAGAATACTTATGTCTGAGTAAATTGAAGAGTTTGTTTATGTTATTAAAATATTTTTCATTCATTGGTGTTTCTTATTGATGTCTATTAATTATCCTGAAAACATCCCCTTAGTAGGGGCTAATTATCTATGTGTACAGTGTGGTCTACATTGGAGCAGGAAGGATTCTGAAGCCACACTTCAGCCATTAAAGGGGAAAAAGTGCATCTCAGGACTGATGTTAACACAGGCAGAGATTTGCATCATTTCCTCTAAACTGAAAAGTCATTTTTTGAAGAAAACTTACCGGGAAAATTACTTTAAAACCCCCAACAAAACAGCAAAAGATATGTTAAAATAACAGTACAATGGGAGTCTCAGTGCAGCCTTAATTGTAGTTTGTTATGAGTATCAGTTAGTCTTGCACCATTCAAAATATTACAAGCTTAAATTAACATTTTATTGTTATTATCACTTTAAATATATTAATACAGGAAGCACTTTTAAACGTTAATACATAGTATTCATATATTATGTTTTAATTTGCGTTATTCATTATGAGAGCATATCGAGTAATCCAAAGCATTTCCCAAGCATTTTCCTAATGTCAGCACTAGAAAACTTGTGGCAATCTTATTTATCCAAGGATCTTTGTGTTTCTTCGGGAAAAAAAAAAAAAAAAAAAAAGAGGTTTGAGCAAGACATTTAAAGTAATGAATCAAAATCAGATATGTGCTCATTATTGGCTGATTATTACTCCATCTGCTCGGCGCTAACGTGAAAATCAATTACGGAGCCTCCTCCCGCTGGCAGCGTGTGCTGGGCTGGGGCACAGAGCCCCACACCCGCCCCGTGCCCCTGCCAGGCCCCTGCATCAGGGTAATGGTGGCACAGTGGGGACAGGAAACCGAGCTAATGAACTCGTGTAATCAGCTAAAATCACTGCACAATGGCAAACATGCAGTTAACAGAGGTCACTGTTTTGTTGTGTCACACCACTAATCTAGAAAACATATCCGAGGGGGTTTCTTCCCTTTGCACATCCCTCATGTTTGCATAAAAAGAAAAAAAAAAAAAAGCTGTGTCTTTAATTCCAAACACAATGTACCAACATTTGGTTTAACATCAGAAGTGCTTAAAAAATACCATACAAGTGCTATCTGGGGAGATTTCTTTCTCTGGTATGAATCATGTCTTTAATTTAGTCAGTTACTTTCTATTTATGTCAAGTCTATTAATATCACAACACCTGCAGTTGTCTTGATCCAGAAGAAAATGGACTTCTGCAAACAAAATCAAAATCTTTACATTGTAGTTTTCTTCAAAAAGTAATGATAATGAACTCTGTTTGTTTTAAATATTGGTACATTTTTAAACTAGCACATACAATAATGCCCCTGGGTATTTTCTTAACCCTACAGAGAAATGCTTTGTATTTTTATAAATACAGTAGCTGTAGTTCTCTCTCAGGCACACAGTCATGTTGGAAATAAACTGCTGAAATACATAGTGAGGGATTATGGAAATATTTGGTTTATAATTTAGATCTCACAAAACTATGAAAATTAATTATGTGTTTGTTTTATGGACAGAAAAAATAACATTTAAGACAATTACGTGATTCACAAGAAATCAAGCTTTTACAGATTTTTTTTTTTTGAGTCAGTTGTGAAGCTCTACTCTTCTATAATCTTGATTAAGAAAGGGAAATGCATCAGGATCGAATCGCAAGTAGGAAATGATCCTTGCAGGACTGACAGGCTGTACAGGAGCCCCTGATGATCTGAGTGCCATCCTCGGGTGGTGGGGAATAGGATCCTCATGACCACTCAGAAAACCCCTATTTAAGACCTTTGCAAGCCTGCAGTTATTCTGTGCAGGCTCAGCAGTAAGAAAGTAAGTCCAAAACAGAAAGCAATGTAATCTTTATTTCTCCTAAAATCAGTGGAAAGCATCCCTTATTTTCAGTTTTAGAGGACTGGAGGGAAAAAAACCCCACCACCACCACAACAACAACAACAAACTACCCAACTCCTGAAGCCAGACTGTGAATTAGCATCTCATTTTCTCGTGGGCACCACTGGGTACATTTAACTTCGTTAGTACTGTTTGTGCTTGTGTTACCCTAAAACTTAATAAAATCTGGAAGATGTGTGAAAGCAGATCAGTGCTGCTTCCATTTCAAATTGGTTTGACTTTGTTTTTCCTTCTGTACCATGAGTGTCACACTCCTGAACAGAACTGCAAATCTCCAGTTGTGGGAGGAGTAAGAGTCTTACCTCTGCTCTTCTTGAAAGAAGTGGATGCATCCACAGAGATGACTTTTTATAGAAGGATCCTGGATATACAATCCTCAGGACCCTTTCCTGATTTTTTAAAAATTAATTTATTCCTTCCACTTTATGGATTAAGTTCATTTCAAATAAATAAAAACAGCATCCAACTTTTAGATCTCAGTATTCTGTATTCTCTGTAAAAATACATGGAAATGTAGCTTGGTGTGGAATTCAAAGGTCAGGCCTTCCCAGTTTCTTTTCCCTTGCACAGGTTCAAAATGTTTTTCTTCCTCACCTTCGGCTGTAAAGGAGAAGTGCATGATTCTGTTCAGTGGATTTCTCCTCATTTGGACAAGTCCAGCTGCATCCAGGTATTGATCCTGAGCATTACAGCACAATGAGCTGCTATTATCACAACTCTTATTTACTGTAGATAAAACAAAAAGGTAAATGGGAAAAGAAAGGAGGGTCAGGTGCCAATTTTATTGTATCAAGTTTAAATATCCTTTGATTAACACATTTCTTTTTTAGTTTCAAACATATAATCAGAAAATGGATTTAATAGCAAAGAAAAACTGTTTTACGAAGAGATTTTATTCTGTTATGTTTGAGGCCCTCATATTTCAAGATTGAAAATGGAAAATACAGAACATTATAAAAATGATATAGATTTACTTATATTTGTTCAATAAACAAACAATACAAAGAGGCAAGAGATAAAAGACTAAGCTTTTAATATCTCATAAGGTGTTGTTTATTCTGTATTGAATACTATCAGAAATAGTCACCTGTAAATATTGGTGACATTGGTAGAAGAATATCTTGATAAACTTTTCAAGTGTTTGTAGGAAATATTTTGGGTCTAAGGCCTGCCCATAAGAAAACAAATTATGCTGGGTAATCTCTCACCTGATCACATGTTTAGGATTTAAGCTTTGTCCAGTAGATGGCAAAAATGAGCAGAAATAATTTCTTTAAAATCCTTTTGGTCTGGGGAGGAGAGGAGGAAGGTGGGGGGGGCTCTCTTTATCTTGTATTTTAGCAGCAGGATGGAGTTATCAGGCTCCTGGTTCAGAGGTGCATCGCAGGAACGCTGAGGCTGCTCCGAGTTGCCAAATGGGGCTGGCTTGTAGCAGGCTTGCTTATACTAATTGAGTTTATCCAGCAAATCAGGCTCCTTGGAAAAAGGCCAAAGGCTTTTCATAATTGTATTGACAAGAAAATGAATATGATAAATGGTGTTCATTCAGCTGAGACAAGATTTATAGTTTTCCTCTGGCAAGGGATGAAGACAAAATATTTATAATAATAGTAAAATTTGTTTTAAAGTTGTATTAGGTGATGTCTCAAAAGACTTCATTAAAATATTTCCAAATATTTTAAGCAGCTTCAGGTGTTAAGTGTAGCATCTTCCCAAAGTATCCAGTAATGAACGATTAAAAAAAAAAAATCACACAAACAAACAAACCGAAACAAGAAAACCAAACCCCTGGATATGAAAGTCATTTATTCTTCCTGAAATATTGATATGTCAAGCTGTCAATGACGATTGCAGTACCACAGCTTGGGAAAGTTTATTTGTCTTTTGTATTTGGAACATGTGGGCTCTGTAGTTTGTAGGTCAGTCCTGAACGAGCAGGTGTGGCCTGGAGAACCCTGAATACCCACAGGTGGACAGGCAAAACCTGGCTTTCCCTAACAGTGGTGACTCTCCTTATGTATTTTATTCTACTCCCAGGCTGCCTGGATAAGATGTTGAGTGTTTAATCTGTTTTTTCCATACTAACACCAGAATGCAGTCTCAGGTCCTTGGTCTGGAGTCAGATACATCCATGGAGGTTCAATCGTGAATTCAGGGAAGTATCCACCTTTTTGATCTTTTCATTTAGTGTTTCTTACAGTTAGGTGGGAACTCATAGCAGTCCTTTCCTGTGTTCCTCCCAGCTGATTCTTGGGTTTCAGGATTTCTGTTCTCTGTAAAAGAAAGAGGTTGCATAAGAACGCGTAAGAAAATGGGTTGAAAGAATTAAATCATTAGGTTTACTCAGAGTTGCAGTCAACTCACTCCCACCTGATGTCTGTGGTGAGTGCATGAAGCTGCCTATACAAAATACCTGAGTGTAGACACAGACCCTGAGCTCATAGGAAAGTGATCTGCCAGGGAGGGCGTTCATCTCATGGTCACTTAAAGGTTCCAGTTGAGCTGGATACTGGGCTGGCTGGTCCTATGCTGCTCCAGATGTGGAAGGACAAGCAGTACAGTCTTATCACCAGACTAACAGGGTTACATATTTATCCAAATTCATATCGTATTTCTTAACAAAATAAAACCATGGGCAGCAATAAGATGGCTTCTTCAATATTATTCTGATTTTGAAGAGCTAAATTCTTGAGTTTTGTGTTTTAACTATTCAGGACCAGGCACAAGCTTGAAAGAGCCAAACCACTGTAGAGATCGAAGTTTCCCAATCACAGGAAGAGAATGCGCTTCTCATGGAACAGTAATCTGTTTGTAATAGCAGCTACTGCCCACTTGCAACTCAAACCTCAGTATCACTTTTTGCAGCTTGAATTCCTTTGAGCTTGAACGACTGCTCAGGTTAAGTTCATGCCTTAGCCAGATTCCTTGAAGCTTGTGGTTAGAAACACTTAAAAATAATATTCTGCTTAAAACCAATTTATTCCACCTTATTGGATTTATAAAAGAAGCAATAAATTGCCAAAGCCTTTCTGTTGACTCTGGCTTTTATAAAATTTGACTGTAGTTTCCAGTCTTCCCTGGTCAATGAATATGGACTCAATGCTTCAAGTTTCTGAATTAAGATAGCGAGTCATACTGGATGTATTAGCAGCCTCTGCTGCTGGCTTACATTTTGCTTGGAGGGTTTGGCTGTCAAGTTACTCTCCTTGCCATGAGATCTGAAAAGGTAATTGCTTTCTATCCCATGAAATTCCACAGTGAGGCTGTGCAGCGTTGCACCCTCTCCCTGCAGTGCTCACGGGGATGCTTGGAGGGCTGAGGAATGGGGATGACTTAGGAGGGTTACAGCTCAGTTCTGTACCTTACGTGGCATCTGCTGGCATTTGGAGAATATTGACCATCCTCTCTTGAGAGTGAGCTGGATTGGAAGTCTACCTCAGCAAAAATGTAGCTGCCATTAGTGAGCTTTTAGAGGTATAAGATGGCATGGGTCATCTGTGCCCTTTGAGAGTATTTCAGGTAAGTGAGATATGAATTTAAATCCCAGTTTTGTTACTGGACAGCTCTCCATGGTGTGTTTAACTCGTTTGTTTGATTCAGAATGTGAAGAACTCCATAAAGGAGTGAGAAGCAAAGCCTAAATGTCAGCCTCTTCCCCTCTATAGTTCAGCTGCAGAGCCTGGGGCAGGTGGCAGCAGGATGCAGCAGTGTGGAGCTGCCTCAGGCAGCAGCAGCCCGTCCATCTGTCCGTCTGTCTGTCTGTCCGTCTGTCCACATGGTGCTGCTGTTGGTTGGCAGGGCTGTGGCTGGGCTTCAGCTCCACCCCGGGATGGGGTCAAACCACGACACAGCTGGGGCTGCATGGCCTGGAAGTGTGAAACCCTTCCTGTGGGTCAGACCTGGATTTCACAATCCCATTCAGGGTCTGTGTTCCCATACATGGTCTGTGTTCCTATACAGGGTCTGTGTTCCTGTACTTGGTCTGTGTTCCTATACAGGGTCTGTGTTCCTGTACTTGGTCTGTGTTCCTGTACAGGGTCTGTGTTCCCATTCAGGGTCTGTGTTCCTGTACAGGGTCTGTGTTCCCATTCAGGGTCTGTGTTCCCATTCAGGGTCTGTGTTCCTATACAGGGTCTGTGTTCCTGTACAGGGTCTGTGTTCCCATTCAGGGTCTGTGTTCCTGTACAGGGTCTGTGTTCCCATTCAGGGTCTGTGTTCCTGTACAGGGTCTGTGCTCCCGTACAGGGTCTATGTGCCCATACAGGGTCTGTGCTCCTATACAGGGTCTGTGTTCCCACACTGATCTGTGTTCCCATTCAGGGTCTGTGTTCCTGTACATGGTCTGTGTTCCCATTCAGGGTCTGTGTTCCCATACATGGTCTGTGTTCCCATTCAGGGTCTGTGTTCCCATTCAGGGTCTGTGTTCCTGTACAGGGTCTGTGTTCCCATTCAGGGTCTGTGTTCCCATTCAGGGTCTCTGTTCCTGTACAGGGTCTGTGTTCCCATTCAGGGTATGTGTTCCTGTACAGGGTCTGTGCTCCTATACAGGGTCTGTGTTCCCACACTGATCTGTGTTCCCATTCAGGGTCTGTGTTCCACTTTGTGAAGTTCACAGGAGCTGCCTTTATTGGTTGAATAGGCAATAGCCTTTTCCTAAGAACAGTCACCATTTCTCCTCTTTAAACAAAATGGAATTATATGACAAGATATAAGCTTAAAAATTTAAGATGTTTATTATTAAACAAAACCACTTACTAGATTAGCTAGATCATGTTTTAATAGCAAATTGTATAGCTAAAATTTCTTGGTTCCAAATAAAAAACTGGTTTAATTCTTTGCCAGTCAAGTTGTGCTGCCTCATTTCCGTTTACCATGAAGGTACCATGCTGGGCATCTTCATGAACAAAATAATTGGAATTTTCAACAAGGAGGTATCATTTCTCATTTTGCCTTCTAAATCAGACTTACATGGAAAAAACACTGAAATATTTGATATTTGAAAAAACAGAATAGTTTAATCTGGCAAGAGGAAATTAAGGCCTAAAAGCTGAGACCTGGCTCCCAGTCAGTGTGTAGGATGTGTACTTGGTCCCTGAGTGACTGCCCAAGCCATAAGGCAGAATTCCCTGTATGGTTTGTGTTGACTTGCCTGCAGTGACTCCTCCTTTGGTTCATGTTGGCTAATTATGCCTTCTATCCTGATGGTAGAAGTTTAACCTGTTTTTATTTGCTTGTTCACTCTAATAGTGCTGCAGCTTGTTTTGTGGAGGAGATTATTAAAACAGAAACACAGAACTCGGAAAGTGGTGAAAAAAACCAAGAGGAACTGGAACAATCAGTCTTAAGCAGGAGCCAGCTCTCCAAGCCACCTTCCCTATTCATGGATTCTTCAACCCGTTGCTATTCAGAGGCCTTGTTCCCTTTAGCAGGCATCACCCTGGATGGTGTTTGCATGAGCTGTGTGCTGCATCACAGATGGGCATGCACTGTACAGTGTTCTGTGACATGGTTCAAATATGTCTGAGAGTATCAGACTGTGCACTATGCCACTCTGGGAGGGAGACGACGTGCTGGTCTGGGCATTTGCCTCTGCCAGCCATTATCATTTTGTGTGTGTGGAATATACAAATATTCTTTACCGGGGACATTTTTATTCATTCATAACCACACGGATTTACTCTGGAGTTTGCAGCAAAGGGCCCTGCAAATAAGGACTCAGTCACTGAAAAACGGGACTTGCAGCAGAGAAAGATCCTTCCTGGTCTCTAGGACGGGGCAGACACTGGGGTGCACGGCCCATCAGAGGTGGGTGAGAGCAGACAGGTCACAGAGTGACCAAGGGACCTGCGGGGATCACTGAGTCCCACTCTCCAGCGAGTGGCCCTACAGGGACTGATCCCATGCCTGTGACACACCCAGCCCAGGGCTGCTCTGCTTCACATCCCTCAGGGGTCACTCCCTTCTCCTTCAGTCCCAAGAAAAGCCAAGGGTAGGTGTCCCTAAAGTTCTTTAGGAGCCTAAGATCTATATTTGGAGTTCACTTTTAGTCCTGAACCAAGAATTAGGCTTCCTTATCATAAAGACAGATTG
This sequence comes from Coloeus monedula, assembly GCF_965178545.1. Classification (NCBI taxonomy): domain Eukaryota; kingdom Metazoa; phylum Chordata; class Aves; order Passeriformes; family Corvidae; genus Coloeus; species Coloeus monedula. Next base: position 18,762,820 of record NC_138795.1, on the reverse strand, counting down.
GAATGAGGCAGCAGGGCCTTTGGCAAGGACTCCTATGCATTTCCAGATTGGGAACAAAGTGCTTGGTAGTACCTGTGATTCAGTAAGACAACCTGGTGCAGTCTCCTCCAGGTCTGAGTGTTCCTAAAAGCATCTGTTATAATTTACACCTGGAGAACTGCCATGGGATTGCCACAGATGTTAGGTAGCAAAAGGAACAGCTGGGATTGGTTTATTTTAAAACACTATACAGATGAAGGAACTGATAAAAGTTAGCCTGACCACTTGGGTGATGGATTTTCTGAACTGTGTTCAGGCTCAAAGCATTCCCCAGTCATGGAAAGCTGAGTACGTATTGTCTGTCACCTTTCCTGGTTAAAAGTTTTCTGTCTCTTGTCACAGGCTTGTTACTCTGGCAACACATGAGATAACTAGAGTTCATATCCTTGAATATACATACATACATCCATAGAGTTAGTTTATCATTTAATTGTACTCTGTAATCAGCAAATGTGTGTTTGTTTGTTTGTTTGAAGAGTGAATCCATTGCAGTTTTCTGCTCTCATGAAGATCTGAATATTTTTGTGTTATTTTTTAGATCACAGCATTTAAGTGTTGATGTATCATCAAACAGAATTCTTCTCTTCAGAGAAGCCAGTAAAATGATCTGTACATTGGTAGGTATTCATTAATCATTCCTCTGCAGTGTAATTCTTTGCCTGGCTTGTGATACAAAAATCCTGTTAGTCGATGTTGCAGAGCAGTGATGGATTTGGGGAATGCTAGCAGGACTGGGAGGTGCTGCAGCCAGAGCCAGCCCTTGGCAGTGCAGGGCTCAGGCCTCGGCAGCTCTCGTTCCCTGGCTCGGGGTTCATTCAGGTGCCAGAGCTGCTCGTGCCACCTCTGCCTCAAGGGCTGTTTGGCACCTACAGATGTGAGCAGCAGAGACAGAGACACCCGGGAGGTGTTTAATCCAGGCTGCTGATTGACAGCTGTGGGCTGATCTTATGTATTCAAATTATATTGCAGCACTTCCGAAACATAATGGGACCATAACAGCTTTACCCTGGAGCACTGTTAAAAGTCTTCATAATAAGTTGCTCCATTTTACTACTCCCACTCATGCATGCAACTGCAACAGGTCTCTGACACCAGCAGTTTATGTTACACTCCAACTAACATTGCAGCTGACGATTTTGCTTCCTCAATATCTTGAAAGGAACATTACCAAGCTTTTGTAGAGGAACCTCATTTGTAGTTAGTGTAAACTGGAAGAGCCGTAAATGGCTTGTTTCATTTAAAGAAAGAAAATTGGTGCATCCAAGTTGCTTTTACTGCATTCAGGCTGATTTTTGGGTCTGGAAATTGTGTGTTACATGGCTGCCTTTATAAAAAACTTCAAATGTGATGTTGCATTTGATCTATAGGACATGGAAACAGTACCTGTGGAATGCCTAAAGCATTTATTTGTAACAAAAAAAATTACACACAAGTAATTTTCAGTCTTTTCAAAATAATCTTTCTGTTTCTTTTGCAAATATACTGTGTTGTGACCAAAATTTTTCAGCTGTGTTCATCAGTAAATTTGTCAGAATGATTAAGCAAAATAAAAATAAAATTTGAAAATGTGTGAAAGATAAAAGGCAAATCTTTACATGATCTAAAACAAAAATCAAATGTAGTTATGAGGATGATTCAGCCCTATTTGTCTGATGGTACCTGATCCCACTGCAATCATATTTCCTTTTTAATTTTTTATTTTAATTTATTTCTATCAGCTTTCACCATCCTTTCTGCACTTAGGAAAAACATAACCATATTATTGGGCATCCATTCAGTTCAGTTGTTGGCATCAAGTTTCGAAACCTTGCTGACTAAACCACATGAGTTGTTTTCAACCTGCTTCATTCCTAATTCATGCCTAAAAAAAACCCCAAAGACCTTTGTAAAGAAACCTTCTTCTTTCAGTTGCAGCTTTTATGGTGTGCACACAGTTCATAAAATTCTCAGCCCTAAGGTATTGGCAGCTCTTGCACATAAGGACCAGACAACATTGTCTGACTCATGCTGGGATTTAATTGTGCAACGTGAAAGGGAATCTCAGCCCAGTGCAGACCTAGGAGTAAAAACTGAGCAGCAGAGCCGTGGGGCCTGGGGAAGCCGTGTCCAGAGTCTTCTCACCCTCTTTGTTAAATTATGTGAGAGATCCTTAGGACTGTGTGGCATCTCCTCAGAGGTGAGAGCCACAGGAAAGGGGAAGTGAGCAGAGAATCACAGAGTGGGTTGGGTTGCAAGGGACCTGCTAAAGGTCACCGAGTACATTCCCTGCACTGAGCAGGGGCATCTTCAACCCCATCATGGCCATAAGAGCTTTCTCCCGTGCTTCTCTTCCATCTGTTTCATAACTGCTTTCCTAGGGAAGGAGGACATTTTACTCAGAACAGGTTTAACAGGAGAACTGTACCTAATGTCCTCCAGAAGAAACATTTAAAATCACCCATCAGTGAGAAGCAGAGGAAAAATGGAGATGTGGGAGAGAGCCTCCACCCAGGATCTCAGGGGGATTATTTTGCTTTAAAAGATGTGCATGTCAACATCAGGGTCCCACCAGTGATCCTGCCAGTACTTAGGTGTGACATTCACAGGAACTGCTCAGGTTTTCTGTCAGGTGAGTGACTGCCAGGACTTATTCTGGGCAGAGCCCACTCACGAGCCCTGCCCAGGTGGGAGCAGGGATTTCACAGGATGCAGCTGGCACAGCTGGACTGCATGGCCTGGCCATCACCCTGCTGGGCTCTGGCACTGGAATCAATGCCCACTCAGCCCCATTTCACACTGCTCTGGGAAGGTTTCACTGCCCACTGCAAGTATTTTAAGATCAGTATTGAATAATGGCTGTTTAAAGCATTGGCATTTTTAGCTTTTATCACCAAGTAGCAGTTTCTGAGATTTCTGTTCCCATGAACAGAAAGATGTAACTTCTGGAAATGTGCTATAGGGATTCATTAATTATGCATGATCTTTTGAACATACAAATTCCTATAAAAGTACTGATATAAAGGAATTTTGCATTATTTTCAAATGTCTTCCTGAAAATCTAAATAATTATATTTTTAAGGAAAACTATAATCCATAATACTCTATGGTCTTTTAAAGTCTATTTGTCTTCCAAGCCTGTGTAATCTTGGCAGACATGTGGGGAAAAATAAACAAGTAAACCAAGTGATGATAATAAAATTCATTTTGTGTTCTTGAACAATGTTTCCAGACCCTGAATTTTCCGGTTCTGAAAAATTGTGTGATTCAGATAAAAGAATGAATCCATACAGGCCTTCCAATCCTTGGACTCAGTTTTTAAGTTTTCTTCTGTACCATTCTTCCAAGTAACTTAAAATCACAAAAATAGTTAAGATTCTCTCACTCAGCATGATTTTATGACTGAAGTATTAGGAAAAAATAGAAGATGCACAGCAAATGTCAGGAGATGACAACAGACTGTATGTGCTCATTTATCTTACCGAGTCAGCCAGACCTCTTGTATGTGCCTGCAGCTTATGGTGAGCTCCTCAGAGCTGATCAGAGACACATTTTAACTCAGGATAGATTTGACTGAAATGTATATGATAATAATTTCCTTTTTAACCTGAGAGAAACACAAAGTGATGGCATGAGGCAGAGGGGGAAAACAGAAGCGAGCATCTCCTGCTTTCATCACAGTGTCCTTGTGGGAAGGCGCTTCCTCTCGGTCTCTGTCTCGTTTAACCCACTGGCTGAGTGGATTGCCACAAACTCTGCCCAGGCTCCTCTCATCCCTAAGAAGTTCTTCTTTCCACCACCTGGATCCCTGGCTGTGTTTGCTCCTCCTGGCAAACTCCTGTCTGAACACCAGGCTTCCAGCTCTGTTGCCTCTCCCCTCTCCTCCCTGCCATGCCCCTGACACTCAGAGTTTCTGGCCCATGGCTCTGTAGGGGAAGACTTGGTCCCTCTCTACAGACAGTGCAGCTTAGCCTGGCTGTTCCTTTTTCTGAGAAGAACGTAACATAAAGCAATAAATGAAAATATGGCTTCATTGTATTGGGCTTCCATTGGTAAGTGAATTTAAATTTGTTTTAGAACAGGATTTTTCCTCCTCTTTCATATGTAATGATATACAGAAAATGCATGTAAAGGTATTCTTTTCAGAAATTTCTTTTGCACCAAATTAAACACAAAAATTTCTGTTTAAGTCTTAGGTCAACTGGAAGTTTTCTTGCTATGCAAACCTGTAGGTATGTAAAAATGTGATCTGAGGTATGCCTCTGTCCAACACTCAACACTTTGACAAGGAATTAGTGACTGAAGTGAGGTGCATCAGGCGATTCTTCTCACCCACGGTGGTGATTGCTGACATCATGTGCATTCTTCCCGAGTCGGGGTACGCCAATCAAGGCAGTTTTGGATAACACACAGATACTTCACACATATGGCCTTGTTCAGGTGATACGAATCAGCTAAAATTTATATGTGGCTTTGTTCTGTGTGTGTCCTGTACTGTCGTGTGCAGGAAATAACTGTGGAAATGACTCTGAAACAAACATTGATCATCCAGTTTGTTACTTTCTTTCCATCTTCAGTTTTACCCACGTTTGTGATGTCTATTTGTGTCCGAATGTTACCTCCATTTCTTTTCTCTACGAGCTGTTAAGGTCTGTGTTCGGGCTGAAAAGAGAAGAGGAAGAAAAGGGTAGAGCTGTGTTTGGGGAGAGTGAATGTACACAAAAGCTTGTGAGTATGGATGCTGAAATCTTTAATACTAGACTGAAGCAGAGACTCTTTTCTCCCTAGATTGGCATATAGTGATTTCATATGTTTGAGTGCAAAGCAGAAAAAAATCCCAAATGCCTATTTTTAAGATATGCAAGTATGTTGAGTTGTCAGGGAGGAAAATTTGAAAGATGAATTTTTTTGTAGTTTTGAAGAGGAGCACCTTGGCAAGTGCTGAGTTCTGCTGCACAGATCCAGCTGTGCGGATGGGGGAGCGCTGGTGTGTCCTCTCCTTCTGCTCATTTATCACTGATACTGTGCTGCAGACAGCTCTGAGATGCCTTTGCTAATGTGATCTGCTCAGAAGATGGGAAGCCTGGCGTAGGATGCACTTAGTCAGGCAATTATCCTTGTTGGGGCTCCACAGCTTCTTGGCAAGGGCTGCTGTGTCTTGTCCATTACGGCTGGAGCCGGTCTGAGGGAGCGATAGTGATTTAAAATAAACATCAGAGAGGAGAGAATTGAGTGGAGTTGGAATAGTGTAGTTCACCATTCTTCATCCCCAATATATTTCACTTTTAATTCTGCGTGTACAGGTCTCCTTACCGTGTGTTTTTGAACTCCCAGCGGTGTAGGAATGATGTTTCAATGCATCTTGGGACCATCCATTTTTTGTTTTGTGGTTTCTTTACATTTTAGTAAACCTCTTCCCTTTCATTAGAAGAGGCTGACATAAAAATAATATTTTCAATATGCTGTTTTTATTTATCTATATTCTGTCATGATATACTTTGATGTAAGTTTTTAATTTTGCTTCAGCTTTCAGCTGCTGTAGCAGTTACTGCTCAGGGTCAGCGATGAGGTTAGCCACAGTAGCACAAAACAATTTCCTGTGCTCACAGCTCAGGTAGCATTTGGATGTGGATTAAATTTTACCACATTTTCCAGTAGCCAGACACAATTATTTCTAATGAGCTTTAAATTGCTTCCAGAACATGTATTTCAAAACTTAGTGTGGTAATCCATTCAGTGTCAACTTCATAAGGTAACAGGTCTTCTTCAAAATTTTGGTTAAACGGATTCTTGCAGTCTAACAGGTATTTCTCAGCAACAGCTGAGCCTGGCAGTGCAGTGCTCAGTGCTCTCAGCTGCACTGCTCTGCCCTCCTCATTCCTGGAGTGGTGGTTCCACAATATATTGTGCTTCGTTTCTAACTCATGTTTTAGAATCGCTTTCTTTTGGAAAATTTATCTTGGTGCTGGGCACACTCATTGTGCTGATTTGAGAGCTTTTATGCACATTTTGTGGATGTGGAAGCTTTAAAAAAATCACTTTTTGAAGCTCTCATCTTTATGATTCACATTTTCCTTTTTTGTCTGGGCACTTCTTTGCACTGCCCAGCATTCTGAATGCCTGGAAAGCGTAGCTCAAGCCATCTTTATTGGCAGTGGTGAATAATAAAAATAGGAAAGGGGAAAAGGCAAAAAACATTTTTTGTCTATAAATATGATACATTTTCACAACCTTTGTTTAATCTCACCAAAGTCTTTTTATATCTTCATCTAATTCACACGTGTTAAAATATGATCCAGGCACATTATAATCATCCAAAGTGCTTATTGGTTTGTAGAACAAGCCCTGCTGAAATGAAACTCAGCCATAAGGAAATCACTTTGTGTTACAGCTTCTGCTGTAGAAGCAATTCAGGAGGAGAGCTGAAAGGAAAGCTGCGTGTGCTGACATCCCCCACGTCCAGGGCAGCGAGGGAAGGGGTGGCCATGGGTGCTGAGCCTGGAGATGTTCCCTGGAGCCCGAGCAGCCCAGGCTGGTGTTGGCTGGCTTGGAACTTCCCTCTGCACAGACACTTTTTTCTTTCAGCACCTTTGGTTGTACTGAGGAGTCTTTCAGTAATTAACTCATTAAATTGGCAGCCAAATTCCAGCCCATTTCCTCTCTAGCAGTTTCACCAAGGTCTTTAAAAATCCCTTTCTTATTCCTATCAGAATTTTGTATCAGCCCTGAGCCCCAAAGAGTTCATAATTTTTGTGAGTGACATTGCTGTCAAGTGCAGGGCAAAACATTGGATTAAAGGAAATTATTGAGAATTTTTGGAGCCAATGTATTTTAAGGTAGTGAGATGCAATTTCTCCCACAGTAAGAAGAAATTGGTGCAAATTGGATTTTTTCATTTGATTTTTAACTCAATAGTAGCACTGGGACTTCAGTGATTAGTCTGTACAGAGTTTTTGTTTTGACAGGCACTATGAATTTCAAACATGATTTTTAAATTCTACATGTCAAAGGTCACTTTTATGTTGATTTAATTTCTTTAAATGGTTTCTTTTAACAATAGGAGTTTATAAAATTGTATTTTGGTCTTCCACTACAGGGATTATAAATGTAAGCATATCCTCAGTAGCTGAGGAGTTGTTCTTGACCTGATTCCAAGTACCTCTGTAAATTAGTTTATGTTCAGTAGTATCCATTGTGTATAAAAATATTCCCCTGAAGCTCCTGCTAAATGTTACAAGGAGATCATTCTTTTTTTATCTACTCAGGCATGGCACTGTACTTCATATGTTGTTCAATAAATGCTCGAACACGGCTCTGTGCCGGAGCCCGGCGTGCCCCGGTGCCGGCGTGGGGCGCGGGGAAGCGGCACCGCCGGTCCCTCCCCTCGGCTGCTGCCTTGGAATGGGCAGCTCCACTCCGGCCCCTCGGAACGGATCCCCGAGCACAGAACGCTTCTCCCTGGGCTCCGTCCACGTGCCAAGAGCAGCTTTCAATCTCACCCCAGCCCCAGACTCCTCAGTGTCTTGGGGAGGGACGGGCCCCGTGGTCCCCTGCTGCCTTGCTGCACCCAACCCCTTCTGCTCATCAAGGGGTTTTAATTAGAGCGAGGGGTTTTCCTAAAGTAACGAAAATGATGGAACACCAGCAGTAGTGGATACCTCCTAGAATCCATGTTCCCAAACTAAGGGATTCCTGGGGATTTTTCAGCGTCTTTCCTCATCATCCATTTTTAACATCAGTTTGCAGTTAATTTCCATATTAAGTACATAATTGCCTTCTTGACCACCACTAAGCTCTTCTGTTGCTTTTTACAAGTTGAAGGACCTGTGGCTGCAGGATGTCATGCCTGGACAGCTCAGCTACAGACTCAAGGCTCTTCCTTTCTTGGACCCAGAGCTTTGCTTATTTCTAAAGCCAGGTATGTATTTGTGTTAGTGAAGTTGAGATTTTCTGCAGAGAATTTAATAGTGGAGAAGACCAGCTCAGGTTAATTTACAGCACTCTTACCTTTCTGTCTTGCTTGTGCCCTGAGAGTTTTACTGTTCAACAGTGGTTTCCAAAACCAGTGTCTGCCTTTCCACTTGATCTCACAGACAGAGTTTTGTATTTAATTTTTTTTTTTTCACAGAATTTGAAATTCACGGACCTTCTCAATAACTAGACCAAGACTTGTCAAAATGATTAATGCTAATTAAGATGATCTGTCTGGGATGTATTAAATAGTTCACTGTAGGAAGCTAAATGGAGTTTAATTTTTGTAAGTGTAATTTCTTAGTTATGTAAAGATTAAAATAAAGTATCCAGGTACACTATAAGACTTTTTTCTTTTTCTGCTATGTTTTACTTTTCAAAGAGCTTTTGGATTCTGCTCCTGTTTAGTGTAACAGAGATTTAACACCGTTTGGAGTTAGTTTCTATGCAGCAGAAGTCTCTGGAATGGTACCTCTTCCCCAATTACACTGTGGTTGTGACTGCAGCATTGGGATAAGAGAGGTGCTAGAGGACCATTTACAAATGTGAAAACCATTCTGGATTCTCATTCATAAATTATTTTTTGTTAAATTAAGAAGGCTTGATTTTGATTTTGTGACCATCTTTCCTAGCGAAATATTTCCTTTTCTCTTCCCTTCCATAATTCTGATTTACCATTCCAGCTTCTTACAGACCCCAGTTACTTCTAAGCAATCCCTGATCATACTCCCAGTCTTTTTTTTTGCATCTAATTTTCATTTACAACCTGATGGATAAATTGCCTTGTACTTGCTAGAAGTGGTGACCAACATTAATGTTTTAAACAGTAACTTATGCCTTTCTGTCCTTGCATCAGATGACACCAAATGGATGGTACTTTAATGCATTAGGGGTTTGGAAATAAGGTTTTCCCCTTCATTTTTTTGATTGTATGATGTAAATTTGTCATTGCTGGTAATCAATGGCATTAAAGGAAAGAACTGAAATAAGGCAGGGAGATGATTTGCAAGTGGAAATTTGCTTGGGTGGGAAGGAGAGCTGTGCAGAGGCTGACCCAGTTTAATGTTAGGCCTCAATATGTATTAAACAATGCTCCATCTGGGCAATCTCAGGCAAGGTTTTAGGGCATTTTTTAATTGCCTACTATAAAATCACAACTGCATTGTCATAAGTCCCTCTCCCAGCTGGCAGTGTTTGGGTTGTGAACAGGTACTGCCCAGTTTGCTCGCCGCTCCTTGATCCAAGTTGTCACCAGAGCCAGGACAGCACGGAGAGCAGACGAGCCGAGCGTGTCATCTGTGGGCTGTTGTGCTGTTATTTGTGGGAATCCTTGCAAAAAACCTACAGCTCTGTATTATTTTCCTCTAGTTAAAATTGCCAAGAATGATGAGTAGTAACAAAGCCAAGACCGGCACTTGGGTTCTGTGCAGGCCAAGCTTGTCAAGGTCAGCATCAGAAGGCTCACTTGACTCAGGCTGCTTCATGGTGGGCAGGAGCTGCAGCTTTGCTGTGCTCATACCACTGCTTCAGCTCACTCCCATTAATTGCTTCAGGTTTGAAAAAAACTGTCATGAAGACAAACAGACTCTGGGTGCTGTGAAGATGAGCATTAAACTGTTACACATTACTCAGAAAACTTGGTCATGAGACCTTGTGAGCAGAGAACTCTGTGCAGAGGATTGCCCTGGGATCTGCTGCACAGTGGATCCAAAAGTCACTACTGCCCGCTAATAGCAGCAACAATATTTACCAGTGGCTGTTATTTTTGCATTATAAACATGGAGTTGAGTTAAAAAGTCATTCCCATCTGTGACTGGTAAAACAGAAGCTTTTGAAAAGGACATGTTTGTTTTCTGAGGAGTATATTTAGCGTGTGTATACATCAGAAGCCTCCCAAGAGACGGTTCTGGTAATGGATCAAAACCAGGTTTTGCTGAGGCATGAGAAACTATAAAACCATGTGTTGCAACTCTGTTCAGAGTAAGGAATTCATGCTGATAGACCCAGTCATGGTCTGGCTGTACATCAATGGCAGGAATTCAGAGCTTTTAGTTTAAATTTTGCATACTAATTACTTAGTGGCTTTTAAGCTGTAGTCATACTTACTTAACAGATCTTTTACATCTTTTACATCTTTCTTCCAAGCAGTAATTTTAAAAAAAAGTTTCATAGTGCCATCAAAATATTTTAGATTTGTAGCTGCTTAAATAAGTCTTTCTTTCTTTCTCTTTCTTTTTCTTTCTTTCTTTCTTTTCTTTCTTTTCTTTCTTTTCTTTCTTTTCTTTCTTTTCTTTCTTTTCTTTCTTTCTTTCTTTCTTTCTTTCTTTCTTTCTTTCTTTCTTAACAGGTAATCAGATCCTCTCTCATGGGACTTTGTCAAAAGATCAGGTTCATCTGCTGAAACTCAAGGGCATTTCCATCTGTTACTCTCTCTCCACTCAAATCTGCCTTATGTGGAAATAATGTCAGCTGTGGCGTCTTCAAGTTGAACAGGGACGACCACTTTGACAGTGTACTTCAGGCCTGTGTCAAAATGCTGCTCTCAGTATCCCACAGTGACCTGCTAGTAAGCAATTACTCATCTTGGGAGTCTTTATGTGAAATTTGAAATAATACCACCACAGGCTTTCTGTTGGTATAATGAGAAGGATCCAGAACAGCTCAAATGCAGTTTTCAGTTCAATTACTTGAATTTATGTATATAGTGACATCTGAAATACAGGTATGACTGAAGTGCCACGTGAAACAGGAGCTTTTAGAGAACTCTCACTAGGCTTGTAAAAGAAAGAAATGCAGGTTTTTTTTCCCCTTTCTATACTTGCAAACCCATTTTGTTGCCTGCATGCACTGTAAAGCATCCTCATATATCCAGCTACTCTGCAATTAGTTTCAATCTGCAAATTGTCACTGCACTGTGTATTCCCCATAAAATGGAAAACTTTAAAATTAAAGTGCACCATGTTCCCATTTCTCTGTGGGAAAACAACAGATCTTGCATAATATCAGCCTGAATTCGAGATGTGGCTTCTTCTTTGTGACACTTTCGTTCCGAGCTATGGTTGTCATTCAGGAGGGGACAAATCTGGCATAGTCAGAGGTGGTAACACCCAGGTTTATTTTTGCCACATAAAGAAAGTCCACAGAAGTGGAAAGTTGCTCTCAATTAAGTCAGTGTATTGTCTGTATAGTCAAACATGCCCAATGGGCACATTCCAGCTCTCCAACACTTAATTCCTAAACAAGAATCCTTAAGAGGAAGATGATGGTTCGATTGAGCTGATGGGCTCAAGCAGGGACCTGTGCCTGTGCACAGCCTCGTAAAGGAGCTCACTTAGGCACCAAAAAAAGTCTCTCTCTGAGGTGGTTTGGGGAAATCTGTGGTAAATCTTGGTGAGGTTTCCTGCAGAAGGCAAGATACGCCTGGAGTCCTGCACAGAACTATCCCAGTCTTCCTGGACTGAGAGCTGTGTCAGATGGCAAAGCACGGGAGTGGGTTTGGACTATCCTGAGCTTATTTTAAATAATAGCAAGTTATATCTAATGGTAAATTTGAAAAGTTGAAATCTACTGAAGACAAGATAATATTTTGTCTCTCAAAATATTCTGATTTATTAGCTAGTTTAGAATTTATCACACTGTCAGATCTGTAAGATCATTCTTCTGTCATCTGTTAATGTTGTTAATATTAGTCACTGCTAGTATCAGTATTTTCTATGAATGTGTACTCCTTTTTTTCAGTAATACCCAAAATGAAGCCACTCTTATAACCCATTTTTGGAGTGTCTGACCCAGGATCATATGAGTTTAATTACCAGTTTAGAATCTCACGTCTTAATCTATATTCTGACCTCAACATCTGAAGGACTCATTGCAGTAGATAAGAATTGCTTTCACTTGGCTAAAGAAAGAATTCAAGTATTTAGATATCTCAGATTTTCAAGGCAGCACATTCATGTGTATCTTCAAAAGAATTAATATAAGGGACAATGGAAGATGCTGAATTTTGATGTTTGGGATTTGGAAGATGCTTGGATTTTGATTATTTAAAGAATGTGATTCTTTTGGTTACTGGAGTTAGGTTCTTTTAAACCTGTAGATTTTTACAGAGAGTGATTTTAAATATTCTTTTCTTACAAGCCAGAATTGTTAAACTTATTAATGTGCCTCTCCTGCAATTGTATTGAAAAGTCATGCATTTGCTATTCAGAAGAAAAATACTAACGTGTGTACAGGTATCTGTGGGGGTTTTTTTCTGTTTGATCAGCATAGCTGTTGTGTAAATAATGCTTGTTCTGCACAGCTGTGATGTGATTTGAGGAATGTAAAGGTATCTGCCCATGGTAAAAAGAAACCAGTTACTCAGTACTTCCAGAATACACTTTGGGGGAGAATCAGAGCCACAGAAGCACACTTGGAGTGTGATACAAACACAGCATCTGATTGCAGTTCATTGAATTCACTTACACTGTTTAATTTATGCTTTTGAACCAGATGACTGTCCAATAATTTGGGGTTTGGGCCAGGGAGCGCTAGTCTAAACTAACTTGGAATATGAAGAAGGAGACAGCATTTGGGGGAAGAAAAAGAATAAACCATGCAGTTACATTCTGGTCACCGGAGAATACCCTGCAGTTTCTGACAGGGAAGCTGTTCAAAACCTTCAGTCACATTTATTGATTAGGGGAATTACTGGGGGAAGAAATCGGAGCACACCCCCTGCGTGTGTGTAGATGCCGCTGTGTAAGAGCTGCTGCTGCTGCTGCTCATCACTGCCCGGGGCCAGCCAGGCCCGCAGGAGGGCAGGGAGGGCAGGAGGGCAGGAGGGCAGGGAGGGCAGGGAGGGCAGGAGGGCAGGGAGGCAGGAGGGCAGGGAGGGCAGGGAGGCAGGAGGGCAGGAGGGCAGGGAGGCAGGAGGGCAGGGAGGGCAGGGAGGACAGGGAGAAAGGAGGGCAGGGAGGGCAGGGAGGGCAGGGAGGCAGGAGGGCAGGAGGGGCAGGAGGGCAGGGAGGGCAGGGAGGGCAGGGAGGGAAGGAGGGCAGGAGGGCAGGGAGGGAAGGAGGGCAGGGAGGGCAGGAGGGCAGGAGGGCAGGGAGGGCAGGAGGGCAGGGAGGGCAGGAGGGCAGGAGGGGCAGGAGGGCAGGGAGGGCAGGGAGGGAAGGAGGGCAGGAGGGCAGGGAGGGAAGGAGGGCAGGAGGGCAGGAGGGCAGGAGGGCAGGGAGGGCAGGAGGGCAGGAGGGCAGGGAGGGAAGGAGGGCAGGGAGGGCAGGAGGGCAGGGAGGGCAGGGAGGGCAGGAGGGGCAGGGAGAAAGGAGGGCAGGGAGGGCAGGGAGGGCAGGGAGGCAGGAGGGCAGGGAGGGCAGGGAGGGCAGGGAGGGCAGGGAGAAAGGAGGGCAGGAGGGCAGGGAGGGCAGGGAGGGCAGGAGGGCAGGAGGGCAGGAGGGCAGGGAGAAAGGAGGGCAGGAGGGCAGGAGGGCAGGGAGGGCAGGGGGGCTCCGGGAGCGCTCGCTGCCCTGAACCCATCCAGCGCTTCGAGCTGCAGGAGGGAGCCACCGAGAGGAAATGGGCAGTGAAGGGCTGAGAGCAGCATGGGGAGCATCCAGGCCATTCTGTCACATAACGAAATCCATCTCCCGGATATTTGGAGTCACACGTGGGGATGGCACGGTGGTTCCTGCCCGTGGGCTGCTCCTGCCTGTCGCTGGGCTGAGCTGGGAATACTGCACTGAGCCTGACCGTGGCCAGGTCAGCCCTGGTCCTGGGCTCTGTTATCCTCCCACATCTCTTCCGTGTGAGAGGCTGGTTTTGTTCATTTTGTATCATTCACTAGCATACCATGTTTACTTTAACAACCTCTTTGAAATGCAAACTGAACTAATGTAAAAGAGAGAGAAGAAAATGTAAGAGCAAAATAAGCTTCAGCTCTCAGGTGTTCTGTTTATTTTTCCCTCTCAAAAAGTGTTGGTCTCTCACTCAAGGCAGGTAGGAGGAGTAAGAAACTCCTACCTAAAACTAAAAGTTTTAGCTTCAAACTTTTGTGGTTTAGGCATGTGGGAGCTTAATTATGAAAAACTATTGATTTTTAGGAACATCTTAGAAAACTTCTATTCCATAGAATTCCTGATTTTTTGCTGAGAAAAGTATCAATAAAAATATTAACAGCTCACTTTTTTTCATAAGCCCTAGATTTGCTTATCCAATGCTCTCCTTCAGTTCATCTCCATGTCCTAAAGCACCAAAAATAAACACAAACATACAAGTCCAAAACAGAGTGTGGAATCTCCATCCTTGGAGATATTCCTTGACACTGGAAGAAGTCCTGAGGAACCCGTCTGGTGCTGACCCTGGTTTTGACAGGAGGTTGGATGGAGGATGCTCCCATTTGGTTTCTGCCTCCATCTTTAGGATCCTACTGATCTTTTTCACTTGTTTTCTTGCTAGCTCCCCAAACATGTTTCAGTTGTGTCCACACACCTGTGCTTACTTCCCATGATTAGTCAGCTGAAAAAGGCTTCTTTTGTTTTCCATTTCCATGTTGCAGTGACAAAGTGAGTATTTTTCCTTAATATCACGTATCAAGAATTGATATTCAAGTCAGCCATTAAATTCCTCATTTGTGTTAAAGAAATGTTGTTTTCCATACTCCTGTAATGACATGTCCAGAAGAAGTAGTGGACATTTTATAGCTATTAATGTTAATTTGATTTTAATCATCTCAAGAGTCTCACCTGTCACTGTGTTTCCCTAAGTCATTCTCCTAAATGTTTTATCCTGTTTAAAATTTTGGTATTTGGGACATTGCCAATTATCAGACAGCAAAATATAAATTTATTTCCTCTGTGTCATTTGGTCACATACATCCTTGTGAGCAGATCCAAGCATTGCCTTTGTCACTGAATTGTATCAGTGCCACAAGAACATCTCAGAATAGTAGGGCTCAGGGCTATAAGCCATATGAGGGGGAATTGTGTTTTAAACTGATTAGAACTTACAGGTCATTTTCAGAAATGTTTATAAAAATTAAATAGCTGTCTTTTTATTTTAAAAATTAAATACCAGGAGATCACTTGTCTTTTACAGAAAAAAGTATATGACATTTTTCTCTATTCTCTTTATGTATGTGAAACCTGTGAGACTCTCATTGTCAGCTGTAGGACAAACATTCCCCAAATTCTTTTTCCTGAGGCATGTTCATTCTGTTGCTGAGTAAAGACCTTTCTTGATTGCCCACTTTATAAGGAATATGTATCCCTTCTGAGGCACCTCACTGCAAATCAGCTGTAATGGAAGCCCTCACCTGAGCTTTTATTGGGAGGATAAACACTCCAGTAGTTCCCTTCCAAAGTGTTTACCTGGCTTTTTACAGCTGACTCAGTGATCAGAGCCTTTTAAGGCAGCCTTACTGGCATTTTGTCACTAATCTCACAGCTTTTCTAATTCTCATATGATTAATAGTGTAGGATGCTATTCATTGAGGAAAAAGTAAAACATTTTTTCTGTCTTGCTGCCTAATTTAGATGTTAAATTGTTAAATCCATTTACTTTCCAGGGTTAGTCTCAAAGGCGAATAATGCCAGTATTGAACTACAAGCAGTTGATGGACAAAGGAAATACCACTTAACTGCCTCTCCTTGCCTTTATGTGAAAACCGAACCAAAATCTTTTAATTTGCAGAGATGCAGCAATGTCATTAAACTGCTGAAAAACAATTTTCCTCCAGCAGGTTGTTGTCATATTGCTGAGACCAAAAGGCACCCTCAAGTCTTCTGGGGGTCTTGTTGGCTCTTCTAAAATAACATAACCCATTCTAAGGTCCATGCTCAGCTTGCATGTTGATTGGGATTGCAGACATGAGGCAAAACCACACAGATTACAGAGGAGTGCAGGTAAGGGTAGCCCCAAATCTGAAATGAACACCTGCTAGCAAAGGAGAACCCCAAGTCGCTGGTGACTGGTGCCACAGTTGCCCTCTGTGTCCTTTGCCCGTCCCCAGCCCCCACCTGGCCATCAGGGAGGTGCAGAGAGCTCAGTTTGCCTGGCAAAGCTGCTGAAGTGCTGCTGGTCCCTGCTGACATACCCGGAGCTGGGGGTGGTGTGTGTGTAACCACGACCTGCTTGCTTCGTGATCCACATGATTCGTACACAGGGGATGGAGCTGAGTGGACCACAAGTGAGAAACGTGGTTTGACTGCATTTTTCCAGATTATACCAAGATTTTGTCTCTGTTTCCTTTATAATTCTGTCCTTATTCCATCTTCTCACCCATTTATCTGTCCATAGCCTAGAGCTGGTAGCTCCTTGTTGCTCCTGTTTGTTCAATTTATTTGGTTGGCTTGTCTCACTAAGATTTAGTGAGAACACTGTTCTGCAAAGCACAGGGTTCCACATGCCCAAAAGAGTCATTCAAGGGAGTTTGCTTGACACTCCCTGTCTGCAATCAAAAGGAAAAATGAGCATAAGGGAGCACATTTGATATATAGTTATGGGCAAATTTAAGTAGCTCTTAACACTCATATCAGATTCTCATGAGCAAATGATAGCATAGACCTGTCTGCTGTCCTGCTAAAATCACTTACTGTCGAATGTAAAATACCTACTTGTACAGTATCAGCATGTTTAGAACTACTGCTGTTTTGTAAAGTGATGATAGTGATTTACTTTGTGTTATTCAATTTAAAAAGAAATAGAGTTAAGCACTGGTTAGGAAATACAGCAGAGCCCTCCTATGAAATATGTATTTTCAAATCTCTCACTTGTTGTTATTGATGGTGATTCAATTCCACCATGAATTGCATTTCTAGTTTATATGCAGGACTGTTTTGGTTGAGAATACGACAGTGCCAGTTTCTGTGGCCTTGGCTTTGGCAACACTCACAGCTTTGAACTCAGCTCTGTTCCAGCAATGTCCTACCCTCTTGCCCTGTTGAGTTCAGCCCTCAGAAGCTCATGGGTCCCGTGGAGATAGAGTTGAGATGCTCCAGCTCATTTCTGTGAGCTGTTAGGTTGCTCCCAGCTCCTGCTGCTGAGTCAGCTGGTTGCTTTGGAAGATCAAGCCTTAGGAGACCACTTCTTCTCTGGCTGTAAATGTCCCTTTAGTGTTTCCTCCAAAACACCCTTAGCAAGATGCAGTTAGGATTTAGATGGTGAAGGGTTAATAGTGTCAGCAGAGAGCTTAAGGAGTTAAATAGACACAGATCAAAATACTCCAGTGTCTAGAGGGATGTGTTTAAATGAACACTGCAAGGTTGGCAGGCCTCCAAATTAGCATAGTTTAAAGAATTCAAGGTACATTTAATTGGATCCTTCTAATCCCTTTTCCCTTAGAATGAGCATTTTAACAGTTTAATTCCTTTTGCAACCCCCACATCCCTTACTCCAGTGGCCCATCTAAAATAAGTACTGTGAACTATAAAAGGCCTAGAGAAGTTCTTGCTGAAGCCAGTGGCAACAGGATGGAGTCCTCAGCACTCCACTCATTTGGGTGTGATGTTTGGAATTGCAGAGGGTACCAGGGCCTTGCACCCAGCAGGTTCGGCCGCTCCCCGCACGAGGAGCCTCAGTGGCTGTGGGGATGGAGGTGGCAGCTGTTCAATGAGGGGGCACAGGGTGGGAGCTGGGAGGCAGCACAGGGTCCGTGCCCAGGTGCCCAGGGAGTTCCCTGGGTGCCAGGACAAGGAGGTGGCAGCTGGGTAGGGGAAGGTGCCCCACTGTTTGCCAGAGCAAGGCGAGGGAAGCATGCATGAGAACCACAGGCCAGGACTCTGCTTTTAATGTATTTATTATACTTCAGCCCACTTTAATTACTAGTTGGTAAGTGAACTGACTAATGGGCTGTTTTGTGATGACCTTTTTACTGCCTTTAATGGCCCTTGTTCAGTGTTTGGCTCCTGATGTGGATTGTAAGCTCCTTGGGGCAGAGAAACACTGGGAAACCCTTCTTGAGAACAACCTGGAAAACAGCTCTATTGGGTTTAACCTTGTCTTCTCAGTAAGCAGATCAAACCAGAATCTTGGTTTCCAGGAATCTGCAGTCTTCTGAATGTGGAACTGAACACCAGTAAAATGTCAGCCCTCATCCTGCACTTCCCAGAGGGACCACAGTGTTCCTACAGTTGTGAATGAGGCTCGCTGGAGTTACAGGATCCTTAACACGGATATACCATGACATGGTATAACATGAATAACCAGTTCCCCAACAGCAAAGGTGCCTCAGTAAAAGCAGTCTTCAAAGCTGGTCAGCCCCTGTGTCAAAACCAGAGTGGTTGATTTATCACCTAGACTAATGTCAAAGAGATTTAAGTTCGAGCTCTCTAAGTACTGTAAAATGTCATTATTAGTTATTTTTTATGGAAACAATTACCAAATTGTTTCATTTTTTACATGGATTGAATTGTCTCCTCCAGCTGTTGTGTTGGTTTAGACTACATTGTTACCTACTTCTTCAGGCACCTTGCTAAAGAAGACAAGAAGACTCTCAGAGGCAGACACATTTCACAGGATGGACAGAAATCACTCCATTTCACGCAGCAGAACCCAGAAATTCTACAGCAGGTGAATTCACAGTCTTTTCTATGGGATATTATTATATTTATGAATTCTCCTGAGTTTTGGGGTACTTAACACCAGCTAGCGTTGGCTATTTAGTGACAGGACAAATCTCCCTATGCTGGGATGCAACCCTGAGTAGCTCCAGCCGTGTTCTCATGACAACCAAGGATTGAAGGTATTTTTTGTCATTCTGAGCAGTGTAGGCTCTGTACTTGGCTGCACAGCACCTTACAACTGGGTGTTTCATTTTTGCTCATAAAAAGATGTGTGTGAGATCATCAATACATTTCTATAGACAAATGGGAAGGAAAGACTCTAAAGTATTTTAGGAGCAAGAAGAACAAATTCTGGCACTGAACCACACATTTTGGTAATGAAATGTGTAAATTGAATGTCTGTATGCTGTCAAGCTTGAATATTTTATTTTGCAGTAGATGACTCAGAGGGATTTTTTTTCTATTAAAGGTAAATACAATAGAAATTAAATCTCATGCTTCTGAAAAGGAAGTGGCCACTGTAGTGCTTAGGAGAGATTGCCCCTTCTGAGCTCCCTCAGGTTTTCACAGCCCAAGTGTATTACAGGGAGACCAAGATGATCATAGCTACAGACCTCCACATTTGCTCCATGCCACATGCCCTTAAAATCTCAATAACTATTTGAAAATGCTTATTTACAAGAATCTCTGGATTCCTAATGCAGAGCTGGCACCTAAGGAGGTGTGTTTCACAGGTCAGGAGGCTTTTAACAAAACCAGAAATTAACTACATGCAAATGACGAGTGTGGTCATTTGTGTCCCCCTGCTAGGTAGGTGTCATTTGTAAAAATCCTGGCATACAGTCACCAGTTGCTGTTGGCATTTGCTTGCTGTTCTAATTGAAGGTGAAAAGGAGCTAATGGTAGCTAATATAATCCTGGCACTATATTCCAAGAATATTAATGGTGTTTATTATTGACATCATTACCAGAATAGGATGATTCCCTTGTCATATTACAGGTTCTTACGCTTTACATGCCTGACAGGGGTTTCCTGGAAGCAGCAGCCAGAGTTTGGGGCTGTTGGATTGCTCCACGCTGTACCACACGTGTGGTGATTGAAGGGGCAGAGCAGCAGGCTGGGCTCTGGGCTGCCCTCCATTTGTGGCAATCCTGATGTAATACTTTGTCTGTTAATATGCAGTAATCTTTCATTTTACAGTGTATGACTAGGCAGCGATCTGTCTTTATTAACTTCAGATTCTGCGGAATACGTTATATTTATTTTGAATGCAGGCTTTCACATACTCTTTTAAATATTAATGGCTGGTCTCCAGCAGTCAGCATAAATATGATTTGCATTAGCACTAGTCATATCATATTGAGTGCCTTTGATGTCAACTATTCAGGGTACTAATATCTGACATCATCTCCCGAGGTCACTGACAACTTTGACCTTTATTCTCATGCACAGTTTCTGTAGTCTCAGAAGCTCTTTTGAATTGATTTGAAATTTTGACTCTTCCCTTTATGAGGCAGTAAAATTGATAATTATTCAGATGGGAACTGAGCACTGAGCGAAAAATCAATTCCACCCGCTCTCTGCTGCGTATAAAATTACTTCTGAGTCTGCCGGACTGAACGGATGGCCAAGGTAAAAGCAGCAGGCAGGAATAGTGGAGAGGATTAGCTGGACGAAACTAATAGCCTAAAGGGATGGCTTTGGAGATGAGGGAGTGTGCCGGTTGGGGGTTATTATTAGCAATGATGGGACTCATTGATCATATGTTTACATCAGGTTTCCATTGGGTTATAAATCAGCCCTGAATAGAAACGGAACCCAGGGCCTGGTGTGCTACCGGGGGGACGGCGTATTAGATTATTCTCACTTTCACACTCGGATGAAAAGTGAGACATTGATTATTCATTGGCTGGCCATTAAACACTGGGTTTATAGACGATTTGACTATCATGGAAGCTAATGAACAAGATTGCTGCTTCCTAACCAGCGGTTTCAGTTTTCAGGACATCTGGGCTCAGTAATGCGTAACCCTGTTAAGGACTGGGTCACAGACGCTTAACGGCGCTGGAAACCTGGGGCCTGGTGGCGAATTGTGCCCCGGTTTGGAGGTGCGGCAGCTCGATACCTGCGCCGCTGCCGCGCTCCCAGTCGGAGTCGGGGCTGCCGTGGGGGCTCCGGCAGCAGCCGGACAATGACCCGGCCCCGCTCGGCCCCGCAGCGCCGCGGGTGCCCCGGGCCGGGCGGGGGAGCTCGGACAGCGCCGGTCCCGCGCCCGCCCAGCGCCCCGAGGAGGGGCAGCGGCTCCGCCCGCACGGCCCGGAACGGCCCCGCACGGCCCGGAACGGCCCGGAACGGCCGGGGGCCGGGGGCCGGGGGCCGGGGGGCCGGGGGACCGGGGGGCCGGGGGCCGGGGGGCCGGGGGACCGGGGGGCCGGGGGACCGGGGGGCCGGGGGCCGGGGGCCGGGGGACCGGGGGGCCGGGGGCCGGGGGCCGGGGGCCGGGGGACCGGGGGGCCGGGGGCCGGGGGCCGGGGGACCGGGGGGCCGGGGGCCGGGGGCCGGGGGCCGGGGGCCGGGCCCGAGCGGCCGCCGCGCAGGAGGAGAAGGCGGCGGGCGGTAGGTGCGGGCCGGGCCCGCGGGCAGCGGGAAGGGCCGGGCCGGGCCGGGGCGGCTCCGCGGAGCCGGGGCCCTCCCGCAGCAGGAACAGCCGCCCTCCCTCCCGCCCGGCCGCGACTGCGGGTGTCCCGCTGTCACCGCTCCGCGCGTCCGCAGCAGCGGCATCAGCATCATCAGCATCATCAGCAGCAGCATCAGCAGCATCATCATCATCACCACCATCACCACCCCGGCCCGCGCCGCTGCCCCCGCACTGCCCCGCGGGGCGGTCTCGGTGCGGCCGCTGCGAACAGCGCGGTGTGACCGCGCCTGGGGCGCTCACGGCCCCGGCCCCGAGCGGCGGAGCTGTGGCATCACCGCCCTTTCCTACCTTGGCCCCGCAGCAGCTCGGGGCTTTAATGGGTTGCCGTGACTGTACAAAGAGAGGAGCAATAGAGAACGTGGAAGCGAAACAGCTCCGTAATTGCTCAGGAGCAAGTTTCGGCATCCTTGGGAAGCTCGGCAGTGGCTGTTGGCTCTGGCCGGGTTTTGCCGTGTCCGGGCTCGTAGCCCCGGGCGAGCAGCCTGAGCTCCATCTGCAGACAGCCACTTGGTGAGGCGATCTTACAGCCACACCGAATTAACGTGTGAAGTAATTCGAGATTTATGAGTAGAACGCAGTATTAAGTTTACTGCACTCAGCTATTGCAGTTCTGTTCTAAGCACTTTGATAAATAATTTTAAAAGGCTCCTACTTTGCTGTTATTCTGGGATTGAGAATTGAAGTCTCTGCTGCTTCACTTTATAAATGAGAGTGTAATTTTTGGTCTTAAGAAGTTACCTTTATCTTCTGGTAATGCTGATCTTGCTGAACTGTACACATTAGGCTGTTAGCTCAAATTTGGTGTAGTAAAATACTATTCCTACTAGTTCTTTACAAAAATCAATGAGTTTTGTAGCATCTTTCACCTGCAGTTCTAACACATGTTCATAAGAGTCAGGCATGATAGGTAAAGAATTCTTGCTTGCACAGCCGTCTTTGAAATGATTCTGTGCTGGGTGCAGAGGGCATAAATGGTTGGTTGGCTGAATAGAAACAGGATTTCAGCGGCATTCCAGTGTTCACTTGCTTTCCTGGGTGTTTCTTGGCCAGGGATGTAAAGTTCAGGGAGGCCAAGTGAGGGAGGACAGTGCTCAGTGATTATTTGCTGTGCATCATTTTCAGAACAATCACGTGGACAAGAATGAGCTGAGTTTTCGATGAGACTGAACACTGCAGCGGTGTTTGGGCTCCCCTGGCCCCTGGCTGCCAGCAGGGCCGCTCCACGCCTCAGCCCGGGGGGGCCACAGCAGGGGCCAGTACTGGCAGAGAGGGGCTTGGGGCTGGGTGTCTGTAGGATGAGGCTGTGCCCGAGCTGAGCCCTTCGCGGCTTCAGCATTTCAGGGGGCAGTGCTGGAGGAGGGGACCATCAGCAGGGCCATGGGAAGAGCCAGCATCCCCTGCCAAAGGAGAATCTGGTGGAATACAAGGGCTGGAGAGGGACCTCTGGGAAAGGAGTGTCACAGCAGGTGGGTGAGAAGGTGCGTGGGTGAACAGAGACCAGAGCCAGGAGTCAGGAGCCAGGATGGGGTGGAAAGCGCCGGGCAGGAGGAGGCAGTGTGGTGTGATGTCCTGGGGGAACTTGCCTGGGCTGCCCAGTGGGGCAGAGTGTGACCAAGGACTGCACCCAGTGATGGGAGGCACTAAGGGAAGCAGCACGACTTGCACTGCCTGGCAAGTGGAAACCAGGAAGCATAGGTGCCAGTTGCAATGAAAAATCAAGTGGCATTACTACAATAAGAAAGTATTATAAATTGCAACTTTTCTTTTTTCCCTTTTATATAGTAAAATAAGTGACATTTTTGTTTTTCAGATAAACCTGAGTGCCATATACAGCTAGTGTGGAGTTATGCACAGTAATGGAAATAAAAACCTGCAGTGGAGCTGTGTTAATAACATGCTTCATGGCCCAGGCAGCAGCACTTGCATATAAGCACATCACAAAGAAATCTAAATGGCACTGGCAGAGGGTACTTGTGCAAGATATTGAGTACCTAAGACCCTCACTCATATATGTGAGCATATACCTCATTTTAAGAGCAGATCAAACCCACAGGTGTGATTGTTCCTGTGCTTAAGATCAAAGGTGTTTAAAAGCTCAGTTGAATCAGGATGAGGGTGCTCAGCTCTTGCTGGCTCGAGGCTTGAAAGTTTTGATACAAGAGTGAGAGGGATTTTCCCTGGGACATCTGTTTCAGCCTTTTAGCCCAATTTAAAAATGTTATCCAATACTACCATAACTTTCTGTATTAATTGAAAGGGATGGAGATATACCAGCTGTAGCCAAGCCAGCAGAGATTTGGGTGGCTAAGCAACAGAAAAGGCACCATATTGAGTGAGCCAAAATTCAGTCTCAAAGTCATTTATTTTAACCAGTGACAATACGTTTAGACTCTAGTGTTTCAATTTGATTGATGGTTTAATATCATATATAATCTTTTTAATGAAGGAACCCATTTAAATATGTTAACATTTGCACTAGTAGTCTCCCATGTACATAACTGCATTTAATCATTACTCTGATTGTTTTTGTGGTTGTGTAATTTGCATCAGCAAAATAACTATGTCAGAGCTGTGTTATCTTAATGAAAACTACGGTTACTTCTCTTTCATACATGCTTCTTACTGTTCATGTATAAAAGTGGCAGCAATCCCAGTCTCAAGTATATTGCTAAATGTATAGTTATCACTACATGTGCTGTCAATTAAGAAATAAAAAAAATTAATGAGCTTAGTGTCTTTTCTAATTCTGCTTTGTTTAAAGCCTCATTGTGATTCGTTATCATGTGAATTGAGTAATTTAATTTTAAGACTTTTAATGTTAAAATACATCATCATTAGTGATGTATCTGAAGATTTCACGGTCTTAATAATGGCGCTAAATCAAATTGGGAATCCCCTCTTAATCATCCAAGCTGTGCTCTAGTTCGCACCAGCAGTTTTGGGCTGGGGAGAAGTTTCGTTCCGCCCAGGATCCCGCATTGTACCAGCCCGGGGAGGAGCACAAAGCTCCCGCACGCCGCGCGAGGTGTCGGCGCTGCAGGGCCCCGGGCGAGGCAGCTGCTCCGTGTCTGCTTTTGTTTATCCCTTGCTGGTTTGTGTAGCCTTTAGGCCAGCACATGAAACAATCGCTTCTACAGGGTCAGCTGCTGGTCAGAAGCAAAGCAAGAAAAGACTTTGCCTTAAAACGCCTCAGCCATCATTTCAGTGCAGCTGGCACCTGCTACTGGTGCGCAGCGGGAGGGTTAGGGGTCAAAGAGGCAGTTGTTCTAAACTCAGTGATGGCTTAAAGGGACTTGTAGATTAATCTGCTTTATTAACTTCTGTATATTAGATAACTATTGCAGTGAATGACAGTCCGTCTTTCTGAATAAGTCCCTTCACCTCATTCTCTTTTAAATTGGCTTTTGAGTAATGAATATTAAATAGAATACATTTCAGGGTAATTAAGTGGAAACATTAGGATGATGTTGTTTTACAATCATATCTATAAGTTTCTTGTGTATTTATCTTGCAATATTACTGTTCATTGCTTTTTGCTAGCAGAACAAAAAGCATAAATGTTTCAATTAAACAAGAGGAACTGGCTGTATTTCTCACTAAACTCAGGTCTTTGTGCTGCATAAATATTTTCAAAAAGCAAATAAGTTTAGGGAGAAATATAAAAATGTTTTATTCCTTGTTTACTCCCTGCAATGTAATACTTTACTTGGAAATGTTCAATTTCTGCTGGCCTTGGTTCTGTTATATAAAACACTAAGAGGTGTTGGTTTGGGGAAGGTCAAAAAATATCACTGTTCCATAGAATCTAACTAGTGATATGAATAACACCAATAATTTTGTAAAGTTCACATTATAATTCAAAATTCAGTTAGAAGTGATGCTTGCAGTCTGGAAAAAAAGCAATATCTTTACAAAATGGATAGGGAAAGGTAACAATCCATTCTATGATCTGCTACTGGCAGATTTGCCATGTGAGTGATGAAACTCACTCTCTGTGAACGAACCCCCTCCTCCATTTGGAAAAACAAAAAAGTAAATTTAAAATTCTAGGATAGCAGCAGCTTACAAGGATGTTCATTGCTGTTGGATCTGATGGCAGCAGCCGAGATGGTGCTGGTTTGGAGATCCAGTGCTGGATGAGGCGGTTCCTGGGCGTTCTGACTGGGAGTCAGAGCAAAGGCATGTGGCAGGTGAAGGGGCTGGTTTCTGCCCAAAATTCTGAGTGACTGGCACACACCAGATATGTGTCCCACTTAATCTTGGCAGATGTATGATTTTCAGGACTCTGTAACTGAACTTCAAAATCCACATTTTTTCCTTGGCTAATGCTGTTGGTTTTGTCTGTTTGTGATCCTGAGAGACATTTGTGTGCTCAAGGTGTCTTCTGAAATCATGGCATCCAGCTGGGTTTTCTTCCTTTGGTGTTTACTTGTTTGGAGTTTTTTACTGAGAATTGAGATTCTTGTGTATTTGCATGTCTCCAGGAACCTTCACAGTTTTAAGACAAAATACATTTTAAAAAAACCCCAATGTCACAGTGGATTGATGAGATTTGGGAATGCTGTTGCTTTCTCTCAGCTTAGCCTAGCATTCTCTAGGTAAGCTTAGTTTAACTTGAGCAAATCCTCCCAGTGCTTTGCTGGGCACATCAGAGCAGAGATTTGAGTGGCTGGAAGAGCACCACACACAAAGGACTGCAGCAACACAGGGTTTGACCTTTCAGAAGAACCATGTTTCTGAATTCATAAGTCGTTTTCCTTTTAAAAAAAAAGAAATCGAAAAAATTAAAAATGAAGTGTGTGCAACCATTCTTTAAAATCTTTTTAGCGTGACAAGTAAAGTAATCTTCCATTGATACTTAAAAGTCCATCTGCAGAAATTCAGGCAGAATGTTAGAGAGATGCAATATCTATTGAAATGTTGAGTGTCAAACTGCCAGGGTAATGTATTTAGTATGAAATATAATATTCAGTGCATTTTGTTTTGATGACTGCATGAAATAGCCGTGTGCTCTTAGCCTTTGTTGTTGTTGTTGTGAAAGATGATATTCACTGCCAAGTGTTGGTGGCTGCTCAGGACACAGGAGCAATATGCTTATTACCAGCTTTATCATCTGTCCTTGTGTTTATTTGCAAAAGCTTTGGTTACAGTTCAGTTCATCAGGATAACAAAAACACTTTTAATTGTTCCACAGAAGAAATTAGAATCAATTTATGAACAGTTTGAAAACAGAAGAGGCTTGCAATCTGTTAGGCAATGGGTAATTAATACTCATTTTAGGCTTTTAAAGTTGTGTGCTGCTCCAGTGCTCTGCTCCAGCCAGCGGAGGGGTCACTGTGCCCTCCAGACCATCCTGGCACAGTGATCACAGCCAAGCTGCTGCCTTTCTCCCAATCTCATTTCCTTCAAGGGGTGGTTTAAAGCCCACCCTGCCTCCTGTACCTTCTAATCATCTCCGTATCCATTAATATGGGTAAAAGAATTAGCCCAGTTCTAATTGTCTCTTTGCTACTGGTTACTGTTGCTGTGTGGGGGAAGCCTCTTGCTCTGCTATGGCACGTGTCCACAGGGCTGAGCCCACCCTGAACCCACCCTGAGCCCACCCTGAGCCCGCTCTGAGCCCACCCTGAGCCCTTGCTGGAAGGTGTTGGTGTAGGTGAAATTGATGTTCTCTCCTCCCAAGAGTCATTTGGGTAGGGGTGCTTATAGGAAACACCAGCTTCATCCTGTGTCATCTCTCAGAGAAGAGTGCTGGCTGCACAGGACAGAGAGAGGCTCTCACTGTGTGGTCTGTAAAAGATGCCTAAGGATCTTCAGACATGAGCCTGTGTTACAAAGCCCTGAACCTATCTGCTTCTTTATGTGCTGCTAAAAGCAGAGGGGAATGGATATTAATTTTTTGGTAAGGTTTTTAAAGAGCTCAGCCTTCTGGTACCTCAGACTATCCTGAAGTTTGTGTTACGAATTATGGCAGGTTGTGCATTCCAGAGGTCCCAGTTAATCACAGTTCTGTCATCTTTAAAAGCAGCTGTAGCATCATATACTTACAGCCACTTGTTTAGAAATGGCTGAATCTTAAATAAGCAGCTTAGATTAATATAAAATGACAGTCTAGTGGCTGTAACTTAAAATCTCTGCATGCTACCAGCTAAAAAATGCAGATTAAGGATTGATGTCACAATCTTAAATTATTCCAGCCTGAGGTGGAATAACTTGCTGTCTAACAGGGAGCACAGATGGATAGGCAGGAAGAAGCTGTGCAGATACACGAGTTTGTAAACATCTGTCAGCTACAGCAGATACCCAAATACAAAATCTTGCACTTCAGGCAGCGCATGAGTATGTGACATTCAACAGAGGGTTTACATGAAATTCAGCACAGACAGAAGCAAGTCAACACACCCTGGAAGGTAATAATTAATGAAACATATCCCCTCCTCCCCGCAGAAGGAGGAGGGATTTCACTCATCAGGCGTTGTCAGTACTGCTGCTGTTAACTGTTCTGCTTCCAGAATTTCATGTAGCCAGCCCTTAGACCAAGCAAAACTGCTCCACCCTGTGAGACTCGGTGCTTTACTATGGGTGAGTCTACAGTGGCCAGCTGGCATCACTTCTCTAGCTCAGGTGGATGTCAGCTTCCCCAGGAGCATGGTGTCCCTTGGCAGAGATGGACCCAGTTCTGATGGGTGAGACTGGACCTAAGTGTGATAGTCCTTCATGGCAAAAATTCAGATGCAAGTGCAATTTGAAAATAACATATTCTGTCATGTTAGAATGGGCTTTCAGAGGAAAGATCCCACAGTTATGGTTTGAAAACCTGCTAGCACAGGGCAGAGCTGTGCTGTGGGCAGCTTGTGTGCAGGGTGTAGCTGCTGCCCCTGTCCAGCTGTGCTGTGGGGATGCCCTGGTGCAGCACAAACTTCTGCTTTGTAATCCTGTCAAAGGCCTGGAAGGCGGCTCACTGCTGGCTGAGGGCAGGCCATGATGAGAGGAAGCCTCAGCTTTGGAAAGACCTCTTTGCACTACTGCTCTGTGTCATTGTGCTATTAACACAAGGACTAGAAGAACACAATGGCTCTGGTGCACATGACAGGGGCTAGACATGTCCTGAGGGTGTCCTTCTGAGGGTGTGCTTATGTTTCTGTTTAGATACAAAGTCAGGTTTTACCTAAGTTCATACACTCCTATTTTAGGACTATTTCTGCTGGCTCATGACTTGGACCTGCTTCAAGTGGATTCCGACACTCAGCGCTTTGGCCAGTTCTAAAGATGTGCTGGGAAATGCAGAGCTCCCCATTGCCTGTAGCTGTTTCTTTTTCACATCACCCTTTTGGACACTGGAAGAATGGGAGTGTCCCAGCAGGACGTAAAACTGAGGGGAATAGCCTGGGAGAGACACACTCGGATAATACTTCAGTGCATCAGCTGCTGCCATATACTAGTTCATGGTGTGCAGTGTGTCTCCCAGATGCCTTGTCCTGACACCAGGATTGGGTTTTTCTCAGCTATTTACACCCTAATTCTCTTAAAAGGAAGCAAAAGTAGCAAACAGAGATACAGGATTGGGTTGCTCACAGGTTTTAGCTTCAACTGTTGAGTCATGAAATTTTAGTTACTAATATTTATTTAAACATAAATAAAT
This sequence comes from Coloeus monedula, assembly GCF_965178545.1. Lineage (NCBI taxonomy): Eukaryota > Metazoa > Chordata > Aves > Passeriformes > Corvidae > Coloeus > Coloeus monedula. Next base: position 18,733,952 of record NC_138795.1, on the reverse strand, counting down.
ATTAGTGCACAAAGAGGGTGAAATGCTGTATACTCTGAACAGAATCTGGAGGAATCTGGTCTATAGGGTGGGAATGCCAGGCTTGGCCTGAGGGCAGCGTGGAAGGCTTTGGGAAGGGCTCTGGATCCATTGCCTGGGCTCATGGACTGCCAATTTTCCTGCCTCATGCCTCTTCTGTCCCTCCCTTCCTTGCTCCTCCACAGCTCCTCCCTCCTTCCTGTACATGTCATGGAAATTGGCAGCAGGATGGGAGGGAGTTGGGAAGAGGAAAGAAAGGAAATAGGAAAGTCAGAAGGGAAGGGAGCTGCAGTGTCACCAGCCTCCCGTGCTGCTCTGGAAGCTTGATAACATTCCTTCCTGGACTAATGTGATTTCATCATGCAGGGAAAAGGCATGTGGTTCTTAACCTCTTATATATTACAAGTCTCAGCTGATGTGCTGTTTCTGACAGTTAAATATTTTTAGTTCAGGAATAATGGGCTGATTCTTGCTTTCAAGATAAATAAAAGCTGTGGGTTTTGTGTTTCATCTGGAAATTTTTGCTTCGAACATGGGAAATATCAATGTGAAAGTCAAGCTTTCTGGTAAAATAAATATTTTAAAACAACAGATTAAAATTTAAAGTATTTAATAATCTCTGAGTATTTAAATCTTCCTAGTGTTATTAGTAAATGATGATCCGTTTACTGATGTAGGAAGAATTGATGATGAAAGAACTAAGAATTCCAAAGGACATTTAAATTAGTAATCACAGTTCTTAAATTAAGAGCAGACTCTCTGAAGCTGGAGCTTTAGAAACCTACCAAATTTTGTATGCTGAACAATGAAAAAAATGTGAATTTTTCAGATCTGAATGGAAACAATGAGCGCTATTACCAGTCAAGAACTTTGTTAAAATCTGTGCGTGTTCCTGACCCTTCTAAATCCTTTGTAAAGGAATATACATGCTGCTTTCTCTGGTGTTAACGGAATGTTCCTTTTGCTAAAATGCGATTGCAGCACAGTAAAAGATCCATCCCAACATATGGGAAAGAGAAACGAGTTACAGGACTTGCAGCGGTGCAAATGTTGTAACCTGGCATGCAAAGCAGCCTTTTAACGAAAGGGCAGCTTCTCTTCCAGCTTCCTTGAGAACACATTTTCATAATGAAGATTCACCAACATTTTCCTCCTCCATCCAAGGCTCTGAGGGAGGAGAAGCTGTGATGACTTAATTTATTGGAAGAACTGTTCTTTGTTCTTGCCTCTTCTGTCAGTAGTTCCTTTTGTAAAGAAGGGGAGTGGACTGGCCCATGGAGAAAACAGCCATGCACATGCCTGGGGTGAGTCCTCACTTGCCCTGGGATGCAGTGTGATTCCCTGCATGGCCAGCGATTTCTGAGAGGGCTCGTGCTCCTTAGGAGTCAGAAGTGGAATTTAAAACTTTGGACAGTACCATCTTGTCAGAGAAAAAGCCCAGAGCAGAAGGGAGGCTTTCACCACTGCCTTCCTGGCTGGCCAATATCAAACCACACAATTAATAGTTATTAATTACTATTACATACATAGCTTCATGTTGGCTTTGTTTTTATTGTATTCCTCGCTTCTTTCAGTGCTCTCAGTACTCCTTACTCATAGAGACAGATAAGTGCTTTCCAGGCAAATTTTGGACATTTTGGTCATCTTTCATACTTAGGCCAAAAACTTTCCAGAAATATTTACTTTAGTTTGTTTTCAATTTAGAGCTTCCGGACTAGAGACCTTGAAGACAATCTCAGGAGTTTTTTGATAAAGCTGAAGTCTGAAGAGGTGGTCCTTTCCCTCTGGGTCTGTTGGTACCTGAGCGTGCCCTGATCAGGTTAAGCATCACACTGGAAGTCTCTTTGTGCTTAGCACTTTTTCTAAGAAATATGGGTACATGAGCTGTGGTGCTCAGACAAATTCACAGCTTGGGTGAGTTTGGTTTATTACTTAAAAAAAGGCTTCTGTCCTAACAGCTGGCCTTGTTACAAGCAATGAAGATGAAAACCTAGGGAGGAATGAATTATAAGAAGTCACAATTATTCTTCATGTTTGGAAAACAAGCCCCTGTTAGTGCTCGTGCAGAGGTCTGGAATTGTTTGCTTTGATTCCAAAGCAGCATGGAACTGTTTTTGCCCTGTGAGTAACAGAACACAGTTTGTGTGATACCTAACTGTGAAGTCAAGTGAAGAATTGGCCTTTCCCACGCTAGACCGTGTGTTCCTAACCTGGATGCTGAATGATTTGTGGATCTCTCTGTTCCAGGTGATTTGTAGTGCTAGGATTCGTCTTTTTCATTTAGTGAAACATGCTGTTTGACTTCGCCTTGGTCAGTTATTACAGGCTAGTTTGCAGTGTGGCAGCTCTCTGGAGACCCCGCTCACAGCTACTCATTGGCCTAGAAGAAAGGATTTAATGATTTTCTACTTCCTCTGTGTTTGGTTTTAGGGTGTAGATATTTTATAAACGTGAGTCAAACTATTTACTGGTGACATTTTACAAATTTTCTCTCTGTTTAATCTCTAAGTAACGTTTTTAGGTTTGTATATGTTGTGGCCTTCAGCGTTTGGGACGAACATATCTCAAGGATATCTTAGAGCATTTTATCTTTAAATAGATTCTATTGTTATTTTGTAATTTCTTTGTACAAGAATGGTGCCAATCCCTAAAATAAGTCTTACCCTTCCCAGCTAGACGACAGACCAGAGGTAGAGGAGTAGATCAGAACAAGAAGTGGGCTCAGAGTCAGAGCTTTGTGGGGCTCTAGGGGTGTGCCAGCCAATGGGCAAAGTAAATTGTGCAGCTTCTGTTTAGGTGCCAGCAGAACCTAATTGTGTGAGCTGATAGATGTCAGAGCTTTATAGAGCTGATGAAGTGGCTTTATCCCTGCTATAGAGCTCTGTAAAGCAAGTCACAGAGGTGAAGTAAAATGTCTAAACTCTGAGGCTGGGTTTGTAACTGTGGTGGAAAGGGTACAGATTTAAAGACCTCTTGCTGTAATCACAATTGCCTTGGCTGAAATAGGGAGTGTTCCTCTCCAGTGCCTGGCAGTGTCATTCACGGAGGAAGGTGGATGTGGGAAAACCAGAATCGTGAAGAGCAGCCTGGGTTTTGTCTAAAACTTGTACAGAACATGTGTTGCTCTCTGGAAATAGTGTGACAACGGGGAAAATCCCAGAGTGCACATCAAATCCTGTACCTCAAATTAACACTGCTCGAACACTTTAGAGCCAAGCTTTGGCATTAATTTTTTTAACTTTCTTCACCGGGTAGTTTTGGTTATGGAAATATTTTTTTCAAAGAATGACTTCTGTAATACCATGTTCATATAGGAAATGTCAGTGATTTCAACGTGGTTAGCAAAGGTTTCATGCATTTTTCCTTTTCAGCACATCACACAGTTTAAAAACAGCATCCATACTCATGTAAACTGTCTGAATTTTCTTTCAGGTGATGTCAGTCCTAATGAACACCATCATCTTTGGAGACTGCAGAAACCAATTGTCTGCTTCAAGACCTCTGCTTGGACTTACACTTCTCAATGAGAAAGTGAGTGTTTAACAGATTCCACCAGATTGACTCTTCACACACCAAAATAGTAAAAATAGTTACACAGAGCTGCCTGCTGCCCTTCGAAATGCCCATCTCTGTCCTTGGGCTCACTATGCTCAATTAGGAATGAGGAGTGGGTTTCAGCTCATGCACCATGTGAGTATCTTACAGATAGTTCACAGAGGTTGAATGGCTCTACTTGGATGAAAAATCCTCTCAAACTTTTACCCCAACTTTTACACCCAACCTTGGATCATACAAGGATAGAATTACCTTTTTCTAATGAACTTTGTTTTCATATTCCCAGAATTAAGCAGAAGTTATGCAACCTCATTAGGCTTTTAGATAGAAAGATGAAACAAGAACACTGTGAAAATCACATCAGAAAAATTGCTTCCTAGAGAAATAGTTAACCAATTTCTTTCTCTGAATGGTTTCCCCGGAACAACTGGCTTTGGGGGGCGTTATCTGAGCACTTACACTGAACTACTGGCATTGATTGCAATTTGGGTTGTGTGCATCTGTGGCAGATTCTGTAAACCAGGAAAGACGCTGCAGTTTGCCCTTTCAATAAAATCTGAAGCTGTGAATTTGGAAATGGCCCTCATGTTTCCCTGGTGACTTAGTAGCAAGGCTGCTGTCTGCAGTGGGAGCCCTCTGAGGGAACGCCGTGCGTTGATCTGAATGTGTGCATTTTTTGTGTGGCGAGGCGTTGTTTCTGAGGATATTGACCTGTTGTCTGTGCCTTTCTGCAGAGCTGGCTCTAACTTTATTCTGAATTGCTTTATCTCCTGGGCAGTCACAAGCCTCAGTGTATTACTGCTTTGGAGAATGAATTGTCTATACAATAAGAGGGCGCTGGAAAAAAATCAGACACTGAGATTAGCAGCAACCGCATACATTAAAATTCAAACTGAAATCCCAGCCATGGAAGGAAACTAATAGAAGAAGAAAATATATCAAGAGGAGAAGCGCTGTCTCATCATTCACCTGTGCTGAAGGATCCAATTTTAGCCATATCCAACAGCACTGTCATTCATCTTCTTGGTGTGTTATTGTGATTTAAATCCAAGCTCTATAAAAGAGAGCAGTTCTTTTAAAATGATTGAGAGGGAATAAGGGTAAATTCAGTGTTTAGGAAAACTTTATGACATCACAATATTATACTTTACAGATGGAAGCAATATTTCCTACTTTGGAAGGAAAACTAATCATTTTCTATCTGCTCTGAGTCACTGCATCATTATAAAAGTGGGATATAAGTAGTTTTGTGCATTCCCAATCTTGTTCAAGACGACACTTTTGTTTATATAAGGCTTCTGATTTATAGCGCTTAAGGATTAGCCTGACTACATATTAATTATATGGTTTTGATGCTTCAATATAAGAAGAAATTAAATATTTCACTTGAAGATAAAACCATGGAGCTGTAAATCATAAGGAATAAATTTGTGGCTGTCAGAATATTCTTTTTACTGAAATTAGACTCGTTCTAATGATTATGTGTTTTGCTTAGCAGACATGGATATGTATAAGCACCTTTACTTATGAACAAGTCTTATATTTCCTTTGGAAGGGTGAAGAACAGGGAATAGGATTTGTAATATTTGCATTGCCCCTTTTGCATCAAGGTTATTTATTTCACGTTCAGAAAAAGTAGGACACGTACTTATATATAACTGTAAAAGTCATCTCTGCTTGGCTCATTCCAGTGCACTGCTGATTTATTTATTGGGAATGGGTTCCTTTATTTCAAATGGGGTCTCTGTCTCTACAGTTCCTGGGAAATAGCAAGCCTGCAGTTACCATGTTGAACTGCTTGTTCTCTTCTTCTTTTGTTTTAATGAGATCTTATTTGGCCATAATTCATTTCAAAGGGGAAGCATCATGTTTACTTGGGGGCTCAGAAAAATTGGGATTGATATGTGCTTGCACCAATAGGGTTAATGATGCCGAAATAGGAATCATGCAGCCCACCCTAAAACAGCACTAATCTTTTGAGACAGCAGGAGGTCAGTGTGGACTGGGATGTTTAGAAACCCCAGGGCTCAGAACAGCTCCGTGGTGTTGGCACACAGATGTAACGGGGTGCTGAGTCCAGGAAGGGGAGGCAGAGATGTTATTCCATGTTATTCCATGCTGTTCCTTGGGGATGCTGTTATTGCTTTCCATTGTGGGGTTGAATGAAGTTCTTGGAATGCCTCTTTTCTAAAAGTAACTTTTGGACACTGGACAAGGCCTCAGGGCTGTGGCCTCCTCTGTCCTGGATTCTGCGTTGGTCACTGTGTTTGGTGTTTGGTGTCTGGTGTTTGGTGTTTGGTGTTTGGTGCAGGCAGGTCCTGTGTCCTTCGTGCCTGCTCCCAGGGCATGTTCAGAGTGGTTTAAATGTTTCAGGACCCAGCTGTGTGATCAGGGGCTGCCTCTGCTCCCAGTGCTGCTGCAGTGGGCAGCAAAGATGGGGACATGGGGTGTTACTGTTTTCAGGGGAACTGTGCTGAGGGCATGAAAGTTGCCAAGGAGACACTAAAGCAAACACTCCCTATAATCCTGTGGAGTTGTTAGGGCTTAGCCTTGGAGTTACAGTTTTATTACATTTTCTTTCATTATCCCATATTTTTGCATAGGTACAGGACAACTAAATTTTGATGATAATCATGTATGTTTAAGTTGGGATTTGTTTAAGGTTTAAACAGGTTTAAACCTTTTAAAGGTTTTTTAAAAAATTTGGCAAACAAATCCCAGACTTTTGTGCTTTCTGACAGTCTGTATGACACCCTACAAGTTACGTTAACTTCAGAAGTCTACTAAATTCTGCATACTAAAAGCTGATTCTCAGCCTGCCTTTAACAAGTTCTCTTGTTATACACCTGAAATTTGTGGAATACAGGCAATACTCCTCTAGAGTGGAATCAGACTGCTCAGGAACCTTGCCAGGTATGTGGGCACAGGTTCATCAGAATGGTTCATTCTCCTCTGAATAATTGTCTGTATCAGTGCCTATCCCAGGGATGTGTTTGTGCCCAAGGCCATGAGGCTGTGACTGACACAGCCAATGTAATAAAGACTGAACAGGGTTATTTGCCTTGCTTGGCTGTAGTAGCAGGGTGGTGGGCAGCTCTAGAATCCCCTCCTGTTCCATATTTTTAAGCTAAACCAACATTCTTGTAAGGTGATAAAAAGTTCTGCTTTAAGTGTCCGTAGTTCTGCCAGAATATGATGGGAATAGAAACGCAGGAAGTGATGCAGATGGCTGAGCTTCTCAAGAGCCCCCAGTGAAGAGCCCAGACTGGCACCACTCTGAAAAGGCTTGAGAAGTACTCAGGGATGCTGCTGCCACCTCTCTGGGGTGCACTGGGATTGGTTAGGGACCAACCCCCACTGCTGATCCCACTGCACCCCAGCCCTGCTGTACCACGGTGCTGCTGCTGGTGCCGATCAGGGAGCAGCGCCTGGAGCTGCCTGGGAGAGAGCCTGAATGGGAGAGAACCTGACTGGGACAGAGCCTGACTGGGAGAGAACCTGACTGGGACAGAGTCTGACTGGGAGAGAGTCTGACTGGGACAGAGCCTGAATGGGAGAGAACCTGACTGGGACAGAGCCTGAATGGGAGAGAGTCTGACTGGGACAGAGTCTGACTGGGAGAGAACCTGACTGGGACAGAGTCTGACTGGGAGAGAGTCTGACTGGGAGAGAGCCTGAATGGGAGAGAACCTGACTGGGACAGAGTCTGACTGGGAGAGAGTCTGACTGGGACAGAGCCTGAATGGGAGAGAACCTGACTGGGACAGAGCCTGAATGGGAGAGAACCTGCCTGGGACAGAGCCTGAATGGGAGAGAGTCTGACTGGGAGAGAACCTGAATGGGAGAGAACCTGACTGGGACAGAGTCTGACTGGGACAGAGCCTGAATGGGACAGAGCCTGCCTGCTGCTCTCCCAGAGGACAATGTAGCACTTGCTCAAAAGTTCTCCAGGTGCAGGTGATTAACTCTGGGTTTAAATTTCCAAACCTCATTTTTAATACTCTTTGCTTTGCTGTTGTAGTACTTCAGAGACCTAAGGGCCACCTAGCTGATGAGCCAGGCTGACAGCAGATGTGGAGTCAGACTTGGTGATCTTAGAAGGCTTTTCCAACCTTACTGATTCCATGATGCCTTGAAATCCCTAAGAAAACATTGTTTTCCAAGAAAAACATATATCAGCGTTCATATTCTCTGAGCTGCCTTATCCTGAGGAGTGCAGACCTGCAGGACAGGATGGGGATCATGGATGACCCAGCCAAGGCCCGGGAGTCCAGCTCTGCTGCCCGTGGTCGCCCTTCCCAAGGGCTTGGACAGAGGCTCCCATGGCTGCAGCTGCCAGCAAAGACTGGATTTGGCAAATGCTGGACTCAAACTTCCCACCACTTACAGGGGTCTTCACCTGGAAGTGCTGCGGAGCACTCAGGTGGGCAGTGGGGTGGAAGTTCTCAGAGAGTTTTGTGGAAGTGCAGGCAGGGAGGGAAGGGTGCAGGTGGGAGGGGAGAGGGGCAATTGGGCCAAAGGAGCACCTCATCCTCAGTCCCATTTGCCTTCTGCCGTGGGGTGACCTCAGGGCCAGCACTGGCCCACCAAGCAGTGTGAGTTAGCATGGTTGCTCTCTGCTCTCAGCTCTGGGTTTGGAACCCCTCAGAGTTATTCTGCAAAGCAGGAGGCTCCTTTTAACTGCAAATGTTTAAAATTGAGCAGAAATCAATTTCCATTAGTAAGGAAATAAGCACAAGCATAAAAAAATATTAATAGAATAAAGAAGAAATTGCTAATTGCATCCTGTACCTCCACATAAGCAAGCCCCAGCTCACCACACTGCTGCCAGACATCCCCGTGCAGTGGAGGCAGGCAGGATTATTGCCCCTGATCCGGCAAAGAGACCTTTGCTGAGATCCCATCAGTTTTGCAGGCACCTGTCCCCACAGTCCTGTGCAAGAAGGAGCCCTCAGGAGCTGTTCTTGGGGAGACTTTATTAGCTTGGCTGTTGTGAGCCAGCCAAGTCTGACACAATCACAGCAAAGAGCATGGAGGCAACAGACAAAGAACATTTGAAAAACTCTAAATGAGAAGTGCAGACACATCTGGTGCTTTAAATTGTTTCTGTGTGGGTTTGGGATTGTTTTGGGTGTTTAGGTTTTTTTTAAAGAGAATCACAGAATGGTTTGGATTGGAAGGGACTTTAAAGATCATCCAGTTCCAACCGCTTTGCCATGGGCAGGAACACCTTCCACTAGACCAAATAAACAGATGAGTTGTGATAAATGGCAGTTAAACTGTTCCTTTCAGGTGAGGGTAGCCCAAGGGAGTGGTTCATGTTTGGGCTGTTGTGCAGGCTCTGTGGGTTGTCTTTCAGCCTCCGGTGTGGTGCCAGCGGACTTCACGTCCCACCCCTGCAGGTGGTGAACTGCTGGGGGGGTTTTGTGTGTTTGTTCTGTGCCAGATGGGTCTGGTTCCACCTTTCACCAAGGCAGGCTGGACTCTGACACTTGTCCTGAGGGAGGCAGGGGGGGCTGGCCTCGATGGCACATCCCAAGGAGCCGTGTGCTGGAGGGTGGGAGGAAGGACATGGGATAGGAAAGCTTCTGGTTGCAGTGGTTTCACTGCTGGCTCTCTGCTGTTTCACACATTGCTGGCCCATGCTGCCATGACAAATGCTTGTTATGTTGTAGAACTGGCTTTTGAGGGCACCTGTGGATTCTGTTTGTGAGTCTTCCTCTGGTTTTCTTTCCATTTAATATACATGATAGTTATTATTTTTACCACCTCTTGCAATGCATCTCTCACTGCCAGGTCTCCTTTAACCAAACGTTTGGTGTTTGTTTTTCCAGGTCACTCAGAACATGCTGGAGAGATGTGGCCAAAGCTCTGCACAGCACAGGGGCCTCCGATCCCAGGGGTCTGGATGTGATTTGACAAGGACTTTGGAAACAGCACTGACAGTGCTCTGAAAGAGCTGGGACCCTGTTATATTGTTAGAGAGATTTTTTACCCTTGTGAAAACTATTTTTTAAAGATATCTTCTACCTTTTTCTATCTCTGGCCCAAATGTAAGGATTTTTAATAGTGAAAACAATGGAAAACCAGCCTTAGTTTGAAGAATGCTTTCAGCCTTTCTTATCAAAATTTATAATCCTGTTATTTTGGCTTTATGAGACAGTGTAGAAACAGTGCTTAACCAAAGAACAAAAGGATGTGCATTCCGTCTGAATTTGTCTCAGTTAATGATTCTCAGTTCTGTGCATAATAGCAAATAATATCTCATCAGCTAAAACCTCCAAGCTCATTCTTGAGGACATATTTGTTTGAAAATGAGATGAAAGCCAGTACAAACTTTATATGACACCTTTTCAAACTAATAAAATTACTGTTTTTCTACAAAATGTTGTCTATTTCTTTGCAGCATGGGTGGTTAATGACAATGTGGACCACAAAGAAGACTGAAAATGAGCATTTTTAGGCTATAAGTATAGCAAGAAATTGAGAATGTTGCACAGAGTGAAATAAAGAGATGATGGAGCAAGAATTAATGAAGTACTGATAATGTTATTTCACAAGTGCACATTTTCCAGGTCTTTGGAAACTGGAAAAAAAAAAAAAAAGCCATGGAAGAAAATAAAGGTGTTAAAACATTTTACAAAGAATGAAGTCTATCCACCACTGCAGAAAAAAGGAAGAGACCTACAGTGGGGAGCAGTGGGTGTCCTGTGCTGGGCAGGAGGGGCTCTACTGGCTGGGGAGGCGCAAAATGAGTTGAAGGAAGACCTAAGAAAAATCAGAACTGTTTAAGCAATAAGTCAGTTTATTATGTGGAAAAGCTATTATGCGCAATTGCAAACTTGCTTTGGGATTGAGTTGGGTTTTTCCATTATTTACCTAAGAAAAAAAAAAGATTTCACATGTTTGTCATGTTGGCTGACATTTCTGAATTTAATATTTCACCACTGCTTAGATAATGGGAATTATTAATTGTGGCCAACAGGAAGGAAAGGTTCATACCTATATTTCTTACAGGGTTTTTTCCAGTTTTTTTTCTTTGCAATTGTTACTTTTCTGCACATTTTTAAACAGCAGGAAGTACAGCTGCAAGGAAGGTGTTTTATCAGTTTGCTGTTTACATTTGAGCTCAGCTCGAAAAAGTATTTCAGCCAAAGGGTCTGAGCTGCAGGAGTGCTGAGCACCTGAGGAGTAATCCATGGAGGCAAAGGGATCCATGGAGGCTACAGAAATCCATGGAGGTTCCTGGAGAGCTGCAGATTTGGGGTGTTCCTACCCCTGAGGTCGCATGGCGAGGTGTGAGGACCTTGTGGGAAGTGTATGAGTCACATCCCCACCTCGGGCACCTATGGATTTGTGCTGCTGTTAAGTTTCAGTTTTGATCCCTAAAGGAAACTGGAACTTGTGCTGCTCACTTGGGTCTTAAAAGCCGCAGAACCGATCCCCCAAGGCCTTGGGAAGGGGCCCTGGCAGTGCTGCCTCCTCTCTGACAGCTCTGGGACAAACCCTGCCATGGTCTCACGCTCTGTGCATTGGCGTTAAAGGCTCAGGTGAAATCTGATGGCTTCTGTGACTGCGTTCTGGTGGAAATAGAACCGTGGGGACACATCACGGGCACGTGATCCCAAACCAGCCCCTTTTCAGGGGAAATTGCCTGCTTTGCCGAAAGCTGAAGCTTTGGCACATGGAAAGGGAGAGTACACAGGTCCCAGAACTCCTGCCCAAGCTCCAGGCCTTCTCTAACACCCAGCTACAGCCTCCCTGGGGCACTCAGACACATCTCGGGAACATCCCTTCTAACACATCCCCTGTCACAGTTGAGGCTCCAAAGAGTGTCTTCTAAACTGGGCAGACTGGAGATGAGGGTTTAAAGGGCATTTTCACCTTGGTGAACAATTGACAACAGGAAATAATTTAGATCAGCTGATTGTGTAAGTACACTTGCTTTTAGGTTAGGAAAGGGAAAGCACAGCAAATAGGTTTATGGCTCCAGGCTCTTCTTTGGGAGGTTACTGTCAGCTTTGCAAAGGGGCCTGGTCACAGTGGCTGCAGCCCAGGTTTTCCACACTGCTCCCAAAGCACGTGGTAATGCCTTGTGCATTTCTTGAAGAGACATAATTGCCTTAAGGGCTTTGGAATTTTTTTCTCCTTTAAAAAAAGTGGAAACATTGGAATGGGAAACAGCAGAGGGAGATGCCACTCAGAACCCAAGCAATTTCCTCACAAGGAGCAAGCGTGAGCCTGGTAATGCAAACAGTGGGGGACTGTAAAATAGGGCTGGTTCTCCCCCAGGAGGGTTTTATATCCTCGGAGAGAAAAGCACGGCCTGCAGAGGCTCAGGTGAGCGTCTGTCCCTCTGCGAGCCAGAGCAAACCCCAGAGCCTCCCACGGCCGGGCTCTGCTCGCTGGGGCAGGCGAGGGCAGCGCTGGGCCCAGTACAATTTGAGTACTGTGCCCTGCTTGCAAAAGGAGGCTCTGAAGATCTCAGCCCCAGCATATGCACACCTTACAGAGTAATTCCTTGGCTTTGTTAATGTTTTATTGCACAACGAGTTTACGATGACAGCAAACCTCTCAAACTGCGGCGGGATAACGCTTCCTCACCCTATTAAAAAATAATGCTGGTGTAGATTTTATGTACCAGGGTGTAGACGGCTGCTAAGAGGCACTGCTTTGACAAAATTCTTTTTGAGGTTTACAGAAAGCATAATAAAATATGTAAGTTACATTTCTACAAACAAAAGCTATAACATAAGTTATTTATAAGCATGAGATACAAACGGTATCACGATAAATAAACCTTAATGGATACCTGTGGCACGCATCCTAATGTAATTTGCCCAGCAAAAGTCATATTTAGTAGAAAAACCTGGCAGCAGCTGAGTGTTGGTATTTAAAATAAGAATGAAAGAGGGAAGGAAGCGGCTGCTTCCCTGGCCTGCGGCACCTCCCTGCCTTCCCCTTCACCTGGGGCTGGCACTGCTGCTCCGGGACACCAGATGTCTCTGCATCTTTCAGGGCTTGTCCATGATACCAGGATGTTCCCTGTCGGCTTCACTACAGCCTGATTTTATCAGAGGTGGCAGAAAGAAATTGAGCCCCATCTGCCCGTCATCCTCTGTGCTCTCTTCCCTTTCCATGGTAGCTCCTTCCCCAGCACCTCCCTTGTACCCTCTCCTTCTCATCTGGTCTCAGCCATTTGTGGAACAATGCATGGATTCTGAACTGAAATAAAGTTTTGGCTCTTTTAATATAACAGGTAAGGTTACCAACCCCACAAAGATGTGTTTTGGAACAAAAATTGAAACCACTAAGGCACGTTGATCTGTCAGAGGCTTCAGAACCCCTTAGCACTGGCTCTGTGGGTGGGGTTTAACTGCTTCCACCCACTTGGGACATGGAGGACAGAGTTTTACTGGCACCTGTGTGTCTGGACCCTTGGGCAGGGATTATGGGGCAGGTGTCCTGATCTCCTCCACGTCATGGTATAGAGAATATCCCTTGTTCTGCTGGGGAAAAGGCTGCTGCGGGCAGAGCTCCCCTTCCCAGCCCTCCCCTCTGCCTTCATGGGGTGAGGGGAGGCAGGAGGGGCACAGCCCTCCAAACCCAAAGGAAGGGGCAGAGGGGAATGACCTTTGGCTGTGCAGCACCAGAGCTCTTCCTTCAGAAAAAAAAGCAGCTGATTTAACCCTTGTGGGGTGACAAAACCTTTTGTCAGCTCTGCTGAGCACCAGGAGCTGAGTGCCTGAGCCCAGAACTGCCCCACCACAGGCTGGCACGCAGGGTCCTGCTCCATCGCTGGGATGGCACAGCCAAACCACTATTCTGTCCTGGAGCCTGTTGGCCACAGTGGTCCCCACCCAGGGGGGCTCATCGCTGACCAGGAGGACCCAGAGGGTCCCACAGAGCCCTGCAGAAGGTACAAGGGTCAGGACCACATCCCACTTCACTGCACAAACCTCAGCCCTTGCCTGCCAGTGCCCTCCACAGCTGGGCACAGTTGGCTACAGGCAGAGCTCAGGCAGCAACTCACTGCACATAAGCTGCTTCTGGCTGTCCTGCCCCCCTTCCCTGTCCCATTACACCCCTCCCTCTCCAGCCTGAGCACTGGCATCACCCACCAGCTCTGCAGGAATGCTGCTTCCAGGGCTACGGCTGAAAACCAACTCGTGTCCTCTGTCATGCTGACTTCCACATGAGTTGTGTGCAATCACTCCAAACATGGTGGGTTTATGCAGCAGTATCCATCCAGAAAAGGCTGTGGAGAACAGGACTGGCCTTGCCCAGCCAGAGATCCACTGCCAAAGACAGGGGCTACAGCAGGAATTCTGGAGCTGCAGCAGGAACATCTCAGCACCTGCTGCTGCTTCCTGGTGCAGCATCATACCCTGTCACCCTGTAGGAAAAGACAAAACCCAGAGCAATGAGCGATGCCTTTGGGGATCCCTGCTGGCTGCCCTGCCTCTGGCACCATCAGGGAGCCAGACCAGCTCACAGCTCTGAACTCCTGAGTGTTAAGGAAGGGTCTGTGGACAACAGATGAGTTTGATATGTCAGAGCTGGCATGGCCTTAAGGAGGAAGATTTATTTGTGACACTGTGACAGCTAGTGAGGCAGCATGAAGGTGCTTCTGAAGAGCTGAGCTGTAGGTCAGACACTGGTCAAACCTCTCTTTGTCCGTGCACTGGCTTCCAGCTGTTGGGCAGTACCTTGGGCAAGGGTTTCTGGCACCACTGCTGGTCCCAGGCCCTGACAGAGGGAGCCACTGGAGGAATTGGAGCTTCTGGACTGCCAGGAGTGCAGCCCAAGATGCCACAGCCAGAGTGCTGGGGAAGGAGCAACGTGAGAGAAGCTGGAAATGCAGAAACGCAGCTGATGAGATGTACCAGGACATCTGGTGCTCTGTGGGGCTACTCACGGTGGTACAGGGGTCAGACTCAGGTGGACTAAAGCCCCAGCACAGCAGTTCAGCAGCAGTGGAATGTGCTCAGCAGTTCCAGGTGTGATCCAGCTGTGATCACTGCCTGAGCTCGCCGAACACCCTGCACCTGTATCTCCACAGCACTGTCACAGGCACGTTTGCTGCTGCCATGTCCCAGGGTGAGCCCTGTGGGCACTGCAGCCCTGGGCACCACCGTGACCGCTGGGCTGGGCCAGCCTGCACCTCCCACCGCCGCAGCTGCCGCACAAACACAGCGGTCACACGCTGGAGGGCTGTTCACAGCACCTGCAGTGGACGAGCTCCAGGCACTGGGGGGTGTCTCCTCTCCATGAGGTGCAGCACCACAGCCCATGCATGAGCAGCTGTGGAGGGTGGGTGCAGGGGGTTATCAGCAGTGTTCATCACGTGGTTTTATTATCTCAGCCTACAGGAAGCACTTTAAAAGCTGAACGGTGGCATTGGCCACTGCCAGGCACATGGGGGTCCTGCGAGGACATGGTCCTGCAAGGACGCCCTCCCTCCAGAGCCCTCCGTGTTTTGATCCTGAAGACATTGCTGGGGCTGAGGAAGGCATGTGTGCACCATTACCAAACCCAGGGACCACGGCAGGCTGCAGCACAGCCCCCTTCATGTCACCTCCATGGCAGCCAGGCCTGGGAGCAGCTCTGGGTTTCAGGCATGAGTGAGACAGCTGCCACATCTCTGTTGCCAATGACTCCCAGTGACAGACTGGATGAGAGATTCTTCTGCCCAGTGGTGCCAGGCAGGTGGTCACTCCTCTTCCACAGTTTTATTTACTTTTTACCCCACTTAACTTTGTCCCCCCATACCTTTGCAGACTGGGAGCAGTGCTCTCTGGTCAGCCTCTGTGCCCAGGCATCCTGGCAGGGCTGGCTCAGGCCCACTCCCCAACAGGCCCAAGGAGCTGTGCCCCAGTGTGTTCCTCTCTGCCAGCATCAGGCACTCGGCACCACATCAGTTAATACTTGTACAGTATGCAGAATTTTACAGGGAATGACAATGCCACAGCAGCATTCCCACACACCTCAAGAACTCTCCCTTCCCAACCCCCTCCTGCCTGCATGGCTCTGTCCAGCACTGTCCCACTGGTGCTGCACAGCCTTGCTGCCCGTGTGCTGGGTTAGAGGCACCTGCAGCTCCTGCTAGTGGCTGGCACTCCCAGCTGGGCTCCTGGCATGCTCTGCCTCACTGTGCCATGACAGGCAGAGGCCACGGGCTGTGCTGTGCCATGCCGTGCCACGCCATACAAAGGCCATGCCGTGCCAGGGCCGGGCCATGCCATGCCGTGCTTTGCCGTGCCATGCCTGGGGCCTGGCCAGAGCCCAGCTGGGTGTGGGGTCTCTTACCTCCCTGTGATGGGAAGCCGCCTGGCTGCTGGTGCCCTGTGCCTGCCCGGGGGTCCCGCTGCCTCCCTCTGCCCGGTGGAGCCAGCCCTGAGCGGGGTCCGGCTCCCGGACACGGTGCAGGGTAACCCGGCTTTGGGTGGGCCCGTCGGCTCCCGCACCGCCACCACCCCGCGGGCCCCGGGCCGGCGCCCGGCACTGCCGGGGCTCGCAGCACCGGAGGGGCCAGGGCGCGCCGTCAGGGCCGCAGATCCGCCCGCTCCGCGCCGGGAGGACGCGGGGCCGGGAGGGCGAACCCGGTACGGAGCCACGGAGAGCGGAGCCTGGCGAAGCGCGAGCGGAATTTCGATCAGAAGGAGCCGCGGGGCTGTGCGGGGCTGTGCGGGGCTTTTCGGGGTTATGCGGAGCTGTGCGAGGCTCTGTGCCGGGCTGCGCGGGGCTCTGCGCCGTTGCGAGGGGTTCTGCGGGGTTCTGCGGGGTTCTGCGGGGCTCTGCTCCGTTGTGAGGGGTTCTGCGGGGTTCTGCGGGGCTCTGCTCCGTTGTGAGGGGTTCTGCGGGGTTCTGCGGGGCTCTGCTCCGTTGTGAGGGGTTCTGCGGGGCTCTGCGGGGCTCTGCTCCGTTGTGAGGGGTTCTGCGGGGCTCTGCGCGGGGCTCTGCGCGCCCCCCGCCCGCAGAGGGGCGAGGGAGACAACGCGGCTGCAGGAGAGCTGCATTTAAGGATACCATACGTCCGGGGTTATTAATTATAAAACATAATTAAAGTAAAACTGCAGAACGTCAACATATTAAATTTAAAAGCTAATATTAAAATAGCGTTAATATTTAATAAGGTAGCTGAGCGTTACAGAGCTGTACGCTGATACTCTATATTTAACTGTGTAAAACCAGGAGAGTTTTCCCAAAGAAAAATGTATTGTTTAGCTGATTATCAAAGACTCTGTGATATATTATCCATTTCACAAAAATAATATAGATATCTTTTTAAATATAGTAATAAAAACATACTAGTGCCTTTTAAATATACTATTACTTACCACCCCTTTTCATATTGTACTATCACAGACACTTTGGAATTGGTTTAAAAGCACATCATTCATTATTCAAAGCTCATCTTTGCATATTATTCCAGCTCAAGTCTGCCAGGCTCCCTGTGAAATCGTTCACAAAATTGATAACAGCAGACACACACGCAATAAAAAGATCGCCTTGGGCAGCCCGAGCTCCCATTATGCAGATCGAGCTGCAATTTTCTCTAACAAAGCGTGCCCTGATCCAGGACTGGGTGGCACTTTATTTATTTATTTATTTATTTACTTAGCCTCCACCGGTTGCCTTTTTCTTTTTTTTTTCTTTTTTTTTTTTTTTCTTTTCCTTTTTTTCCCCTCTCCTTTTCCCTTCTACCCCCGCCCCGTCGCCTCCCGCCCGCCCCGCCGGGCCGTCCGGAGCGGGGCCCCGAGGGCGGTGCGCCCGCGGCCGCTCCGGCGGGGCCGTGCGGCTCCGCACCAGCTTGCGGGATCGTCTCAATCGGATTAGCTCCGCTCCGGGGTGCGGCGGCTGATGGCGGCTCCGCTCTCCCGCCGCACCGAGCGGGGACAATCCGATTAGGGCTGCCCGGGGCCGGGGGTGGCATCGGGCGGTCCCCCCGGGGGGTGGGCGTTTATCGGCCGCGTTAATGACCGCCGGGCAGGGCGGGGCTGGTGTCCCTCGGTGCCGTGAGCCGGGGAAACCTTCTCGACGGCCGCGGGCCGGGACGCGCCTCCGTCAGCGCCCGCTCCGGGGAACTCCGGGCGGCAGCTTCGCCGCGGACGTCGGACCCCGTCGGGGCCAGACCCTACTCCGACCCTGCGACCCGTGCGGAGCATGCGGGGTCTCACAAAAGGCGCACCTGGCCCCGCTTTTGCCGTGGGGCTGCCGCGGGGAGCGGGGCCCGCAGGTGCCGCCGGGCGGGCTCCGAGCGCAGCGCCCGTGCCCGGCAGGTCCGTCCCGCTCGCTGACGCTGCCGGAGAAACGATTCGGAGCGTTGCGGTAATTGAATACTAAGGTTTAAAAACTAATCAAGTCCTTCCTGTCACCGCTCCGGCATCCCGGGCTCGCCCTGCCAGGTGCTGATCAAATGCCATTACATTCTATTAACAGGGAAATTCTATTCCCTGTTTTCATTTCCCTTTATAAGAGGGAACTAAGTAAATGCACTGAGCGTTATTTAATTGTTAACGCCTTGAGTCCCGTTCGGCCGTCAGGGACCGGCTGCAAACACGCTCGGCGGCCGCGCCGGGCTCTGCAAATTAAGCCCAAACGGAATCTCGCCCTGTAGGGTCCGGGACGCCCCCCAGCCCGGCCCCGGGCACGGCCTCGGCCCGCCGCTCCGCGCTGCCGTCGGGGCGGGAGCCTGGGCAGCCGCGGGCTGCGGGGACCGAGTCCCGCCTCGCAGGGTGGCCTCGGGCCGTCGGGGGTCGCGGTTCGGGCGGGCCGGGGCCGGGGCCGGGGCCGGGGCCGGGGCCGGGGCCTGGGGGGGGAGCGGCGCCCCCGACGTGCGGCCTCGGCCCCGCCCCCGCCCCGCGCGGGGCCATTGTTCGCGCGCCCCTGTGATGTCACCGCGGCGGCGGCGCCCCCGCGCCCGGGCGCGAGGCCGGTGCGGAGCGGCGGCAGCCAATGGGCGCGCGGAGGGCGGGCGGCGGCGGCCAATGGCGGCGGCGGGGGCGCACGCGGCGCGGGGCGCGCGGCGGCCCCCGGGCGGTGACGGGGCGGCGCGCGCGCGCTCCGCAAAGTTTGGTGTCGGCGGCGGGTCCGGCCGGGCCGCGAGCGCAGCGCGAGCGGCGGCGCCTCCACAGCGGCGCGAGGGCGGCGGTGGCGGAGGATGGACCCGCCGAGGATGGACCCGCCAGGGCCGGCGCAGGGCCAGCACCAGCACGAGCCCATCAGCTTCGGCATCGACCAGATCCTCAACAGCCCCGAGCAGGACAGCGCTCCCCCGCCGCCCCCCCGGGGCCCCGACGGCGCGACCTTCCTGGGCGGCCCCGGCGGCCGCGGCGGCGCGCCCTACCCGGCCCTGCCGGCCCCCTTCCCGGCCATCGCCGCGCCCTTCGAGGACTCGGGATCGTACAGTGTGAACCTCAGCCTGGCCCCGGCCGGCGTGATCCGGGTGCCGGCGCACAGGCCCATCCCCGGGGCCGTGCCGCCGCCCATCTCCAGCGCCATCCCGGCCATGCCCGCCGTGCCCAGTCTGGGCAGCCTCAACTTCCCCTGGATGGAGAGCAGCCGGCGCTTCGTCAAGGACAGGTTCACAGGTAAGGCGCCGGGGCGGAGCGGGCGAGCCGGCTCCCGACAACGAACGGAAGGGCCAATAAAAAATATAAAACGAAATAATAACAGTAATGCGAATAAGAATAAAAGCAAAGGCGGCCGCTGGATGCTTCCCTCCCCCGCGCTCGCAGCGAGCCGAAAAATCGCTCTCCTCACGGCGTGGATAGCGCCGGGCGCCCCGGGGGGCTGCCGGGCCCCCCTCGCCACCGCAGCCCTTCGACGAGAGGTGGAAGCGGGACCCCGGGGAGCCGCGGTCCCCCCGGGGGCCGGCGGGGCGCGGGCGGCCGGCGGGCAGAGCGGCGGCCCCGGGGGGGCGGCCGGCACCGTGCGGGCGCGGGGCTGACCCCTGTGCTTCCCACCCGGGCAGCGGCGGCGGCGCTGACGCCCTTCACGGTGACACGGCGCATCGGGCATCCCTACCAGAACCGGACTCCGCCGAAGCGCAAGAAACCGCGGACATCCTTCTCCCGGGTGCAGATCTGCGAGCTGGAGAAGCGCTTCCATCGGCAGAAGTACCTGGCCTCGGCCGAGCGCGCTGCCCTCGCCAAGTCCCTCAAGATGACGGACGCCCAGGTGAAGACCTGGTTCCAGAATCGGCGCACCAAGTGGCGGTGAGTCCCGTGTCCCCGGAGCCGTCCCGTTCTGCCGCCGCCCCCGGCGGCGTCCCCCGCCCGCCGCCCCGCGAGTCCCGCTCCGGCCGGGATCGCCCCCCTTGCCAGCTCCTGTCAGCCAAACCACTGGGGGTGAATTTTTATTATTACAATATCATAATTATTATTGTCATTATCTTTATATATTTCTTTTTTAATAGTCCCCCATTCGGAAAACGGGGGATTATTCGTAAAAACGAGGGATTATTCGAAATAACAGGGAATCGTTTGAAGAAACGGGGAAATAGTTTGAAAAAAAAAATCGGGGGAATGCTGGGAGAAAACGGGGGAATATTTAGAAACGGGATTACTGGGAAACGGCGGGTTTCCAGGCTCTTCCCGCGGCCCGCAGTCCCTCCGTTGGCGGTCAAGCGGTGGCCGCCCGCCCGGCGGTGCCTGGCCCCGGAAGGACGCGCCGGCTGCCCTGCCTGGTTCCCGCGGCCGCGGGCCCGGCCCCGGGCCGGCCGCTCCCCGCGGAGTCCCGGGCGGAGCGTGCCCCGTGTCCCGGCGCGGGCTGAGCGTGTCCCCCGGCAGGCGGCAGACGGCGGAGGAGCGGGAGGCCGAGCGGCAGCAGGCGAGCCGGCTGATGCTGCAGCTGCAGCACGACGCCTTCCAGAAGTCGCTGAACGAGTCGATCCAGCCCGACCCGCTGTGCCTGCACAACTCGTCGCTGTTCGCGCTGCAGAACCTGCAGCCCTGGGAGGAGGAGAGCGCCAAGATCCCCCCGGTCACCTCCCTCGTCTGAGCCCGGCAGCCAGGGCACGCAGCGGACTGGCCGGCGGAGCGCGGCCGGCGGCTCCCCCTGCCCCGGGGCCGCGGCTCCCCTCGACGGGGCGGGTGGCGGGGCGGCGAGTGGCGCCCGCGGGGCCGAGACCGGGATCGGGTCCTGCCGGAGCCGGGGCCGGAGCCGTTTCCCCGAGGCCGGCGCAGAGCGGAGCCGCTTGTATATTTGTGTCGATGTTCCACTAGGAAGGGAAATATGTCACTTTTTGTAAGAAGTGTTAATACTTTAATTTATTTATGCATCGAGATTTTGGGCACTATTAATATGGAATTATATAAAACCTCGATTATTTATATCGAAATCTGAACATAGGTATTTTGTGTTGGCTTTGGAACAAAAGGCTATTTTTTTTTTCCTGTTCTGAGGATAGTGTAAAGAAAAAAAATACCTCCCTATCACTTAGCGGAGGGGACTCGGTGGAGCCGGTGATGACTCATTAGCTTCGGAAACCCTATTAAACTGAAAAGCGGTAGCTCCCATCTGTCCCAGGTGAAGTTAATGTCAGCTGTAATTTATTCACCGTAGTAATAAGGGCTCCTTCCAGGCACCACACGCCGTTCTGTCCTCACCTTCCCAGCCGATGAGCTTTAGCGCCCCGAAACAGCACTCGCTCCCTGCGCCACCGGCTCTCGAGAAAGCGCCTTATGTTTCATAATAAAGAAGATTTGGGGTTGACACAGACCATGTATAATACTTTGTACTTGCCGAGACGTGTAAATAAACGTTTTCTTTACAAACGTCTCTCCGCTTCCTGCCTGCCGCCGCGCCGGGGAGAGCCGAGCCGAGCCCGCCGGGCCGGGTGCTGCGTGCCGGGCGGCAGCCGGCGGACGCTCGGCGAACACGAAGGAGAGAAGCCGAAATGAGGGCGGCGAGAGGACCGGGGAGCGGGGCCGGGACGGCGGGCGGATTCGGAGCTGGGCTCCGGCGGCGGGGCCGGCGCGGTTGTGCGCGGTGCTGTCGCTCTCTCCGCCGGTGCGGGGGAAGCGGCCGGGAGCGATCCCGGCTTTGGGACGCGGTCGGCAGCGCCGCGTGGGAGCGAGGGGCGGCCGGGCGGGAGGAGTGCGGGGCCGTCGCTCCCCGGAGCAGGCGCCGGTGCAGGCCCCGCCGGTCCCCGGTAATTTCTCCCCGCCAGCCACGCGGTCCCGGCGCGCCCGCCGGAGCAGCCCGGCGGTTTTCGTTTTGCTGCCTTTTCTGCGCGCACCGCGCCGGCAGCGGGGCGGCGGTGGCTGCGGCCGAGGTTCCCGGTGCTCACCCCCAGCACCGTTGTGCAGGGAGATTTTTCAGAACAACCTCCCGTAGTTTTCGGGCCCGGTGCCCCGGCCTCCACCAGCGGGGGAAGCTGCAAAAATGACGTTTTTAGAAAGCAGCCACGGCCAGGCGGGTTTCCCCTGGCCATGGGCAGGAGCCGGCGCTCCCGTGGCCGCGTTCCCGGGAGGAGGGGGCTCTGCCGCTTCCACGGCCGCAGCCCGGCCTCGGTCACCGGGAGGCTGCAGGAGCGTAACGCCGTTCCCGGGCTCGCTGGTCCCGGTCCCGGCTGCGGCACAGGGCAGTTCAGGGCCAGGCAGCCACGCAGGGCGAGGGACGGAGAAAATATTTCCCTAACTGGTTCTTTTCTCAGCGGTACCAGGGCACGGGCTCCAGCCGATTTGGTTTGTCGGGGGCAGGCTGTGGAGATCCCACGGCAGGGCCAAATCCAGTCACACCGGGGTGATGGTGCTGGGGCCGTGCAGCTGCCCGACTGGCGCCGTTCACCAGCCAGAATGGGCAGCCTAAGCTGAAACACCGATCGAGGGGAGGTCTCTGGCAGAGAAGGAAGAAAAAACTACGGGGAAATCTATACCGGGCGACAGGGTGCGAGGGACGGCCGCACTCCGGTCCGCTGTCCCCACCAGCGCCCCGCCACTGCTGCGCCCCAGCCCCAGCCCGGCCCTGTTCGGTGCATTCGTTATCCCACCGCCCTTGGCCGCGCGGCGATGCCGGGACTGCCGGCCCTCGGCGTTCTCCCCCGCATCAGCACTGAACGCGGGGAGGAGAGGGAGAGAACCCCCTGGTACCGTGCACAGAGCAGCCCCGAGAAACCCGAGTGTTACTGAAAGCGTGGAAGAATCCAGCTCTGAGTGGGGATGGCATACACGGGCACACATATTCACGTGTGTGTTGGTGTTGCGTTCTATCTCCACCGTCGAACATCCATAAAGTGCGTTTTGTTCAACACATCATTGTTCTTTAACTGTTCGAACACCCCATAACTATAAACTTCTATGTTCCCAATTTCCCTGCAGTTTTTCCCAAAATGCTGTGGGAGCAGTGTATTTGCGGGGAGCAAAATGCTGCTGCGTTCTGCAGGAACCGGCTTTGTGACGGGCGGGGATCCTGCGCAAAGCCACGGGGTGCTCACAGCCTGTAATGAACGGCAGTGCCAAGTGGGTCCGAACTCGGCAGTGACAGCCCAGGGGTCCCCTCGCCGCCGCTGCCCGTGGGCAGTGCCACAGGCAGCAGCATTGAGCCTCGGGGCACCCCAGTTTCTCAAAGGATTTAATAAACCACAACCAAACTTCCATTTCAGCTATTTGAGTAGTCATCAAATAGCGGGATTTATGTCCCGGGAGCTGCCTTGGGCTTGCTGGAGTCTGTGGCTGGTGTCTTTGTTCCCGAGGAGCTGTCTCGAGGTGCGTTTTGAGCTGTGCTGAGGACGAGGGACACAGGCTGCCTCGTGCATCCGTGTCTTGTAAGACAAGAGCGCGTGGGCGGTACAGAGGTTCCGATGTGCGCGGTCGTGCTGAAGGGGACACGAGCGGGGGTTACCTCCAATTACTCTGTCCAGCTAATCCAGTGTTTACAGGAGCCTCAGGGAAACACCAGTTGGAACAAACACACGGTATTTCTCCCCGTGGATGAGAGCAGTGTTCCCTGCCAGCCTGGTTCAGGTGTGACAGGATTGTCTGATGGTCCCTGCTGTGTCTCTCTGAAGGTCAATCAACAGAGAGAGACACCTGAAGGGGCCTACACAGACTTTAGACCCTACCAGCTTGAGTCTTTTCGTCCCAAGAATTGTAATTGTGGAGCATGTGGCTGCCTGGTGGAGGAGAGGACACATTTTGGGGATGGGCTGGCTGTTGTCCTGATCCTGTTGATTGTCCTGTCCACATTTTGCACTCGGACTATGGGGTGGGCAACTTAAGTCGAGCTGTTGTGTATGGGCAGCTGTTTGACTTCCCAGTTTCTGAAACGCCCTTCTTGCAGCACAGGCCCTGGCTAGTTGTGGGGGAGCATGGTTCACCTCTCACCCTCCCACTCATCACTAAATGCTCCTTTACCTCCATGGGAGACTCCTCAAAGCACTGCAGTCAGCCGAGGAGGAGATCAGTGTGTGCAGGCAGGGTGAGGGCAGCAGCAGCTCCTGCAGCAGTATTGCAGCATGGCTGTTTCAGGGGGAGTCATTTAAGTGTAGGCAGTGAAAGTCATGATGGAGATGTGGTCTGAGAGTGCTGAAGATGCTGCACATCCCATCAAGATGAGTTTTAATCTGTTGATGCTTGATGCTGCTATGAAATTGATAATTCTTAGCATTTGGATGATCTTTCCAAAGCAGTCTTAAATCTGCAAGTGAAATATCTCTGTGAATTTATGTTTTGAAAAGCCCATGCTATGTACCTAAACTCCTCTGTTTGGAAGCTTTAAGCCCAGAAAAACTTGTCTTTATTGAACAAGGATGGAGAAATGCAAGGAGAATTAAGGATTATTGAACTGTCAGTGGGACTTAATTTTGGACAGGTCGTTTTCCAAGCTTTGCTTAATTGTGCGTGTGAATGGTCTCCCAGGTATGGCTGAGCAGCTCCGTGGGTGGATGCACAAGGCAGAGTTTGGCGTGACTGGAGGAACATTGACCATGTCCTCAGAGCTCCTCCTGGCTTTGCTTAAGCCCCAGCCCGAAGCAGCCCCTGTGCCATGCCCTCATGCACAAACCCTCTCTGGATAAAAATGGCTCCACAATTTGCCTCTCTAAGCATTATTTTGTGCCCAGGGTATTAGATGTTACAAAGTAATGCATGGTGATCAAATCTGTATAGGCAATTCTTTTCCTAAATGGGCCCTAAAATCAATGGGTTATTAGCTCTCCTCCACTCCGTGATGAAAGCGTGGTCCTGTTAAACATGCAAACTACACAATATTCAATGCTTTGGTTTACAAAAGTGTTTTGCTCAGCTAGGTCATAATTTAGCTCATTTATAGCTGACATAAATAACACTGAGATTAACATCACACCTCTGAACTTTCCTCGAAGCATGTATTTCTGCACCGAAATCATCCCCGCTGCCGAAGAGTAATAATTTAAGGGCTGTGACTCACCCAGGTGAGCACTTGCTCACGTAGCTGCTCCTCCTCAGTCAGTAGACTCCCTCCTTACGTGTTGCCTGAGTGAGTTGGACCAGGTGGATGAAGTACTTGCTTCTGTGCAGGTGGGCATTTTTTGAGGAAGAGGTATTTACACCATTGTTTTTGGCTATTTGGAGCATTTCCCTTCAACACCATGTGTTTCCCTTGCCCACTCTTTTGAGTCTTTTAAGCTCCTAACTTTTTCCTCATGCAGCAGAATATTTCTGCTTGGTGCCCACTTGTTTCTGGGTATCCGAGTTTGCCTCTTGGAGGCACCCAGGTGGCTTTGATGGGCAGAGCTATAGTGCAGTTTGTGGCAGTTTGCCACCCATGTGCTTTCCCCCCCTTTTTGATGGGGTCTCAGCATTTCTAGACATTTCAGAGCCCTTAAAAACCTGTTGTTAAGGTCAGAGCAGTAATGGTATTTAGATATATACTCCCATGAATTTAATTTTAGGATAAGAAATAAAATATTCTTTCCAGATCATTGTGACAATAGGAGCCAGCTGTATAAAGGTATCTCTGCATCGTCCATTCAGAAATGTCCATGTGTCCTTTGTAGGATGTGCCCAGAGCTGGAATGCTGGGAGCAGGAAGCAGAGATGTTTGAGAGGGATCTCGTGCTCTTTGGGCAGCACAGATGGAAGTTTCCACACCTCTGCAGGAGAGGTGTGAGCTGTGCTCTGCCTCAGCCCCATGGACTGTGTGATCACAGAATCCCAGAATGGTTTGGGTGGGAAGGGACCTTAAAGCTCATCCTGTTCCACCCCTGCCAAGGGCAGGGACACCTCCCACTGTCCCAGGCTGCTCCAAGCCCCGTCCAGCCTGGCCTGGGACATTTTGGTGCAGGTGATGCTGGGTGTCCACAGACTGTGCTCCACCGAGTGGGGCCTGAGCTGGCTGGGGTGCTGAGTGGGGTAGCCTCTAAACACCCTCACAAACTCAGACCTTAGGCCATTCTTCAAAAGATAAAAATAAAACAAAAAGAGTGAAATCTGCCTGTGGACAGTGGACTCCCAGAGATCTCCCAGTAGCATCTGCAGTACCCATACAGACATCAAGGGTGCTGTGCTGGTCCTTGGTGAATGTTCTGAGCTAAGCCTGCAAATATTTACCTCCTGGGAGTCCAAGGGAGTGATTTTGCTCCTCTTTGGAGCATCTCCCACTTCCACATGAAGAGGCAGAGAGAGCAGGATGTTGTTATTTACCAGCATGTGGGATTTGCTGGGTCCTTTGCTGCTGCTCTGCCCGGTGGCAGGACCACAGGAATCAGACCCAGCTTCTTCCGTCCCTGTGCCTGCCAGCCCAACAAAACTGTACCTGTGCCTCATCCTAGCTTGGGCCAGTTTGCTGGAATGGGCAGAAAACTGCCCTGTGTCCAGCTCTGCTGCACATCTGAGCTCCTTGAATGAGTCTCTTCCCCTCATCAGGTAATTCTGGGTGTTACATGTTGGCAGTGAGATGCATTTCACCCCATGCTATGGCTGGCTTCCTTCAGGAACTAATCCAGGTAGGAAGCAGTGCCATGGCAGATCAGTGTGAGCCCCATGCCCTGGTGAAGGTCCTCACGTTTGGCAGGAGGTTGGGCTGTCTGGTCCCTCACCTGTGTGCCTGAACCTCCAGCTCCCTGTTCAGGTGAATCTGCATTCTTATATACTTATTAGGGACACCAGGCATGATCTCCTTGCCTTGGCTTTATTATCTTTCATCTTTGGACTGAGTAGCAGCTGATGGAGGGGATAAAATGCCTACCATGGCTTGCCTATAGTAGTACTAGGCTTCTTCAATCTTTTGAAAACATAAGGTCATCAACCCCTGCCAGACCCCTTAAATGACTTAAACTCAATGCCACAAGTGTTCCAGAATGCCCAAATGATCCCATTAATTTGGCATCCAGTATATGCTGCATTATACATACCGACTTCCATTGGCACATGCCACATCCAATCCATTAGTTGTGCACAAATGCACTTAAGTTTTTTATTGCTCTTAGTTTTGTGTCATCAGCAAAGAAAGGTAAAGTTGATCTTCATCTAAATCACTGACATGGATTATTGCAATTGATTACAACGAAGAAAGAGCTTTTCAAGTTTTAAAGTTATGTTGTCTTTTATTTCCCCAAGTAGTAATCTGTACTGTTTAAGTTATTGCACAAGAACCATCTCAGTAAGAGCTGCCCGTATTACATTCCTTGTTGACAACATTTGTGTGCTAGGCTGTCATGATTCCCCAGTTCTGCACAGAACTTTTATTCCTTCTGGTGGCAGAAAGGCACTCGATGTTCTTTGCTCAATCCAGACGGAGAAGGAAGAAGAGGAGCATTAGCTGAAGCTAATGTTTGGGAAGTTGTGTTTTAATCTGTGATTAGAAAAATCCTATTTTATTTATAGTTTAATCCACCATTCTTCCCAATCTTAGCCTCCTAACTGGGCTAGTGTGTTACCCATCTCAGGACACTTGTGACACCCAGGTATCCAGAGAGCAGCACACAAGGGAAGGATGTGACCCAGCTTCACGTCATTTTTCTGACCAGTGATTATGTACAACTGCAAGAAAAATGAAGGAAGGTGTCTGTCTTCCCAAATCACCCTGCTTGCCCTGTGCCAGAACTGCTCTGTGCACTTGGGCACTGCTTTACAGCTTGCTGTTCCCAGCATTTACGCTTGTGCCTTTCTCAGGCAGAAACTTGCACCCAAACTCATCCCAGCACAGCTCAGGAGTCCTGTTGAAGTTACGTGGTTAAAATCAACTCTGTGTTTGCAAGAGTAATGCCTCAGCTTGAATTCAAGGTGCTGAACTCCAGGTACTTTCACAGGGCAGTAGGTGCCAACACGGTTGTGAAAGACCCTCTGCATCTTCAGGGCAGCCTGGCAGTGCCTCTCCTCTGCTTCTCTCCACTGCTTCAGGTCTCTTCAAAACTCCACACCAGCTCTAAGGGCATCAGTTCTTAAAACATAACCCTGAAACTCAACTGAAGGACTAATTATTAGTTAATAAAGCTTGTGGTTTATGGACTGCAGTGATAGAGAAGCCTGGCTCAGTATGGAGCTGTTAAACACCAGGGCTGCTGGAACGGTCCGGCTGTTCTCATCCGAGTGAGAGGGCCAGCCCTTCAGAGAGTGTAAATCAGCAAAGATCCATTAACTTCAGTGGATCTCATCTACTGTACATCAGCTGAGGACATGACCCTGAGAACTTAATTGGTGGTATGATATAAAGACATTACAGTCTCTCCTCTTGTTCACCCGCACACGCCGTTCCCATTACTGGTAATGGGAGCAGCCTGTAGGGGAACGCACAGCCGGGGTGGGCACGGCTGGTGCCAGCCCCAGGCTGCTCCCACCAGGGCTGCTGCTCTGTTAAGCTGCTCCTGGCCTCCAGAGAGCCCATGCTCTCAAATGGAGTAGGAAACCAAGGCAAAACAGTTAATAATTAAAGAAGTCTTCGACTCCCTTGGACTGGTGGGACAGAGCAAGAGCTTCGAGGCCGCCTGCGAGGGCTGGGCGTGTGCTGCGGGCCGTGCCAGGCGGGCACCCCGCCAGCAGGGCATGAGGCTGGAGTGGCTGGGGAGCAGCTTCTGTCATGCCATCGCTGCAGGTAGGTATGGCATGAACCATGGTGTGAGCTGTGTTTCCCTTGGAAATCAGGAAAATAGGGAATTTTAGCACAGCAGAAAATGTTTGTCGGGCTGGGCAAAAGGTATTCCAGGAGGAGCCTGGGATGAAGCCTCCTGACTGCAGCCCACAGGCAGAGGCTCCAGGCTTGGCTGTTCCTCCATGCCAGCTCTTCTCCTGTACCACCCAAACGTGTGCCCAACTCTGGCTCTGGAGCACAGGAGAAGCAGAGAAGATGGGGATGCTTCAGCTGTCACAGAGCTGCAGACTGGGAGGAGGAAAAGAGTGATCCTTCAAGATCTTTCATCAAGTCCCTTTTCTCATGTCTTTTCTACCCTTGAGGTTGGCACACGGGCAGGCAGGTGGGTGCATCTGCAGGGTGATGTGTAGGAGATGATTCCTTCACAGGCAGCAGAGACATTGTGGTAATTCATCTTGTTTTGGTTGCGGCACCTAAAAATCTCTTTGGTGAGCTGCAGTCCTGCACCCTGTTTCGTGGATTATCCTAATCTGTGCTCCTGAACAAACCATCAAAGCAGTAGTTAGTCACACTTTTCCTGGAAATTCTAAAAATATTCTTTTTCGTCCTTGTGACATGTCTTCTGTGGGCATCCTGTCTCCATGTTGCCTTTCTGCTCCTGGCTGAGGCATGTGTTGTTGTCTCTCAGGTCACAGCCTGCCTATTTCTGGTCTTGTGCAGCTCCTCAGCCTTTATTTTCAGTCAGCTTTGGCAGCTTCCGAGCCCCCTGCTCCCGGGTTTCCTCTGTTCCCAGCTTTCCTCTCCGCACAGGTGCATGGTTGCTCTCCGCCTGGAGCCAAGAGACCCCTCAGCATTTTACTGCTTGAATGGCACCCCAACGTTGCTCTGTCTTCTTTTTGTAGGGTTGCAGGGAAAAAAAAAAGTGGGATGTTGCATCTTGCCCAGAGAAGCTGAGATGGGTAATTGATTCTGAAAGCAGTTTGCACAGTCGGGGACTCGCTCGCTGAAGCTGTCGCGTTGCACTGGGGAGCTCTGCTGTTTCGGTGCTCCAGCGGAGCAGCTGTTGTACCCAGCATTGCTTCCAGATTGTCACGGGCTGTGGAGGTTCCCCTGTCCTCAGACTGTTCATCAGGAATGCTTTCAACTTGACGTTGTCCCCTTTATTCAGCAGGAGGCCAATGGCGGATGTGGGGCCTGTGGGGAAGGAGCCTTTTCTGTGTTGAAAACATCAGGGTTAATGGTTTCACTTTGAAACTCCATTTTAGAGCCTTCGAGCCCAGGGCTTACATGCCCTGTGCTACCTCCCCATGTGGCAAAAGGAGACTGTCTCTGAGAGCCCAAGCAGGGAAGAAGCCTTTTCCACCCCTTCTAGGCTGAAATATTTTGGAGTACTTGGAATAAGTGAATTGCTCAGGATAAAAACACTTGCAGGACCTTTTTGGAGATCTGAAATGTGATCCTCCTCTAAATCATCAAGGGTAGAAATTGTAGGGGTTTAGGGGTTTTTTTCTGCCCTGTCATGCTTGTGGCTTTCCTACATTGATCTCTGTGAAGTTGACCTTCTCTGTCTCCAGCCAAGTGCTCAGAGGGGAAAGGAAGTACCTCTGCTGCATGGAGGGGCTGGGGTGAAACCTCTGCCCCTTTTCACTGCCATACTCAGTAAGACAGGGAAAATAAAGCAGCCTGTGTCCCTTCCTCATGTCAGGACTTTCCTGCAAATTGCATGCAGTTTTTCAAAAACGTTCTTAGATGGGGCTTCCAACCCCTGTGTGACTGACTGTCAAACTGCTCCGAGGGAGATCCTTCTGGCACGAATCTCCTGTTTTCCAATTAAAGGTTTAGCTTCCTGTACTGTTCAAGATTCACATGGACAATTGGTTTTCCCTGTTTTCTCTGCAGAGTCCCCAGACAGGTGTGCGAAGGCAGTTGCCTTTGTCACACCACGCACAGCAGAGCCTGTCAGCCCTTTGTCACATCCAGGCTTGTGGTCCTACAGCTCAGATGAGCCTTCCATGAGTGGGAGCTAAACCAGAGGAAACCAGGTTGAAGTGCACAACACAAATCACTGTTCACTAGTTCAGATGGGAAAAAGAGACCCTCCCTCAGTCTTGTCCATTTCTATTTACTTCTGCTTCCTTACTTGCTTTGGATGCCAGTCTGCAGTTGCCCAGCTGCAGCTGGAACACCTCCCATAGTGCTGGCTCGTCTTCTCAGTGGTGTTTGTTGCTTTGCTCTTTGTCTTCTTCTCTGGCCAAGACTTTTCCTTCTTATCAATTAAGATTAACAATGGGGCAGAGGCAGAAATGCACAAGGTGAGATCCACGCTCTGGCCACGTTGGTTGTGGCACTGAGGTGGGAAAGCTCTGAGGGGTTGAGGGTGAATGGGGCACGAGCTGGTGGGACTGGAGGGCAGAAAGCGATGGAAATGCAGCAAGTGGGAAAGGTGAAGGGGAACATCAGAGAAAGGAAACATCCCGGACCTCCGTGCATGCACAGAAAACTGAGAAGGAGGGGGCAAGCCGGGAATGAACAAGAAGAGCAAAGCTGGAGGTGGGAGTGATGGGAACACCTGGGAGAGAGCGGGGAAGGGCTGTGCAGAGCTGCAGTGGTGGGGAAGAGACATGAGGATCCCTGGAGCGGTTGGAAGCTCTGCCGTAGGGCTTTGCTGGACTTTCAGGTGGAAAATGAATGTTTTTTGTGTTTAAAACCTCAGTGGGATGTATGTGAGCAAGCAACTGGGTACTGCCTTAGAAATGGAGATGGCTTGGCATGAGTTCCTGCGGAGGAGCAGCGGGGGAGTGCACAGCGCACTGTGCAGTGTTTGGATAGCGAGCACTGGGACAGCTCCGTGGTGAAATCACCAGCCCACTGGGCAAGACAGAAAACAAAAAAAACGGGTAAAACACGGCAAGAAGGACTCAAAAACCCTGCAGAGTGCAGTAAGCAGTGGTTACAGAACAGCTGAAGAAAGTGGGTAGAAGCAAGAGAGAGAAATGGGGCCTGAGGAAATGCAGGCGAACCCCCCAGAACAGCAGGAAGCTCCGAGAAGCGGCTCCAGCAGCGCCTCGCAGCGAGCGGCTGGAGCACGGCCGGGCGGAGCGGGGCCGCGGCTGCCCAGCCGACATCTGCTCTCGGTGACAATAGCACGGCCTGACAAGTTCATTGTGGCTCGGCACGGGGCAGCAGGTGGGAGAGGCAGTGTGTGCGGCCACCTGCTCGCCGCCTGTGTGCCCGTCCCCCGGGGCTGCCGCGGGAGCTCCGCTGCATTCAGCCCCCGAGGGGCGGCCGGGGCTGCCCCCAGGTAGGGAGGGAGGCTGACACCCGCTGATGGGGGCTGTGCTGCAGGGGGGGCTCTTAAAGTAGCTGTGGAAGGGTCGAGCTTTTACCTTTTATAGATTTCACTTGCGTAGAGAGCAGCGGGGTTTTTTTCCTCATTCCAGAAAAATAAATCTCCTTTAAGATAATCTTTGTGTCTGGAATTTAGTGACGTGTCATGGAAGGCTCAAACATGTATGAAAATAGATGAGGCAAAAACAAAGCAGCCAAGCCAAATCCTACACCTGTAACTCTTCCTGAACGCACCAGGCAGTGGGAGAGCTCAGCTGCTCCCAGCGCTTGGCTGGTGCCGCCTGAATGTCATTAGTGTACAATGGGGTTTGATCGGAATTGGCATCGCTCTTGCCAGGGAGTGAATGGGCAGAGAGCGACTGAAGGAGCAGAGGATGCAGCCTCCTGCACCGAGCTCAGTAAGTACTCGAGCAACAGTCAGCTCTGGTTTAGAGGCCAAAGTCAATTGTGAATAACACCAATAAACTCGGGCTGTGCACTCCCGATCAGCCCTGCCGTAGCCCAGGGAGAGCCAGGAGGGAATTTTCCCCTTTCTCTCTGTGTAAGTGCCAGGAACAGCGGGATCTGTCAGATTCGGGGCAGCATGAGGAACTCGCTGTGTCGTGATGTTTGCTGCACAAGTCTTTTCGGAGCTCTTCGACGATTCCTCCTATGCCGGGACAGGGCGTTCATGGAGCTCCTCTGATTTACCGAAAATCTGGCTCACGGGCCCCATTTCACAATGCCGTTGGCTGCCAAATGCTTCAGTGCACGTTTCAGTTTGAGTTTTCGTCTTGATGAGTGCACGCGTTGAGTTTCGCTGGTTGCGCGTACAAAGGCTGCTCCGGACCGAGCCCCGAGCGGGGGCGGCTCCCGGGGCTGCGGCTGCCGGGGCTCAGGGACCCCCCCGGGGCTCAGGGACCCCCCCGGGCTCAGGGACCCCCCCGGGGCTCAGGGACCCCCCCCGGGCTCAGGGACCCCCCCCGGGCTCTGTGCGCCGCTCGAGGGCCGTGCTGCAGAGGATGCCCTCGGGCTGAGCTGCGCACAGCTGCGGGGAGCAAACACAGAGCCGACCGCACAAATTCCACTTCTATCTATGGTGGCACTAAAATAGCAGGCTTGCTTCTGGTGCGACAGCCAAAACACCCGCTAATGGGGAGGGGAAAGAGAAGCTGGAAATGTCGCTGCCTTCACGCAAAAGCCAAGCTCCACGTTGCTCGTTTTGATGCCAGATACGGTATGGCAGAGCTGGTTTCACAGAACAGCTGCTGGGAGCTCAAGGGGGTGCAGCACCTTTCAGGGGGGCACACTCCTCCTGTCCCCCCAGGTCTCCGGTCTTAAGCAGGTCTTAAAAAGGATTGCAAGGCTCGCTGCTTCAGCTGTGCTTGCCCAGCTCACGGAGCACAGCACTCGAGTTGTCTAATTAAAAATGTGTTGCCAGATTTCAAGGGATCTCAGGGTTAGAAGTTTTTTGGTACCAACCTCCGGCGTTTTAAGATGTTCGCTTAGAACAACAGGAAGATTTAAATGGGTGTTTAAAAAAACCCCTCAGCCTAAGGTATTTAGAGATTTGCTTTTAATTATGAAGAGTAAATTAAAATGTAGTTATTCCATGGCAAGGTCATCTTAATTCAGTGTCTAATTATACAGGTATTAAATTTCTCCCAAATAAAGCCTTATTTGAGCTAAGATAATTCGTTTAAAAAGTAATCCAGTCTTGAATGAAATATCCCTAATGATGAAGAATCGATTCAAAATTTAAGTGCTTAATCACAGCCACAATAAAAATTAATATATTGCTTTTTTTTTTTTTTTTTTTTTTTTTTTTTTTTTTTGCCTGGATTTGTATAATTTTAGCTTCCAGCCCTTGTTTGCTCAGTGCTGCTCAGTCCTACACAGGAGACTCAGTCCTACACAGGAGACTCAGGTTTACTTCACCTCCTGCTTTCTCTTTGTTCAACTTAACAAACTGCTTCCATCCTCTCTCTTTACTTCCAGAGGGATCTCTCCCGCTGGAAATGTGCTTTGCTGGAAGCCAAGGCAAAGTCCTGGAGCAGACGATGCTCTCAGGAATAAGTGTGGTGCTTCCCTGCTCCTCACAAATTCTGTTGAACAGCTTCAGTTTTTGTGCTGTGTGGTCCTTTTAGTGGCTGAATTAATCTTCCCAACATGGAAAATTAGCAACAAAATTAGCAACAGTCTGCAACCAGGATGGCTTGAGTTTGTTTCCCCAGGAAATTATACAAGTGACCTTATTTTATCTTGGGATGGTGTGCAACCACATCACAACCCAGAAACTAGTGGGGGACAATCTGGAGAGCTGAGACTCCTCCCAGCAGCTCTGAGAGCGTGAAGGAGTCGTTTTGGCAATGTGGGATAAGAACTGTAGTTAGATCTTGATTATGCTGAAGTGGGCAGGAGTGAAATAACTAAACCATAGATATTTGCTTTCTCCGGAGTTCCAGCGTTAACAGCCCATTCTGCAAGCAGGGCTACTTCATGTGTCAAGGATCCTGGATGTTTCAGATACGGGAAGTCTCAAGAATATTCATCTCTCTTATTCTCGAGATTCGGGATTAGTCTGAAACCAATTAAACTAAATTGTAACTCCTGAGCGGGGTTTGTTTGCCAGTTCCATGAGCACAGGCGCGGCGCCTCAGGGTGAAGCCAGTCCGGCTGTTTTGTGCCCGCGGGCCGGGCAGGGAGCGGGGTCGGGCATGAGGGCGATACCTGGGCCGGTCCCCGCTCCCCGGGCAGCGGCGGCGGCGCAGCGGGACCCGGTACCGCCCGTGCCGCCCTCGCTCAAAGGCGCTCTTGTCCTGCCTCGCCAAAATTTATTGGTGCGAGGGCTGGTAATTGATGGATCTGAAGGCTGCATTGTGGGGCTCTGCCGCCGGGAGAGGGGCGCGTTAATGGGGCATTGTGCGGGCCGCCCCGAGCCTGGCGAGCGCCGTCGGCTGGGAAAAGTTAGCAAGGAGCAGCCTTGTTCCGCCGGCGCTGCCTCCTCTGATTTACGGCGGCTCCCCTGCGCTCGGAAGTGCTGCGACATTCCCCAGTAAATAGGGATGTATGAACGATTCTCTTTCTCTCCTTTCCCTCCTCTTATCCACTCTTCCCAAATATGTAAACACTGAGCAGGCTTTATTCTTCTTCAATGATCATTCAATTGTCTCCAGACTGTATCTTTTGGTAAATTTATTGCTGGCTATTAAAAAAAAAAAAAAAAAAACCAAACAAAAAAACCCAACAACTCAAATGCATTTTGCATATTAACACGTAACTCTTGTTCCTGTCTGCTCAGTTTGGAAATGGTTGGATTGCTTTTATAAAGAAAAAAATGGCTAATAAAATTGGCCTCAGCACCGTTGCTTTGCAATTCTTATGAACAGTAAAGTGCCTCTTACAGTCATTGATGTTAAAAGCTATTTCTAAATTATGGTGCCATTTATTATCTCTAGTGTCCAAAGTAAGTTTAAATGATGCTTATAATTCATGTTTTACCAAATTTCCTTTTCCCCCTGAGGATACCTCTGATTAACTTATGCACATTTAAGCGCTTTTTAAATTCTTCTTTTATTGCCATTATGCTCTGAAAATCTCAGCGATTCTCAAAAATGGGTAATAAACTTGAGATAAAATGCTGTAGTTTTAGATCAATGCTGACATATCACTGTGGTGATTTCTTCAGAGCTAAAGTGATAATGCTTCATATTTACAGAATATATACTAGGTTATTACTACAGTATTACCATTTTGTTCTAAGATGAAATGAGTAATTTACCAATTTATTAAACAGTTACATTTAAGTATTGCTTAGGACATTACCACACCAATCTGTTTACTTAGCTTGAAGAGTTACCATTAAGAAACCCTGTTTATTTAGGTAAAATTTGTAATGATCGTCCCCTTCATTAAGAAACTTATTTTTCTGCAAGCCTAATTGCCTGGAAATGAGTTTCTCCTTATTTACTATGGTGAATTTTGCTAAGCCAGCTAAAACCATCACCCTCACAAGAAGTGCTGGAGAAATTAATAATACATACATGGAACAGTTTTAATTAGTATAATACCAAATGTTAATAAAAGATTTATGATCCAGTTAAAAGTTCTAATGATCACAACAGGAAAAGGGCTGAAATATGGTGGAGGTGATCTGTTAAAAATAAACAAATGCTGCCAAACTCTCCAAATCAAGGATAAAGGAGATTTTTTTTCTTCTTCTGCTCTTATGTGAGTCCTGGCTCAATGATCTGTAAGGTCAGGTTCTGACCCCATGGAAGCCAGAGTAAATCCAGAATGGGAAGAGGATAGCCGTGGGGGTTATCCTGTGTGACAGCAGGGCAGGAGACGCCCGGTGCAGGGGAAGATGCTGCATTTAACTCAGCTGGTGCCGCTGGGCTGGGAGCAGGCAGCTCCTGCCTGGGAGACCCAAACCCCAGCCAGCCCCAGGCAGGTTCAGCAGAGCTTCAGCATCACTGGCACAACCTTTAGCCCCATTCTAGGAAAATAGTTTGTGTTTTAAGTAGCTCAGAAGGCCAGCAGTGGAGGATGCAGACAGAACCAGCTTGGTTCCAGCCAAAGGCAGATGCAATAAACAGTGGCTGAATTTCCAGAGGTTATTTCCTCAAGAGGAGCAGACCAAAGAGCATCTCAAGTCACAAGTATCCCAGGTGCCCCTTGCAGCTCTGCTCGTGTGGAGCACAGACAGCCCCTGCCAAAGGCTGAGCCTGTGGCCGGCCAGCAGCGCAGACGGACGAGCCCTTGCAGACCTGGGCTGGCTGCTGCTGCTCGGGGAGGGCTGGTGAGAGAAGGCACCACAGCATCCATCTCAAGTCTTTGAACGTTGGAATGAGGATTTCAAGTAAGAGACCCTCTGTAACTGCATGGGGGTGTGGCTGGGGAAGGAGGTCTGTGGGGGGACATTGAGGGACATTGGTCACTGCTGAGATCTGCTCTGAGGGTATTTAGTCAGATGAGATAAATTAGGATCCTTCCTTAAACCCCCTGGAATGTGCCTGGCTGGGCATTTCACCTATATCTTCAAGATGAAGCCCCAAAATGTGATGTGGGAAACAAGAAGATTCAGAGCAGAAATGGATATTGCTTGCTTGGATTTGGGAGATTTTGGGGCAGGAACAAGTGGTGTGATCTTTACTGTTTTCTTGAATGCTGCCTGGATTTGTCTCGCAGCAGCACTGACAGGAGTGTGACCTCTGGCACAGTTTGTGGATGCTCAAAGGAAGTATCAGAAGCCAGTCTTGTGCTGCACCCCATCAAGGGGCTCAAACTCAGATGGCACATGCTGGATCTCATCCCTGCATGGGTCCAGCAGGAGCAGAGCCACTGTGCACGGATAACGCGTTACCCAGCCTGAGTACCAGCACAAGCCAGCAGTGGGACTCTGACCCAAGGGGCAGCAAGTGCACAGGGGAGCTGGGGATGGCATTCCCAGCAGATCTGCTCCAGCTGAAGGCCTGCCACTGGAGGATGAATGTAGAATGCATAAGATCACAGAATCATGGAATTAACTAGGTTGGAAAAGACCTTTGGGATCATTGAGTCCAAAATGAATGTCTTGCTGGTGGGGCTGGGCTTCCTTGCTGCATTGGGTGAGGCCAGTACTCCAGAACAAATGATTGATGGCAAAGTTCGTGTCAATAACAAAATTGGATGTCCTATCCCTGTCACAACCTTTGCTTTTGGAGCAGCGAATGGCTGAGCTGTAGTAAACCAGGAGCACTCCATCATTTCCTTTTGCCAGCTTGGGAAGGCATTGGTGAGCTCCTCTTGTTCCTCAGCGGTAAAACCCTTCCTTGCAGGGTACCGAGCCCTTCATCTTGACACTCAGCATGCTGGGGTGGATCTGCACTTCTGCTGGGGCCTGTTTCCTTTTTATAAATTCCTCTTGGGAAGTTCCCTGTGAAAAACCTGAACTGGAGTCCCAGGCTGAGTCTCCAGTGTTGCCTGTCCAGCCTGGGGATGTACTTGCTGTGCTCTGGAGAACAAATGAATGTCAAGAGATTTACTGAATTGTCTGGGCAACGCAGAGATTTTATTCATTCCTAAACTTCAGAATGTGACTTTCCTTATTTGTTCTTTCCAAGGCCAGAAAAGGAAATGCCATATTTATTCTTGCTAATGTAGCGATATTGATTAAGTCATAAAGCACATACAAATACATATTGACTCATATTACATTAAAGTATCTATCACTTACTACTTGTTCCTCAATAACACTATAGTTATATATAAAAAAATGCATTAAAATTGGCATTACCTCAAGGAAAGTAGGATCTGCCATCATTATTAATACTAGGTTTTAGTGGGGGAAAAAAAGCTTAAAAGAGGATGCAAGTGTTAAAAATGGAAACCCCCCTTCCTTTTCCCTGAACAGTGACCAGCTACTTGTGGCTGTCCCAATCATTCACTCACAGGTCCTGAGCTCTCAGGTCAGTACTTTGGTTGTGTTGGAAAACTTTGCTGTGGGTGGCGTCCTGCACTATGGGATGAGCGATGGATGCCCCTTCAGCATCAGCACATCCCTGCAGAGCTGGGGGTGTTGCTGTCCGTGCTTGGAAGGGGAGGGCAGGTCTGTGCTTGGCTGGGTGTTGGAGCACAGTGGGCAGCCTCCTGCCCAAAGCTGTGTTTGCAACTCATCTGTTCCCACTAAACTGATGTTTAAAGACTGAATTTAAAATTGAGATCCTCACAATCCCCACTTAATTCTAGAGGTTCCTCCCAGTGCTCTGCACCCTGTTTTCTGCCTCCCTAGGCTCTCAGGTGCCAGGATTTTGGCAGGTTTCAAACGCTGTCACAGACGACCTCACTCTGGTTGTGTGCTGCAGGCATTTGGCTGCATCCACGATGGCACACATGGGTGGTAGGGTGGCCCCTTGTTTGGGATCTGCTGGGGGCTCAGTGCCTCTTTCCCCAAAACGCTGATTGGACCTTGCGGGTCTGCAGATGGGATGGGCTCAGAGCAAGGACTTCCTGTGTTCACATGAAGGTACCCGCTCTGTACAGCAGCGAGGGTTTAGGGCTTCTTTCAGAAAACAGGGTCAAATTTCTGCAGTAATTTGAGTAGAAGAGGAACTTCAATCTGGGTCTTCATCATCCTAAAGACAGGATGACTTCCCTGTGTTTTGAGTGAGAAAAGACTCATGTGGTTCACAAGCTTGGGAGCAGGGAGAGCAGCCACAGCCACCCCCTGGTAGGAGCAGATTCCTCTCTCCACTGAGGACCCAAGAGCTTTGGTGCTTTCAGCTTCTGTCTTGATATATTGGATTTTGTCTCCTGGTCTTAAAAGTTGAACTTTACTCCCAGATATAACCTGGGAGTAAAATGCACAGGTGTTGGACAACCAGCCCATTACCCTTGCCTTGCGAGTCTCCAGGGTGGTGTGGGTGCTGCAGAAATTGTGCTCACCGTGCAGTGGGAGCCACTGGGTGCAGTGGGAAAGGGAACAGGCAGGTAGGGAGCATCCATCAGTGGATGGCAGTGGAAGGTGTGGAGGTTTAGAAATTCAGTACCCCCACCAGACTCTCCCAAGCCACACACAGCTCACTTGGTCCCCTCTTTCCCTCCACCTTCCTGCTCTGGAGGATGGAATTGAAAATTGGAGGCACAAAAGGTGAAGATCACAGGTGAGATAATAACATAATCATAGCATAACAAAAGCAATAAGATAATTTACTGGGAACAGCAATGAGATAAGAAAATGAACAGCAACAATATTAATAACAGAAGTATACAAAAGAGAAGGTGACTCAATGCAAAAATGCTCCCTGTGGAGCCCAAACAACGAACAAGGGTGGACAATGCCGCCACGTTTTCCCACTGGAAGCTGCGTCCTTCTTCTCAGAAGCCAGAGTGTCTTTTTTCCCTGGCTCCAACAATGACATGAACGTGGTATGGAATAACCTCCAGATCCTGGCCAAAATTAGGACAGAAAGGTAAACCTCATTTCTGGGATTATAAATAGGGCAGAAATTGCAGGAAGGGCACTCGGTTTCTTGCTGGGGGAAATCAAATATCTTTGGACTTCGGGGCTGGGCGAGGTGACTCTGATGAACACCCCAGGCTGATAAGGAACTGAGTGTAGCCAGGCTCCAGGAATCCTCAGGAGCTGCTGTGGCTGCTCCAGAGGAGGAACATGGCCATGGCAAGGGGGTGAGCAGAGGTGCCCAGGGATGGGCTGTGCTGCCTTGCTGCTTCTGCTCTGCAACGCCTCCAGGACCTGGAATTGTGCTGCAGGTGGATTGTGCAGAGATTTAAGGATTTCTGTTAGTTTTAAGAAGCTCGGTCTGTATGGGGATTTGGCTGCTGCTTCACACAACCTGGGAGGTTGCCTGAACATGTGCTGCCTTCTCATGTACAGCACTAAATTAATGAAACTAGAAGAGAAATTGTTTTAATACTCATATTTATTTTTTGCAGAATGTGCTTAGCCTTTTCTGTGCAAAGAAAAACTCCAGCAAAATACTGTCCACATGGCTATTTTATGCTTCTGCCTGTCTTTTCTTCTCTTTATAATTAGCCTAATATGATATCTGATCCCTGCTCTTTTTAGTGTTTGTGTGCCAGTCTGACAGCCCTAGTGCTGTTATTTCTTAGATAAGTTAATCACTTCTTAATGACTGGACAAGGTATCTTTATTTAACTGCATAAAGAGATTTAACTTTTCCCGTTAAGATGTGACCACTGGTTTATGTTTTGTTAATGACATGTAATGTTGGTGTAAGGCTCAGGTGGTACACACGTGTCAGAGAGGGCTTGGGCGTCTGGTTTTAGAGGCTGTGAAAGGGGTGGGGAGGAGGAACTTGTTCTCTATTAATCTGAATTTATTAGGAAAGCCCTCTTGCGAGCCTGGCTAGCTGCTGGTGCTGTTTCTTCACGGCCCAGTGTGTGGCCACAGGCTGGTACTGCAAAATCAGAGGTGGGTTTAAGTCACATCACCTCCCTTGTGCTTATGGTTGAACACATACAGAAGTGCTTATTTGCAACATTATTTTAAGTGCTTGCTGCAAGATTGTTGTAAGATTATTATCTTATAAGATTATAAGATTATCTTATAAGATTATCTTATAAGATTATAAACAAAATAAGCATTCCTAAAATGTGGAAGCACAAGGAGCGGTGCTCAGTTAGATCCATGTGTGAGCAGTGCACACAGAGGTCCCCATTTCCTTGTCAAGCTGTCCCCTGTGCTGGCACGGTGCTCAGGGGAGCAGGGCTGTCTGTGCCGGGCTGGTGGAAGCTGGAAGATGCTGCTGGCAGCAGGACTGGGGACAAGACAACTGAATTTAAAAGCTTGATCCTCTGACCCGTGAGATAAAGGGCCCAGACACAGAATGCTTCACCCTTGTGCAAAAATGTGCTTTCTGGGTAAGATGTACTCTGTAAAAATGAAAGAAGAGAATGAGGCCAGTGAGAATAGAGCAAAGCATTTATCTGAGCTCCAAGAAATTACTGGAGATTTGTCCAGGAACAAAACTCCCAGCACCTCTGAGCTTAGAGCTCGAGAATCCTCCACAAGCCTGCAGAAGTCAGGAGGGACTGGTTTGTACTGGTTTTATCTATCAACCCCCTGTGCACATGTGCTGTTGCGTTCTGGATGCAGCTCCAAGCTCACTGCGGGGCTCTGAGCCTGGTTTTCTCTAGCATCATTTAGAGCAAAGCTTGAGGAAGGGAGCAGACACATGAGATGCTCCAACCTCAAGCCCAGGTGTGCTGGTGCCTTCTTGGGGCTGGCTTCTCTTCTGGGACAGAAGTGCTCAGATGGAAGCCAGGCCCTTTAAAGCATCAGAAACTGGCCTGCCAAAACTGAAGGCAGCAAAAGCCCTTCCCTTCTTCATTTCAAAGTTTTGTCCCTAACATTTATGAGTATCTTAAAGTGTTCAGCAGGGAATCTGTATTCCCGCCTGGCAAGAAAAAGGCCAGGCCATTCCTTGGAGTTTTAATTTTACTGGCTGCCTCTAATGTCAGTCTTCTCAATGATGTCTTTTCTTTCCCAGTAGCATATTCTAATAAGAAACTAAATCACAAAGACAAAAAGCTTC
This sequence comes from Coloeus monedula, assembly GCF_965178545.1. NCBI lineage: Eukaryota > Metazoa > Chordata > Aves > Passeriformes > Corvidae > Coloeus > Coloeus monedula. The sequence continues at coordinate 18,691,980 of NC_138795.1, read as the reverse complement.
TGGCATCTCCATTTTGTGGGCTTCTGTCTCCATCTACGGCAAGTTTACAAGAAACATTCATTGCTGGAGCACTTGACTGCAGTATGGAAAGAGTTGATCCCAACATCTTTGAAAGCGAGGTCCCACTCTGCTCCACAGCCTGGTCCTGGGGATCAAATCTGGACCAGGCTCCCAACCACACCCTGGAGCTTTGGGGCTCCACACCAGGCACTGGGCAAGCAGAAGCAGCCGGCGAGTCACTGCAGGGGAGCAAAGGGATCATTCAGCTGTACATTCACAAGTGGGCTGTGCACACACAGAGCAGAAATGGGGCTTCTTGGCCAGATTTATGAGGGTTTCACACCTGGAGCAGTGTGGGTGGTGGTCTGAGTGTGAGCAGTGGAAATCCAGCTTAGAAACACAAAATTAGATCACAGCTGCACCCTGCTGTGGGCGCAGGAATGCAGTGGCAAAGGGGAGAAAACATCTGATAGTGTTGTGTACTGTAAAGAACACTTCAGACACAACAGAACAGGGAATCTTACAGTGGTTTTAGGCTGCGCTGTTGCAAAGCTGTGAGCAAGGCTGGAGCAGCCCCATCCCCTGACTGCCAGTGTGTCAGGAGCATTAATACCCTCTGTGGAGATCGGAGAATGGGGTAGCAAGAGGTCAAGTGGCTTCATTAGGCCGCGCAGGATTTCGCAGCGGGAGCTGAAGGCCGGAGCGTGGCGGGAGCGCTTTGTCCGGCTCGGGCCCTCAGAGGGCCGGCCCTGCCGATGCTCACACGCGTCCATCTCGCACTTGAACTCGCAGGCCGCTCTGTCCCTCACAAGCTTGGCTGCTGGCGCAGAGGGTGCTGAGGGTGTCTGACAGGGCTCTGCAGGCTCAGGGGGAGGCTTTGACACCCTCGCCATGGGGTGATGGGATTCAGCCTCCTCCAAAATCCCACAGGGGCACAAGGAGCAAGAGGCGTCTCTGGGCAATTCTGGCATCAACTGCAATAGTAACAACAATTAGCAATTATGCAGAGTTGTACGCCTTTGGTGCCTATTACAGGCATCAATGAGGAGTTCTGTTTCTGTTCCCTACTTGTAGCTGACCTGATCTTGCATTTTAATGGCAGATGCTCTGAGATAATTAGAGCGGCTGCAGATGAACCCCGGGGGTGGTTTGCTGCTGCTGCAGTGTGGCATGGCCAGTCAACCTTCCCAGCCCCCCAGTATGTGCCAAGTCCTCGATGGTTGAAAGCCACATGTCATACAGCCTGTATTTTGGAGAAGGAGGGAAAAAAAGAGAAATGGTTTCTGCTGCCCACAGCAGAGTTGTCCTGGGGTCCATCTCCAGGTGATGGAATGGGGTGGCAGGTACCCCTCTGGAGCTGTGGGGCCCATGGGGATCAGCACTGCTGCCTCCTTGCCTGGTGTGCTCTCTGCAGCTGAAGCTGCTGGAAAAGAAGGTGGAAATGAGGCTGGGAGGCTGCAGAGGCTCCCGCCAGGCTCCAGCGCTCCCTCCTCGCCGGTGCAGGGAGCAAACGCTCCTCTGCGAGCAGAGGAAACGCAGATCTGCGCTGCAGCTTCTCCTCCTCCCTCCAGCTCCCCGAGAAAAACATGGTTAATGTAATATTACATCAGATTGGACTCTGAGGAGCAGAAAGCCAATTTTGGGGGAATGTGAGCCAACCTACATTTAACTGGGATGCTGATATTTACTGTTGCAGTGATCCGGGCCTGTAGCATGGGTGAAGTCGCTGGCTGGGGATTCAAAGTCCAATTAGGCAGTGTTAATAGAGGAGGCAGCGATGCTTCATTGAGAGAAATTACCAAAATTGTACTTTCAGGACAGTCAATTAGCTGTGTTTTGACAAAGCAACAAAAAGATGAAACTGAAGCCCTTGGAAAAAAGAATGAGAGAATTCAGAGGGAACATGTCTGTTTGGGGAATCCTAATATTTTTTGTTGAAATCATTAAGTGAAATTAAATACTATTTTAAACCGAAGGGATAGAATATCTAATTAAGATAGAAAAAAGGTTTGGGGAAGGGTATTGTTGAGGGGATTAGAGAAATGGTTTACAATTCATGTTGACTGAGGCGGGGCCCCCTGAATGTATTAGGTATATTAGTAACGGGGATGGGAAAAATCTCTCAACAAGCAGATCTGAAGTTTAGGAAGGGTTTCTTTAGGGTGACTCCAAGGCTCCCAGACTCCAGAGTGAAGCATGGGAATGAAGCCAGGGGAATCAAGGAGATTGAGGACAAGGTGTGCTTTTGGAGCTGTGCTAGGGCTCCCACGCTGTGCTGTGGTCCCAGTGCTGGTGTGGGAGTCACTCCAGCAGCAAAGGGGCTGCAGGACTTGAAGAGCTCTGGGATGGCAAAGCAGCGAGGAGGAGGAGGATCTGGGTGGTCCGGGGCCCCCTGGATGGTGGGAGCAAGGGATGTCCTGCCACGGGGTAGTGCAGACAGTGGCCCCATGGTACACCCTGTGCTGCAGGAGCCCATCCCTGAGCCCAGCCCGAGCTGCTGCCAGAGCCCCCCTGGAAAACCCATGGCAGGTGCTTGGGTGCCTTTGTGTGCTCACCCTTGACCTACACCTCTGCTTTGCCATTATGTATATTCAGGCCTTGGTCTGAGACCAGTGTGCTCTTCCAGAACAGAGCAGCGGGTGATGGGCTGGGTGTCCCTCCCAGCCATTTCCATGATGATTTGGGAGACCCTTGCAAACATCAATCCCTGGAGCAAAGCCCCAGTGCATGGACAGGGCTGGCTCGAAGTGTCAGGAGGTTTCTCTGGCAATTCCTCAGTAACCTGGGATGATTTTCCCAAATTTTGCAGCCAGTGCTCCCATTCTTAACACACAGCTCCAGTAAAACTCTTCTGCCTAAAGACCTCTCCTAAGGAACTCCATTTTTGACCGATGTCATCCTACTGCTTAATTCATTTGATATACAGAGACAGTTAGTGAAATATGCATGCTATATTATATTAAAGAGAAATGTAACCTTCAATTGGTATCTGATGTGCACTTTGCAATAACTGCTATTAGTTGTCTATAAAACTCCTAGACATCATTTGATTTTATTACCATTATATTATTTTACTTGGGAACATATAGGAGGAGTGGTGATTGCAGGTCTTCAAGTGCTTACTGGGAAATATTTAGCACAGAATGTTTTATTTATTAGCATAAAGAGACACAACGGATTGTTGATGATTAAAGTGATGATACTGCTGCCATACTTGTCAAAAATATAGACCTAATTCAATAGAAAGGCGACAGTCAGTCTCCATGTTGATCTATGCTGCAGCAAACTGCCTCTGAAAGCAGCACAAAGCCTGAATTGGCCTCTTAATTTTATGCTCTAGGGCATAGTATAAAAAAGGGAATTCTTTCTAAGTGCCTGTAATTGCATGTTAGCAGAACCTAAAATATAAGCCAAATTTTGAAATCATAAGTGTTAAGTTTTCCATTTCAATTCCTTCCCCTCCTCCTCCAAAAAATATCATCAAAAGAGAAGAGCTTTAAAATGCCTCGCTGTCCCACATCATTAATAAAATATAGAGTATAGTCAGCCTTTAATTGCAAATGTACATTTAAAAAGAAAATACTTTAAAAAAAATTATTCATTTTCCTTCTCTCCTGGGCGTCCAGCACTGGAGCAGGGGCCGCGCTGTACATGTCACTCTCTGTTTTGCAGTGGTGTGTTTCAAACAACAGCAATGTCCTGCCTGACTTAGATCTGCTTGGATGGACTGGACTATTGTTTCTCTCCCTGAGCTGGGGAAAGCTGTGAATTAGGTAAATCGTGCAGGTCACTGTGTATCAGGAGGAGGAAGGCAGCCCCACAGCCCCTGGGTGGGTTTGGGGTCACTCTACCCAGGCTGGTGATGTTGGGGCTCCTGCCACTTCCCAGAGGTCAAGTCAGTGTGGTGATGCCAGGGAGGTGGGTCAGCAAGTCCAAACCAGCCAGGTGGAGCAGCTTTCCACTGGGAGTCTGGAGTGGGAAGGGCTTGTGTCCTTCCTTTGCCCTGCGCTAAAATTGGATTCGCTTTGCACAGACACAAATCAGCATTTGCCTTGAAAAAAGTTCAATGTATCTCCCCTGCCACCCTCCTTGCACGGATCAGTGTTTACAACTTCACTCCTCTGAACAGACAGCAGGAAAAAAAATAAGATTAACCATTTTGTACACTTGATGGCTTCATTGGACAGGCAATAAATCAATACAATTGAATTGAAGCAGATAGTGTTCAAATGCTATTATCCATCTCTCTGTTATTGAGCTGGGATCCTCGGAATGACATAGAGAGATCCCTCCAGCTCCAGGATTCCCTTCCCGAGGAAACCTGCAGGATTCGACCTGCTCCAGGGCTCACCCGAACCCAGTGGGCAGCCCTGCACTTTGGTGCAGATTTAATCCTTTCTGGGTTCATTACCCAAACCTCCTCCGTTCTGGGTTTGCTGTTCCATGGTTCAGTTGTTGCATGCAAGCAGAAAATCATCTTAAATGCTGATGCCGGTGACATTGTGAGACACTGTGCTCATAATGAGAGAAGAAGTCTGCTGGCAGAGCCGGGGGTGGCAATGCCCTGTGCTCCAGGAAGTGTTTCCAGGGCTGGAAACAGAGGCTTTGGAGAACTAATCCACTCCTGTGTGTATCTGTTGTTGTTTTCTGCCAGTGAAGGTCTGGCTGCTGCAGCCCCTGCAGTCGTGGCCATTTATTTATTCAGGCCTGCTTGGAGAGCACAGGGGTTTTACCAAGGAATTTCCTGGTGCTCCCTGCCTGATTCAGGTGTCTGTGTTTCCATAGCTTCCCAAGATAGATGATGGCACTGTGAAGTTTGGTTTTTGCAGAAAAGAAGAGTCCTCTGTAACAGCTTAAAGGCCAAATTTAATGTTGATTAAATGGGCCTGACTCCAGCACAGTCACTGTTAAATTACACCTTCATAAAAGCAAGGTAAATCCAGCGAAAACCTGAACACTGCAAGGACTGAGGTTGAGTTCAAGACTTCAGCAGGATTTTGTTTGCACAATGTTCTGTTTCTCTAGCACAGAGCTCAGTGTTTGGGAGTCACCCGCCCGTAGGGCACGCGGTTCGGGTGCTGTGTCCAGGTGCTCTATCCAGGAGCTGTGTCCAGGAGCTGTGTCCAGGAGCTGTGTCCAGGAGCCGTATCCAGGTGCTGTGTCCAGGTGCTGTATCCAGGTGCTCTGTCCAGCAGCTGTGTCCAGGAGCTGTGTCCAGGAGCTGTGTCCAGGAGCCGTATCCAGGTGCTGTGTCCAGGTGCTGTATCCAGGTGCTCTATCCAGCTGCTGTGTCCAGGTGCTGTGTCCAGGTGCTCTATCCAGGTGCTGTGTCCAGCAGCTGTGTCCAGGAGCTGTGTCCAGGTGCTGTGTCCAGGTGCTCTATCCAGGTGCTCTGTCCAGCAGCTGTGTCCAGGAGCTGTGTCCAGGTGCTGTGTCCAGGTGCTCTGTCCAGCAGCCGTGTCCAGGAGCTGTGTCCAGGTGCTGTGTCCAGGTGCTGTGTCCAGGTCCTGTGTCCAGGAGCTGTGTCCAGGTGCTGTGTCCAGGTCCTGTGTCCAGGTGCTGTATCCAGGTGCTGTGTCCAGGTGCTGTGTCCAGGAGCTGTGTCCAGGTGCTGTGTCCAGGTGCTCTATCCAGGTGCTGTGTCCAGCTGCTGTATCCAGGTGCTCTATCCAGGTGCTCTATCCAGCTGCTGTGTCCAGGTGCTGTGTCCAGGTGCTCTATCCAGCTGCTGTGTCCAGCTGCTGTGTCCAGGTGCTGTGTCCAGGTGCTCTATCCAGGTGCTCTATCCAGCTGCTGTGTCCAGGTGCTCTATCCAGGTGCTCTATCCAGCTGCTGTGTCCAGGTGCTGTGTCCAGCTGCTGTGTCCAGCTGCTGTGTCCAGGTGCTGTGTCCAGCTGCTGTGTCCAGGTGCTCTATCCAGGTGCTCTATCCAGGTGCTGTGTCCAGCTGCTCTATCCAGGTGCTCTATCCAGCTGCTGTATCCAGCTGCTGTGTCCAGGTGCTGTGTGCAGCTGCTGTGTCCAGGTGCTCTATCCAGGTGCTGTGTCCAGCTGCTGTGTCCAGGTGCTGTGTCCAGCTGCTGTGTCCAGGTGCTCTATCCAGGTGCTCTATCCAGGTGCTGTGTCCAGCTGCTCTATCCAGGTGCTCTATCCAGGTGCTCTATCCAGCTGCTGTGTCCAGGTGCTGTGTCCAGGTGCTCTATCCAGGTGCTGTGTCCAGCTGCTGTGTCCAGGTGCTGTGTCCAGGTGCTCTATCCAGGTGCTCTATCCAGCTGCTGTGTCCAGGTGCTGTGTCCAGCTGCTGTGTCCAGGTGCTCTATCCAGGTGCTCTATCCAGGTGCTGTGTCCAGGTGCTGTATCCAGGTGCTCTATCCAGCTGCTGTGTCCAGCTGCTGTGTCCAGCTGCTGTCCTCGCGCCGGCTCCGGACGCGGTTCCCTTCGCGATCCGCGGTTCCCCAGCGCCCTCTGGCGCCCGGAGCCCGCCGCGGCAGCACGGGGGCGGTGGGTGAGTGACACAGCGACTGCACCCGCTGCAGGACGGGACGGGCGGGAGCTCTTATTCTGAGGTTGCCGTCAGCACTCAGACTTCCAAATTCTAGACAAATCGAAGAAATTCTTTTTGAGGAAGACTGAAATCCTCTTTCTTGAAAGGAAATATGTTATCCTGAGAGCTAATATACCACAGGAACCCAACCACTGGTAAACTCACCTCCTGCTTTTTGAAAGCCTGCATCTCACAGACATGCACCATTCACGGCCAGGTTCCCAACTGGTATGGGAAATGCAGAGAATTAAACATTGGGTCCGTGTGTTTTTTGTTTGTGTCATCCAGAAACAAGGGCGGTGGGTTAACCTTCCTCCAGGGATTAGTTTTCCCCACTATAGGGTACAGTCGTGAGATGAGCACTGAGATAATTGTGTGACTATTTTGCCACCTTTCTGTCTCTGCCTGCTGCAGATTATCACTAGCAGTACAACAGAGACTTCATTTGAAGTAGGTTTCCAATGCAGGTGACAGTACAAGCATGTAGGAACCCCTGCCATCACTGAACAGCCTTCCACTGTGGGATTGTCAGAGCTGGCTGCACCTGGATGGAAACGGCTGGCCAGAATATCCTAAACCTCTGCTCTGTGTGACCAGCCTCAAAACTGGACTCTGTTCTGGACGTGGGTCTTGCACCCAGCACTGTGGTGCCCACTGGGCTGGAGCCCAGCCTGAGTCCAAGGGCCCTTGAGCTGCAGGTGCTTGGAACATCCATCTCTGTGACACCAGGTCACACTGAGTGCTCAGCCAGCCCAGTGTCTGCCAACAGCACCTGGAAGAAATGTGTGAGAGCAGATTACAGTGATCCTGTCCCCAGAATATCTTCCCAAGCTGTTCAAGGATTTATTGAGCCACTGAATAGCATCTTTTGCCTATTCTCCCTTGCTGCTTTTTCTTTTCCCATGAGTGTGTCTGACGCTCATGGAGTTCTGACGTCCCCAGCATCCCGTGGCAGTGACTTGCACAGCTCTGCTACGTGTTGGCTGAGGCTCTGCCTCTTTATTTTTTTTTATATTTAATCTGTCACCTACAAGTTTCATTTTATGTCCTCTATTTCTTGTATTAGGGGAGACATCAGACAGTTGTTCTCCATGCTTCTTGTTATTGAATAGCCCTTTATTTTGTCTTTTTTTTTCCCAACATGACTATTGCTACCTACAGTAGTCAAGATGTGGTTGTACCCCACACTCATACACTGACCTAATGATATTTTCTGTTTATCTCCCAGAGATTCCTAACATTCAATTTGATTTTTGACCTTTGCAGTGCTTCACACAGATCATAGAGCTGTGTATTACACCTCTAAACTCACACTTGCGATCAGAGATCCAACCAGAGCCCATTGTTTCATCTGTAAGGTTTCCAAAACTGTCGTTTGAAAATGTGATAAATGTTCATTTGTTCAGTAAATATCTCTGTCCAAAAGCCTGCTGAAGCCTATAAGCACATATATATACATATGCATATACATACAATCATATAAAGTGATCTGTGGGTGGTTTGTGTGCAGGAGCCAGTAACCCACCCTGGAATGCTGCTGCGATGATAAAACCCCGTCCTGCTGCCCCATCTGGACGTATTCAACCCAGCCTGCAGAGTGGTTTATTACTGTTGCTCACATTAGATAAGCTCAGCAAAGTCCAGAAATAAATTGATTCATGTGTATGGCTTTGAATATACATCATGTTCCTCTGCATGGCTTTGAAAGAGCTTTCCCAGGTTTGTCTCTGCAAATTTGAGAGCTGTGATCCAGATCCGTGTGTATAACCACACAGCTTCAGATTCCCGGTTTCCAAGATTGCCCTTTCGCACAAGCTGGGAACAGGGAACTGTTTTAGCCTAATGAGCAAATAGAAATACAAGAGCTAGCCACATGTATCCCAAATTGTATGGTTTTCCTGGCCATGACCTTGTTGATGGAGGAGGTGCTTGATGCATCAAAATTCCTCAGCAAGAGCAGTCAGAAACTTGGTCTTCTTCCATTTCCTTCCCTGCAGCACCTTGAGCCTGCAAGGTGTCCTGATGAAGAGACAAGGAACTGAGACAGTGCAACAGTGAAATTTGCACACTGTCCCAGCTAGGAAAAGTAGAGGCACAAAATGATACTGCCATCAACATGATATCCTTCTGCCTTTTTATCCACCTCAGGGGCCCTGGAGACTCTTGTGGGGAGGGTGAAATGCAGCAGTGCAGGAGCTGGGATGATAACAACACATCAACTTTCCCAGGTTTGTCTGTGGATCCAGCAGATTTTTTTTTTTTTTTTAATGGGGTTGTTTGCAGGGGATGTGATGGAGAGAAGAACAGAAGGACCCATTGCACTTTGGAGATGTGGAGCTGCCTGTCTGCCTGTGCTCTAAGCTGAGAGATCAGAAATAATGTTGGCTCAGCTTTTGACTGTCCTGACATCTGTGCATGCCAGTGGGACCCTGGGGACAAAACACACCTTTGACTGGTGTGATTGAGGTCCTTACACAACATGTTGAGTGAGGTCAAACGTAGCAGAGAACCAAGGGAAAGATAAGAGGGATTACTTTCTTTCCCTGGGCAGATTTATTTTAAATGTGGAAGATGTGTATCTGCCCAAGAGGGCAGATAAGATTCTCACTGAGCCAGATGGGGTCTGCCCACACAGAACACAGCTCTGCCATGTTTCCTGGCCTGGGAGTTGGTTTGGATCGCGCCATCCCAGCTCTGAGGTCTGTGACTGTGGCCAAGGGCACTCAGCCTCCCCATGCACGACCTTCCAATAAACAACCCTCCGGTGGGAAGGCACAGACAGGCAAACCTCACCCGGGACACCTGGGGGATGGATGAAACCCGGGAGAAGGCAGCCAGCCATGTAGGAAGCTGATTTGGGATCACTAGATGGTGCTGTTGACCTTGAAATGGGAACTGACAGTGCTGCGATGAGGGAACATCTTTCCTGAGCTCGTAGCCAGAGCACCTGCGCAAAATTACGGTTGACTAACAGCATCCTTCACGTTACTCAAACATCAAATGGCCCTGCCCCTCAGGCTCTGGCAGTGAAGCTGTAGAAAAGGAGTATAACAAACAAAAGAAAACCAGGAACCGAACACAATCGTGCTGTGTCCCACCCCAAGGCCTTATGGCTGCTCTTCCAGACCCTGCAGGAACCACGGGGCACAGGGACAACATTTCAAAGCTTGTGCTGCAGGAGGAGTAGATGTGAAAAGTGACCACCAGAACAGGTGACTTTGATGTGGAGTACCAGGTGTTCTCTCCCATCCCTATGGCCCTGGCTGCCCGTGGCGGTCAGCAGAGCTCATGCACCCTGGCAGTGACGCAGAACATCATTTTGGGATCGAGTTCATGGGTTTAACAAGCAGAGCAGTGCCGTGGGCTGGCAGCAGGTACAGTATCAGTACACAGCAGCAAATGATATTGCAGGGGGAATCATTGTAGCTCATGGGACAAGGGCATCTGGCATCACTGGGGAGAGGAAGTTAGGTGTGGTCTGCCTTGCCAGCTTTACAGACACATGGCTTATGGAGTTTTTTGCTGCCATCCCCCTTCCTGAGACATCTCAGCCCCACCAACTCCAAACTCCTACTGCTCCTTCTACTGGGAGCTGGCCTCCCCTTTGGGACCTGCAGGGCACAGAAAGTTTTTAAGTATCTTGGCTTTTCTCCCAGTTCCAGCCAAGACAGTGTTATTTTTTGCAGTAGTCAGGAAGGATCATGGCCGGGATGCAGAGGCTATTCTGTACTGGATATTTAAAGAAAAAAGACAAAAAAAAAAGAAAAAAAAAAAAAAGAAAGAAAAAAAGACAGAAATTTCAGGCTATCTCAATTTTACTGCTGTGACACTGACACCTGTAATCTATCTGTGTAACCTTACTTCTTATCACCACTGCGATACCTGAGTGCCTTCTCTGTGGACATCCTGGCTCATCTGTCATTCCTCCCTTTTATGGTTGTATGTCTGAAATTGGGCCCTAACAGGAGAAGGATCCCCTGAGAGCTCTATGCAAGAACATAAAAGAGACGGAGCAGTATCAGCTTGTGCTGCCATAAGCAGAAGCTGGGTCACCAGCCTCCCTCTGCTCCCCTTATGCAGCTTTCTTTGGTGCTGAAGGACCTTCTGATGCAGCTCTTCATGCTACTCTGCATAAATAATGGGCTACAGGCAAAGCTGGGGATGGAACAGGCAGTACCTAAAGAGGAAGATGAAGAAAACTTCCAGTGCCGCTTACAGCAGGATCAGCAGTAAAGAGCAGACTGTGGTTAGAAAGAAGACAACCAGGTAAGGATGGCCCCTTCATCACAGCTCCCGGTCCTGAGCTGGCTGCAAACCAGCCTGAAGATGATGGGAAATCACAAATGCAAGGCCAAATCTTCTCAAAGCAGCCCCCAGGAGATGCAGCTCTCACCTGTGTTCAGGGCTCAGGCTGCCTGGCACCCAGCACGGCGGCTCTGTCCCTGCTGCCACCACAGTGCCCGGACAGCACATCGCCCTTGCTGGTACCCCCAGCTCAGAGGGATGAGGACAGCCAACACCTGCCTCTTGCTGCCCCGTCTGGTGATGGCAATATGCAGTTATTTCAGGCTAAAGTGAAATATTTGGATTTTCTGGTGTGCAAGTGATGTCTTTTTGAGATCAAGAAGGGTATTTTGATGCCATTTAAGATTTTGGCCCTTAGTTCACTGGGACAGAAGCTATTGACTAGTGAAGGGAGGAGGAGCCTGGTGAAGAGGTTACATGACAGCCATGGGGCAGTGCAGCTGAAGATTATTTCATTATGTCAGCGTGTAAATTAAGATTGCATAGGAAATCTTTACTGTCTCTATAGCTTCTGATTGCTTGACTGCAACTGTGCTGTGGCTTTAACCATGCTTAAAATACAACTTCCTAAGTTTTGTAAAAGCTCACTAAAAAGAGAATTCCATTAAGGGAAACTCCATTTTTTTCCCTCAGTTGTCCCTGTACGGCTCTTTCTAAATCACTTGTAAGCCTTTTCTGCTATGCCGAGTACTAGACAGCACAGAGCTGAGCAAAGTAAAATGATCGATATTGTAATGGACTCCTCATCCTAGCACATGGCAGAAATAATAAATGTCATGATATATGACAGCCCTTCTAAAGCCCTGTGGAGCCAAACGAGACGCAGTAAGCATATATCTCCTACTTCCTACCCCTGTTTTGCTTCTCTGTGTCTGTCCTTTGTTTCCTCCCACATTTATTTCCTCCGTAATGGAAGACTGTAATTGAATTAAAAGTGACTGTGCACGCAGGAGGACATGTTGTGGTTGCACTGTTCCCTCCAACAGATCCGGGCAGACTTCTGGAGCTGCAGCATTTGTGAGCTGCTCGGTGCCCTGTGGGGCAGGTTTGTGGGTGGGTTTGACCAGTAGCCATGTCCTCCTGTTGGCATTACACCAGATAAATGTAATTCATTCCCTTCCGCTATTACCATGTAGGATTCACCTTCCAGCTCCAGTCTGACACTTGGGTCATGCCATAACTTCGTTTTAAATTTGGTACTAGTTCCCATTTTCAAGCCAAACCAAACAAATGCCTCATCTGCATCTGCACAGCTCTGAAGACTGAGGTATCTGATCAGTTAATGATGCCTCTCTCTGCCAGGGACACCAGCCACTGCACTTGGTGGGATTTCTGCCTCTGCTGCTTCACAGATCCCTGTGTATATCTTCTCCACAGCTGCCACTCTTCCTACCCTAAGGGCCACCCTCAGCAGTAATTACTTTGTAAAGATAATAAGAAATTAACCAAACCAAATGTTAGAAAATTAAGTAAACACTGTTTGTTCTCTGATTCCTTGTGAGATTTTAAGGGAGAAAATCACAGAATCACTGAATATCCTGAGCTGGAAGGGACCCACAAGAATCACCCAGCCCAGCTCCTGGGCCTGCACAGACACCCCAGCAACCCCACCCTGTGCACCCCTGGCAGCTCTGGCAGCCTCGGGGCCGTGCCCATTCCCTGGGGAGCCTGGGCAGTGCCCGGCACCCTCTGGGGCAGAACCTTTCCCTGCTCTCCAGCCTGAGCCTGCCCTGGCCCAGCTCCAGCCGCTCCCTGGGTGCTGTCCCTGGCCCAGGAGCAGAGCTCGGAGCTGTCCCTGCGCTGCCCTCGGGAAGAAGATCTGGACTGAAAAAAATCAGGAAGGGTGGCCCAGGATGCTTAAGTGACCACTCTACTCTCTTCTTTTGTGACTTTGACATCCATCAGGGTGTTATTTCTACACATACAAAGGATGCACAGGTTGCAATTTGATGACATCTCTACCATTGGATGTAAAGAAAGAAAAAACCTGTTTTGCTTGAATACCCTTGCCATATGCTACAAGTGTGTCACCTGCTATTTAAGTACAATGAACTGGTAGGAAGATGATAAGAGAAATAGAAAAAACCTGCAAATTTTAACCAATATCATTATCTCCAAGCCAGCTGTAACTAGTGCTGGTCAGTGACTGCACTGCTGTGGCAAACTGGCCCAGACAAGCTGCAGAGATGGAGCGTGATCCACATTGGTGCTTCCAGACCAGGTGGCCTCCAGAGGTGCCTTCCAGCCAAAATTCCCCGGTGACTCTAAAAGAGTGCTCCCACAGTGGCCCTGGTTGCCCATCCTCACTCATATGCTAAGCCACACTCTGATTTATTCCTGCATCTTGTTTTCACACACAATTTAACTATTACTGAATTTTAGTCAGCCTGTGGCAATCCACCCGACAACGCCTCAGGGGACAATCTGCTTTAAGGTTAATAGGATTGTAGAGGATCATATCCTGGTGAAACCATCACTCAGGTAATCTCTGATTTGAAAATGTGGATTGTATTTTTCAAATAGGAGACTCTACACTCGAAACTAAGCAGGATATATATTCTGTGGAACTGTATTTGATGTTTGCAAAGGGGCCGGCTTTGTGGAAGGGTGAGGAAGGGGAATCTTTGACGGGGTAAGTTTCATTTCCCACTGCGTCAGTTATTTTTCACTTCAGATTGTTTCATTTGCAGCAACATCATTTAATGTTGCTCCTTTATGAATGTGAATGAAGGTAACATGACTAAAAGTTATACATTTCCAATCAGTGGAGAGATAAGAGCACCAAGAGCCTATATACTTTTATTTTTGAAGAGTAAGAGTTCAGTTAAGTGTGAGATTAGCACACAAGGGACCTGACTTGTGCAGATCAGCCCCCGAGCACAATGGCCTGGAATGTGGGATGGTGAATCCAGCCCAGGGCCAGTGATGGGCTCCCACTGCTGAGGCAAACAAGTCTTTTCAGGGCTGGTAGCTCTAACTATAAAATAACCCCGTGACTTTTAATTTTGTTGTGACCGATTTCCCCGTGTGCTAATTTACATCAAAAAGTGGTTTGCTCCCATCACACACCAGCTTAAAAGGGGGTTCCCAGCGTTGTTGCCCCCGTCCTTCAGAGCCAGTGGCACAGGGAGCAGTAGCTCGGGATGGGAGCTCATCCTAACAGGTAACGCACAGGAAAGGGGCTGCTTTCGTTCCTTTATTATTTTAGTCAAAGATGACAGAGGGAGGAGAGCACGTTCCACTGCAGCAGAGCTCTCCGGCCAGCGGAGCAGCTCGGGCCGCTGCGGCCGCAAGCCCTGGGCCAGGACCGGGGCTGTGGCCGCGCCCCCATCGCTGCGCTCCACGTGCTGCGCGCCCGTGGAGCGGAATGGCTGCGATCCCCCCATCGCTGCGCCCCACGTGTTGCGCGGCCGTGCAGCGGAGGACTGCGATTCCCCGCGGCCCGGGGCGGCTCCGGCTGCGGCTGCGGCTGCGGCTCCGGCTGCGGCTCCGGCTGCGGCTGCGGCGGGACCGGCCCGGGAGGGTCCGGGGGGCGGCCCGGGACCCCTCACACGGACCCGGCCCCGCGGCGCCCCCTGGCGGCCCGCCCGACCCGGCGCGCGACCACCCTCCGCACGCGCGAGTGCGCGCGTGCGCAGGAGCGGAACGGGGGGCCGAGGGGGCGTGTCCCGCGCGCGGGTCTCGCGAGAGCGCGAGGCTATATCAGCGAGTGGGCGGGCACGGGGCTTCCTTTAGTGCGTGTCCGCCCGCAGCGCAGCATCCGCCGGCCCGTTGCGCCCCAGCCCCGCGATGGAGGACAGCGCCATGGACATGGAGAGCATGGGCCCCCTGCGCCCGCAGACTTTCCTCTTCGGTAACGCTCGCCGCTCCCGCGGCAACGCTCTCCCGAGGCCCGCTGGCTCCGTCGCCCCCGCAGGCCCCGGGGCCGGGCGCCGTGCGGGGCCGCGGCCTGTGCCGGCCGAGCGCCGCGCCTCCGCGAAGGGGAAGGGGAAGGGGGGGCTGTGTCGGGGCCGTTCCCGCGCCGCGGCCGTTCCCGCGCGCGCTCCCCACGTGGCGCGCGGCCCGCACGTGGCGGGGCCCGTCCCGCTTTGTCCCGCGCTTTGTTCCCGGTGTCTCCCGGCCGTTCCTAAGGACGCGGCGCGCTGGGAGCGCCCGCGGAGCACATGGCAGCGCCAGCGGAGGCGGAGCACGTGGAGCGCCTCGCGGCCGCGCGCGCCTTTCCGCCCGTCGCTCCGGGACAGGCCGGGCCGCCCGCCGCGGGCGTTGCGGAGCTGGTATCGCCCCGGGCACCGCGAGGGACGCTGGGCGGGGGTGGTCTTGAAGCTGCTGGGCTTGAACGGGCCGCGCGGGGAGCTGCGTGGTCGGCAGCAGGCCGCGCACTCGCCTGGGGTTTTCCTCACCCCACGTGTTCACTGCGTGCGTGCCCAGAGTGCCGCTAGTTCTCTGTGCAGGTACAAGGCCTGGGAGCACTAAGTTGCAAAATAAGTGGTTAGCAAATACCTGCGTCTTTAATAAAACAGCAGATGTATAACTGAATTGTCTTCTTGCAGGCTGCGAGCTTAAAGCGGATAAGGAGTATCAGTTTAAAGTAGATGATGAAGAAAATGAACATCAGTTGTCTCTGAGAACGGCAAGTACTGTTTGGTTTTTAACTTTACATTTTTAATGTAGTGGTGTGCTGTGATGCAAGAAGTGAGTTTTTTAACGCGTCGTTTATTTCTCTAGTCTTAATTCTTCTAGAGATAAATGTTTTGTGAATCTGTTCATAAGCATCTCTTATTGGCAGTGGAGTGTATACTGTAATTTCAGATCTTTTCTGTATTGAAAACGTTTCTCCATGGATTTTTCATTGTTGACAGCAAGTAGTGCAAGGCTGGAAAAGGTTAAAAATCAACTCACAGTAGGTTAATCAATACGTACTAAATAGAATTAAAGGCCAAACCGTACACTCAGGCATCCCTAATGCAAATAGTGCAGATGCTACAGGAGCACAGGGGAAGGATGGACTTACAAGACTCATACATAGGCACACTTCTGTAGACTACTAGAAACTTTATTTTGAAAACCATTTCAGTGTGTTCCCAAACATAATTCCAGTTCTTGGTCTTCCCCAGAAGTGGATAATAAGTAAATCCAAATAAGAGGGCAAAAGGTGTATGTTTTGATTTTTGTCCTTGGTTTGCCCTCTCCAAGGATGTAACTGGCAAACCCCATCTTTCAGTCAGATAATTCATCTGACAGACTCCTGGAGAGTGTTTATGTGTGTCTTTGGAGCTTTCTGGTGCCACACAAGTCAGACACACTATTTCAAAGCTTTCGTTCTGGGTAGCAGAACAATAATATGCCCCAGCTTCAAAGACAAGATACTGAAGAGTTACAGCATCTCTGCTGCTTATTGCTGTGTTTGTTTAGATACAAAGAGACACTTTGATACCTGGGAGTAAGAAAGTCTTTTAATTGTGGGTTAATTCCTACAGCAGAATTGCTTCCTGGAGGTCACTTGCATAATAATGATCCCTAAACACTTCATAGTGTTACTTAAAACACTTCTGTGTTAGTTATGTGACTGATGTGTTTTCCATCCTTGTGTATTATGAAAAGTGCAGCCTGGACCTGACAATGAGTAATTTGTTCTTGATTACAATTTCTTTTGATGGAAGAATATAACAATAAAGTATGTTTGGGAAAGTCCATATGCCAAGTTCTTGTATCTGAATGCTTGTTATGCAGATAAAATTAGTGATACTTCAACTGTATGATTTTACCCAACATTCCTTTTCTATTTTTTTAATTTTTTCAAAATTTCTTGTAGCATCTCTTCTGATGTTGTACCCTGTGTGAAGGATGAAGCAGATCGATCCACAGTGCTATTTTGTTGTTAGGCTTTTGGGGGGGATAAAGTCTTGAATTAATAACCTCTTTTCATAGAACAAAAAGGGATGATACACAGCAGAAATGGGGTTAAGATAACAAAGGACAAACTATGAAATGTTTGAGAGACTAAAGAGTTAAAAGGTCTGGGATGTGGTTGCAAGCAGAAAATGCCTTGTTGAGCATAGGAAGAACTTACAGAAAGATAAGGTGTGAAGGTAGCAAATACCTGAGGACTGATCTGTGCTCTTGATAAAAGCCCAGATGAGTAGAAGTGCCTGTTAACATACAAGTGTGGTGATGGACTTGGGCATGAGGTACAGCAAGATGGGGAGAAAAGGGGATAAAAATGAAAAGGGATGGGTGGATGAAGGAGGTAAAAGTGGTGTGAGTTTCTGAAAATGTCCTAGTAATAGCTAAGAACAGGAATGGTCACTGCCTCATTGCCTATTTATTCAGTGTGCATTCCTTCAGTGTAGAAATTTAAGCACATACATGGATGCTTGCCAAACACAGGAAATAAATGAAGAGTAAGTGCTGTACTATTACTTGAACTGGAGCAAATGACAGGAGTAGTAGAGGGTGGAGGGCATGCTCTAAAATTTTTGTCCCACTAGCTGAACAAGTCAGTGTTGTTGACAACACATTTAAAAGGCGAGATCAGAGCTGCAATTTCACCTCTTTAAATTCCTAATAAAAATCTGCCAGAAGTAGTGAGTCCAATATTCTGTTTCCCAGCCTTCAGTCTGATACATCTAAGTCTGAATCATTATAGCCTCCTTAAAGCTCAACTCTTGGAGAAGGGAAACTTGAGTTGTATGCATCTGCCTGAAGTATTAACACCCATGTCTCCTGTGGGGGTTGGGAGGCTTTTGTTGTATGGGCTTTAGGAAAGGGAACACAGAGCCTTGTGCTCTGCTGTTGGGAATAGCTGTAGTACAAGGGATTCTTGATTTTCACATCTTCGGCATGTAGTCCTGTCTGAGAGGCCAGAGGTTCAGTGAACTGGAATTTCAGGCCTGACCAATGTCTTTCACTCACTTGTCTCCTTGCAGCTATGAGTTTTGACTCTTCAGAAAGTGCCAGACTCATACTCAGAGTAAGGAATCCAGGCAGTTGAGTTTAGAAATGCCTTGGGACAGCAGTTCTCAGTCCATGGTTAATTAAAGCAAAAGACATGTGCATAAATCACAGTGTTCAGCTGAGCTGGTGTTAGACTTGACTCCTCAGTGAATGTCGAGTAAGCAGAAGGTGCACAGTGTGACAAAGGGAAGTGATTGGCTGATGGCAGGAAGGGGAAGGCTGTAGGCTAAAGTTCTGTGGAAGAGATGTGTATGTGCTTCTTGGACTAGCTATAGGGCTGACTGAACTTGCCACTGCCTTGTTTCAGTGCAGTGATCCAGCAGCAAATGACCTGATTTCACTGTCATCAAAACATGCCTGGAGGTGTGCCTTGGAAGTTCCAGTGTTGCTGAGAAAGAGTACTGGCTTGGGCTAGAGTGTGATTGAATCATTAGTAGTTAGAAATGCACATTTCAGCATTCATTGATGCAGAACAGTGAATGGGGTTTAGAAGACTTTAAAATATTGGGGAAGATGCTCAGACTGTCCCTTGTTCTTGACTTCACAGGTTACTTTAGGAGCTGGAGCCAAAGACGAATTACACGTTGTAGAAGCAGAAGCACTGGACTATGAAGGCAACCCTACTAAAGTAGTACTGGCATCTCTGAAAATGTCAGTGCAGCCTACAGTAAGTGCAGAAACTTGGGAAAATCGACTGTAATATTGGTGTCTAGTGAGAAAAAAGATAAAAATGGCTTGGGTCAACTGAATTTTAGTGAGACTGAACAGTGTGTTCAGACAAGTGTCAGTTTTGGTGGTAGTAAATGCAAACATCTCTTGTGCCTGGTAGAGTTACTTTAGTCATCTGGAGATAATTGACTTGTTCAAATTACACATTCTTTTAAAGTGATAGTAATTATACATTTCATCTGTATATATCTACAAGTATATCCAAGCAGATTCATCTTAAAGCTGTGTTGCTTTCTTTAAACCCAGGATGAGAGCAATTTGTTTTTTCTGAAGGTCCCAAGCTCTTCAGGTGATTGCTATTCTTTGTCGCTCCAAGGGCACCCTGTTGTCATTTCTGCTATCTGGAATGTAGTTTGACTCAGTTGCTGATGATGTACAAGTAGAACTACACAACTCTAGGGGCAGGTGGGACGGATAATGTTCAAATTGACAGTGCTGCCAAGTGGAGTAGAAACAAATGTGTATTGGTATGGCCTTGGAGAGCTTTAAGGAGGATAAGCCATGAATGTAGTAAACCCCTGTTGGTGGCTTATTGACCCTGAGTTGACTCTGTAACACTCACATAGTATCCTGGCAATGGGAACGTGGAGTAACTGTGTTAGCCATGGAGTCTCCAGCTGTTGGTGTTACTGTTTCCACTTGGATGGAGTGTCTGTGGAGTACACTTCTCTTGGAATATTCGACTGAATAACGCTGCTTTGTCCCACAGGTCTCATTAGGCGGCTTTGAGATCACGCCACCAGTGGTGTTGAGATTGAAATGTGGTTCGGGGCCTGTTTACGTCAGCGGGCAGCACCTCGTAGGTACGTATGGCTGCTCACTGCTCTGTCCGGGCTCCTGGCAGCACCAGCTGGACTCCAGGGGATGCGTAGCTGGTGCCTCCAGAAGTGCTTTTGCTGATACTGACCCTCTGAATCTTAAAGTCACGTCATTGGTGGCATGGAGTGACTGTAGGGCAGAAGTTCAGAGGAGTGCTTGCATGCCTTTGCTTGCCACTTGTTTTGTATGGATAAAGGGGCATTTATCAACCTTGCAATTGGAGTTGTAATTCCTCCCCTTAAAAGTGGGTGTTGGTGTCCCACTGTTGGCTTTCTGCTTATTAGCTGAGTGTGAGAAGACTACCCGTAAAATAGTTTTGATTTTTAGCTAAACTAACCTAGGACTAGCCTTCTGCTTTGGAGAATCATCTTTGATCTTTCTCTCTACTAGTTTTTAAATGTGTCTCCTTAGGAATGGAGAAAATGTTATTTTTAACTTTCTGTGGTCTGTTGTGTGTGAGGAGTGTTCCAACCAGTTGTGTGTGGTGGTTGTTCACCTGTTTTGGGTTTCCCTGTGGTAGTACCTGCATGCAGTCAGCTGGAAAACTTCTTGTCAGTGGTTAGGTCACTAGTGGGAAGCTTCCCACTATCAGTTCAGCACTTCAGCAAGATCAGCACTACTCAGTTGTGGGTGATGCTCTTTGTTTCCTACTGGCAGTCTTGCTTTACCTATTGTTTAATAAGGTAAGGTTTTTACACGTTGCCTTTGTTTTATCAGCATTAGAAGAAGAACCAGAATCAGATGAGGAGGAAGATGATACAAAAATTGTTAATGCTTCAACAAAGAGACCAGCAAGTGGAGGAGGAGCTAAAACACCACAGGTATATGGACTTGCAGTCACTTTGTTCACAGCATTTTCTTCTAGTTTAGTATTAGTGCTGCCTCTAGGAGTAAGTTAGGTGGCTTGCTATAATAAGTGGAAGGGGATTATTCTGTACTAAATTACAGAAGTGTAACTAAGTACAGAAAGCTCCCAAAGTTTTGCTGGAGGATGAATATAATGGCTACTTCTGTGGAAATTCTGTCCCCTGCAGTAACTGCAGGTTCTGATATAAACATCACTGTGTACTGCAGGAGTTTAGATGCTGAAGGAAAGGTTTGTATGCTCAGAGCACATGCAGTAAACTTGTCAGGAGCTTTGGACTTGGCAGCTGTGACTTCCTGGGTTTTTAGCTAAATTGATGGAAGATAGTCTTGTAGTTACGCCACAATTATTTTAGCTGACAGTTGCTCTTTATTACCACAAAAGGGTATCAACACTTAACAGACTTTCCTTTTTTAAAGAAAAAACCAAAACTAGCAGAGGATGATGAGGATGATGATGAAGATGAGGATGATGATGATGAGTATGTATTCTTGTTTTGATAATGTATTTTGAAATGCAGGGTTAACTTTCAGAATATTAATTGTGTGACATAACTGGATCCTAAGTGAAAAAGCTGCTGTATCTTGGCTAGGGAAAAAGCATACTTGCCTTATTTATCTCTGCAATGCTATCTAAATTAATGTTATTCAGATCTGTCATACTGGGTTATAATGCTTGGCTTCCTGTTACTCATTAACTCCTAACAGTAGTAGTGGAAGTCCCTAGGATACATCCCTTCAGTATTAAAGAGGAGGGAATGCATGTAACTGCTTTAAAAGTAGTGCTTGCCCTAGCACTTAGCTGTGTGTTAAGGTATAAGGTAAACTTGGAAAGATTGCTTGTGTCCTTCATGAATAAAACATGTTACTGGGAGGGAGGGGGAAGATCAATTCCTAATGTGAATCTTGAGTTATGGTGAGTGACTTTCTTTCTAATTGTAGTGATGAGGATGACTTAGAGGATGATGAGGAAGAAATTAAAGCACCAATAAAGAAAGTAAGTGGCTAATACTGGGATACAACAGTAATCTGGCAGGTAGTCCCTTAAATCAATGAGTTTTAGCACAGCTGTCTGGAATGTGTGAATGGGGGATGGATTTGTTTTTGCACTTAGCTCAGCCTGTGTAAAGAAATTGTAATAGGACGTGAGAACACTTCAATGTGAGAGTGTGTCCATCCAGTCTACGTTTATTTCCTTGGCTGCAGAGGGGCGATGGGGTTTCTATCAGCACAGGCACGCAGCTGTCAGACTCGTGTGGGCCTGGATGGCTGTTGGGCAGCAAGCAAAGCCCTGCTCCAAGCGCGTTGTGCTTTGCAGTTTCAGTCCTGCATGCTGTGGAAAGGGGTTTTTTAGCGACCTTAAATACAAAATGCTATAAGTGAGTGAGCCTCTGGAGAGGGTTCACTGCAGGCGGGCAGGTGCTTGGATGTGCCATTCTGCCAGGCCTCGAGTGCCATCTGGTGGTGCAGTCAACGCACAGCAGGGCAGGGAGAAGGGAGGCATTTTCTTGTGTACCTTGGCTTGAGTTTTTGTGCTCATATCTACAGTTTAAAAACAAATATTTAATGTTTTACTTCACCGTGTGCTGCTCTGTCCCTACTGAGTTTCTATAGGTGATAGTGCACAATGGCCTGGTAAAGACAGACAGTCTGAACTGCAGATTCTTGCTGTCTGATATAATCCAGGGTGCCTGAACAAAATGGTCCCTTGATTTATATAGGAATGTTAAGACTCCGTATCTTAAATGTTTGTGTGGTGTCATGTCCCATGCGCATCCCAGACAATATTTCTGGATAAAATGGCAAATGAGGTAAGGGTTGTGTTACAGAAGAAAAGTAGCACTGAATGAGGTCATGGAACTGCAGTGCCACCAGGAATTAATCTTAAAGCAATATCTGCCCCCCAAGGACTGCATGTTAATATATAAGGAAAGGTGATATATTTAAGGAAAATACAGTGGGAGTCCCACACAGTTGTACAGTATCATAACAGAACTTGTTCTTGGGTATGTTACTGTGCTGCACTGCCAGGTTTTCCTTTGGGTTCCTGTAATGTGCTATCTTGAGTTTACTTGCAGCTCATTTGACAGATGAACTTGTGTGCTTGCTTTTCAGCCTGTTCGTGAGGTTGCAGGAAAAAATATGCAGAAAGCAAAGCAAAATGGAAAAGACTCTAAGCCATCTACACCAGCATCTAAATCAAAAGTGAGTGAAAACAACTGAGAAAAACAAAGGTTTATTCTAGTGTGGAATTTTAGTGTTTCTTGCCTAATGGTAACTTCAAACAGCATACTAACATTTAAGTGAAGTTTTTTAATCTTAATATAAAGCATGTTGAGGATACTGTTCACTGCTTCATGTTCTCTGTGAAACTCTTCAGTGATCAGTATATACCTATGACAGCCAAGATTTGAAATCAGATATACTGTCCTTTGGGAATATTGGTAAGTCTTTGGTTTGAAACACTAAATCTATTGTTTTTGTGCAGCACCTTGTACAAGAGGGTGACTGCCAAGTGTGTTTCCACCAGGGAACAGTTGGAGGCTGCTGCTGCTAAGGGGCTCTCATGGCACTGCCCCACTTCAGGACTGACAGTTTTCTTGTTCAGTGCTGTGTAACCGTGTCCTGCTTCCTTGTGCAGCTTTTCCTTGCTGCATGTACTCAGACATGATGCCAGGAAGGTTCATTCAGAAATGAGCATGGGGTACATGGCAGGATAGCATCCAAAAAGCAGTGCAGGCGTGCCTTCTAAAGCATGACCTAATCTGGCTGCAGATGTGGAGTGAACTCTGAATCACTAAATATTCTGGCTATTTTTGGTTTCATTTCTGTTGTGAGAAAGGGCTGTGGAAGCACCTGCCCAGAAGCATAAGATACCAGCTATGCTAACCATAATAACTCCAGACTTAAAATTGTTCTTTTTCATGCTTCTGAGGAATGTGTGGGAAGCACAAATTTAGGTTTTGTGACTTTTTGAAAACTATGTGGACTGTCAATGTGATAACTTGTTCTTCTGTTCCATATAATATCTACAGTAGGTTCTAATCTACTGTAACCTTGTTTTTACAAAATTTATCTTATATTCTGAGTAGCTTCATGTGCAAGTTACTAATGAAATGAATAATTTTCAGACTCCAGATTCCAAGAAGGATAAAACTCTAACTCCAAAAACACCAAAAGTCCCTCTGTCGCTAGAGGAGATAAAAGCAAAAATGCAAGCATCTGTAGATAAGGTGAGTTTTTGGAATTGGGGTTTCTCAGCCTTGTTTTTACAGTTCTGCAGATGAGAAGAATTGGATGTTTTAAGAAATTGTTACGATGTTGCTGACTGCTGTGCTGTTATCATCAGCATGTGTTGATGTTGAAGCTTAGAGAAATGAAAATACATTTGGGGAAAAAAATGCCTCTGTACTCATGAGAAACAAACCCACTTTGTTTCTGTATTCCTCCAGTAGTGCTGATTGGCAATTTGGTATTTCTTAGTGAAGTGTCACCATAAAAAAAAAAAAAAAAAAACACACACCAAAACAAACAACAAAAAACAAACACAAAAAACGTTAGGTGATGTTTGTTCTAAAGATGACTTAACTAGTGTTAGATACACATTTTAGGTTACTAAAGTCAAGTGCAGTGAGTTCCTCACATGCTTGGAATGCCTTGGTCTTGAAACAGTTTCCTGGTGCTTGTAAGGCTCGGTAGCTTCCAGAAGAGGGAGATAGGTGCTTGTGATAGGAGCTGATACTTTGCTAAGGACCTGAAAGCATTTGCTTTCTGGAGGGATATGGGGTTGAGTCTCCCTTCAGTGGATGCTTCACCCTTTAAAGGTGGCAGGGCAGTCACGTGTTCTGGTTGTTACCAGCTATGACTAGCACTTGGTGGTCACACTTGTGAGTAGTATTCTTAGCTGCTATTAAAGTTTAAAATAGAAAACTCAGTTCTGGGTTGGTTGGGTGTAGCAGGTGATTCTTTTCCTCCTTAGCCTGGGGTGGTAGTGCATGTGCAAGCAAGGGGTGTGTTCTGAGTACCCCTGTGCTCGTAGCAGGTGGGAGCGAGGACCTGACTGCTTGTACTTGGCTGGCTCAGAAGTGCTGATAAGGGTGCTAGGAAAAAATGGTTGGTTTGCTGATGGGGTTTTTTGGTTCAAAGTACCCTTTTTAACCCCATACAAAGTCAAACAAAGGTTGCCTAAAGAATTAGGATCATCTTCTGCTTAGATGATTAGTGTTTTGAGGCTACTTTGTTCCAGGAATGCAGAGCAGGATGGGAAGTGTTTAAATACGAGGTGGATGCGGAGTGAGCAGTGACAGGCTGTGATGAGGATGGAAATGCACAGCCCTGGACTATGAGCCTGACATGATGGATTGAACCATTCTAGTGGGTCACAATAACCCCTGGATGCTGCTGTGGTGTTACAAAATGACTCAGAGGAGCCATGATTAGTGGTGTTTCTGCAGTGCAAGCACAAGTGGCTGAGCTGCTCACAGTAGACATGTCCCTGCAGAGGGAAGCATGCAGAGCAGATAACTGGCAAAAAGAGCTTTAAAATACATTATCTGGTGCTGAAGAGTTTTTGCTGGGATGCTGTCTAAGCACTGTAGCAGGGAGCTTAATTGAATGTTTTTTCAAGATGGCACTGGAGCATCCCTTAGTAAGGGAAGGGGTGTCTGCATTCTGTATACTCAGGACTCCAGCTGGCAGCCAGCAAGTTAACAGATTTTTAAAAATCACTGGATTTAGAGCAGAACTCTTGTATTCAGTAGGTGTCAGGAAGCTAATAGAAAAGTATGAGGTGAGACAGTGGCCAAATCCAAGTTTTCTGGTTGCAGTATTGCAGTTTGAAATATTCCTCATGTTGCTGTTTCCTTTGAACAGAAATTGCTGCCTTGTGCAATGTGTTGAGTAGCAGCTCATTGTGCTGTCCTCGTTGGCATGGGATATTTCAACTGATACACCTGAAAATTGGAAAGTATTTCTCTTGGGACATGTGGAAGGAAATCGGTGTCTCCTAAAATAGCATGCTGTAGTATCTTCCCTGGAGATACTGGGAGCCATGGTGGTAAACCTGTATCTATGAACTGTACCTGAATCTGCCTTGCACACTGAGCATGTGCAAAGACGATTCCAGGCATTACAAGGAAATGTTTCTAGAACAGTTCTTTAAATAAATAGAAGTGGTGTACTAATGAGTAGTGTATTAGTGAGTTTTAAAGGATAGGTGGGAGGTCAGTTCTTGTTTTGCTTTAGAGAGCTGAAGTTGAAAACCTACCTTTGAAGGGTAATCTCAGGTTGCATGCTGTAGTAAGAGTCCATTAATACAGAATTAGTTCTAGTTTATCTGTATAGCATGGGCTATTGGCTACAGCCAAAGTTATTTAAGTGGTGAATGTTTGCTGTTGTGCTCTTCAACATCAGCAAAGAGTCTTGGACAGCAATTCAGTGTGTAGCCACTCCTGTGAGAAATATCTGGGTATGGTAGAGAAGCAAACTTTCTAAAATGGTTTAAAGCAGATTAGTGTGGGAAGTTGCAAGGTGAGTTCAAATTCCACATGTGTTGGTTATTTATTGGAAATGTTAAATGATCTGCAGACCCTAAAGCTTGCTTTTTTTCTATATAGGGTACTACCCTTCCAAAGCTGGAGCCCAAATTTGCCAACTACGTTAAGAATTGCTTCAGGACGGAGGACCAGAAGGTAACAGAATTCATCAGAGCTTGATAAAGTCCAAAAGCTTTTATGACCTGACTTAGGGATTCTTTTCTACTTAATCTTTATAAGCTTTGGACTGTTTCAAAGAGTTACAAACCACAAACAATACTTCAGATTAAATAAATGGGAATGGTTTTAAGGGTTTAGTTGGCTAAGATGGGAAAGCTAATATTTTATTACATTTTTCCAGCTTTTATATGGTTGGTAAATCATCTCTTGCTTACTAAACCCACAGAATTTTCCTTTTGGCACCGTATTGGCTAAGGAAATGAGCTGTGGTTTTCCTTGCTGCTGAATTTGGCCACCTAGGCCAGTCTGCTGTTCAGCCCTTTGTTGGGGAGGGTGTCTGGGAGGGGGAGCTGTTTTGTGATGGAGATTATGGCATTCTTGCTACATTCTCTCCCAAAATCAACTGAGCTCTTGAAAGAGCGCAAGCCAAAAGGTGGTATCAGGAAGCAAGTTTCTGAACTAGTTATTGCTTAACACAGCCTAGGCTGAAAATGTGTCTTAGATTTCCCTATCAAAATTCCTTTAAGTTAATTTTTTTCCAGTGACAGAATTCCTTGTGCTTTCCTGCTTCCCTCAGTGGTTCAGAGTAGACTTGTCTGATGGACAAATTGATACGTTCTTAAAGGAATGTTGAAAAGCAGTCAGCCTCAGCCACTGGAGCTGCTGTGGCATTAGCCAGGGTAGGCAGAGTTCAGCCAATATTTGCCTAGCTGGTCCACACCCATCCTCTCGCTCACCTTCACTGAGTTCTTACTGCTGTGACCTGCTGTGAGTAACAGTCTTCTAGCAGAAGGACCCAATGTCATGCTTTCAACTTGATTTTCTCTGAAAGGAATGCATTTTTTGTTATAATTTAATGTCAATTTTTATGGAGAAAGTGGGGATAGTAAACTCTATGAAATAATTTCAAAAATAATTTGAAAAATTGATTTCAATATCTAACTTTTTGTGTACACTTCCAGGTCATTCAAGCTCTCTGGCAGTGGAGACAGACTCTGTAAGAAAAGAAAACAATTTTAACAGTTCATTAAAATCTGCAGTCTTATTTCTGTAACCATTATTTGGCTGTTCTTTTTACAAATGCTGAAAGAGCTTTCCCTCCTGTGTCTGATAAATGTCATCCAGATTACCTTGCCAAGAATGTGTTGTCCAAAATGCCTGTTTAGTTTTTAAAGACAGGACTCCACCCTCAGCTTCATTTTAAGTATGTATGGAATGTTTTGATAAGGCATGGTGGTGGTCAGACAAATGGAAATGGTGGGGAGACTAAATGTATGTGGAAAAAATAAAATTTAGTATTTTAATAAAGTACTCTTGTTTCTTTTTTTATGGATCGGGGGAGTCTGCATACTGAACCCAGAGATAATGGGGCTTTAAAGTTCTCTGAGGAGCTGCCTCTGAGTATTGTAGCTGCTTTACCAAGTACACATAAGCCATCCTCGTGCATTGTCAACTTTGAAAACAACTCAGTTCCATGAGCTTTGGAGCCACTGAGCAGATGATTGGTGAGAAGACTTAAGTGGCAAGCGGGGCTTTATTCTTGTCTGAAAGTGACCACTAATTATAAAATTGCCTAAAACAGCCCTTCCTGCATCTCAGTTTCTGACCTGCTTCATTGTGCTTTGGTTTAGGTTTCTCTTTAACCTGAGTTTATGGGGCCCGGGACTCCGCTTGTAAAATGCAGTACTTTTGATTTGGGGTTGGCTGGCTGTGCTGTTCCTCTGAGGAGCTGCAGAGTCTGAGGTTGCCTCACATAATGACTCCTGTGAGGGTTTTGTGGAGAAAAGAATTAGCTTGAATGCTGTAGGGTGTGCCTAGAGAGCTCTCTGAGCAACATCAGAGCCTGTGGATAAGTTCCTGGGAATGCTGAGACTAATCTCCAGCAAATCCAAGATCTTAGGTGGGCAGGTAGTCCTCTCAGGTCCTCTGCTCTTGGTTATGGCCTACGTGTGATGCTAAGAGGCAGAGGTAAAATTTTGGGCCATTGTCACTTGAAGTAAAAACCTCAAAAGGGTGTAGGGGCTTTCACATGAAGGAAAGCAGGGACGCTGGGCCTTGAGGATGAGACTCCTCAAGGCTTCTGTTTAAATATGTCACTTCCAGTGCTTGACTGTTCCATCTTGTGTACATTAACTGCAGTGAAGGGATGGAGACTGGAAGAATACTAAGAAAACACTTATACAGTTGTGTGGTAACTATTAAACTTGGCTTTAATCCTCACTGTGCTTGAGAATTAACACAACTGACTTGTGTTGCTCACAGCAGCACACCTCTGAGTGAGAGTAAAGCAGGCCTTAGGTTGAGGTTTTCCCCACTTGAAGGACTTGCACACTTGGGTCCTGCAGTGGTTGGCTTTGCAGGATGTGTAAGCACATACTGGGTTGTGCTGTTTGAGCATGGGGTCTCTTTTCCTGGGTGTTCTTTACAAGTTATGTAGGTAAGATGTACAATTTGGTTTGTAAAATTGCCACTGGAAATACTTTTTAAAGTGCTGCTATAAAACCCTTAGGTCCTATAGTTGAGATGCTGGGTGCAGTGAAAAGCAATGCAAGTCTCCAGAGGCAAATAGTTCTTTCTGGGAAGTCAAAGCCAAGTGAAGTGCATGATAGAGAAGCAAAAATGGTGCAAGTCTTGTGTCAAAGATTCGTTTAAGCTTGAGTATAATTGCAGCATGTGAAATGGCAGAGTATAAGGGTTTGAAATGCCTGTTTTGGTGGGGTTATGTCAATAGATGTCGTCATATGCACAAGTGAGAGCAGATTTCCCTGGTGAAATGGAGTTAATGGCACAGACAGGCTTATTTAAGCAAAATTGCCCTCAATTTTGGCTGAAAGAAGTGAAAATTGTACAGTAATTTCAGCAAGAGACTTTCTAGCCAATAAAATATTCTGATTATTAAAGTTTTAAGAAAAGCCAGCGTGTTGTCTGTCTGTAGGTGACTGACCAAAGCAAGTCTGGGGTGCAGCCCCACTGCACAAGCATTGCAGGGGGCATGGAGCCTGCACGGGCAGCTCTAAAGGAAATCATTGCTGCGCTGGTGCTCAGTATAATGTAGGTCAAGTTCAGGCTGCTGTTGAACATCATGAGGCATCTTTGAGGCACCCTCATGCCATAAAAATAGCTTCACTTGGCCCTAGTTAGCTCACCCACTGTTTCCTGCCAGTTTTTGGAGTCATGAGGGGTGGTCAGTGGCTGCCCACTGCCCCACTCCGGGCGGTGGGGCCATGTGCCTTCCTCTGCTGTTGTGCTGGTCACGTCTCCAAACCCTGGCTCCTTTAGGGACTGGCCATCTGATGACTCTGGATGCAGCTGTATCCTCTTGGATATTCACATGCAGCTGCCAGTTCTTTTCCTTTGAACAGAGCCTCAAAGGTTGATGTAAAAAAAAGCTCAGATGTGAAAATACCTGTTGAAGAGACAAATACCAGATGTGGGTTGTTGAAGTACTGCTCTTGACTTTCTGCAGAGTTGAAACATGTTCTTGCCACGGTAATGATGGCAACAAAGCTGTAGTGTTTTGATAGCTGCATCCAGGGTTCTAAGCCTCTGTGAGATCCTGGTCCTCGAGGAGGGCTGATTTGGGAGCATGGAGCTCCACAGCCAAATGCATTGGTGTTTTCTCATGCCACAATGGGAAAACAACTTCCCTTTAGAGGATGGTGAAACGCCTCTCCAGGTAGCAGTGCCTTCACCTCTCCTTTGTACGTGAATTTCCCCTGCTGCTGCTGCCTTTCCTGTTGCAGAACCTGTCTGTTCCTGGCTTTTTTCATGTTTCATTTCCTTCTGCAAGTGTTTCATTCCATACAGTGAACAGGTAGTTGGTGTCCCCCTGCATGGGACAAAGGGAAGGCCACCCAGCTGAGTGGGTGTGTGCGACCATGCAGGGTTGGCTGCAGACAGAGCTGCTTCATATGGATCTACTTTGTCTCAAAGTCTCTGGTGTCTCTTGGCATCTCATTGCAGAAGAAGTGATAACAGAAGGATCCCATCCTGTCAGGAGCTCACAGTCTGTGCCTTATTCCTGGGGCTGCTCAGAAGTGCTTGTGGCCACCTTAGGTCTGTCCTGGGGTTCTGTTTGCCCCTGTGATCCAGCAAACCTGCCAAAGTGGCATTTCAGAGTCCAGGGGCTGTGATGAGTGCGAGGCTCTGATTTTGTCTGTGCTCAGCAATTGTTGCAGCCTTTGGAGAGAAGCAACTCGAGCATGGCTGGCAGGAGGGTGGGAGTGTGTGTGGGCTGAGGTAATGGAAAACAGGGCCAGGATGGGTGGTGGTTCTGGGCTTCTTGCCACCCAGACGGTCCCTCAGGGGCTAAGTTCATGCTCCTACCCAGATACCCCAAGCTATGTCCTGTCTCTTTTGCGTGTGTCATTACTGACTAGCAGCCAAACTCCCTCAGCTTTTCCTTCCCTCTCTGTGGAACCAGCACCTAGATCCTTACTGCCCTCGCTGTTTTCTCAAAAGGGCATTTAAGACTGGATCCTACTTAGAAATGTCATAGAAAAAGCTGCGAAAGAATGGGGTGGTTTGGAGCTCAGCGTTGGATGAAGCGCAGCGCCTTTATTCCCTGCCCTTGGCTAGTGGGCAGTAGGTTCTGGCAAGCAGCAGCGAGTGCAATTGGTTGTGTTGAGTGAGGTTTGGAGGTTTTGTGATCTGGTATTTATTAAGGGTTGCTTTGTCTGAGCCTGGTTCTCAATCTGAACAAGGAGAGCGGAGTGTGCATGATGGGATGCAGGAGAAGCGATACTGGAGTTGCAGGTGTGCCTGAAGGGGCCTGACCTGTCCTCCCGTTTGCAGGTAGCCCTGGGAACACCCTGCTGGCTACTCGCTGGTTTGCCTACATAGACACTTCTGGGAACAGTTCTGTGTTGTGTTGGGTCAGCTCTTCAGTGGCTGGCCTTTGGGCTGTCTTGCGTAAATGGGTTTTAAGCAGTGCCTAATTAGGCACCAAGTAAATCAATCAAATATATCAAATGTTAATTGTGTGCCCTGGGGGCCACATGTATGGCCTGTGTCCAGTTGTATGAAGATGACTTTTGCTCTTCTTGTTACTTTCTTCAAAAACTTTCTTCTTCCATCACTTCTGTCACCTCTCCCTGACCAAGCCATGAGAGCCTTTATGGGAAAAGGATGCTGGGAGAAAACAAGCAAGAAAAGGCAACGAATAAAAAAAGGGGGAGAAAGGTGGCCGAGGGTCAAAAATGAGAATGGGAAAAGTTACGACCCTGGGAGGGAATGGTCAGCAGGGCACCTCTGGCAGTGCCCACCCACACTGAGCTGGCTGTGCCAGAGCCATGTGCTGCTGCCCAGAGGCTTGTCCAGCACAAGGGCACAGCCATCACCCCACTTGGACTGCAAATGGCAAAAGGAGGGAACAGAACTAGGCCACCCAGAGTGGATGCACCTGATTCACCTCAAGTGATTCGTTTATGCTGGTACTAGGAACAGTTTTTGTTTCAATTGAAGGCCAATTTGTTTGAAGGGTCCTGCAGTCTTAATTAATTGCTGGGGCCTGAAGCCTGCTGAGCCCCATCCAATTCCGTTGACTTACTGTATTTAAGAGAAAACAGTTTCTCTTGCCTGTTTTCAAATTAAGCCTTAGGTTTTCCATTGGTTTTTGGTTTTTCTTAATGAGTAATAATTGCAGGGAGAGTTGAAGGTGTATTGTAGCTGTTGAGGTACTTGGCATTTCACTGCTGCAGCCACCTTTATCTGTGCCTGTCCATGAAACTTTTCCCACTGTTCCTTACATTTGTCCCAAAGCTTGTAATTGTGCTGCTTTCCCAAGAATGTCCTTGATGAAAGGCTTCTAGCAGCCCTTACTGTGCTGTTGTGAGGCAGTGAGTGTTATCTCGGCACTTCTGCGAGTGGTGCTCTTCCCTGTGTGTAAATGTGTGTGAGGACACCAACAGCAGTGCACAACCACAGCTAATGAGTCAAGCTTTCAATTTAATACTAAGGCTGCCTTTGGTGTTCAGGACATTCTTCCCTGTTCCTTAAATCTTTTCCCCATACTTTCAAGCCTTTCCTTCCAAATTTCTACGTGGAAAAGAGATTTTAACTAAGTAACTATAGCTAAGGGCAATAACATGTCATGGGACCACTATAGTGCAGGGCACCCAGCCAGTCCTTGTGATCTCCAGAGAGCACAGAAGGACAGGGAGACTGGGGGATCTTGGCTTCATTTTTAGGGTCTCGAATTAGGAGAGATGCTTCTACTTGTCCCCTCTAGCTTCATGGTTCTAAATAGTCCTTTCCAACTTATTCTCAGTTCTACATCTTGCCACAACCTTCTCCTTGTTTAGTCCTTCACTGCTCTTCAGACTTCTCAGTCTTCTGATCCTTATCAGTTCCTCCTTCAGTCTTCCCCACCCACTGCCGTTGGAGCAGCATGGCCTTTCCCTGGTCTCTAGGAAAAGCTTGGACACCACTGCAAACCTGGTGCTTCATGAATTTGTCCCCTTTCTGGGTTGCTTGGCAAAGTGTCCCTGAGAGCCCAGCTGTGGCTGGTGCCCTCAGTTTGGTGGTGCTGGAGAATGCTGATAAAAGCCCTGCTGCTGTACCTCTGAGTGGATGGAGCTCTGCTTGTAGGAGATGCTTGTGCATGCCCCAGGAGAATGGGACTTCCAGAGATGTCTCTTTACTGATCTGTGTCACTGATGTTCCAGAAAAATTCCATGTTCCAATGTATTTTTGTGTAAATCCACCCACATTATATTTTTTGTATACTTGCTCTGATGCAAAGTGTGGCTACAGTTCCTCTTCAGAAGGATTAGTAGCAACATGGGTTTTCCAGAATTGTTTTTGGAAACTGTCCTGTCTCAGAGCCCATCCCGAGTTCCTCCAAGGTCACTCATTCACTTGTGCCATCACTGAAGACGGTGACAAAGGGCATTGAGAGATCTTTGATGTCACCGGTCAGTGCCTGCATCAACCCTGAACTGCCCCTGCAGTGGCATGTGCCAGCTGTGGGGACAGGGGTGGTCGTGCACCTTGTGTGAGGTCCTGCCCTGAGACAGCAGCTGGGGCAGAGGGCAAGAGCCCAGTGTGGTGGTGTGGGAAGGGATTGGTCATCCCACAGACAGGGCTTGAGATGGTGACTTGCTGGAGACAGCTTAATTCAGGAGACTTCAGTCAAAGAGGTTTATGTTTAAGAGCTGTTGAGCTGAAAAGCTCCAAGTTAAGGAAATATTAAGTTTTGAAGCTTAACAGCTTGTGATTTTTTTTTTTTTTTTTTTTAGGGAAAAATGAAACCATAGAGGAATATAAATCCAAGGAGCCAAGCCCTAGGATTTAATGCAGTGCAAAGGCTGAAAAGTGGAATTTCCCACTGGTTTGTGTAGGGTTGTCTGCAGAGGTTGGCTTGTTCTTGCCTCCCTTCAGAAGCATTCTAGCAGCTGCCACATGCTGTCAGAGGGGAGCTGCTCCTCTGCTCCTGGGCACTGGCATCAAGGAAAGCCCATGTGTGTCCACTCTGTGCCAGACACTGGAGCGGGGGCGGCCGGGCTGGGGGACACAGGGTGGGGACAGGCTCTGCCTGAGAGGCCCTGGGCAGTGAGGGGGGCTGGATACCCAGGAGAACAGGGTGTTGAACTAACCCATGGTCTGTCCTTTAGCTTGAGATGTCCGTCATTGTCAGTGATTTCATTTGCCTCATTGCTTTGCTGATAATGCACTGGGATTTGTTTATGAGTATGCTGGAGCTTTCAGAGGAATCTGAGATTTCCGTCCCCAAATCTCTTTGAAATCCAAGGGGTGTTTCAATGGAGAAAAACCTTTGTAAACTCTGAAACCTTGCCTGCTGAATAATGCCTGCCTCTCTTGGGTTTCTTTTCGCTTACAAAGCAATGCTTCACATCAGAGTAAGGGCTGTAGCATGCTGGGTTCTCCCTTTGCAGGGGCCCACGAGACATCCCTGGGGCCAAGAGCTGGAAGGGATGCTGCAGTTGCCTCTGTTCCCAAGAAGTCCAGGGAAGGCTGTTGGCTGCAGAAGCTCCTGGGAGCATCCCTGCTCTCTCTGGAGTTGGGATGGCCTGTCTGCAGCACTAGGCTGGTTGCTGGTGGCTTTTAGGATTTCCTGGCCACTTCTCTTCTCCCAGGACTCAGTTCTCTGGCCTTCCTCGGCTCCCTCCCTTTCAGTCCACAGAAGGCTGTCCTGGTTTGTTGTTGCTCCTGTTAATGCTACAGAACAAAAGCTGCCATGCTCAATATCCTATTCTTTGTATTTCTTTTATTATTCCATTTTCTGTTATTTTATGTTGTTTTTTATTTGGCATGCATTAAGTGCCCTTCCAGCCTGTGTTCCTCAAGGCAGGAACTCCCGCTGGCCAAAGGAAGCCTGCATTGGTTACAGCAGGGAAAACTCTGGCTGAGCTGGGCTGATACATCTGTGTGAGCTCTCTCTCACCACCGAGGTGCTCCAGATCATTCCTTAGCAGTATTCTCTGCTTAACTCTGAATGGTGGCTGTGCTGCCTTTATCCAACCTCCAGACTGGATAAACTTCACCTCTTTCCAGCAGGGCTTCCCAGCACCTGTGAAATAGCAAACGTGTCTCGCTGAACTGATGGGGTCATGCCACACCTGCCCCTCTGCAGTGCCAGTCTTCAGGCCTCTGGACTGTGGCCCCAGCCCAGCCAGGTGCTGGGTCACCTCAGGGGATTGGTGCCTGTATTTATTTGCAGGATCAGTGCTGCTGATCCCTGGTGCCATTCCCACTGGCTGGCATGACATGGTGCAGTTTGTGTTTCAGCGTGGATTTGTGGGACTTACAAAGCACAGCTCAGTGGTCACAAGCTCAAAACTCTGAGCAAAGGGCATCCAGCAGCAAAAGCACTGGTTTGGGTTCTTTATTTTAGCATAATGAATGCTCTGTGCTTTGTGCTTCCAGTGCTTTGTGATGGATGAATCCAAGTCCTGACTGTTCTTCACCACGTTCCTTCTGCAAGACTGTGCCTGAATGTGGTGGAGCTGAGGCTGAAGTCCTGTGCTCCTGGACAGTTCAGGGTTATTTTGAGGTGGCTCTTTTGTCAAATGGCAGTAACTGCAAAGCATCCCCTCTGTCCCTGTCTGTCCAGACTATGTGGCAGAAGCCTTTCTTACCTTGGGATGAAGTTGTCTTTTTGTGTGTAAACTGGATAAAGACAGAACGGGCACCCCAGGCAGTCTAAAAGTTGTCTTTCCTTTTACCAAGGCTTTCAAATTCAGAAATCCTCTTAAATCTGATTTTCTGTAAACAAAAATTTGCTTATTGGAACAGCCCAAGGCTGGAGATGCAGATGACAGGAGCAAACAGCACACGGATTTTCTCACTGGCAGCCGGGCTGGGATGCAGAGCTGAACTTGGTCTTTGTAAAACATCAGCCCAGGTTTTTTCATTTTAATTTAAATCTTGGTGTGCCAGATGCAGCGGGGCCAGATCCTGGCCGCTCCTGCTGGCTTCTCTTTCACATTCCAAAGGGGTGTCCGGGGTGGGAAGGCTTCCCACTCAAGCATGCTCTTCAGTCCTCGGCCCCATTGAATGGGCTGCATGCTCTGTGAAATGCCCGCTCCTCGTGGGATATGGACCAGTGGAGCAGGGCGAGGGAAGCTCATTTCACTGGGGGCACCTCCACTGCCCTGCAAGTGAAAGGTCAGGCTGCTCAGACTTTGATTTGAGCTGCTGAAGGCCGGTCACTAATCCAATAAGCCACCTTATAATAAGACTCAGCCTTAATTCAGGCACTTGCAAGGGTGAGTGGAAGGCAGTAACCCCAGGAGCTCCCAGGGCGTCCTGCAGTGCACGGTCCTACCTGGCCTGTGTCTTGCTTAATAAAGTGTTGAGAACATGGAGCTCTCAGGAGCGTGCTGTGCCAGCCTTCACACCCTGAGCGTGCTGTAAGAAAAATAAACTGCTTTAAAGGTTTTCCAGTGGGCATCGGCTGCTCTGGCTGGACTTATGCTGGGAATCTGATCACACAGGAGCCTTCAGCAGTGGAGCAACAGGTCTGGGTGTAGAGCTTTTAGTATTAGATATATATACACACACTCATATTCATAACAGCATACAGCCAAACGATATTTCTATTTTTTCAGAGATGCATATGAGCTGCCTCATCTCTGTTCTGTGCCCCGTCAGTGTTGTTCAAGGCTGGTAGTCTGAGATTCACCCAATACTGGTATATTAAAGATTAAGGGGTTTTGCCAGACTACTGAGGCACAAAAGATGGATCTAGTTTAAATAAGGAACTCATGTGTGGTTGCAAACGAAATAATTGAAAAAAGAAACTCCCCATGTGCCCTCTTTAAAGCAACCCCTGGTGTTGCCCTGGTAGTTTGTGCTGTTTGAG
Source organism: Coloeus monedula (assembly GCF_965178545.1). Classification (NCBI taxonomy): domain Eukaryota; kingdom Metazoa; phylum Chordata; class Aves; order Passeriformes; family Corvidae; genus Coloeus; species Coloeus monedula. The sequence goes on along the minus strand of NC_138795.1, from coordinate 18,655,728 downwards.
GTGTCCAGGTCCTTGTGCCCTGTGTGGATCCAAGTCCTCTGGCTGCAGTTGGGTCATGGCTGTGGGAGCAGCTGCGCTGCCAGTACCTGACTCCTCAGCACGGTCTGGGCCAGCGTCACCTGTGATGAGTTTTTCCATGCATAGCTCACAGCTCTGTTGTAGCTGCTGTAATTTTACCTGCTGTTGGGGCAACTAAATTGATAAATGTTAGCAGCAGCTCCACGAATTCCTTTTCTAGCTGTTCTGCTTTCACCCAGGTGCAGCAGCCCTGGGCCAGCTTGGGTGTTGGGCAGAGCCATCAGTCGCCGTCTAAGGAGCCTTTCTTGGAGGCAGGTGATGGGGCTGCCACAATGAAAAGCCTGAGGAGCAATCAAAGCTCACACCCACAGGTGACTGTGAGGGTTTTGAAGGAGTTACTGCCTCTGGCTTTGCAGAACTCCTGTGTGCACTGGGCAGCAGGTACTGGACTTAGCGAGGTGAGGGGCTGGTGCATGTGGAAATGCTGGGTGTGACCCTCTGCTGTGGGTGCCTTTCCTGTGGGACTGAGCAGCACCTACTAGCATATGATGGCACAGGCTGGGCTTCTCCCACACAAATTGCTTCCAAAAAATGAGGTATTGGTGATGATTCCCTAATCATCATGGAATCATATATGGAATATTTTCACATCTAAGCTAAATACTGTCATCTTGTGAGTCCCCAAATTCTGTACCGTTCCAGTGTAGGCATCTCGGTGAGCTCAGCTTGTAGGGCTCAGGCTGGTGGCTCTGATGTTCTTGGCCTTGTGTGAAAACAGCTTTCAGCTGTGGCAAGGTGCTCTGGGACTTCCGGGACGGGGATGCATGGGGCCTCTGATGCTGGTGACATCAGCAACTGACAGCAGTTTGGGTTGGTTTTTTTTTTTTTTACTTGCAGATCCATAAGACCAGAAGTGTGAAGTCTGTTAGATACATCACAGGCATGTGTTAGTGCTGGAGGTTTTATAAGGACTTGCTTTGATCACTGTTTTAAAACTTAATGTCTTCTGTGCCTCTTGGGCCTGAAACTGTGGGCTGAGAAACCCTGTGACTTGATGCCTGAAGGGTCCCCAGTGATGAGCTCCAGGGATTAAAGATGCTGCTTGATTTGTGGCCGAGAGTGCCGGGGGAGCAAGCACCTGGGTCCCTGCAGAAGTGGGAGCAGCTGGGCCCGACACGCTGCACTGATGCACGCTGTTATTCGAGTGGAGAATTCGGAAAGCTCAGAGTTCTGAGCCATGGTTATGTTCTCACTTAATAAGGTGTTAACTGACGTTGGGTGCTCTTTGGAGAGTTTGGCTATGCGTGGAGGTTCACGGTTCCTGGCATCTTGTCTGCTACAAACGAGCTTTCAGACAAGAGGAAAGAGTTACCACACGCTATTAGCGTGTGAAATTTTTTTCTTAACCTAAAACAAACCCCAAAAGAAACCAAAAAACTCCCCAGACCTGAGGCGGAGGAAGCCCCTGGGCTCTCCCCGGGCTGCGGGGCGGCGGAGCGGCCGCTGGAGGGCAGGCGAGCCGTGCGGAGCGGCGAAGGCAGCGCGGCGGCCCGGCGCTCTGACCCCGCGCTCCGCGTCCCGCCGCGGCAGCGGTGCCGGGCCCATGGACCGGGCGGCCGCGGCTGTCCCGGCCCGCGAGGGGCCGCGCCGGGGCTGCCGGGCCCCGCTGCCGCCCGCCCGGGGCTCGGCGGGCACGGGACGCGCTCCTGCCCTGGCGGAGGTAAGGGCGCACCGGCCCCGCGGCCACGCGTGTCGGCGGAACGGCGTGGGGCCCCGCGGGCAGCGGCCGCCGTGCCGGGGCTTCCGAGCGGCGCCGCCCGCTCTGCCGGCCCGGGAGGGCTCGGGGGAGCCCGGCCCCCTCCCTCACTTATTTTGTCAAAAATGCTTCCCCGGCCGGCGCTGCCCGCGGCCGGGCGGTGCCCCCTCCGCGCAGGCGGTGCCAGCCCCGGGGCCGCCCGGGCGGGTCCCGCCCCCGCTCCGCGCCCCGCGCATCGCTATGCCGCCCGCCCGGAGCGCGCAGCGCGGCGCGGGGCGCGGAGCGGAGCCCGGAGCGGGGCGCGGCGGCGGCCGAGAGGCTCCATCCGCCCGGCGGGGCTGGCCCGGCCCGGGGGGACGCGGGGGGGCACTTGCTGATGATCGGAAGTTACTGACAATAAGCACCTTCATCCCCCCAAAGGCGGAGAGAGGGAGAGGAGGAGGAGGAGGAGAGACAGGGGGAGAGGAGAGCTGATGCCTGACGAGTCACTCGGCGGAGGCAGAGCGGGCGGTACCACAACTTCCCAGCGGCGCGGAGCGGCGCGGAGCAGCGCGGCGCGGATCGGAGCTCGCCGGCCGGATCGCTCCCATGTCAGCGCGGCGGCGGGGGACTGCGCTCCGCTAGCGACCAGCCGCCGGCCAACCCCCTCCTCGCCCAGCGATGTATTCACTGCTCTCAGCCTGCACTTGCCTGTAAGGATTATGGCATATTTCTAAATATTTTTTTTTTCATTTTTAAAAAATATTTTTAATTTTTTTTAAAAACTTTCATTCTGGAGGCTCGGTTGCATTTTCCTTGCAGCCAGGTGGTAATGGGGACCTGAGCCTTTCTATAAGCAGAGCATCGCTCTGCACCCTTTAAAAAATTGCAAACAAAAACAAAGCAAAAAAAAAAAAATCAACTTCAACCATTTTACCGCATCATTTGATCTTTTGTTGCTTTTTTTTTTCTCCTCTCCAGATGTTTACATTTCCTGCTGCTGTGCTTTCAGGTACAGGTACGTGTCCTTTCTGTCCTCTCTTGCTTTTGGTTGTAAAATAGAAACAAAGGCGGCGTGCTGACCTCGAGTGCCAGGCAGGTTTGGCTGGGGCTTTCACTTGTTTCCCTCTAGTTTTTATGGCTGTATTAAACCGAGCCCCGCACCAGATGCTGGAGTGTCACTTGCCCCGACCGGGGCTTCCCCTTGTGTTCAGCTCCCGTTCCGTGCCCCGTTGTGCTTGACCGCCGGTGCGGGCTGGGGTGCAGTCGGTGCGCCGGTAGCCTGCCGTAGCGGGATCCTCTGGAGTGCATTAGCCTGGCTAATGATGTGAGAGGGAGTGCTGGACTCTCCTTGCACAATGTTGATTGATGCACTTGCCTTGGAAGAGCAGGCGCTCTCCTGCTCGCCCTTTTCCCCGTTCTCTTTTTCCCCTTTTTTTTTTTTTTTTTTTTTTTTTTTTGTGGTTGGTTGGGGTTTTTTTTATTTTTTTTTCTCTTCCCCTCTTCGAGAACTCACTCCCAAAAACTGATGCTTTGAAAAACACAAGTTTCCCTAGCCAGGAGAAGGAGGCTGCGTGTTCCCTCCCCATTATTCAGTAGAACGCCGTCCAAGTCAGCTCCAGCCTTTGATCCTGCCTCGGCAGGAATGAAGCCGTTGGAGGAACACCCTGAGCGAGGCTCTGCAGCCCAGGTGCCCGGGGATGGGGAAGGCAGCTGCCCCCGTGGCCACGCACCCCAGTGCCACAGGGATTTTAGCTGGGCATCCCGGAGCAGACCCACCTGCGGGGCCGGGCACAGCAGGTGCCACTTCTCCGGTGGCTCCAGCCACCCTCCCGCCAGGGCTGGGGGACACTTGTGCCACCCCCTGGCGCCAAGCTGTGCTTTGGCCGGGATTACACCTGCTCACCCTCTCCGGATCCCCAAGGGCAGCAAGAGATGGTCCTGGATGAGCACAGCTTTGGAGGGGGCTCCATCCCTCTGGCCAAGCTAAAACCCAAACCTGCCCTATCCCCCGCTCTCCCACCCATCCAAAAAATCCCCGATCACTGTTTTGCCTCATCCCCTCCAAAAACTGCAGCTCGAGCCCAGCACCAGCAGAGCCTCCCCTGGTGGAGCAGCCTCCCCAGCAGGAGAGGATCCACAGCTGTAAAATACCCTGCGGTTGGAAGGTGTTTGCTCTGTTTCTCTGGTGCGTGTTTTTTTCAGCCCGAGGAATACCAGGCTGCGCGGGGCTCGCAGCGCCGGCACCCTTTGCAGCGGGGAGACTTTTTTTGCGCTTGTGCGGTAACTGAAGTTAATCAGCCCTCCAGCCCCCTTCCTCTCCCCCTCCCTTCGGTGCTTTTAGTGAATCAGAAAAAGTTTGGCTGGCTGCCTGGAAAGCACTTGCTAAAATCTGATCTCTTACTTCAGCAGCCTTAAAACAAAGTTATTGGCATTTATACAGTTGGAGCTCGCAGGCTTCCAAAGCAATAAAATAATAAAAAAAAAAAAAAGGAAAAAAAGAAGAAAGCTCAGTGCTCTGGTGCTATTAGAACCATACTTGCTCCCTTTCGTGCTGATTTTGCAGCATTCTGGGGGACGTGAGGTGGGATGGCTGCACTGGGCTCTGCGGAGGTGTCCTGGCTGCGGCTGGAGGGGCGGCGGAGCTCGCTGGGTGTCACACGGAGAGCGGAGCTGCGCCGGCGATTAGCCTTGGGAGCCAAAACATTAGATTAGTCATACTCGAGGGCCTTCGAGTGAGTGTTTACAGTATTAATGGTAGATGAAAAGATGTGAATGCTGTAAGTTTTTATTGCCCATTTTGTTACACTTTCTTTCTGGATTTATTCATGGGATTACATGTTTTGAGCCTGAATGGGAGTGAGGGATTATAGGATTTCTTTTATAATGATCAGTTTGGGTAGGAGTTAGCCTTTGGTGAACTGAAGTAAATTAATGCATCACTTAGGTTTAATATTTATTTAGTCTAAAGGAAGTTGTTTAGTTTTGCTTAAAGGGCTCTGTGTTGTATTGGGGAGATTTAAGAGCTCCTGAAGTGGATTATATTCTAAGGCTGCCTTTTGCCCTGTGTTCAAGCCGTGATCTGTGGCCTGTCCCATGTGCTGGTCTTAGAATTACTCTCCTCTGCTGCTGCCTGGTACCCTGTGGCTCTGTGTGCAGAGGTGGAAATCCCTCCAGCATGTGTGGGGCTGGAGGGATTCTGGGACAAAACACAGTGGTTTGGGTATGTTCTGAGTGTTTTGGTAGCTCCCCATGTTCGAGGGCTGTGGTGAGTTGATGTGTGAGCTGCTGCAGTTCCGTGGTCGGGGGCTCATCTCTGGCTAAAAGCTTTCTCACAGACCCCAAGGCACCCCGCAGCCGCTGGTGGGTGACCTGGCAGCTGTAGCATCTCCTGTGGGCAGGTTGTGGCAGCACTGGGGTGGTGTTCCCCAGCCCTAGCCACAGGGAGGTTGGAGGGTCGGGAGTTGCCAGGAGCAGGATTTGGACCCCTGGATGAGTCAGACTCCCCCAGGGCTTGGCCATCGTGTGACATTCCCACCAAGGAGCACCGGGACCAGCGCGTGGCAGGGCACAGGGGAGCACTGCTGGGGCGTGGGTGCAGCACAGCCCTGGGAGCAGCCCTGGACCTCACAGGGCTGCCTGGAGGACAGGTAATCCACCAGTCCCTTCCCCTGCAACAGCAATGGCCCTGCCTTGTTTTCTTCTCTTGCATCTTAGGAAGTCCTTCTGATGCTTGGGGTTGCTGCAGTTCCAGAGCAGGGACACTGGATACCCTCGTGGACCCTGGAGACATTAATTTATTTATGCAGGTTGTTCTTAGGGATGCCCTTTCGCTGGTGGTTACTGAACTCTCCCGCTATCATGTGTCTTTGGCATCCTTCAGTTTATTCTCCTACCTTTTCACACTTCCAGGAGCAATTTCTCTTCTATGTGCTTTTTCGTTCTGTATATCCCAGAGTGGTTTTGGGGTTGGCTTTGGAGTCAATCTCTTCTCTTCAAGCAGGTGAGAAACCCCAGAAGCACCTTGCACAGTTGGAGGGGATTGCCCCATGGTGTGCTGGCTCTGGCAGCACCAGTGACTCTGAGGATAACAGGTTCAGGGACATGGGATCTCAGAGGGCCCCCTTTGCCAGGGCAGGTGGGGGCTGGAGGCAGCTTCAGTGTAGGTTGAGCAGTAGGATGTGAGGTTTTGAGTGCTATCCTGGTTTGCAAGAGCTTCCAGCCCTTCTGTCCCTGAGCCACCTCGAGTGATGGCCAGGCAGAGCACGGGGCGATGCCGGCGTGGGCTGCCCTGGCTGTGCTGTGGAGCAGAGGGTGGTCCTGCCTCAGCCTCTCCCCTGCCCTGATAAACCTCACTGTGATCTCCTACATGGAGTGCATCTGTCTTAGATTATGAAGAGGTCCCTGATAGGGCCAAATCCTTTGCTTTTATGGCTCTTGTAGGTTAAGATCCAGCTTTGGAATCTGATCCAGAAGCAAACAGGAGGTCAGAGGAACGCACAAGGCAGCACTGGGCTATTTTCACATCTGCTGGTGTTGTGTAAGAGGAAGGCTGCTGTGCACCATGCCAATAGCAACTTATGTTTCTCCTAAGCTCCTGTGCAGCGACAGACAGTTATTGTTTGGGGCTTTGTAAAGTGAGACACGGAGAAGTGTTGCTTCCACACGTTCAGTGAGCCAGATCCTGCGGTCTGGCGAAGCCACACGCAGCACATGTCGGAGGCGTGAGCCTGCTGAGCAGCTTCCTCCCCTCTCCCTGTCTGCTGCTCCACAGCCGTCCTCCCTGGGACAAGCAGGACGAGTGGCTCTGGGGATACCACTGTGGAGAAGCCAAAGGTGGTCCTGGTCACAGCCTGCCCAGCTCGCCTGGCCACACTTTCTGTGGATGTGCAGCAGTTGTAGAGCACAGGTCCCTGCCTGCCCAGCCTTTGCCCTCCTGGTGACAGCACCGAAGGCAGGGTGCCAGACTGCACGTCACCAGCAAGGTTATTCTCATGTCTACCCTCCCTGCAGATGGGCACCCAGCTGCCTTTGTCCTCCTCGGGTGGCACAATGTCCGCCTGGAGGCGGCGGCCAAGGCTGCGTGTGCTGCCAGGGACAGAGCTCTGGCCATCCCTACACTGCTGTGGGATGGGGCAGGTAGTACCTCCATGGGCTGTGCTGCTCCCTCCTCGTGGTCAAGCCCTGCATGCCAAGACTTGATGGGACCCAGAGCCCCCCAGGCTGGCTGATCCCCTGCCTGCCCTCTCTGCTCAGCCTGGACTGGGAACACCGCGTCCTTGGCACAGCATCCCTGTGCCAGCCCCCTGCCTCCAGTCATGCTGAGAAGGACGGAATATCGCAGATGTGGTCTGTGAAAGGCTGGGCAGCTCTCTGTTGGTTTTTCAGAATGGACCTGAGTGATTATTAGGCAGTGAGAAGACCAGAGGACCGGCGTGAGCAAAGCCTGATTTAATGAGCAGAGGAGCTCAGCGATGCTGAAGTGCATGGCCCCATCATGGGCTGGAGCTGATGGGATGGTCCCTGGCTCTGGCTCCGTGCTGCTGCTGGACTCCTGGTGGTGGATGCAGCTCCTGATGCTGTGGCTCTGCTGGCCTGCAACCTGCGGGGGCAGGGTCCTGTTGCATATGAAATCGTTTGTTCCAGTTTCAAATGCCCTTGCTCTCCAGGAAACAACCATGTGGCTTGCCACAAGGGATTTTTATTCCCTGCTGCTGACTCATTTCACCAGACTATGAAGTGGTGTGTGCTGAAGCTGCCCTGTGTATCCTGCTTCTGCCTCCTGAACTTTGGAGATCTCGGGTTTGTGGAGGAAGAGGAGACGTTGGAGCAGGGAAGCTGAGAGCTGAGCGGCAGTGGGCTGGTGCTTGGGCTGATGTGTGCTGGGGCTCTCCTGTGGGAGAAGCGAGACTCAGCTTAGCTTGGGGTGAGAGTAGGTGTGGGTCTTGCTCCTGCACAGATGGGCACGTGCAGCCTGTGCCCCACCAGCCGCTGTCGGCTGCCTGCCCTGGGCACACCCTGCCTTTGCTTCTCGCTGAAGGTCCCCAGCCCTTCAGAGTGCTGGGACAGGTTCTCTGCTACAAAGTCCCCCCAAAGATGTTCAGCAGGAAGATTTGCAAAGCTGTTTCCAGATTCTCACCCCAGTGGGGCTGGCACAAATGTGAGCTGCTTCAGCGTTTGGGGGCTTGGCTTTCTGGGTGTGCCGTGGCAAGCAGCAGAGCAGAGCTGCTTGGAGGCTTTGCCCTGCACCCCTGCATGAGTGCAGTTTGCTTTTCCAAAGCTCCAGACATGTGCCAGGTGCTTCAGAGGAACAGAGATGGACGTGGGCATTGTTGAGGAGAGTGCTTAGAAAGGAGCCATGAGATTCACATTTTAACTGGATGCAGCGTGGTGGGGTTGTAATTGTATTTCTGCTTTGCTTTCCATTTTGCACCTGACATGTACAAGGCTGGATGGAGGCGAGTGGTGCACGGTTCAGAGCAGTGTGGGGTCTGAAGTGGTGCGAGGTTCAGTGGGGTTTGGAGCAGTGTGGGATTCTGAGTGGTGTGGGGTTTGGAGCAGTGTGGGATTCACAGGAGGAATTCCTGCTCAAACTCAAAACTGGTTTCTGCTTGTAGAGCAGCTTGGCCGCAGCGTACCAAGGTGGGAGAAAAAAGAGCAGAATGGGCGAAGGGTGGCACTGCCCGAGCTCTGCGGGGGTGTTTGGGATGTGCTGATGCAGCTGGTGGTGGGAGTGATGCTGAGGGCTGCAGGAGGCTCAGGGAGGATGAGCAGCACTGGGGGCTCGGGCAGCCACACCGAGTTATTTGCTTTTGCTGTAAGCTGATAGCGCCGAGCTGGTCGGCCGGGCCGGTGGGTATCTCCCTCTGCTGTGGGAGGCTGAGCTCAAGAGAGACTCCCCTGGGACCAAAAATCATTATTTTGGATCTATAAAGCTACTTCACAGATCCTTGGGAGTATTTTTATGTATCTCTTCCTTTCCTTAGGACTCTTGTTGTACTCGCTCCTCCCTTGCAGAGCTGCTTTTGCTTTGTTTTCCCACAGATAGGGATACTTTAGATATCAGTTGTGATAACTGCAGGTGAAAAATGTGTTCATGGAACATGATTTAAAAAGGGAAAAGAGGAATGGCTGCTGTTGGTGCCTGGGCAGGGATGGGGATACCTGCTGCCAGGGTCTCTGCCTGGGGTCTGTGAGCTGCTCTGGCCCTGGGAAGCCTGGGGTAGGTCATGCTGGGGGAGTTGGAAGCCCTGGGCCCAGGGAGGCCCCTAAATGCCCTCCTGTCTGTGAGATGCTCTGCTGCTGAGACCAGCAGGCTTCCACCTGAATATCTGTTGCCCAGACAGGTCCAGACATGATTTCTTTTCTTTCCTTTCCTGGGTTTTTGTGTTTTGATCACCTGCTGTGCCATAACAGCAGGTACAAGCAGAAATTATGCAGAGCTGTGCAATGTGCTGCCTACCTGGTATGTCGCCTCTGTGTCCTGGTACTTCTCCAGATGTCCATGGAGGATTAGGCATCCGGCAAAGCAGCTGGAGGGAAAGCTAGAAAAAAACCCCCCAAAATATAAAAGACTGTCTGGCTCTGCCAAAGTATTTTCCTATTGCCATTCAGCAGCCTCGCCATAGCATGAAGAGAAAGAAAGGGGAACAGAGAGGAAGGAGGAGGCTTAGCCTGTCATGGTCTGTGTGTTTCCCTTTGTGCAACCTCCTCACAGCCCCAGGGGCTGCAGTGGGTGGGAGCCGACGTGCCAATCTTCCCCCTCCAGGGGCTGGGCTGTGGGTCTGTGCCCTGGTGCTTCCCTGTGGGGCTGCCTTCCCTGGGCACTGCTTCCTCAGCTCCCTGCCTGCTCTGCCCACACAAACAGCTGCATTTCAGGCTGAGCCACATGGCAGTGTCGTCCACGTAGTGACAGCGCATCCTCCGCCCTTGCCAGGCTCTGCTCACCCCCTGCTCACTGTCTGTCTTTGCCTTTGCGTGGAGTTATTGGCTCTGCTGCAGCCGGGAGAGCCGGAATGCCTTCACCCTCCGGAGCTCAGGGTGCAAGGACAGTGCCCTGATGTTCCCCCTGCACATGGGCTGGTGCTGCTCTGCCTGAGGGCTGGAGCTGGGCTGGTGCTGATGTTTGAGTTTGCTGCTGATGCTGGCTGAGGTCAACGTTGCTTTGGAGGCTGTGGGAGGAGAGGGGAAGATCTGAGGCTGTGGCATTGGGGTAAAAGGCCTCAAGTTGCATCAGGGAAGGTTTAGATGGGATATTAGGAAAAATTTCTTCAACAAAAGCGTTGTCAAGCACTGAAAGTGTGGAGTCGCTGTCCCTGGAAGTGTGGATGTGGCACCTGGGCACATGGTTTAGCCATGGGCCTGGCAGTGCTGGGTGAACAGGTGGATTGGTGGTCTTAGAGGATTTTTCCAACCTAAATGGTTCTGTGATAAGAGGTGGGCAGTGGGGAATGGTCCATCCTGCTCACTGCTGTGTGATGGTGGGAGATGAGGCAGAGTCCAGCCCGTGGGCTCACCCACGTGGAGCTGGAAGAGGGGCAGGCTGGGGGTGCTGGGATGTGCCCGAGGCAGAGGCAGAGCCCCAGTGGTGGCCAGGCTGAGGGGCTGGATCTGGAAACAGCCATGGGATGGCACTGAGGGGAAGCAGGGTGGCGAGGGGCCCAGTGTGCCCTGTGGTGCCTCTGTTCATCTTTTAAAATCCAAATGGATGGATGCTAAACCTTGGTGAAGGTCCCAGAGAAGTGCATATTGTGTGGATAGAAATACCAGGATGCAGCAATTAATAACAGATTGCTCTTCCTACAAGGTATTCCCGGCACTCCTTAGTCCTCCCAGTTCCTTTTTCTCCTGCTATGTATTTCAAATCCCTTTTTTTCCTGCTAGAATACTATCTTTGGCACCATTTTGAAGGACAGCTTGTTTTGTATCTTTTGGAATACCCTGAGCTACTCTTGCACAGAAATCCAGAATTAACAGAAGAATGCAGGGAGCAGTGGTGAGCCTGGTAAATGACTGTGCAGCGTGTGCTGGGTGTCTGTGGCCATGGCTGCTGGGATGGGAAGCCCTGGGAATACAAATTAGAAAGTGGCCTGAAGGACATTTTTGATAGAAGGGCATTTTGCTGCTGCTCTGATGCTTTTTATCACTGAGGAGAGGGATGGTCTGGGAAGCTGGCAGTGCTGTGGCCACAGGGACTGGGGTCACTTCCTTCCTGTCAGACCCTGGGTGATTCCTCACAGTGCGGCTGCATCGCTGCTCCCCTTGGAGTGTCGGGTACAGTCCTGACCAGATGATCCTATTTCCTTTCCCAGGGTGAATTCAAGTCAGAGGTGGAATTGGACTGGGTTGTGGGAATGTAGGAATGAGCAGCTAGTGGAGTGTGTGCTCCATTTCCAGTCGTGTTCTCCAGCTCTAACGTGGAAGCTGCTTTTGACCCCCTTCCTCTCCCAGGCCAGAGGGTTACGATCCCATATGAGCAGCCCCAGCCCCTGGGTGTGAGGCTGCACTGCAGGACTGCATGGTGTGGTGCAGTATTGATTAGCTGTACAATAAATTATGATCTATGTAGTGCAGGTTTCTGACCCCGTGGTCGCGACCTTGCTGTGATTGGGGAGAGTCCCGGCCAGCTGAGATCAGGACAGCAAACAGCCCCCCAGCAATCGATGGGAAACCAGCAGCTCTGCTGCAGGAGCAGTGCTGGGGGCTGCCTGCACTGGGCACCTTTGTCCCGGGGAGCAGGTGGTGCTGCAAACTTCCCCTGGAATTAAATGTGAAATTCCATGTTGGGAGCTGGGCCGTGCCAGCCTGACCACGGGCTGTGGGGATGGGAGGGACTCTGTGTTTGCCATCGGGGTTCTCAAAGCTGGAACATCTCAGGCTGGAAGGGAGGAGTGAGGGCAGCTCTGGCCAGCACAGAGGGTCTGCCCTGCTCATCACGGAACCAGAATGGTTTGGGTTGGGAGGGACCTTAAAGCCCATCTTCTTCCACCCCCTGCCATGGGCAGGGACACCTCCCACTGTTCAACCTGGCCTTGGACACTTCCAGGGATGAAGGATCCACAAATTCTTTGGACCAGTGCTCCTCAACATCTTTATTTACAAATGGGATTCAGGGATACTGAGTTTGAAGAGATACTTAAGTGAATTTGCAGATGATACAAAATTTGGAGTAGCTGTTGACTCCCTTGAAGGCAGAAGGGGGCCTTGCAGAGGGACCTGGACTAATGAGAAGGCTGGGAAATCACCAACAATATGAGGTTTTAAGAAGGGCAGGTGCTGGATTCTGCAAGTGGGATGGGGCAGCCCTGGATGTACAGATGGGAATGAGATGCTGGAGAGCAGCCCCTGGAAAGGGACCTGGGGGTGCTGGTCCATGGCCAGTTGGATGTGAGTCAGCAGTGCCCTGGAGCCAGGAGGGACATCCCTGTCCTGGGGACATCAGGCTGGGCCAGGGAGGGATTGTCCCGCTCTGCTCTGGGCTGGGGCAGCCTCACCTCCAGTGCTGGGGCACTTTGGGTGCCACAACAGCAGAGAGATCCCAAGCTGCTCCAGAGTGTCCAAAGGAGGGAGCCGGGGCTGGGGAAGGGTCTGGAGGGGCCACCCGAGGAGCGGCTGAGGGCACTGGGCTGGTGCAGCTGCAGCAGAGGAGCTGAGGGCAGAGCTCCCCGGGGCTGCAGCTCCTGCCCAGGGCAGCGCAGGGACAGCTCCGAGCTCTGCTCCTGGGCCAGGGACAGCACCCAGGGAGCGGCTGGAGCTGGGCCAGGGCAGGCTCAGGCTGGAGAGCAGGGAAAGGTTCTGCCCCAGAGGGTGCCGGGCACTGCCCAGGCTCCCCAGGGAATGGGCACGGCCCCGAGGCTGCCAGAGCTGCCAGGGGTGCACAGGGTGGGGTTGCTGGGGTGTCTGTGCAGGGCCAGGAGCTGGACTGGGTGATTCCTGATGAGTACCTTCCAATTCAGAATATTCTGTGATTCTCTGGCAATCTGTGCCAGTGCCTGACCACCTCTGAGGAAATAATTTCTTCCTAACATCTAATCTAAATCTCTCTTCTTTTACTTTAAACTCATTCCCCCTTGCCCTATAATAAATGGGAGCAGTCTGCTAGCAAGGCAGAGGGCTTGCTTTGTGCTGTTTATGTTGAAAGAGTAGGTAATAGGAATTTAATTGCTGTTTAAATGTAGCAAACAAGAAAATGGAGTTTATTTGCTCAGCTTTCATTTCTGGGAGCCTGATTTCCCCAGTGTGCACCATCACTGTGTGTGTCAAGAAGCTGAGCACCACCAGGTTCAGTTGTGGGGTTTCACTTCCAAGGGAAATTTGTGCAAAGTCTGACCTGAGGTCAGCAAGGCTGAGCGGGCAGAGCTGCTCTGTGCTGGGTGGTGGCCCGGGTGGGTGGCACCTGTGGGTGTGCCCAGACCAGGCAGGGACCTGGGGGTGTCCTGACGAGGCACAGGGCTTTGCAGCATCCCCGTGCTGTGGGTGTGGATGCTGGTGGCTCAAAGAAAGGGCTCTTGGGGAATCCCCAGCTTCATGGCACAAGGTCTCACGTCGGTGTCTGCCCATGTCTGGCCTGAATTACCCCCCAGCAGCTTTTTTCCCACTGCTGCTGACTGGTGATGGATGCAGCAAAATGTGTGGGGTTCTCCCTGGTGCCCCTGAGCTGTGCTGGGATGCAGCAGCCCAAGTTTCAGTGATTTTAACACCATTTTCTTTTTTCCCCTATTTCAAACATTTCAAAACCAGATTTATTTTCCAAAACTGTTGAGAATTGTTCCCTGAAAATGGGAAACCTGCAATCTAAATTAATTAATGCCAAACAAGACTTTTCCCTCGCTCAACAAAGCAGAAAGATAAGAAATCCTATTTGCCTGGCATTTGCAGTGTAAATATTTCCAGGCAGAAGTGTGGCTAATAGAGATCAGAACAAATCTTCTATTAGGAAACAAACTCGGCTTTCCTTTTCTGGCCCTGGGCTCGCGTGTTTGTTATATCGGATCCTGAAGGCAGATTGACAGTTTGGTTTGGATTAAAGTCAACACATGGTTTATGCCATATTTTTGATAAGGCTCAGTAGTAATCCGATTTTTTTTTTTCCGGGCTGTCTTTAGTACACAAGCAGCAGAATTGTCCATTCCTGGGAATATTTTTTCAGTGAAGCCATTGAGAAATTTTTTTCTGGAGGGAAGATGAAATTACTTGTTTTAAAAACTCTTAAAATCCCAAGTAAAATTGAAGTCCATTAACTGCAAGCTGTAAGCTTGATGTGAGCTGGGCAAACTTCAAGCTATTTTATTAACTGATCTAGAGAGTGTTTCCTTTAAATACCTTTGGAAAGGCAGAGAGGAGGAGAGTGGCTCATGCAGGGGGAGCAGAGCAGGTCTCTGTGCTTTGCCAGAGCAGCAAGTTCTGACCAGCAGGAGTAAAAACTGCCACCAATTGCACCTGTACGTGCTTGTGAGCTCAGGTTTCTTCATGGGGATAACAGGCATTGCCACTGGCTGCTGGTTCCCTCCTCAGTGTGTCCCAAAATGGGCTTTGGGGTGCCCTCGGCCCCTTGGGTACAAATAGCTGTGTATTTGTATGGTATCGATTTATTCTGATTATAAATAGGCTTCACTCTCCAAAGCGAGTGTCTTTTTGTCATTACTATGTTCCCTAGAAAGAAAGTGGGGGAAAAAAGTAGAAAAATTGGGAACAGGGAGGACCAAAGGAGGAATTGCTTGCTGCCTTTGAACTCTGTGCCTCAGCAGCTCTGTGCCTGCACACCCGTCTGCAAAGCTGTGGCTCTGCCCTCGCTGGAGGATCCAGAGAGCTGTTGTGGCTCATTTTGTGGCCACCTCCATCTCTGATGCCAGTGTGGAAGCTTCCGGATGGTGTTGTTTAAGCAGGAGGAAATGGATGCCAGAGTTGTCTTTGGTGCTTGAAGGTAACTGGTGCTGGCAGGACCTGCTGGGTGATTGTTCAGTGCCAGAAGTGGGCACTGGAAAAGCTCTGACTTGATGGTGATGCTGAAAGCAACTGAGATACCTGTGCCAGCTGTATATTAACTGCCTAGAAAATGGAGTTAATGGAGCTGAACATTGCCTGCATCTGCATCATTTGAAGCTGCCTCCAGCAGCAGGTTGTGCTCAGCAAGGGGCTTAGGTGAGCTCTGCCCCAAGTGACAGCTCCTGGGACGTGTCATGGAGTGAGGTCCCTGTCCCTCAGCAACTGGAGTGGGTTCCCTGAATCCCTCTGTGCCGGGTGAGTGGGAGAGCTCCAGCCTCAAACGGGAAATGTCTGTTTGCACAATTAGCGTGGCCCCTTCCTTCCCTGGGAGCAGAATGGTTTATTGATTTCTGTGGCCCACTCACCCCCACCTATTCAGCAATAATGACCCTTCCACACCAACTCTAAATCATCCCAGCCTGCCTCGCCCCTAAGCCCTCTAATCTTTTTGGGTTGTTGTTGGTATTTATGCTCGTGGAGGTTTATGATCTGTCGGCGCTGGCTGCTGAAATGCTTTATTTATCCATAGGCTGGGCCACACAGGGAGCGTCCTTATTCTGGTATCATGTTCAGGATGCTGTAGTTAAGGGTTGTGTCAGCACTTCCATGCACAAACCTTGTTATTCAGGGGTTTTGCAGTTCCGTGGAAAAGAAAACCAGTGACCTGGCACGGCGAGGGGAGGCTCAGAGGCACACATGAAAACCGAACAACCCAATGCCCATTTAGGGATTATTAGATGGGCAATCCCTCTCCTTGAGGAAAATAGCCAAAAACATCCTCCTCCCTTGGTTTGATTTTGTGCAAAGACAACCCTCTTTTGTGTGCTTGTATTGGGGTCGGATGGGGAGAACACAGTGAGGCAGGACGCTGGCTGGGATCCTCTCTGGATACTTAAACAAACCTCGGGCTGGTGCGGGGCAGAGCTGCCTTCTCCTCGGAGCATGCCGGCTGTGGAGGGCTCGGGAGCTGCTCCCGGGGCCTCCTGGTCCAGCCCCAGCAGCCCTGGGAACAGCAGGTGATGGGGTTTGTAAATGTGATTTATGGCCCTGCTAGTGCAGGAGCTTGCGGGCTTATAAATTATTTGGAGATTTCTCGATAATAGAGGGAGCGTGGTATGAACAGGAGAGATAATAGGGCTTGAGAACGTATTTCAAAGTGCTTTTGGGGAAGGAGAAGTTCCGTGAGTGCTGGCAGGTGTGAGGTGGTCCCAGCTGTGCTGGAGGAAGAGCCTTTACAGACCAACCCAGCCAGCATATTTTCTATCTCTCCCTCTCAGTGCTGATGGGTTTTGTGGGCGCTCCACGGGTCAGCCTGGAGCAGAGTTGATGACTTGGAGCAAAGACGCTCATGGAGCCCTTCAGCCCGGAGCAACGGGCTGGGGCTGGCATCGAGGGTGGCTTGTGTAGGCAGAACTGATCAGTCCTCAGGCAGGAGCAGGCAGTGGTGAAGCACTGAGGGAGCTGGCAAAAAAGATGGAGAGACAATGTACAAGGTCATGTAGTGCCAGGACAACAGGGAACGGCTTCCCACTGCCAGAGAGTAGCTTTAGATGGGATATTAGGAAAAAGTGCTTCCCTGGGAGGGTGGGCAGGCCCTGGCACAGGGTGCCTGGAGCAGCTGCGGTTGCCCCTGGATCCCTGGCAGTGTCCGAGGCAAGTTGGGGCTTGGAGCAGCCTGGGACAGTGGAAGTGTCCCTGCCCATGGCAGAGTGTTGGAATGAGGTGATCTTTGAGGTCCCTTCCAACCCAGGCCAATCTGTGATTCATTCTGTGGTTCCTTGGGAAGGGGACTCCGTGGCAGGGGGTTTCCACAGAGGGAAATCAGGATGCCAAACCTCTGCTCGATCCTTTTGTTAGCAGGTACCGGGCTGGTGTGACTGGCAGCCCTCAGCTCCTGCTCCAAAGCCTTTTTCTCCTCTCTGGGATGGTGCCAGCAGGTCTAGCAGGACTCTGCCACCGTGCTGGGCAGGCTGGAAGCAGCAGTGATGGCCCAGCTGTGCTGTTGTCCGCATTCCCTTCCCTCTCTTTGCTTAGGAGCCTCCAACGTCGTTTCCACACCTTAGCCTGCCTTGGGCACAGCAGTGCTGGGCACCCCTCGGCCCCTGCAGAAACAGGGCAGATGAATTTTATGTCACCTCTGTCTGCTTTCTGTGAATTTTGGGGTTTGGCACAGCTGTGTACTTTGCTCTTTAAAGAGGGTTGTGTGCCTGACTCTTCCAACAGTTTCTGAAGCCAGGGTTCCTCTGATATTCCCAGCATCCCTGGTACGTGGGAACTGGAGGGAGAAACAGGAATGCCAGTGATGGTATTTTATTGGGTTTTTAGACCCGAGGAGAAGTCACTGTCTCTCTGAATCATAGCTTGAAGTTTGCAGAGATCTTCACATACAACTTCTTTTCCTGCTTTGACTCTTGGCATCAGCCTGGCAGCTGGGGAGGGGCAGGTCCACAGTGACCCTTGCCCTGTCCAGCCACGCCGGGCAGCACCAGCCCGGCTGTCACAGGCTTTGTGTCACTGGGGCATGGAGGGAGCAGAGAGCCTGTCCCTGAGCTGGGCATCCCTGTGGGGTGTTGGAATGGAGCTCTGAAAGTGAGATCAGAGACACAAGACTTTTTTTCCCTGCTGATATTAGGGGTCCTGTAACCCTGGAGGCTGCTGTGAATTTCCCGGTTTCCAGGGGCGGTTTCCATACCATGGATTTGGTACTTGCCCTGAACCTGCAAATGTCTCTCTTCAGAGCAGTGAGCTGGAGATGGTGGGAATGAAGAAGCGGCTTGGCTGAATGATGGAGAAGGCAAACTAAAAGTGTAGGAGGGGAGGGTTCCAACTGTGGAAGGGATTTTGGGTCTCAGACAGCAAATGTCAGCCGGTCCAGAAAGCAGGCGTGAAAGAAACGGAGACAGGCTAGCGCAGATGAACCCAGGCAGAAGTGAGGTACCAGCAGCACAAATGTTCCCAGTGGAATGACTCCTGGAAGTTCAGTAAATCCCCCGACTGGCCTCCAGTCATTGTTAGGTGGATTAACCTCCCTGTCCTTGGACACAACCATTATTCCATATTCCAGCACTGCACAGAGGCTGCCGAATCATGGGATGAGTGAGCAGGGGCTCCTGAGGAGGTCCCTTCCCCGTGGTACCATTCCCACAGAGGGTCACTGGGTGTTAACTTGTCAGAATGAGCAGGAGTGGAACCAATTGGAGCTCAGTAAAAGATTTCCAGAGAGGACACTTGATAGAGGAAGGTGACATGGGATAATTCAGCCGGGTCCCCAGGCATCTCTGCTGAATCAGCTCTTAGAGGTCAGTGCTTGGGAGCTGCTGTGGGCACAGTTGTTGGCCACATCTCTGATTTCTTTGCAAATGCAATGCCAAAAGGTACTTTGTGAATCCTGCCCTGAGCTGGTGTGCACTGCTCGGCAGTTGCCGTGTTTTACCCTAGAGGGAGTTGCTTTTCTGCAGTGGGAGCAGGGATCTGTGTTCCTTGGAGGATGTCAGGGGACCAGGATGAAAGGAGCTCCCAGGATAAGCACTGCATCACAGCTGAGGTGCTGCCCCTGCAAATGATTGTTCTCTTATGGGGAGGTTGGTCTTTGATGATCTTCCATCTCCCTCTGATGGCAGGGTTTTCCTGAGCATCCCTTGGGTTTTCCATGTCTTGTGCCTTTGCTCCTGTTTTCATGGAGGTCTCGGCTGGGCTGGTATCAAGCAGAAGAGCAGAGATGTCACCTAGAACCTGGAAGGCTCATGCTTTAAACTGGCATTTTAAGTCCTTGTGGTGAATAACTCTGCCTTTTTCCAGGGTTTAGGAAATGCCTGACCAGTTTCAGGGGAGTGGGCTCGGGGTTTCCACTCTGCCCTGCTGCTGTGGCCAAACGGGTTTGAAGCAGGAGCATCTGCCCTGAGGAGGGGCTGCTGCTGGTGGAGGGGAGGGGAGAAAAGGTCAGGAGTGCTTTGAACCTGGCAAGTTTCTCAGTATTTGGGCTCAGGTCTCACTTGAAGAGGTGAACAAATTGCTGGTAAGGATTTTTAGTGAGGTGCTGCAGCTTTTGTCCCAGAACGCCCCTCTGGGAGATCTGCCCTGGTCCCCAGTGCAGCCTCGCTGGTGTGGCCAGCCCAGGCTCCTCCAGCCCTGGGTGAGACAGGTGAGCAGCAGAGGGTCATGGGGACAGATGGGATGAGCAGCAGAGGGTCATGGGGACAGCCCGTGTGCTTGGCCAGCAGCGCCTGGGGTGGGGAGGGCAGCCCCTCAGCCTTGTGCCCACCTGTGCAGAGCCACCTGCGCTGGGAAAAGGCTTTTAAATTGTTTAGGGGCAAGGTGGCTGCTGGACCTGCTGCAAAAAGAACCTCTTCCTCCTCCTCCACAGCTCGGGTGGGAGATGTGCCCCACACAGGTGCTGTGCTGGGGACCCTGTGTGCTCTGTATGTGTTTTGGGCTGATGAGCCTTGATGGTTTCCTCTCAGGGTTTTGTTTCTTGAATCCCTGTTTCAACTGCTCAAAACCAGTAACAGAGAACTACTTGCAACAGACTGAATTGCAGAATGGGTTTAATTCCTGCATAGCAGGGCAGTTTATTTCAGCAGGAGTGTTTTCTCCATCAAGGAAAGAAAATGGTTTTCGGTTAAGGTAGTGGAGGCAGTGGTAGCATGCCAAGCTCCCCGATCCATGGTTTCACAGGGGTTGGTTGGGGCTGTTCTGCAAAGTCTGGTGCAGATTTGTTTGCAGCAATACCGATGCTGTGAGGAGGGACAGGGGCATGAAATGACTTCTGAAAAACGTGTGTCGTGGTGTGAGTGGGGAGGAGTGGTGGCAGCAGCACAGAGCCTCTCAGGGATGCAGGGTCAGTTGTGGCCCATGGGAACTGTGAAGGACATTGCCACTGGTCAGCAGAGTGTGGGGGACATGGATGAATACGGAAACTTCCTCTGGAGCAGAGAGTGCGCCCTGTGGGAGGCACAGAGGGAAGGGGGGAAATGTTTGGGGTTTTGTTTTGTCCTCAGTGAAATTGATGGTGTTGGAAATAACTGTGGTGAAGTGGCAGCAGTGGGAGCTCAGCTCTCCCCCAGCAGCTGGGAGAAACCACGGCACTCTGCAAGCATAGAGGGGAATATTTTGGAAAGCTTAGGCTTGAGGAAGAAGTGATTTTTGTAGATCAGGACTGTGAAAGCTCTTGGAGGGTAACACATCATCCTCAGCCACTCCTGTCTTGTCTCCATGGGCTGTGTGTGTCAGGGAGGGTTTGATTTGCAAGGTAGGTTATGTCAGGGCAGGCTGAGGCTGGAGAGCAGGGAAAGGTTCTGCCCCAGAGGGTGCCGGGCACTGCCCAGGCTCCCCAGGGAATGGGCACGGCCCCGAGGCTGCCAGAGCTGCCAGGGGTGCACAGGGTGGGGTTGCTGGGGTGTCTGTGCAGGCCCAGGAGCTGGATCAATGGTCCTTGTGGGTCCCTTCCAGCTCAGGACATTCAGTGATCCCGTGTCCAGAGCAGAGCCCGCTCTGGGAGGTCTCAGTGCTCTGGAGTGTGAGGGTTTCTGCTGGCACCAAGGCTTGGGCTGCCACGGTCAGACACTGTCCAGGGCCACGCTGGGCAGGTCCAAGGCAATGCTGTTCAGGGAACACTTGGCACCAAAGGGGTGAGACCTGAGTGGGAGATGGAAGGGGGAGATTTCACCCTGTCCCTGGATGGCTCTGCCAAGGTCTGAGGTGAATGGCACAGCTAAATACACTGTGGGTGATGCTAGTCCAGCTTATTCCTGTGAACACGGGAAAAAATTTGGAGCCCTGGAACACAGCCTGTCCAGCTTCTGTCTGGTGAGTTTGACAGCTCCAGCATTCACCTGTGCAAGTTTCTGCAGCCCAGGCTGCACAGAGCTGCCCCATGGAAGCCTGGGGTATCCTCATGAAATCACCATGGAAATGTAATGAATTTCAGTAAGCAAGGGAGAAATCTGTTTGATGAGTTGTTTGATTTTCATATCCTCTCTTTTTCCTCCTACTTATCTTTTGAAACTCTTGTTCTTATTATTCTGGAATCATCACTGTTTCCTAAAAAGACAGTCTGCTAAGATATGGCTGGATTTTTTTAAAATGAAAAGCAGTGGATTTTGTGGGAGTTGTAGCACTCAAGCAAAGCTGAACTGCTTTGGACCCACGTGGGCCCTGAGCCTCCTGGCACCAGTGTCTCTTCCTGAGACAAAATCCCCTGAATAAGCACAAGTTTGGGCCAGGCTTGCTGAGATTGGTGATATCACAGGTGTCCTGTGAGACCACAGGGCAGCATTTCAAAGCTATGTTGTGGTGTTGTGTCCCAGTTTGGGAAGCCTGGACAGGACAACCAGAGCCCCTCGATAAATGTGCATTTCAGTGTGTCCATTTTCATCCATGTTCCAGCATCTCCATTTCCCCCTCAAGACCTTGGCCAGAGCTGCAGAACTGAGCACCTGCAGATCCCTTTGAGAACATGGGGGCCTGCAGTGACCCTCCAAAATGGTCCCGGGGGAGATGAGGTGCCAGAGCTGGAGTGGTCACGTCTGTGTGGTTCAGGTCAGACCTTCCAGCACCGACCTCCCTCGCAAGCCTCGAGCAGCGGCTCCGGGAGGCAACCCTTGGCCAGGCACAGTGCAAGTCAGGACCACCCAGTTCTGATAAGGGCAATTTAGAAAGGAAGGGGAAGATTGTGAAAAGAGGGGCAAAGGGGCACAAAGGGAAGAAAAAACCCACCCCACCGCCGAACAAAACTGAAGATCAAGACTGCTGTTAAACACACTGCCTGCGAGGGAGGTCCCACCGTGCCTTTTCTAATCTAGAGCCAGCCAGGATTGTATTAACAGCTTCAACGCAATGGAACAAATTAATCCCTGATGTAATTGAAATCGGTGAGGTCTCACAATAGGTGAGTTTGACCCAGTGGGATAGAAATAGAACAAGTATTGGAATGAAGGAGTGAAACGAAGTCACACTGTTCAGCCATTGGTATTTCATTCCTAGAAACAAAGGCCAGACAAATGCAGAGAATACATGGCTCTGCTGGGCATGGTTGAAAGCTGCTCAATACTATCAAGCTTTGAAGGGATATTTCTGTGTGGAGAGGAAGTATGTAGCAGAGGTATAACAAGCATTAAAAAAGAGAAAAAAGACAAGGAAAGAAAGGAAGAAAGAAAAAACCCTGCTTGCTCCTTGCCTGATGGTTAGCTGTGGTAAAATAATACCAGCCCTTAACTAATAATAATAATAATAATAATAAAGATGTGTCACAACTGCAGAAAAATAAGAAGAAGAGTTAATGTCTGAATTGTATTTCTGGAGACTCAAACTGTCAAGAGCCCGTGGCAAGCTGTGGCATCCTGCAGATCTCCCTCAGCCAAGATGCATGGGGTTGGTTTGCTGCGGTCGACACAGGTAGCAGGAACGGGTCCCACTGGGAAAGAGCTGCCTTTGGGTGCTGGGAGGGAGCTCAGTCCTGGCCCCTTTGGTGCTGCAGCAGCAGGGCACAGCTCAGGGGCACAGGGGACTCCAGGGCTGCCTCGTGCAGGCGGCTGAGCTGCTGCTGCTCAGGGTGACATCGGTAATAATGTGTGTGACCTGGGGGCTGCTGGCAGTGGCCTGTTCTGAGTGGGTGAGAACAGGCAGGTGCAGGTGGAGATGAGAGGCTGGGGGTGTTTGAGCCCCTCTGGGAGCTGCTTCACAGCACCTCAGCAGCGCTCTGGTGCTGGGCTGCGCTGGCTGCAGGCACCGTCCTGCCTCCAGCTGGGTGTATAAAAGTCATTCATCAAGGCTGAAACCCTGCTCTTCCCCGGGATTAGCCATTTCCCAGGGTGCAACAAGTTTAGAATGTCACCATATCACAAATGGTGCATTTTCACAGTTCTGGCTATGGCTCATTCCATCATCAAAAGGAGAAACATGGTTTTCTTGAAGGTGGCGTCATCTTTCTCTAGAAAATGGTCAAATACTGACTGATGGGCCATAAAACATTCATTTCCTCAAGCTCTCAGGTTCCAGTTTTTTGGCGCTCCCTCCTGCCTCCCTCCTGGTTTCATACCAGGCTCACTAACGCTTTGTCTGCCATCCCAAGGCTGACAGACGCGTTGCTTTTGCAGTGGTGCATGGCTTGGACAGCTGGGGGGTCCCGGGAGCTGCTGGGGAGTGTGGCTGAGTGATGGCTGCATTTCTCAGAGGTTGTGTGTTTCAGAGGGAGCAGAGGTCTGACACTGCCCGAGGAGATGCAATCTGCCTCTCTGAATGCACAAGGCAGCTCTCTGGAGGAAAGGAGGCTTCGCTTGCAGAGCGGCTTTTGGATCCAAGTTTGTGTCACCTCACGGAGCTGTATGTCTGCTTTTCCAAGCCCTGGAAATGTGTTCTCTTTGGGTCTTGTTTAACATTTCTGAAGTCCAAAGGGACGGGCAAGCTTGACCTGCTCATCACCGCATTTCCTTCTCCTTTCCAGCTCCATCCCTACATGCACTTCAGAGCGCATTAAACAAAGAGCAAAATTCCATGAATTTCACCTACTGCAGTAGCTTGAAAATGCTCAAGTCAAAGAAATGAGGGGCTCAGTTCCAGCGTGTATCTGTGCAGGAACAGGGAGAGCTCTGGGGTTTTCTCCATGATGGGCTGACATCTCCTGCTTGGGCCATGCCAAGGGAGAGCTTGGCGCGCTGTGGCACAGGGAGGTGGAGGTGGTCTGCCCTTGGCTTTCTGCCTGCCCCTGCATGGCGGAGTGGAGGTTGGGAAGACAGCAGGGGGAAAGGGAACAGCCCGAATGCATTGCAAGGAGAAGCACAAACGTGCTCCTAAACCCAAAGAAGGGACTACGCCCAGGCAGTGCTCATCCACTCCTGGCTGGCTCCAGACTGGGCTCCGTAACACGAAGGTAACAATATCCTGGTGATGGAATGACTTTGCAGTTAAACGGAGGGAAAAGGAGTGCATTGTGTTTCACTCTGTGCTGAGGGTGGCTGTCATGGGGAGCTAGCAAATCCTGCTGTAATTTGCATACAGGAATTTTGCCAAAGTCATGGAAGCGAAGTGGTTTGTTACTTGCCTTTGAGGGCTTGAGAGAGATCTGTCTTGGATATCCTCTTGCTGACCTGATTGAGTTAACTTTCATGTGTTTAGACGGTCATGGAGAAAATCATTAATATTAGGTTGATTTGATGGCTGAAAGGTAATAAGTATTTCCTGCTTATCAGATGGGGTTTGAGAGGACTTTGAATAGCCTGATTTGTTTATCTTTTGCAATCGGTATGGCCCTTAGCGAGAGGGATTTTGTATTCCTGGTTCAGCTGGGGGAATGACATATGGTTTGCTCTCTGTTGAGTGCTCCGTAGCATAAACAGCAAAACACCAGGAAATTCTGAAGTCCAGCTCCCAGCGAACTTGGCCATGCTGTGGGCCTTGGACATCTCATGCTGTAACGCTTTATGACATGAACAATAACAGATTAACATCCCCTGTTACTGGAAAGCTCAAAATAGAAAATCCGAAGTGCGTGGAGGTTGGTCGGGTGGAAAGCCAAATCCTGTAAACGTGGCTTGGCACGGCCAGGGTTTCATTGACCTTGGCGGGGCTGGGACTGCTCCATTCACAGGAGGCATCTGTGAGTGCAGAGATGGGGCACGAGCCTGTGCAGGGCTGACATCACAGTGCTGCTGTTGGAGGCTTTTGCCGTTCTTGAGCTTTTCTTGGATTAATGCACAGTGAAACCTAAGGCTGCATCAGCAAAATGGTCGTTCCCTCACCCTCCGCCTGGGATTTAACAAAGAGGAGAGTCATTCTTTAAGATGAAGGATCCTTGTAAAGCCATTTAAAATGAAATCCACTCTTATTTGAGAATCATTTGGCAAAAAAGCACATGAAAATCTCCCGTTGTGGGCTCACTAGAAGACAGACATCGTTTCTGGTTCCTTTGGCTGTTGGGAAAGGAGGGAGCACTGAATGCTCCACCTTGAATGATTGGGCAGGTACGACAGACAAGGGAGAGCAGCTTATTTTCAGGAGTGAGGCATTTCTGTTGCTTCTGTGGCTTGAGGTGATGCTTATTTTTAAAAGGAATGCTGTTTTTTCCCTTGCATAAACTCTGTATTTCCAACTCTATATGTAGCTGTATATTATAACTGAAAGGTGTAGTGACAAATAAATAATAAATGGATAAGGAATTTAAGGAACTGATGGAAAAGAAAAAGGGAGGAAGAGTGAAAATGAAACCAAACTCAATGCTCTGATTTAACAACTGGGATTTTGCAGCTTATAGATTGTTGCCAAAGAATGAGATGGAGTTATATGAAACCACCATCCTGAGATGCTGAAGTTGGCATGCACAGACAGCGGCCCACACCAGCTGGATAGATGCCAGACAGACCATAATACAACCCCAAATCCCTGGAGGAGTCCAGTCTCCTGTCCCCAGAGGGTGTCCCACAGTGCTGCTCAGGAGCCAGAAGGTGCCAGCAGCCCTTCCTTGAGGGACCTGCTGTCTGGAGTCTGTTTGGCTGCCTACAGCATGGAGGTGTGGATGGTCAGCCTGAAAGGCAAAACAAGGCTCTCATTTTGTGTATGATATGTTTTTGTGCAGGAATAGCATTTCTATAGTGAGAATAAAAAAGGAAAACTTGCTTTGGTGAACAGGAGTGAAAGCCCTTTAGTTCAAGGGACTTAAAGACATTTCTGCATTCAAGTGTGTTTGGGGGTGGATGTACTTGGTTTCAGGTGACCTCCTTGACTGAGTGTTGGTGATCA
This sequence comes from Coloeus monedula, assembly GCF_965178545.1. Taxonomy (NCBI): domain Eukaryota; kingdom Metazoa; phylum Chordata; class Aves; order Passeriformes; family Corvidae; genus Coloeus; species Coloeus monedula. Next base: position 18,630,260 of record NC_138795.1, on the reverse strand, counting down.
GTTGCCAAAGGAGACATATGTTACCAATTTTTTTGAGATTTATGGAAGAGTCTCTCTTATGGTGTATATATACATGGACCTTCTTATCTCAGAGAGGTTTGCTGCTTGAGGGAGTGCACCCTGTAGGGAAGGGGTCCTGTGAGAGTGGATTTTAGCAATGATCAAACAGGTTTTATCTCATGAAATCAACACCACATGAATTTTTATTTTTGGGTATCGATATTCTCTGCTGCAGGCCAGATGCAGCCCACGCTGGCATGGTTAATTCCCCTTGGCCACACTCCAGCAGAGCATCCTGTTTCCACAGAGTGGTTAAGTGTGAGCTTATCTTTAAGCAGGAGGCTAAATCCGGGTGGTTTCACTGCTGCTCTGGACCACGGCTTCTGGCCAGGGGAGAGGTCAGCTGCAAGGGGAACCTGCAGCACGTTCCTCCTCCAGGATTTTTGCCCTGGGTCAGAGCTGGGCCTCTTCCTAGGGAAGTGATGGAGTGATACACACTGGGCTGACTGTATTTCAGAGTCAGCATCACCTGCTGATCCCTGCATCAGCTACTTCAGGGCTTGGCTGAAGGTGATGCCAGCCAGCTCCTTGGACGGGGGAGGAGGAGATGTCACCCCCCTGTGCTGCTGGTGCCCTTCTTGCAAAGGGAAGGAGCACTCAATTAGCTGTTCTTAGGCAGGACAATGGTGACAAAGGTGCCCAGGTGTGTTGGTGACATGTTGGAGCAGAGCACAGTGCAGGATGCTCCGTGGGTGCTCCCGAGCCCACCGAGGCACTGCAGCTACGGGCTGGGGCCTCTGCAGTGTGAGTGCTCCAGAGACAATTAGAGGAGAATTAGAACATGTTTTGGAAAACAGATTGCCTCTTCTGTTGGGAGTTTCCAAATAAGAAAGCAACCTGCCCTTCCCCCCACTTCAAATCCCACCTGTTTTGTTTTTTTCCTAGAAAAATGTGAAATTCATTAACATGTGGTGAAAGCAATGTAACGACGTCATCTTGATTTAAAATCTGTTTTAAATCTTAAAATGATGGAGCCAGAATTTTAACTGCAAATAGCCTTGCTTTGTGGGCATGAGGCAGACTGTCAGCATGACTGGAACATCTCTGGGTTTGGTAGTTGAGCATCCTTTGCAACAATGGCATTTGAAAAGAAAGCAAGAAAAGACGTAGCAAGGAAAAAAAAGAAATTATTATTATTGCTGTCAAAAGCCAAGTCCTGTGCTCAGGTGTAGCTGTGGTACCTGGGGAGTGCGGGGCGAGCAGAGCCCAGCTCTGTGCTGACCAGAGCTCTGTCAGCATCCCGCTGTGGCATCCTGCCCTGCCCTCTGGCCCGGGGCCACGGCTGCTCCTCCTCTGGCATCCTCAGCACTGGGTCACAGCTCCTGGCTGCGCTGTTTGCTGAGAGTGGGAAACATTGTGCCCCCCTGTGTGTCACCTCTGACATCGCTGTGAATGTCCCAGCATTGCCCTAAGCCTCCCTTTGCCCAGCCTGTGCCTTCAGCTTCCTGTGGGCTTCTGACAGCCAAATCAGACCTAAATCATTTTCTCTCCAAAAAGTCAAAGAGCAAAATCCCAGCTTTTAGTAACAGCAGCACCAAAGGCGATCCCGCAGCATCGCTGTGAACTCACTGCTGTTGCCACTGTGCTGAACCTGGGCTTGGGCTCAGAGTGCTTTCTGGAGGTCTGGTGCTAGGCAGCACTGCTTGCCTGCAGTTCTCCTCCTGCTGCAGGCCTGGGTGTCCCCTAGAGAACTGGAAATGCTACAAAGTTCTGCTGAGGTTCTGACCTTCAGGCTTCACAGTACTTGCTGGTGTGAGATGATGTGCAGGAGGCTGGAGTGGGGCTATTTGGTGTGTTGTGGCCACTTTCTTTATGTGTTTTAGTCTGGAATGGATCTGAACAAGGATTTATTAACCTTTTTCATTTTCATTGCCAGTTCCCTCCCCACACTGATACATCAGATCACTTTTGCTTGCAGGCCATGTTTCTAAGTGATTTGTTGTCCTGTAAAGGGAGTCTGCCACCAAAATTTTGCTCATCTGTGAGTTTGGAGTGGACAGTGTGGATGTTGTGGTGCAAATGGTCCACAGATCACAGATGGACAGATCACAGTGCAATTTTCGGGCTTTCATAGTGTTTGGGTGTGAAGTGCTTTGCCCAGTCTCCCCCTTGGGAGGGCATCTTGAGAACATTGATGTTGTGGGGTCCTCTGACCTTGGGCAAGTCAGGAGGACTCTTTGGAAGGAAATATGGGACTCCTGTTTTGGTATTTCTTGGGAATACTTAAGATAGGAAACTAAACAAAAAGTTTATGGTGCTATTTTAAGGCTGTAGTGAACTAAGGTTAATTTACTGCCTTGGCCAGAGCAAACAGATGAGGTGGCTGAGGCTGTCAGACCCTGGCTGATCACTGGTGGAAAAGCTGGTTTGACTCTCACCACTCCTCATGATCTCTCCCCAAGAGAGATCTCCCATGGCCCTGTTGAGGTAGACAGAAACATGTCCATGGATGGTGACCATGAGATGGCTTCACCGAAGGGCAGAGCTGGCCAAAGAGTCAAGCTGCAGAGTGTACAAGTGACACTCGTATTGTAGTGGATTTTGTGCCAGTGTGAAGCTCAAGTCCAGCTGGCTAAGGGCAGCACAAACAGGTTTTCTCCTTGACTTCTCCCTGCAGTTAATCCAGGGAATCAGTGCAGCTGCTGAGGGTGACGCACCAAATCTCTGAGAAGGGGTTGTCTGTCCCCACTCTCCAATTTGTGCCCATGTAACCTGGCAGAGGCTGTGCACATGCAGTGGAGAGCCTGATTTATGGTCAGCGTGGCTGACCAGGATTAAATCAAAGCAGGGCCAAGCAGAAGTTTTTATTCAAAAGACCCGGTTTGACAGTAACCCCCCAGGTTTGGTTCACTGGTTCACAGAGCCAGCTCTGGGTGGAATTACACACTGAGTGCCTGGCACCACTGCCAAGTGAAGGGCAGCCAAATCCGAGTCCTCCAGGGCCCCGTGCCCTTGGCAGGCTGGTGTGCAGTCCCTCTGCCCAAGAGCCTTGTTGTGTTCATGGTCTGTCCTGTTCTCTGTCCCCACTCCCACCCCTCTCAGATGTTTGCTGCTGAGGAGAACGTGGATTTTCGGATACACGTGGAGAACCAGACGCGAGCGAGGGACGATGTGAGCAGGAAGCAGCTTCGGCTCTATCAGCTCTACAGCAGGACAAGCGGGAAGCACATCCAAGTGCTCGGCAGGAGGATCAGTGCCAAAGGAGAAGATGGAGATAAATATGGTAAGAATATTTACTGGGATCCCCCAGACATCAGGTCAAAGGCTTTAATCCAGGTTGTTGTGCTAAGAACCTCTTGGGAGAAAAATAGTAAGAGCAATAAAAAAGAAGATAAAAGGAAAAAACCCTTTCCAGGTCAAGAACATGTGATTTGTTTTGCGGGAGCTGCCTCCCAGCTGCAGGCAGGTCCCACAGTACTGCCATGCCCCAATTTATCAGAATATGGTTGAAGAGAAGAATGTCTTTCTGCCCAAGCCATGAGCTCACTGTGTGTTTACTGCAATTCTTAAATGATACCTAAATTGGTGGTTGGGGAAGTCCTTTCCCCATGAACCCTTGGGCTTGTGTTGGGTGAATCCAGTGTTTGAATTAAGCACTCTCATCTTTCAGGTGGTGGGATACTGGGTTTGAACTGAAATTAGACTTTGAGAGCTCTGAGAGTACCCCAGAGCGCAAGCTGAATCTCTGAGCGTGTGGATCTTGCAGCGCGTTCAACTATTCTCATTGTGATTTGCACACGAGCAACATGCTGGAAATGCTGCTAGAGGCTGGGCTACGAAAAATGCTGTAATTCTGGTTCGTTTTGAGATGGTTGTGGCTGCGAAGCTTTTGCTCAGTTTGGCTGTTGGGAGGCTTTTAGGGCTGTTCAGAACACCGGTCCTGTTTGTGTTTGGGATGTGCAGCCCCGCGCGTTCCCGTGCTGCTGCGGAGGGGGGTGTGTGTGTGAGTTTGCTGGCACCACCATTCGTGTGGGATTGTCTGCTGCAGCACTGGTGAGGTGGAGGTGAGCTACGAGGAGGACAGGTCAAAATCTGGGAGCGGCTGTTCCCTCAGGAAGCTTCAGGACGGGTGAGGCACACGCTGAGCACCGAGGGCAGCTGCCGCCGCTGCCGGCGCGGTGCAGGAGCAGCGTGAGCGACAGCCAGAGAGCACCTGGCAGGTAGGAGGTGACCCCCGAGGCGCTTGTGTGCAGTCAGCCCCTGTATCGGAGAAAGCCCTGCCCTGAGGTCTCATCAACCTTGTCCTTTGTCATTCCCAAATTTCCTGATATTACAGGAGTGAAAAGTGCCACTTGGCTGCTAATTATTGTGTCATTTATTGCATTCATGCTCCCGAGGTTTGATGTGTAAACGAGTCGCGGGGCGCTGCCGCCGCCGCCCGGGGACGGCTCCTGCCCGCGGTGGCTGTCAGGTGCCGTGATGGAGTTTTCCTCTCCGTGAAAGAAGGCGGCATTTACAGTGGGTGCAGCAGGGAAGTGTTCCCGGGAGCAGCTGACAAGTGCTAATTTATGTGTCAAAGCCCATCTTGTCCCCTTCATACATATGCAATCGTGTCTGAACAACAAATCCGCGCGTGCGGAGCGTGCTCGTGGCCGAGGGCGGTGCTGCCGCGGCGGAGCCCGAGATTCCCGGCTGGGAGCTCCTGCACCCGTCCGTGCCTGCCTCCAGAGCCCCGCTCCCGGCTGCCGGAGGGCTCCGGCCAGCACCCCGCACACCCCGCCCGGCTCCCTCCCCGCAGCCTCCCCATCACGCCCGCCGCGGCTGCGGAGCCTTCTCGCCCCAGCCCTGTGAAAGGTTATGGAAGTCTGCTCACGGTCCTGCCTGGCACGGAGCACTCGGAGCGTGGCAGTCGGGGAGACAGTGAGGTGGGACACGGCGGGCCGGGATGTGAGCACGCCGAGCTCCTGTCTGGAATAATGGAGGGGGGAGAGATGTCGGAGTTACTGGAGTGAGAACCATCTGTGTTACAGCCAAACCTGGACACAAAGGCAATGACACAGGGTTCATTATGTGCCAGGAACCCCTCCCCCTGAGGCATTATTATGGAGTAACCTTTGATCAAGACCAGAGAGAGGCTTAAACCGGGTCTGGGGATCTCAACAGTTGCAAACTTTTGATCCACATCTCCGCCTTGCTGGTCAGGTCTGCATCTGGAGGAGGACACCTCTCCTCCCACGCAGCAGATGGCTGCGTGTCCTCCTGCCCTTTCCCTCTCCTTCCCTCTCCGCCTGCCTCCGTGCTGGCACGGTGTGACAGAGCCGGGCTGCGCTCCGGGGGTGCCCGCTGGCTTCTGGGCTGTGCCACCCTCGCAGATGGCACCGGCTGCCCGGCTCCTGCCGTCCCTGCTGGGGGAGGGCACGGCGAGGGGATGGGGGCTGGGGGCGGAAGGATGGCGCCTTGGGGAAGGCTTTGGGAGGACAAGCAAGTCTGAGAAATGTCTGAGAAGAGGCAAGAGACGTGGGAAAAGGTGCCCGGGAGCTGGCTCCAGCCGTGAATTCTCTCAGCAGCTCGGCCCGTTAGGGAAGGTGACATCAGGCGAGGGCCCCGCAGGCTCAGCGTTCACGTGGGAAGCTCTGTCGGGGCGAAGGTCCATGGTGCTCATCACCAGCCCATTAGCACCAGCCCGTTTCAAGGATAGGGGAACAAATAATGTTTTAGCACCTCTTTCCCCTCTTCCCTTACATTCACAACAGTGTCCAGATGCCTTTTTTTTTTTTTTTTTTTTTTTTTTTTTTTTTTTTTTTTTTGCACATATCCTGCTTCCAAATGGGAGGCTTGTCCTGCCTTTGAAGGGAGGTTACTTTTATTGCAAGGTTTTATTGACTTCTGTAAAACTTCTCACCTCTTGGTTGCAGAGAATGCCCAGAACAGAGGGGAAGTGGCAGATCTCAGGCAGGGAATTGCTCCTTTCCAAGCCCCCACCCCAAGTACAGCAGAAGGAGCAGCCAGCCCTAGCTCAGGGAGCAGTGATGCTGCAGGGCTGGTGGGATCCGGCCAGAGGAATCCCCCTCGACTGTTCTATCCAGGTGTGCAAATGCCGTGTGCATGGCAAAATGCATGAATGCATGCTCTGCAATGCATAATTCTGCTGTCATAATAATTCCGGTGTGTAATTTTTGGTTTATGCATTCTTTGGGGCCAAGATCTGGCCCCGTGTGTCAGATTATTAAATGGCAAATTAAGTCAGTTAATAGAATTAATTGAGTCGATGTAATCCTTTTAATCAGATGGATTTGATCCCTTCTCAGATGAATTAGAATCCATTAACGGATAAGTCAATTATTGGACTAAATTAAATCTAATAATAATGCCTGCTGCTCACAGCAACACTAATTAATCTAAATACACTTACCTATCTCCCAAGGTTGTTTTTTTTTTAAGGCTTAATTGATGTTCCTAAAGTGCTCTGAGATCTTTAGATAACAGATGATCTATGTGAGCAAAATATTATCTCTTAACAGACTATAAACTAATTAAAGGATTGATCTATTTACAAATTGCATTTTTACTTTAATCTCTTCAACCTATTCAGAAGGAGTTTGCACTGGCCCAGAAAAACAATATTCCTGTTATAAGCTTATTATTACTTTACAGGTTCCTAAGTGGTCCTTTCATTCAGAAAATGAAAGGGTGAAGGAGGAAAAACAACCATTAAAGTGCTGACAAAAAAAAAAGAGAAAAGGACCTGGAACCTTTATATTCTACCTCCGATAAATGGTACAGATAGGGAAGAGAGGGATCAGTGACCTGAAACCTTAGATCCTTTCATTTATTTTCATTTCACAAAAGGCAGAAGACATTCTATCCTGTTTGTTCACGATCTGTGTATCCGGCGCAGTTGGGGAGACAGAGCTCTCTTGGTTGGGTGAAGGCATTTTTTGCCTCATTTGTATTTCACAGCCACGGCATTTTTGGTTTAATTTGTCCCCAGCTACCGCTGTCCTGCGGGGCGGTGAGCAGTGATAGCCATCAGTGGAGAGGTGTGAGAGCCCTTTGCTCCTCTCGGTGGAGGGAACTTTAATTTGCGGGAGTGTTTGGGTGTCCCGCAGGCTGGGCTGTGTGGGTACATCACTAATCAGCACGTTCCAGGTGGTGTTTTGTCCAGGCATCCATTCCATCACAGCTTAAAAAACACTCCCGGGTCCCCCAGGAGGTCACAAACGCCCTGCTTTATCAACCTTCCCGCTGATAAGCTCTGCAGTGTGCGGCGCGGAGGCTCTGTGTGAGGACACCCTGCGCAAGGGGCAGGGCACGGGTGGGACATCGGCATCCCAGCCCTGGGCACTGAGGCAGTGACAGCCTCCTGAGGGCTCCCCCGGGCTTCACCGGGGTTTAGCTCGGAACTCCCGTGAGACAGGGGGTTTCGGGGCTTAACAGAGCTTGGGTTTGCTAGCGGGGTCAGGAGGACCAGGGAGGGAAGGGAACGGAAGCGGGGGTGTGACACGGTGCCGGCTGTGACCTCCACATGCCATGGGCGCTCTGGGGACAGACGTCACGCCCCACACAGATGTGATTTTTGGGTGGTACAGAGAAAGCGAGGAGCTGAGGCAAATGGGTGTCTGCTTCCTGGGGCCGCTCCAGCCGGGGTGATGTGCCCTGCAGCCCCCAGCTTCTGCTCGAGCTGGAGCTTCCCCGGGATGCCAGTGGACCTGCCCACGGAGAGCACATTACAGCTGTCTAGACATCAGCCGCACTCCATCCTGCCAGAGATTTCATTTGTGGTAGAAGTGGGCTCTGTTCCATGAGGAGGTGTAATATGTGTGGAAAATATTATTATAGCAAAATAGCCTCCTTTAATTGACTCTAAATTTTGCAGGATTCCTTCCTAGGTTTGGGTAATCCAGTGCTCTCCAGAATTAATGGCTGACATAGCACTTCTCCGGGTTTGGCAGCCTGACAGCTAATTTAGAACTCCCTAAACTCATTTCACTAATGACTCCCATTTGTTCTATCTGAAAGCCTGGAAACAAATGCAAAATACCAGTGCCATTGTCCCATCTTTAGCAAGTCATTCTTTCCCCTCAGTATTTCTGGCACCTTAACAGCAAGCTGCCTTGGGAAATCTGATTAACCCTTTCCCTTCCTGAAATAGTTTAAATCAATTTTGATGCCTCTCCTGGGAAGAGCAGGAATAAAAAACTAAACTCATTGTGGCTGGAAGGCTCAGAATTTATCTACAAGAAAGATAAGAGATGTAGTCCAAACAGCAATTTGGATTTGTGAAATATCGCTGTATTTCCACAATTTTTCCACGTGTATTTCCAGGCTGCTTTTCTTCCCAGGAACAGGTGCGTGCAAGGGTTTGTCTGTCGGTGCAGCTCAGCCCCAAATCCCGCATGAGCTGGGATCTGCTTTGTAATTTATTGTGCTGAACCATCAGGATGGCTGTTTCCCATTTAACCGACGTATCGCTGCCTCCAGTCTCTTCCCATTACAGTTTTGACATCACGACAAGACAAATAAATTTTTTAAAAGACCTTTTATCTTCTAAACCATTTATTTTCACTTACTTAGCCCGGGGGCAGAGCTGACCTCAGCGTAGGGGATCATTCACCATGGCAGCTGTACAGTCATATGGGTCCTGGGGACTGGCCTGAGCCGTCCAGCTGCTGTGTTGTGGCTCTGGGCTTTTCCCTTCTTGCCCAACAATCCCTGAGAGCTGTACTATTTTTGTGTTCCCCTTTTCATCTGCAGGGAGGCAGTGGTGAAGCTGTCCCTTGAAACCAGATGAGGGGATGAGCTGAAGCTCCAGGTGGCTCAGGGCTTTGCTGACCCATGCGTGAGGCAGGAGCCTGGGCTGGGGCAGGAGCTGGGGTTGGGGATCCCAGCTTGCTCCGGGCAGCGAGGGGTCTTGGCTGCCCTCACCTTCCTGGTGGCCCTGAAAAGTTCCATGTGAAACACAAGGCCAGCATCTTGTACACTGAAGACATTTTTAGTTTTTATTCTGCCATAGTCTGTGCCTGTGCCAGGGTGGGGAAAAGCCTTGCTTAGGCGGGATGAGAAATTTAAGAAAAATCCGAGCCTTTTGCTTTTTGATTCATGACAAACATATTTTGAACAATGAATCTGTTGCCAATTTCCTTTACTTTTGATTTTGGTAGCTGCTGTCCTGAGCTCCTGCTGCAACCAGCGTCACACCTGAAGTCCAGTCTCTCCAGCCCTTGTTTTGTACCTGCAGTAACAGCAAAACCTGTTGTTTATTTTACCTCTGACACTACAATGATTTTGGATTTCCCTACTTCTGGATCTTGAGATAGCTTAAAAAGCCTTGGGAAAAAAAGAATCTCCTTTTAACTCCGTGTCCAAACTTCAGGTCTCCATAAGTGCTGATCAGGGTTTGGAAAGTATAGGCCTGTCTGTCAGCAAATATTAGAGACACAGAAATAACGAGCAGAGGTAATTTAGAGATCTGCTGATAATTTGTCATTTTTAATTTCTGTGTGGAGTGGAAAGTGAGCTACAAAGTGAAAAATCTTTATTTTCATGCGAGTCATAAAAGGGTTTTTGTTAACAGTTTGTGTGTGTATATAATTCTGCACTGTGATTTAAGTGTTCCCATTAGAAATGCAGAATAGGAAATAGGATCCCATCTGTGAGCAATTTAAGAGGAAGTGAGACAATGGAGTCGATTGCTGCTTCAGTTTAGATAATCAATACAAATATTATTAGTATAGTGATTTATCTTCTTAGACACTTTATGAAAATGTGAATGCCAGACCCTGAAGACAGGTCAATATGATGGTATCTGTTCCTGCCTTGCTGTGTTTATGGTGCTTTCCCATGAAGGTCAAGCAGCTGCTTTGTTAAATGTTCTTCCCTGGCTCTGATGAAATAACACAGAAACAAACTTAGGGCTTTCCTTTCTCCTCCATGGCTCTGGACACGCACTGTGCATGTCAGTATGGTGATTACTGCTACCTGAAATCTGTCCTGGGGACTGCTGGGGGGACACTGGGAGGTGATCTTTAGGGTCCCTTCCAACCCAAACCATTCTGTGATTCTATGGTGAAGTTCTGGCATGATTTTAAATATATTTCTAGGCCAGGAGTGTTTCTATGCTCAAATGCTGAGAGCTTCTCAACTCCTTTGGGTTGACTGCAATTGTTCTGTGTTGGTGTCAGTTATCAAACCTTGTTTTGTGCTCTCTGAGGTTTTCCCATGTCTAAGCATTTAGCCAGTCATTCATTAATGCAAGTCGGTTCTTGGGGTGCAATTAAAAGTATCCTGCAAACAGGCTAGTCTACATTTCCAAAAGGGTTTTTAATTGCTTTTACTTCGGAGAGGAAGGGAGGAAAACATTGTCAACAGATGGTCTTGTACATTTTGCTTTGGGTGAACATCCCTGTGCATGATGTCAAGTGGCCAAAGAGAATTTTTCTTTCATAGGAAACATTTGGAAGAAATGAGAAATGTCTATAACCCTGTTAAGAACTGCCTAATTAAAGACAGGATGGGAGATGCAAAACTTGGTGTGAAGATTGCTTCTGCTTGAAGGTATTGTGGAACCTCACTCAGCTGTTGTTTGAGATTCCTGAAGTCAGCTGCCTGGAGACTTCATGGTGGTGTTGGCATTGGCCACATCACTCACCTGGAGCATCTCCTGCTCCACTTTGCCGGTTGGGATGGTGGGACACGGGGGCTGGACCCCCCAGACACCGGAGACAGAAGGAACTTTGTTCCTCATGTATAAGAAGTGGCGTGAATTTCATCATCTCAGTGTCCTTGTGTGTCCCCCCCTCAGCCCAGAACCCGGTTACCCTGCTCCCTCACCTCGTGGTGTGCCAGCAGGATAAAAGCTTTGCAGATGGGGAGATGCTAAGGAGACAGTGGTAATGGAGACCACACTGGTAGCCTGGTTAGAAGTAATTATTTGGTGCTTTTAGATGCTGTGAGACCATTCCTGTTTTCAGGTTGGGGTTTCCTCAAGAAAGGTGTTAAATTTATAAAAAAATAAGGCACTTCAGTCACTCGGATTTCACCTCAGCCCTTTGAAAAACCAGATAGTCAGGAATTTCCGCAGCTGCAAGGTGGAGCACAGCAAACATTAACAACGCCAGTAGCACTGCGTGGCCGTCTGCAAGAGCAGGGAAGTGCCCAGGCCCTACAGAACTGAGCCGAGCCCCAGGCTCGGCAGAAAGGTGAAAAATAATGAAGCTGTGAAGAGGAGAAACTGCTGATGCCTGACGCTTGGAAATCTGGGAGAGTCCAAAAAGGGAGCTGAAAATACCCCCCAAAAATGACTATCTGTGGCTTGAACGAAATAGTGTCCGATCAGCATTCAGAAACCGCTGAATCCAGGCCGTTCCAATACTGGCATTTTCCAGACTGCTTGCCAGTCGGATGCAGAGGAGAACACGTGTAGAGCGTCTGCGGTCTCAGTGCTCACAAGAAGTGGAAGGCGAGCTGGAAGTAAAGGCAGTGAGAAGTCCCACTAAAAAAGAAAAAACACCTACTTTTGTGCCAGTGAGGAAGAGCGGGGCTATTGGGGCTCAGGGGAGACAGTCACGTGGCTGCACTCTGCGAGCATCCCTCTTAATGAGCTGTGCCAGCAATAAATAGTGCCCACTTTGGCCCCTGAAGAACTTTCAGTATTTTCTGGCTGCCCATAACAGACAATTCATGCTTTTATGGTGACCTAGGAGGTGAGACCTTCTCAATGTATCCTGAGCTTTGTGTCCCTGAGCTGTGCTGCAGCTGCCTTGGGGATGTGTCTGTTCTTTACTGATGCTACCTGGAGTAGTTGAACTTGGAGCATGACTGGGTAGTGCTCACATTTTTATTGCCATTGTCTCTGCGAGCTGACACGTGTGCTCAGAGGCCTTCTCCTCTTCTGCATTTGCAGCTGCCAAAAAAGGTGCCTTTCTTCCCAAAGCAATATGAACAAACCCCTGCCATCTGCTGTGACCCTGCCGCCTTCCAGCTGTGATGAGTTTGGGTCTTCTCCAGCAGCGATGGCAGCTGTGCTGGCTGGAAGGGTCTAGGCCCGAGAAGCAGAGGAGTGGAGAGGAGTCCTTGTTCTCAGCTGCTCTGGCTTCATCCCAAAGCTGGGCTGGTGGGGCAGAGAAGGAGTGGCTGTTGCTCCTGAGCAGCCCAATGGCGATGGGAGCCTTTGGCGCTTGGCCATATGGTGGGTACCATGCTTGGGATCCTGGCTTCCAGCTGGTGTGCTTTGGTTTATACCTGATGTTTTCAAGTGCTTTTTGGAAAGATGAGGAGCAGAGGAAATGGCTGTTGGAATGTGAGGGGAGCTGTAGCATCAGGGGATGCTGCTCACAGCCTCTGGAGGCAGAGAAGACCTCAGCGTAGAGAAGCAGCAGGGAAGGGCTAGGAACAGGATGGCATGTAAGTGCCAGATACATCTAAAAAATAATGTCCAGGTGTCCCCAGCACTTGGCCAGGGACAGCTGCAAGGCTCACAGTTTGCAGGGGTGAGTGCTGAAGCAGACTGAGGGGTGCTTTGGGCTCCTGGTTTCAAATCACATGTTGGGTTGAGTTAGAGGCGAACACCGCAGCTCCTGAAAGCTGGCCTTGTCCCATTGGGATGAGTGATGCAGTCCCAGGTTCCAGGGCCGAAGGAACTTGCCTAAAGGTAACTGCAGGATAAACCCCAAGTAAGGTTTCTGCTGGTTACATGGGGGGATCACAGGGCTGGATCTCTGTTACAGCCAGGGCTTGATTATCCTTTTTCCTACACTCCTGAAACTCCACCGACTTCATCAGAGCCATTCCTGGAGCTCCTGTGTGAGACTGAAAGGAGATTAAGTGCCCAGCAGTGCTTCCCATTCCTCCTGTGTCTTGCACCTTTGTTCAGACCTTGCATTTCAAACCATTTTAGCCGGTGGGAGGCAAATCAAAGCTGTTAGGTTTGAGGCGATGACAATGGCCTGGTGCTGTGTGGTGTACCCAGCCCCTTGCCTTTGTGTAAGGTTTGTGATTCTTGCCTTTATTTCATTTGCTTCGGCATCTGCATTTGTAACCGTTTTTTTTCAAGTGAAGTTTCTGACTGGTGACTCATTAGGAGTAAATAGGCAAAAGGATATTGACTTTACACCTACTAATTTGGGGGTGCTAACAAGCACATGTAAGAGCTTTATAGTCACCGGGTAAATTGTCCCACCTGGGGGGGGCTGGAGGAGGGGAGATAAACAGCATTACAAAGAACCAGCACTTTTGTTTCTCGCTCTAGCCTTGGCTTTTCCTGCTGCTACTGGGGCTGGGGTGGACGTTTGATGGTCACCACTGCTGGAGCCCGTTCCGAGCTTCCCCAGCTTTTTCAGCACCGTCAGACCCGTGTGGGCACGGGACTGGGATGCTAACGATGGGCTGCCGAATGTGCTCGCTCAGAAATGAGGTGCCCTTACACGGGCTGGGGGAGCAGCCCCTGGTTCCTGTGGTGTGAGCCGGGGTGCGCGGTGCTGCACGCGTGCTGTGCTCGGAAGGGGAGCTGGAGACACCCTGGAGGTTCTGACAGCAGCAGCCCGGCAGCGTGGGATGGGTGCCTGCTGGCAAACAGGGCTCACTGTGGCTGCGAGGGCACCACGGCCGTGGCCGGGGGCAGCTCGCTCTGCCGAGGTCAGTGCTCAGTCCTGCTGGGGCCCGAGTCAGCTGCAGATGTGTCGGTCCCTCTCCAGGCACGCCTGTGGCACAGTAGCTACCACCCTTAGGTGTTCTTGGATCAGGGTGTCACCGGCCCAGAGGGTGACCTGTTGCAGGGCAGCTGGAGCACAGCTAAGGAGTGATGGTCCCTGTTCGAAGCAGAGGGTTGAGCTGGGTGACCTCTCAAGAGCATTCTCAGCCTGAATTATTGCTTTGGTGGGTGTCTTTCAACACTGATTGTCAGAACAGAGCTGTCAGGTAAAGTTGTCGGTGATCCCTTGCTCTGAAGGCAGTGATTTTCCTTTGGATGCATTCAGTGGGACCCTTAGAAGTGACTTTTGTGGTTTGTCCCCATTTGAGATTTTTGTATTGAGATTTTTAAGAATTGGTATTACTTTAAAAATTGGAGATAGGCAAAGTTTTTCATTCTCCCCCTTTAGTCCTTCTGCCCTTTCCCTCAGCTTGGGGTGACCCACTTACATGGGAAGGATGATGCCATCTGCACAAGGGTGTACAAGCTGTAGTTGATCTTAGAAGGTGTGTGCTGGGGAGTGGAGAGGCATGCTGTGTACCGGTGTGAGGACTAGCTATCACCTCTGCTCCTCTCTGGACACGAGTATGGTTTGCTGCATGCTCAGAACAGAAGAAAGCAGTCACCACTGGCTGTATCCCATGTCAGGCTCTCGCTCTGTGGCTGTGACTTCAGCCTCACCCCTTCTCCTCTGCGCCTGACCTGGCTGCAGCCAATATCTGTCTCTCAGCAGGAGGAATTTGAGGAAATGCAGCGAACTTCAGCTCCTGGGGCTAAATTGTTGTGCTCTCTAACAGCAAACTGTGTTGAACTAATTGACAACCAGCTTTAAACGTACCCCAATCAAGCAAATGCATTGATTTATTTTTCCCTCTCTTGCCGAGCACTAAGCAGCTTCCAGCTTGGTTTCCTCCCCAAGAAGTGGATAACTCATCTATTGTGTAGTAAAACTGATGGGCAGTGTTGACTTCTATACAATCCTTTCAGTATGCTTAGGGAGGAAGGAGTTCTTATGCTTCTATGAATGTTTGACCACTTAAAAAAAAGCAAAACAAAAAAAGCCCAACCCAAAACCACACACAACAACAAAAGATGATCCATTTTCTCTGGATGTCTTTGAAAGAAGCTTAGTTTAGAGACAGACTGGAGAGAAAGGCTATTGATTTTGTTTGACCTCCAAAGAGACTGCGGTCAGTATATTTTCTCTGCTGGAAGTGGTTCAGGGCTCTGAATTTCCGTGTCAGCGTTTGTATTCTGAAGCGCACTGAAGCTTTTGCTGCTTCTTCAATAAATAGCAAGCTGTAGGGAAAGGTAATGCTGGTGTAAATGTATTTCCCTCTGGATCTGCCCTTCTTTTCTTTTTCTTTCCTATGTAGCTTGGTCGTCTTGCTGATGAAGCATTTACAATCTTTTTCATTGAATGCTTTGCAGGTTCGTGGGTTAAGCTGAGACTACAAGCATAGTTTTGTAATCCCTCTCTTGCTTTTTCCAGGGCTGAGCCATGTCCTTTCCCAACCTCTTGCCTGCACCAGCAAGGAGTATGATGCCTTCCTGCATAGTGTAATAAATGCTCTAAAAACTGCCATCCTCTCTTCTACCCTGATTATTCTCAACTTTTGCAGAGGAAAACTTTTCTGATTTTTTCTTAGTCTCCTGAAGTGAAACCGATTATTCTGTCTGGGGACTCGGTTGTACTGGAAATGCTCTGCTTGGTACAGGTCTGTGTAGTTTTGTAGATGTTCTTGTAAAATGGCTCATGACAACAGATGTGCCCTTCCTCTGGCAGCCACCTATCAAAGGATGGCTTCCAGGGGTGGCAATAGCTGTGGGATAAGTTGATTGTCAGGTCTAAAGGAGCTTCTTGGAGCTCCCTCTGAGATGAGCAGTGCCAGTAGGAATCTCTCCATTCCGAGGTGTCAGCTGTGTTATCTCCTCCTCATTTAACAAAACGCTTCACGTGGTGTGGTTTTTGGGTTGTGTGCTTCCACCTGCTTGGCCACAAGTTCAACACAGGCAGTTTGCTGCTGTCAGCACATCAAAGGGCAGCCTGATAAAGCTGCCACTGCATAATCAAGTCTTGTAGAGAGTTGCTGATGGTGGGTACCAGCTGCTGAGCTCCCCTGTTGGCTTTGCCAGCATGAGCTTCATTTCTAACCCACATGGACAGAGGCTCCTCTTGGAATCCCCCTTTAGAGGAAAGGTTGGTCTTCCTCCCACTGCCAGCCTCACCTCTCTCCTGGCTGTGTTGGGTCAGGGTGGAGGCAGCTGCTGCCGGGTGTGTGAGCCCTGCAGCATGTGTGGGCTGCTGACAACTGCATGGCATCAGTTTCTAAGTTAAGCACTCAATTTCCCAGAGAGCGATAGCCCAATGCACCCCCAAAAATCAATGAATGGCAGAGGATCTCTTTGTGCAGTCTGTGCCAAGCTGAGGCTGCAGCCCGTGTTGCATGTGTGACTCTACTGAGTCCCCAGAGCAGGACTTTGAGGGTTCCCCAGAGCCTTTCATTGCTGCCTTTAGCCCAGACCTCTCTCTCCCCACATCCGAATATTCGATTACGTTAACCCTTTGCAAATGGCTCAGCGATCACCTCCGGGAGTGGTGAGAAGAGAGCTGGAACTGTTAAGCCTCTGCACAAACACGAAGATGAGAAGCTGATGGGCAGAGCCCGTGGGAGGGGGTGGATTTGCTCTCAGGATGCCCTGGCCCCAGGCAGGGTGTGAGGCTTCCCACAGCTGGAGCTGCTGGAGGGGTTCCACGGGTGCTGCCGCGGGCCTGTCCGGCCACGCTGGGTGCTCCTTGTCTCTCCTGGGTACTGCTGCTGCTAATTGTCCCTCAGCCACAGTCCCCAAGGCTTGTGTGGCAAGTGGTGTCCTCCTGCTTGCACTGGACCACTGGGTAGGACAGGGCAATGCAGAATGGCTGCCGTGGGAAAATTTAGTAATATTTATTACTAAATTAATACAATACTTATTATAATTATTGTATCAATTTATAATTTTTACTTATAATAATATTTCCAAATCAATACAATCATTAGTATTAAATTAATACAACATTCATCGATGCACTGCTTGCTTTGGGAGTAAGTAGTCCTGAGTTTGTGGTCTGAGTGCAAACTGGGCTGTTTAGGTATTGCCCACCTCAAGGTCGTCATGAAGCTTTGTTAATTAATAAGAAGAAAATTTTGCCCCAAGCAGCAGGTGATGGGTCAGCTGAGCATGTTGCTGGAAGGACAGGTAATTGTGGGGAAAGCAGCAGTGCTCTGTGTTACCCTGTTGCAGTGGCTTCCATAGGGTGGTCAGCAGGACACTGTGATGATGGATCAGAAATACGACAATTTCTTGTTAATGATCAATATCAGAAACTAAGAACATGTGGAAAAGCAAAGATGTCCTTGTGTTTCAAGTGCCTGTAATCTGCTTCTCAGAGCTGGGTACCAGAATATCCCTTTGATTCTCAAAGGTAATTGCACCTCTTAATTAGCTGGAGAAAAAATTCCCGCAGCCTGAGATCTTGCTATATAAATTATAATTAACCCCTTGGCACTGGAAGTTGAGATTTCCTGCCCCCGAGCACAAATGCAAAACGAATTAGCAGCACTTGACGTCAGGCACTCTGCCCAGGGGTCAGGCTGCTTCCCTGAAATGCGGCTGCGCTTCCCAGGGCAGCAGGGAAATGGCAAGGAAGCCATGGGAACCCAAGGGGAAGCACTAAACACACCATCTGAGGGTGTTTGACCTGCTTTCTTTGCAGAGCTGCAAGTGTCTCAACAGGAAGGACAACACAGAAAAAAACAAACGCAGCCCCCAGGAAGAGCTGGGAGCGAGGAGAGGGAGCGGGTTTGTGAGGCGACATGGCCGGGTGCCCCGCCGTGAGAACGGCGCTGGCGCTGCCGCCCCACACACCTCCAGCCCCACCATTGTCTGGTGCCAGACACACTTGGCTGTGCCTGTTGTGTGCAGGGCTGGGCCACCCACTGCTGTCATTCACCAGCATCCTGCTTTTGTGTCTCCTTTTCATGGCGCCTCTTGGGGGATGAGCGCTAACTCCTCACACCGGAGGTGACCTGTGGTGAAGTGCCAGGTTGGGCAGCTGGCGGCAGGGAGGTGACAGCACGGCTGGGGCTGGGGGGTGGGGGCTGCCCCGAGCCTGTCTGCACCTGTGATGCTTCCCTGCCTGCTCCCCTCGTCCACACTGTACCCTCGGAGGAGGGCCAGGCCTGCTGGCACCTGGAAAGCCACTTCACGGGTCACAGAACGGTTGGGTTTGGAAAGGGCTGTAAAGGTCAGGTAGTTCCCCACCAGGAGCTTGCACTGGATCTCCTCAGTCCACGTGACCTGGTTCCTTTGATCCTTTGGGGTCCTGGATGGAGAAGTGGCTCCCTTTTGGCGTAGGTCAGGCTGCAGCCTTGTGCCAGGCTATAAAGCCCTTGGAGAAGGTGCTGTTGGCCAAGGGCTGTCTCTTGTCCCACGGCTGTGGTGTGTCCTTGGGTCCCTCTGTGTCGGTGGCACTGGCCGTGAGGGTCCCAGCAGGGGTTGCTGAGCTCAGATGGGGGCAGCAAACATGGGGTGGCTTGGCCATCTCGGCTGGGTTCAAAGGTGGCTTTGTCCTCCTGTGCCAAGGTGGGGCCAGCCCAGTCCTCGGGCTTGGCACACAGATGTGGCCAGCAGGGCTGCCTGCAAATACTTCAGGTCTGTGTAGGAGCAGGGGTGGGGAATTCCCTGTGCACTCCAAAGGTTGTGGGGGGAGATAAAAGGAGGAGAGTGAGGAGGTGTCCTGGCGTGGGGTAGCGAGTGTCGGAGCGAGGGTTTGCGCTTTGGGTTTGTCCTCTGTCCGTGTGCCTGCAGATTCTCAGAGCGAGTGATGTGCTGACAGCAGAGATGGCCCTGCCCGGGTGGCACCCGCCACCTCAAGGGATCTTTCACCATGCAGGTCCTCGGGGCCACTCCTGCAGGGTAGGGAGAGGAGGGCAGGATGCTCCAGCACAGCGAGGACAGAAAGAGTGGAGAGAATTTTGGATGGAAACTTGGGGCTGAGTCTGAGCTTTAAAGGTGGCCTGGGTCTCTAGATAAATTGAGATAAATAGCAAATAATATAATAAAATACAGAGTTTATACTGTCAGTGCTGCTTCTTTAAACTCAGAATGCTCCCTCAAAAAAGCTATTGGAGATATTACCTCTTTTCTTTGCTGCTCTTGTTTATAATGGTACAGATGAGGACTGGCTTAGTTCTGTACTTGATTTACTTTTTATATTAAGATTTAACATGGGATCTGCTTTTCTTAATCCAAACACTTATGGTTTGAATGCAGAATTATATTTGAGATTTTTAAAGTACCTTTATTAAAACATAAAACTAATTTTACAGTTCTGACAGGTCTTTTTTAAATACCCAGTGCCAGATGCCTTTTGTCCCAAATGACTCCAGGAAAGAAAAAAAAAGACTTTTAAAACTTCTCATGCAATTAAAATGCAGTAAAAGGGAAGTATATAGTCTTACATATGCTGAGGACTAGGGGTAACAGTTTAAGAGAAGTCCCGTGATAAATGTTTCCAAAAATAAATATGTGAAACCAAAGGTGCTAAAGGGAGGGTTAATGTGATACCTGATTTCTGGTGGTTGTTGTGTTATTTCTGTTGCTCCTGCCCTGAGAATAGCTGCAAGAACTGTGCTACGTCTGTAGGGAGAACCCTCTCCAAAGGGGCTGGTGCAGAGGACTTTCCTCCAAGGTCCTTCCCCTGAGGCACTCTCCAGGGCGCAGCTGGTTCCAGGTGTGTCCCCAGGTGCTGTAGAAGATCAGTCCTTGCCCACATCTTTTAACCCTTATCCCAAAACAGTCACACTCTCTCATACCCTCTCACCCAAGAGTGATGATTTTCTGTACTTCATTTAATAAGTTATCTTTTATTTGGCAAAGGGAGCTTCAGCAGCACAAGCATTAAGAAGTCAGGTATCTTTGAAACAGTGTTTGTGACCATTTCTAAGAGCAAACCCTGCTTAAAATCTTAAAACAGAGAAGAATTTTCTCCATGTGCCAGAATATTTTATTCTGGTAGGTTGTGCTGCTGCCTCTGCTCCTCCAGGTCCCAGAGCCACAAGAATCCCACTGAAAACACCAGAGCATCTTGCAACTTTATTTTCAGCATATTTTTCACTTGCTGGAAGAAGGGAAGGTTACAATGAGTCCCTTTGAGAAAATGCACAAACACACCTATATTCTGATCCATAAAATGAATTATCCTAATTTCAGCTTTTACTGGTGCAGAATAAGAAGCCTGCTTGGTAGAACTTAACATCTTTGTGTATCAGGCACATCTGATAATCTTAATTCAACCAATCCTGCAGATGCCTGGCACATTTCTCCTGACTAGCTCCGTTCTGGAGCACTCACAAACACAACAGTGCAGCCTGGATGGGCTGATTCTGGAGTGCATGGAACCATCTGGGGGTTGGTATGTGGAGAGATTTATGTGTTTGGGACTCCTTGGCAAGAGGAGATGGTGCTACTGACATCACACCCCCTTCATGCCTAGGGATGAGCAGCCAGCCAGCAGCTGGCCCGAGGGAGGTGGGCAGTGCTGCAGGGTCCCCGAGCTCTGTCCTGTGCTCCCGGGCACACACACAGCAGCTCCGCAGGGACAAGAGAGCACACGGGCTTCCCGGGCTTGTCATCCTCTCCTTAATGTTATTTTTGTGTTATTATTGGGTCCAGCTGAGACTGGGAACAAGAGAGTCAAAGTAACTTCATCAGGGTTTGCTCTTGCAGTAATTCTAACCCTCTGCAGGGATGGGAAGGGCTCGCACTCTCTCCAGACCCGAGAGACTCCGGCGCTCTGGATGTGTCTCAGCGAGGAGCTCAGGGCCAGGTTCTGAGGTTGTTGTCTGTTGGGCTTGACTGTGTCAGTAGGAGTTTATTCAAATGGGAGTGATCAAAGACATCAGGGTTTGGCCCTTTGTTTTTCATTTTAGGTGCTTTTTCAAGCATAACAGATCTTCTGAACTTTTTTGAGGCTCATCCTTCAGTAATTCCAGACTCAGAGCCTGGCAGCTTGTCAAGCAGTTCTCCTGCCTCTGTAGAAATACTGTCCACTTGAGCTGTGTTTGGAGGCAGCAAGACACCCTGATGAGATAGAGGAATTTCTGTGCTAACACTCTGAACGTTTCTCTTTCCAGGCTTATTTCTGAGTCATGGTAAACTTGCAGGTGGCAAAGTTCAGGGCAGAATTTGTTCACAGCTGTCCCCGCCCAGGCGTTTTTACAGCACACAACCTACCCGCCTCCCCTTTTACTGAATCTTGTCTAGATAAGCTTATTCACCATCATCGAAGCAACTGCCAAAATGTTTTTAGTGTCTCTCATGGTGAATTATGTATAAAAGATCTGCAAGAGGTCAAGTCTGATTTCCCACTGCTTAATCCTGTTTTCCTAGATGTACACAAGAGTGCAAATGGCCCCATGTTAGAATGACAGTATTTTACATTCATTTTTCACATGGCTAAGGGATGACCAACCTCTGGGTAGTGCAGGCTTGGGCCGGTAATATGGTGCTTATAGCTCAGATGGGGGGTTTTGTGTGTGTGTGTGTTTGTCTTGTTTTTCACAGAATTACAGATTCAGGGATTTACTAAAGTTTTATTTAAGTTGGACAAAAATCTCTTAGACCTACCTTGGTATTTATTCTGATCTGATTCTGGTCTTACATCTGCTCAACTGTCAAACAATTTTCATATGCGTGGGCTAATAAAAGACCTCAAATTAGCACATTTTCATTTAAGCTTCTCCCAGGATGTGGTGAATAGAGTGAGGTTGTAGGGACTATGTTTGGACGCTTTGTCATCCTATAGGAGCCTGGGCTCCTATAGGGAGTTTGGGGAAGAGGACTTGTGTGGTTTAGAGCCTCCCTTTTACCTTGATAGTGCCATTCTGGCATAAACAGCACATCTCTACAGGGTGGGGAGGAAGAATCTGCCCAAGAGGTGCCTGGGGAACACCAGCAGCTCAGCGTCATCCCCTGGGCGGGTTTTGTTACCACTGCTGAACTGGTAGGGAAACTTTTTGGGTGGGCATTCCTACAGAGGTCTGTGATGGTCCAGGCCAGGTGGGACAGGGCTTAGAGCAACCTGGTCTAGTGGAAGGTGTCCCTGCCCGGGGGGTTGGGACTGACTGAGCTTGAAAATCCCTTCCAACCCAACCATTCTGTGATTGCATGTTTCTACAAATGGGGTCAGGCTTAAATAGTGGAGAGTGAATTTAAATAGTGGAGACTGATATTAAATAATCTGAGAGTGATACTTAATGACCTGACCATGCCGGGCTGTGCACCCTGTGGGGTTAACTGCAGCACAGCGTGTCCTGCCTGCACAGCTGGCCTGGGCTGGGCACTCAGGCTGGTGTGCTTGGCACCAACACGGAGATTTCTGCATGTCTTGGCCCTGTGTGCTGTAGACAAGCCCGGGGAGTGCCAAGGGACAGCTCAGTGCGCTGGCAGTGGGACAGGAGCCTCCCTGGTGTGAGGCGCTGGTTTGTGAGTGGGAGCGCCCGAAAGCATCGCCCGGAGCCTGAAGCTGCTCTCGGCTACTGCAGAGGTGGAACCCCGAGGGAGGGCTGCCAGAAGGGGAACGTGGGCTCTGTGCTGGGATCCTCTCCTTTGCCCATCGCACGGAGCCTCGTGGGGCAGCTGTCCCCCCACAGCCGTGTCCGAGGCTGTGCTCCCACCCTGCCGGCGGAGGCGGGACCCTGGAGCCGTGCAGGGGTCTTTATCAGCACTCGAGGGACTTCCGATGTGTGTGAAGTCCTTTGTGTGGAAGTATTTACAGGATCAGGTTGCTGTAGTGTAAGTGCCTTTGAGGTCTTTGCTGCATTATAGATTTTCTTCTGATGTCTCCCATGCAAATATTTAACCTGTCTGGTTCCTGAGAGCTACCGAGGCTGTTCTGCGGGTGGCAGGTTGTGTCTGCAGCCTGTCCTTTGTTCACGCAGAGCCCTCGGTCCTGCCTCCCTTCCCACCCCGTGATGGGCCAGGAAAACGTGCCCGGGGTCTTGGCACTCGCTGTGTGTGCTGATGCTCTGAGGGGCTTACACACCCCAAAAAGCCTTTGTCCCCAGGTGCAACAGTTAGGGTGCTGGCCGAGTGAAAGGTACAGCGTTTAAAGAAACCCTCATTTAGAGGAACAGCACCTTTAAACACCTGGGTCAGCACTGGGAGCTGCTCCCTGGGCAGCCCCTGCGCTGACACCGAGCACTTCCCTGGCTCGTGCAAAGCGGTGGCTTGAGACAGAAAATATCTGGAGCCTGGGCCTTGGACCTGCTCCTACCCCACGAATATCCCTTTCAGTGATCTGACATGCATATGCGGTGCTTAGGACAGACAGGATGAGCTCAGTGCAGTGGTATGTGGGTCAGCGCTCTGCCCTCCCGAGCACCAGCCGCGCTGATTGCGGTGGTTGCTCCTAATTTGCACCTGAATATTTGAGAAGGGAGTTGGGTTCTGTGGATTGTAACTATTAAATTCCACACAGTTTGCAGGACTATGCAAGTGTGCAGACAAAACTTAGGGATGCAGCCTAGATTCCATCACAGCCTGCAGGCTTCATTAGACCCTCCAGACTTTACCTAATTTTGGTGTTATTCCCTCATCATTACATCATGACTGCGGAGACGGGGTCATTCTCTCCTATGTTATGGTCATGGAAGGGATTCACGTGGTTTGGGTAGGGGTAGGCAGTGTTTGAACAGGTCTCAGCTATTCCAAGCACCATGGCCTGTGCTGGGAGTCTCAGGAGAGGATTCAGTCTCAGCAGAGAGTGGATTTTACTCTCCCATCAGATGTGATACATGCCCTGTGAACGATGGGAATGTCCTGGTTCACAGCACCTGGGTAACAAAGTGGGAGAGCTGCTCTCTGTCCCAGGTGCTGGGCTCCCAGCTCATGTGTCAGTGCATCCTCTTCACTCACTGGAAATGGTTTCAAGCCTGAGAATGGTTTCCCTGACTGTTTCAGAAAAAGAAGAGCAACAAAAGCAACAAAATCTTGGTCCCCTCTGAGATCCTCTTCCCCAGGAAATCTGATGTAGCTGGCCAGCTGCAAGGTGCCTGTGGACAGTGTAAGCAGCTGTGTTCCTTCTCCCTGTGGCTCCTTTTGCAGGTGTTTCACCTGCAAAAAAACCCAAACCAGTGACAAGACTTGAAGTATCCTGCACCCTTCTTGTGTTTTCCCCTTTATTTCTTTCTTTATCTGGAACTGAGGATTTTGTGATGGGTACTTGTAAACCTTACACCTCTCAGGTGCCCTCTCTCTCCTCTCTTTCCCTGTGCTTTTCTGGCTCCTGTCCTTCCACTCCCAGGAAATATCTGAAAGATAGTTTGACATATTTTCTGCCACCTTCACATATCTCCCTGACTTCATGTTTTCTTAGCTGGTAGATAGCTTTTCAACATATATATATGTAATCCTTTTCACCTAGACTTGTGAGGAATTCCAGTCTCTTCCAGTGGGAGTTTTCAGGAAGGTTTAGGTTAAATGGGCCAATAAGGCAAAACATGTAGCAGGAGATCTCACCCTCTAAAGACATCTTTTCTCTTTCGCTCTTTTTTTTATTCCCCTGGAAAATATATCAGAATATCTAGCTGTCAAAGTATTTAAACAATAACACCTGATCTGAAGATTGGAGTACAGGGCCTTTGAAAATAAAGATTGTAATCTCTGTGTGGTGTATGCAGGGACAGATGGAGCTGGAGGTCAGGTGTGCTGAGCAGCACAGCGCTGTGGGGATGCTGCTCTGGCACGGTGGCTCCTCTTACCTGAGCTCTCCTGGACATTCTCTTGAATTTTCCCTGGCACTTCCATCGTGCCGTGGCATAATTATCTCAGGACAGGACACATTCCAAGTCCAGTTTGAATTAATGTAAAACGTGTTGGTGGTGGCTGAGCTTTTCTCCTGCTGTGTGTGAGTGGGGTGGGAGACACGAGCAGCCCCTTGTGCTGGGTCAGCCCCCGCCCCCCAGGAACTCTTATTGCAACCTTCAGGGCTGGGATTCATCCCAGATAATTTTAGATGTGTTGTTTCAGGTGCCTGTTCCTGCTCCTGAGAGAATTTAGGAGATGCCTGTTGCACAAAGAAGCCTCAGCTGTCAGGGGTGCTGCAGACTGGAAGCCAGCTGGGTGATAACCCACCCTAAAGCCACACTGATCTCTCTTGCAGAAAAGGGCGTCAGGGATCCCTAGAAATAAGAAGATGTTTCCACTGCCTTAAGACTCAGATTTTCTGGAGATGGGAACCTCTGTGAGGCCTTGGCCTGTCCCAGGGCAGCTCAGGTCACAGCAGGGATCAGACACCCTCTGCTGAACCGCCTTCCCCGTGCTCCTGCTCCTCAGCCCTGGGTGCAGGCTGCTCCCTGGGGGTTTTGGGCTGTCCCTCAGGGCTCTGGGATGGAGGCTGCTGTGTTCACCAGCATGAAGGTCTCACTGCCTGCCTGCTTATCCTCTGCTGCTCAGGCTGTGCCGTGGCACTCGCCTGGGAGGGATCTCAGCGCTGCCGTAACCTTTGCAGCCCGCAGGAAAGGTGACTTCCATTTAGTTCTAAATTATGACATTATTTTATTAGATCTTTAAACTTTATTTAAATTTTTTATTTTAAAAGGGGGAGGAAGGTATCATATTTTAATTAGTAGCGGTGCCAAAGGAGTCCTAGATTAATTATTTGAAATCACTCCATCCAGATGGTTTTAATTTTCACAGCAGGGAACCGGCATCTTTTTAAGGTGATATTTTTCAAATTAAAATCAGCTTGGATATTACTCATACTGGCTGCAGAGCAAGGGGGTGGGGAACACGAGCCAGTGTGCCCTGTGTTTGTCCATCTGAGCAGGGGCTGCAGCGGGGACCTGCATCAGAGGGGTGTAAGCTGCCTGCTGTGCAGCGGGACCACAGCTCATGGCTCTCGTGCTGGAGGGTTTGGTCGGTGCTAGCTCCTACTCTGGCTGGCCAGAGCCTGTGTCTGATGCTCAGAGTTGCTCTCAGCAGCTTTTTACTCTCAGCTGCAGTGGACAGGGAATGGCTTGCAGCTCAGAGGGAGCTGTGCTGTCCTGTCCTTGCCTGTATGGAGCCCTCACCTGACCCTGTGCTGGGTGGCCCTGCACCAGCTCTCGTGCCTGGGTGGTTTGGCCACTGCAGATCCGTGGTGCTCTGGCTGTTGGCCATGCTCCTGGACCAGGCTTTGCTGGCTCCATGACCTTCACTCCTGTGCTGGCTGCTGGTCTCCCTCTCTGAGGCTGA
The DNA here is from genome assembly GCF_965178545.1 of Coloeus monedula. NCBI lineage: Eukaryota > Metazoa > Chordata > Aves > Passeriformes > Corvidae > Coloeus > Coloeus monedula. The sequence continues at coordinate 18,604,297 of NC_138795.1, read as the reverse complement.
CCTCCATCCTCTGCTCATGTGAGGAGAAGCCCTTCCAAAGTCACCCCTTTAAAGGCAGAGAGTCCCACCTTTGCTGTTCCCTTGCCCGTTAGTGCTGCATTGCACCTGAGCAGCCTCCCTGAGCTTCCTGGAGCAGTGGGCACTCACTGAGTTCCAACCATGCTGTCAGCCTGCCCTTGAGGAGCTGCCCCTGGCCCTGTGCCATCATCCCCTCCTGGCTGGCTCACCTTGATATCCTTACTCTGACAGGTTATTTCTGGCTCGTGGCCCTTCCTCACAGAGTGGTCACAGGTTTGATACTGCCTTGGCAGGTGAGGGGACAGAGTGGGCAGCACCCAGCTGTTGCTTGCAGGCTGCTCCCCATCACAGATAGCCAAAACCATGATGTATTTCTGAAAAACTTCCATAAATATCCATATCTGTGCATGATTGCAAGTAATACTCTGCTGTAATACAGACATTATCCCACTTGCTGTCAGAAAGAAGTTATAATTTAAATATCCCCTGTGATAGCAGATTTAACAAATATATCTAAATAAATGTAAGCAGCTAGTAACTGGAAACCCCTGAACTTACAGATGTGACTGAGCTGCGAGGGGAAAACTGTTTAGGGCCCTTGTGAGTTAAAGGTTTGTGATATTTGCACTGCTGCAGAAGCCAAAAGCTGACTTTACAAGTGGGAAAAATATTAATGTGTTTAAATGAAACAAACTCCTATTTCTATCCCCATGGTAAATCCTTACAATGAACATATTTGCTCTTAGAGGGCTTTAAAGTTTGAAATATGAATGCCAAAAAGAATGTGACTTTTTGCAGCACAGATCAAACATTCTGCAGAGTTTGGCAAAAGCTGCATTTCTACGGCGAGGCTCAGGACTTACAGGCGTGAGTATTTCCAGAGCAGGAGCGTGGAGCTGCACTTGCTGACACTCACACATTCTTGCATTGTGTTTCAACCATGTCTCCTCTCCCCCTCCATGTCGGAGATGGATCTGAACCAAAATGTCCAGTCTGCCTGATCCTGCCTCTCCAGGGAAATTCCTGGAATCCGAATCTTGAGCATGACTGGAATTTCTGTTTAGATTAGAGATGGAATAAAAGGCTGAATTTGGATCTGTCTGGGTTTTTGAGACGATGATGATGGCATGCTGCTCATCTGAGTGCAGCCTGGCCCCTTCTGTGTCAGAGCAGGGCATTCATGGAGGTGCAGCAGAAATCTGTCCTCTACCCTGGCTCCTGGTGATGCTGCAAACCAGCTCTGGCATCAGGAACCAGCAAGACACTGAGATTGGCCACATTTCTCCCAGCTAGAGCAGGAGAGCTGGACTTCCAGAAAGCAGTTTGTGACCTCCTGGAAGCACAGCCAGGCATGGAGGATATCTGCAGGGTGGGTGTGCCTCAGACAGAACAAGCAGTGCCAAATTTCTCCCTGCTAGATGCTAGACCTTCAGGAGATCACTGTGATGTTTTGCACTGGAGTGTGCAGCTGAACCACTTCTGTGCAGTGTTTGAGGGCTGCTGGCTCTGAGGAAAGGATTTCCCTTCTCGTCATGCTAATCTTTCATCTTCATGAGAATAAAGTCCATGTTCTCACCCTCCAGGAACCCTCCTGCAGCACAAAGAAGAGCACTGTCATTGGAACAGTCTGCCCAGGGCAGTGGTGGCATCACCATCCCTGGAGGTTTAAAAGCCATGTAGATGTGTCACTTGGGGACAGGGTGTGGTGGTGGCCACGACAGTGCTGGGGGAGTGGTTGGACCTGATGATCTTGGAGGTTTCTCCAACATAAGCAGTTCTCTGGTTCTGATAGCACTGGGCTGATGTTGCTGATGAGGTGATGGGGTTGGTGTGGACAGATGGAGCCCACACGTGTGTGGGTCATTCTGTGCTAAACCAGCTCTAAACCCAGAGTCTGTGTGTGGGAGTGAGTGGAGAGGGTCAGCCCTGCGCCGCACCAGGCCGTGAGCGCGGCCGCTGCGTCCCCGGGGCTGTCCCCGCGCAGGGCACCCCGGCGTGCTGTGGGTCAGCCGGGCAGTGGGACAGAGCCCTGGGGAGCTCTGCACCCTGGGACCTCATGGGACCATGTTGGTAAATGCTTTCTTTTCTTCTTCCTTTCCAAGCCCAGCTTCTAGTGGAAACAGACACTTTTGGCAGCCAAGTCCGGATCAAAGGGAAGGAGACCGATTTCTACCTTTGCATGAACAGGAAAGGCAAGCTAGTGGGGAAGGTAAGTGTTTCCTATTAATTCATTTGTAACCTGAGTGTTACCTTTAGCGGCCTCCTCACGGCTGTAATGATGTGTTTGAGCTCCGCCTGTCAGCCTCAAATGAGAAGCAGGACGGGGCATGTGGGGTTTGCAGGGCAGCTCTCGCTCTCCCAGGTGCTCTCCTGAGTGTTCTCCCGAGCCTCCCCAGGTGTAAAACGAGCCCTGCAGCCTCAGGGGCTCTGCAGTGGTGCTGCAGGTATGGACGGGGTCGTGCCTCACGTGAGATGTCACCTCAGCATCCCAGTGCCACCTCCACAACACCTTCCTCACCCGATCTCTCTTTGGGGGGACATTCAAATGTGGATTTCCCCCAAAATTCCTTTTGGAGAAATTCAGAATGGAAGGGCAGGCAGAGCTCTGTGCTGGTGGTTCGTGCTGGGCAGAGAAGGCTCCTTCCTCGCAGCCAGGAGCCAGGGAATGGTGTGGCACAGCCAGGGCTGGAATCCAAACACCCTGCTGGGGCTGGGCCTCCCACTCCCAGCGCTGCAGGAGTGTTTTACTGTGGATGCCCCCCCAATGGAAGCATGTAACAAATTACAGAGTGTTCACCCCTCCAGCTTAACTTCTGTGCTGAAGTAATATTTTTTGTGAATTGACCTGTTTTTGTAATTCACACAGTCCTTCTGTATTGGCATGGCTGTGGGCTTGCCAGCCAGGCAGAGGCTTGTGCAAAGCTGAAGTGCCACCAAAAAACAAATGTCAAATAAAATATTCCAGCCTTCAAACCTCACTTTGCACCACCAGGAATTCAAATCTGGCATCTTTGTGGCTGTAAAAAAGGGAAGCTGAGTTTTGTTTTGAGTCAAGGCATTGAAAGCCATGCTCCCAAACAGAAACCAGAAACCAAATGGCTGTGGTGAAAAATTATTTACTGTTGTGGTCCCAGGAGTGACACCTGTGGGACACTGCCTTCCCTGGAGGATCCCTCCCGCCTCCCACTTGTGTTTCCTTGGGCAGCAGATGCTCTGTGGAGGCTAAGCCCAAGTTGTTTGCTGCCAGCCAGGGCCCTGTGCCTGACCTGCTTTGCAGCTGCCTGTCAAGGCAGGAGGCATCCAGGGCACTGCTTAAAATCAGGGAGAAATGGAAATCAGTGCTCCGGGAGGGCTGCAGCAAAGCAGCCAATTCTCTCTGCTTCCTGCACTGGTGCCACCACCCTGCATGAGACCCCACTGTTTGGTCTTGGACAGGGACATTAATTGTCTTAACTGGATTTAGATCACATTGGATGCTTTTGAAGGTTGCACTGGACACAAACCTGCCTTTGATTTCTTTGTGCCTTAATTTTCCATCCTTTAAACATGATCATAACATTTTCCCCTGAAATGCTACAAGGATAATTTTGTTAATGTTTGAGGTACTGATACCAGTCATGGAGACCTTAGAAACACTCAGATGGGGTAAAATGAGCAGAAAACCTTACCTTTTCTTCAGCAGACCTTGCCCCAGGTGGGTCAGCAGCAGCACAGGGCAGCCCACAGCCTGTCCTGTTTGGCACTGAGTGTCCAGGAGCATCCTGGCAAAGTCAGCACCTGTTTTTCCAAACATACAGTATGTTTGTATGTAATTAAGGCTCATCCCTTGATTTGGCCCACTGGGCACTGTGGCAGGGCAGTTCTTTAGTCTGTCACCTTTCAGGCAGTGTGAACCTTTTCTTTTTCCCCCGATGTGCTTTTCATAGTGTTGAGTTGGCAAATGCTTTGTTACAAAGAATAAATAAGCCTATTCCTGTAAGTACTGCTGCCTTCCCACCCCAGCCTGTGACAGGTTCCTGGAGCAGCTGACCTGGGCCAGAGGGAACGCGGCATCGGGAAGGAAAATGTTCCAGACATGTTGCCCATATTAACAGCTTCTCATGAGCAAAAAAAGAAAACAATAGCATGTCTTCTTGATACCAAGGAGTGTGGTTTTAATTAGTGTCATAGCTTCAGCTCTCTTTGTGGCAAGAGTTTGAGGGAATGCTTTTTAGTCTGAATGCTCTAAACAGCTAGTAAGCCCCAAGGAAAACGTGAGATAAAAGTTATGCCTGGGCTTATACAAATATTTAAGTTCAGTCTGGAGGTGGAGGGGAATGAAGCCCACGAAGTGATTGTTCCACAGTTGTCCTGCTATGTTCGTTTGGCAGGAGAGGAGCCATGGGACCAACCCGGGCCTTTTTCCCTGCTCGTTTCCCATTGCCTGACCCTGCATAATCCCCAACAAGACCAGCACATGCCATCTGGCTTTGTTCTCCTCCTCACTCAGCAGTTTTGGATCCCCCCCAGCTGAAAACCTGCTTTGAGTTTAGTCCCTTTTGTGTCCCATAATCGCCTACAGAGAGTACCACGGTCAGGAGCAGGTTGTTGTTGTTGTTCTCAGCCAGAACTGGTGATGAACACAAGAGCTCCAGAGATGGACTTTTCCCCACCTTGGAGCTGGTTGTGTTGCAGGGAAGCAGATTAACCCCCTGGGGGTAAGAAGAGCAGCCTTTGTGTGTTTATATTTATTTCTGGTAATTGCACCCCCACCAGAGTTTCCCAGCAGAACCATCTGATGGAACCTGCTCAGGAGCCCCAGACCTCGGGGGTTTTGCCTCTCTCAGGCATTGTGTGTGTGTGTGTTCACAGCCAGCAGTGACCAAAGGGCTTGGAGCTGTTTTGGGCTGGCTCCTGGCTCTATGTAACAGCAGCTGCTGGGGTCCCTGGCACTCTTGCGTGATGCTTTGGAAAACTGGAGACAGGGGAGGTGTGGTACAGCAGTGACTTCTCTGTCTGGCTCTCTGTTAAAGGTGAGCAGCACCCGGGGAAAACAGACTGGAGTGTGGTTTTTTGTGGATTCTTGGTGCTGTGTTGAAGAATGCCCAAGAAATATATGATTTTATCTCTTTTTACTTCTGCCCATATGTTTCTTTGCCTATGGGTTTTTGCTGCTACATAAAAATTGTAGGTCCTGACTTTTCCAGTCTTCCTGAAGTTTTCTATGGACCACTGAGCTTTATTATAAAATAAAGAATGGTTTGGGTTGGGAGGGATCTTAAAGCTCATCTCGTTCCACCCCTGCCATGGGCAGGGACACCTTCCACTAGCCCAGGCTGCTCCAAGCCCTGTCCAGCCTGGCCTTGGACACTGCCAGGGATCCAGGGGCAGCCACAGCTGCTCTGGGCACCCTGTGCCAGTGCCCTCAAAGTAAAGAATTTCTTTCTTATATCTGGTATAAATTTGCCTACTTTTGGTTAAAGCCATTACTCCTTGTCCTATTGCAACACGTCCTGCTATAAGCTTTGTCCCCGTCTTTCTTTAACCTCTTTTAAGTACTGAAAGGCTGCAATAAGTTCTTCCTAGAGACCCCTCTTCTCCAGCCTTTATGGTGGAATCAGACTACAGGGAGAGAGATTAAAATATGAAAATTCAGAACAAGAATGCCAGCTGCTTTTCTGAGAAACTTTTTTGTCTTTTTTAAAAAATTATGAATCCTATTTATTTATCTCAGGCTCTTACAAACACGGGGGGGAGAGCACTCTCAAAGGTGCAGTTCTTCTTCCAAGGAGAGGCATGATGTGACTTGTCCACTTGTGACAAGGCATAAAGTCATCTAGAACACAAGAACTCTGAATACTGGCAGTAATTCAGTGCTAGGGGCAAAGACGAGCTGATGGTCTCTTTGGAGGCGCTCTTGAGTGTCTAACTGGTTCTCCTGGGGAGTCCTTCTGTGGTTCTTCTCTCTGCCTCAGCTTCTCTTATCTCGTGCATTGAGATAAGGCCATCAGTGAAGTGGAGATCTCGTGTTTGCTGAAGGCTGGCAAAGGTAAGTCTTTGAAGTCTCCCAGAGTGAGGAATGGCAGCCTGGGCTGAGCAGGTGGCTCTTGGCTGAGCTTGGCTCCAGCTGCTCTTGCTGAGCCTGTCCTTACAGCACATCCAGGCTCTCTAGAACTGCAGGAGGCTGCAGAGATTGCCTTCCCCTGCCTGTCCCGTCCTCTGGCAGGAGAGCGTTTGCAGTCGGGGCTCTCTGTGACGCCTGAACCTTCACACCATGGCCAGAGCCCGCCCCTCCCTTGGGCACGGCCGGGGGTGGTGGTGGCTGCATGGGGAGCAGGGCAGAGCAGCTCCTGGCCCCTGGCACTGTCTGCAGGGAATTCCCTGTGGTTCCCTGACATCCACCTGTGCGATGAGGCAGTCTGGTCAGTGCTCAGGCTGCAGCAGGTGTCCATGGGGAGGGTATTTCACACTCCCACCTTCTTTCAAAGATCCTCAGTGATCGGGTGTCCACACACCCTCAAAATCATTGTAGTATAGGAGCATTAGTTTTGTAAAAGCGTTTTAATGAGTTTGATTTTATTCCTCCATTCTCTGAGCTGAATGTGAGCAGTGGGGAAAAGCCGTCTGGTGAAGGGTAGGGAGCTGTGGGCAGCTGGGTGGCTGAGGCAGAGCTCCAGACTGGTGACAGAAAATTCGGGTGCCTCCTGGGGACGTGTCCCTTGGCACCATGTCTGCAGCACTGGAGCCCTCCCAGCACTCCCAAGGAGCAGTGCTGGGCTTTGGTGCCCGAGCACAGTCCAGCTCCTGAAAAAAGCTGTGCAAAGCATGGCTGTGCCAGGGGCATGCCCTGGGGGCAGGAGGTGGCACGGCTGTGCTGGCCATCAGGGCCTTTCCCCAGCCCTGACCAGCACCACTGTGCTGGTGCCACTGACAGCAGAGACCTGCCTCTCAGACACAGCATTTTTTCTGGTGTGATAACTGCTTTCCAAGCCAATATATTTCTTAATGTTACCAGAAAGTTGCTAATACCATATGGCAAGGCTCTCTGTATTTTTGCAGGACAACAAACAAATTGTTGCTAGATGCCAGACTGCTCTGGCAGAGCTTTATCACTGATGCCTGCCAGCAGTAGCCTTTAGGGGATAGTAATAATTCGGGGTTGTTTACATTACAGCTTTAAAATAGGGGTTTTCTTGAAGCATGTGTGTGTTTAGTCAGGAAAGTTGGCTAAAGAACTCTGACAGCATCAAAGACTGAAGGTACCCAGTGTGGCCTGTAAATGTGCTCTTGGCCTCTGTAACTCCTCTGGCCCCACGGGAGAAGGAGCTGTTGTGTCACAGGAGCCGGGGGCTTCAGTGGGAGCCACCCTTTGAGGGGCAAGGAGACCCCAGGGGTTTCTCCAAAGCCTTTTTGCTGCACCTGGAGCAGACTTTCATCAGTTGGCTTTGGTTGAGAGGGAGGCGAAGCTTTCTTGAAAAGCTGTCTTTGAAAAGCTGCTGGTGGAGAACCAGTTCATCACTGCAGGGCTGGGGGCTGAGACAAGGACACTCAGGGGTGAGCCCTGAGCCTGGTGCCCTTTGCATGCCCCAGTCCCGTTTGGGTGCCAGTGTCCCTGGTGTCCGCCTGTGCCAGGGCCATCCCAGGAGCCAGGGGTGCTGCAAGGTTCCAGAGGTGTGTGGGGAGGGCAGGGGCACCCGGGGTGTGCAGTTTGGAACTGATGCAGCAGATGAGGTGTTTGCCCTCCTCAGCCTGTGTATTTAAAAACACACCTTACTGCATCTTGGATTCGGGGCAGGACTCTCAGTTTCACAGGGTTTGATGCTTATCCAGAATTTTTCCAGGAGTTGCATACTATTCGGGTTGCTTGAAAGGGGCTTGTAAAACCTAACAATTTCTGGGGCTGAATGGTGAATTTGCAACATAAACGTGAGCAGGATTGGCGGGGTGTCGGGTTCAATAGCACGCGCGTGTGGATCTCTCTGTGACATGTTCAGCCGTAAACCATTCCGACTTGGCATCTCATGTGAAAGCAAAACTTGACATGGCTCTTGCTGGATCTCGCTCAGATCTCGTTTTGAACTGTGGTCTGGGTCTTTGCTCTCCTGTGAGTCTGTTTTAGTTTAAGTCATCTAAATAAACACATGCAGTGGACCCTGAAGCCAAGCAACCTTGGACCCTGCCATACTTTGGGCAGGGAGACCTGATCCAGAACTGGTCTCAAGTGTCCAAAGATCTGGAATCAGGGCCTGCAGGACTGCAGAGGTCTTAAGATCAATGAGATGACAAAACCACTTTTATTTTGGTTGGGCCATCAGAATCTTCTGCATTCACCTGATCAGACTTTTTTCCTGCAACCTGTGGAAAAAAATTTGAATTATTGTTCTGAAAATTTAGAAGCTGAGATTCTCATGAAATTAAAAGTGGAAGTGGAAGCTAAACCACCCTCCTCCATCCTCAGACCCCAGACATTGCTGAGAAGCTGGAGAGGAGCTGCAAGAAGGGACCTGGGGGTCCTGGTCCATGGCCAGTTGGATGTGAGTCAGCAGTGCCCTGGAGCCAGGAGGGACATCCCTGTCCTGGGGACATCAGGCTGGGCCAGGGAGGGATTGTCCCACTCTGCTCTGGGCTGGGGCAGCCTCACCTCCAGTGCTGGGGCAGTTTTGGGCACCAAAAGATAGGAAAGTCACCTTTTAGCCATATGTGAACACCTCCAGTTAACTAAAGTTTCTCAGCACAGCCATAATTCTTCAAGTGTTAGCTCTGAAATAAAGCAAAGTGTCTTTTTATTAAAAAAAAAAAGAAAAAAATCTTCATTATATTATTTTTATGATAAGGACTCTCAGTTGCTCTGCTGGGGATGTGAGCACTGTGTCTGGTCACCAGAGAGCTGTGTAACACGTTTACAGATTTATTGTGATTCCTCTTTAGGAAATGTCATGTTTCCTTTGAATATTCCTAGGAAGCCCCAGTTCTCTCTCAAACTGAGCTTTGCACAGTCAAGGTTCACTTGCAGACCAAGCTTGTGAGCTAGACCTCTGAATCTTTTCTTTATCCCGTGGCTGGAAGCCGTCTATCCCCTTCCAAGGAAGAAAACCATCTTCTTGAAAGCTGTGTGATAGTTTAATTTAATCCTTGCTGTGTTCAGGAAGCGTCACCATAAAGCTGCTGGCATCCTGTCCCCTGTGTTTCGTGGTGGCTGCAGCTGTGTATCCTGTTGGAATATTTCAGTTCCCTAAGGTTTAATGTTAATTAAAATTAGTGATGGGGATCCCTGAGCCCTGGTCATGCCTCGCCTTGTCTGGGTGGAGAGGGTGTGCTGCTGAATGCATCTGGTGCTGACAGTTATCAAGCTGGATTTAATTGCCCTCCTCAGAGCATCTCATCTCATCTCCTAAGTACAATTTGTTATTGGTCTTGAGCATCTCTAAGATGAGGGTGATGTTTCTGCTAAGCATTCCTTAGCAAATACACTGAAGTATTTAACTGCCAGAGGGAACAAAGCAGTGCAGCCCTGCCTCTCTCAAACGGATGCAGCTGAGATCACGTTCAGGAGACTCCTTCTCTTCAAGGACTGTTTCTCCTTGGCTTGCAGTTTGGTTTTGGATAGGAGGTGAGAAAAAAGAGGCTATTTTTGCAGTGGAGAATAAAACCTGTGCTCCAACAGTAGCAAAATAGAGTCTATTTGATATGGCAGAACTATTTTTAAGGTCAAGGAAAAGTAGATCTTGCTTAAATACATTTTTGTTCTTGAGATTCTCTTACATTGTCTTTTGGATACTCGAAGACAAGAAGTTTTCCTGAGGGAGGACAAGTCTCAAGTCTTGCATTTGCTGCATAGGGATGGAAGGTGGTCACTCACAGGCTGGAACAAATCTGGATGATCATTTTTTATGGATGGCACATGATTTGATGATGGATTTCTCTCTTCTCAGTAATAGAACTTGACATGAAGAGAACTAATGCCATCCTGCATACAAGCAATGACCTCTCTTGGTTCTAAATTCCCCCCATTTCAGCTTGCCCCAGGGAATGTGGTGTCGCTACTGGAATGTTGGCTGGATAAGATTGCATTTGTTTGAGATGATATCTTACAATGCCAGTGTGCATGTTTGTTTAGTGTGAATAAATCTGGGACCAACCCAGGACTTGCTATGAGGTCAGCAACTGCTCTAGTCCCGTTATTCTGCTCCACTTATCATCTACACCTGATGTTTTAAACAATTTTTAAAGAAAAAATTTCCTCTAGTGGCACAACTCTCTGTATCCCAGGATCCCTGGGGCTGGAAAAGCCCTCCCAGCCCATCAAGTCCAAGCTGTGCCCAATGCCCACCTTGTCCCCAGCTCAGAGCACTCAGTGCCACCTCCAGCCCTTCCTGGGACACCTCCAGGGATGGGCACTTCACCTCCCTGAGCAGTCCATTGCCATGTTTAACAAATTCCTCCTGATGTCCATCCTGAACCTCCCCAAGCCTGGGTCTCTGTCCTCTTGTCCTGTTGCTTGTTCCCAGGGAGAAGAGCGACCCCCACCTTGCTGCAGTGATATGTTGAATTTAGGCCTACATGAAATATGCTGCTGCTCTTCGATGGCTTCTACAGAAAGTTCAGGACTGGCCTGTGGAGGCTGGAAATGACTGCAGGAAAAGAGCTCCCAGCAAAGCCCAGCAGAGCCCCTTAGCAGCAGGTTGTGCTTTGTACAGAGGGCTAAAACACCTTCCCGTCCCTTAACATGTGTGGCCCCTCCCAGCTTACATGTAACTGGACCTGGTGGGTGCAGGTAACGGGAGATGCCATAGATCTGCTCAGATATCACATCTGAAGCCTGCCTGGGGATTCAGACCTCCTGAAGAGCAGTAGCTTCCTGCTCCAGGAAACCTGCAGTTTTGACTTAAGTTTCCTAAATTTTCTCTTGGTTTAATGAAGTTCTTTTAAAAAGTAGTAGATGTTTCTCCTCATTAATAGTAAGCACATGTAGCTCTCTGAGGTGCAGTTAGGAATGTCAGTCAAGCAAATGTGCATCTTTCCAGCTGAAGCCAGCCTGGTTTGCCCTAGCTCCGGCCGTGGCCACCCTGCTGCACTGCTGGCAGGAGCCGTGGCAGTGATGGAAGGAGCAGGTGAGGAGGCCTGTCCTGGTGTGACCTCAGCCTTGCCTGGTTCAGCCCCACAGGCACTCCTTTCAGCCACGTCCTCCTGTTCCTCCTGTGACAGAAAGCTCTCCCAGGGCAATGTGAGGGTTACTGAACTTAGTTAGAAAAGTGGAATTTTGGAATGAAAGGTAGAAGGAAAGAAAAATTTTAAACTGTTCTCTTCCTTCCTTGGTTCCTGCAGCTTGTGTCTGGCACAGGCAGGCACAGGGCTCTGCCAAGCCTGGATGTCCTGACCCACGCATGCAGGACCGTGCCCTTTTTCCCTGTTTTTGGGAGGGATGGGGTGTTCCCAGCGTGTGGGGGCAGCGTGGGCAGTGCTGCTTTAAACGGGGCCTCTGGATGGAGAGGTGCCCTCCATGGAGCATCTCCTCCGCGTGGTTTTGTGTTACTTCCCCGCCTCGTGAATGCACTTAGATGTCCTGTATACATAATTAACCTCTCTGCTGTGCTGGCAGACACTTTTATTGAACTGCCCATCATGACTCCTAAGTATTTTCCTCGGAGGATTGTGCAGGTTCAGAGGGCAGAGAGCTGGAGGAAACGCGCATGAGGCTGAGTGACTCTTGGCAGTTATGGATGCAGCTTCCCTGATTTACAGCCTGCTCTAGGAGCAGGAATGTGCATTTGGGTCAAGAGGTGTCTCTGTGGTCAGGATGCCTTGTCATAAATCCAGGATGCTGAGCATCAGGATGCTGCTGACGGATCTGTCCCGATAATGCCCATAAAGTGCACGGGGCTGGCTGAGCACTCAGGCTGGCTAGTGTGAGCAGGTTCTGCCCACCCCAGCACTGCGGGCTCTGGCAGGGCTGTGCTCAGCTCCTCATCGTGTTTTCTGAGCTGCCTTTAAAAGGTGTGTGTGTGTCAAGGGGGAGAGAGGGCAGTGCTAAAGCTGTGACATTAACACAGCTCCTGTATTGCCTCCTTCTCCTTGGGATTTTCCAAGCTGTGTGGGGCAAGTCTGGAGGAGACTCCGAGCGCTGCCTCTCTGACTTTGAGCTGAGCTTGTGCAAAACTGCAGAGAAGGAACTTTCTGAAAGCCACATGTTCCTGGGCACGTGCTGGGTGAACAGCTCTGGGGCTGTCAGGGGTTATCAGTGGTGCTGGGGGCACCAGCCCTTGGCCCTCAGCTGGGCACGCTTCAGGAGCAGCTCATAGGGACTGCTGAGCCCTGCTTCTCCTGAAAACCCAAGCCTTCCCTGCTGTCACTGCTGTGACATTTAGGAAACACAGGGCAGGGTTTCTTCTGTAAAATGCACTGGGTGAACCTAACAGTGTCAGTGTCCGAGGGAAGTGTTCTGCAGCCCTTTGAAATGATTGCTGAGCTCAGCAGGAGTGCCTGACACCTGGGGGTGGCATGAAATCCAGCATGGTGGGGTGCCAGTGCTTGGGAACCCCCTCGGTCGGTCTGTCTGTCTGTCTGGCGGGGGAGAGAAGGGTGGGTGCAGAAAAGGTCAATTTTCAGCAATTTTCCTTGTAAAAGCCTTGGTGTGTGCCCTTCTTGGAAACCTTTTGTTTGAGTGGTAACTTTCCCTGCTCCAGGTTTTTTAGGAGGTGGGGGCATGGTACGGAGGGCCGGTATCACCACAGTTTGACTTCGAGCCTGGAGGCTGAGCTGGCAGAAAGGTGATAATTGGACAGAGACTCACCCCCCTCTCACTTGCCGTGCCCTGTGCCAAGGCAGCATTCCTGGGTTGTCGCAGACGTGTTTGGTGGCCTTTGGGGTTTGTTGTTATTTGCAGCACATCACCAGCCACTCACCCAGAGAGCTCCTAATTGCAGCAGCGCTTGAGGAGGGGAAATGTTTTAACCCAAGCTTAGCTAACAGCAGGTTAATTTGTGCCCTGATCTTTGCAAAGAGAGAAACTTTTCAGTCCTGGAGCTTCTCTCCCCGCTCTGCGGTGTCACCCGAGCTGCTCGCGCCAGCTCATTGTTGCTGTAAAAGCCGAGGGAAGTTTGGATTTGCCGGTGCCCAGTGCGCCAGATTTGTGAAGCATAAATGAGAAAACCTGCCCCGGCCTCCCTTTCCCATAAAGAGCTGCTCAGGTGGCTCAGCGTGGCAGGCTGCTGGGGGAAGGCGGAGGCGGCTGCTGCACCTGCTGATGCTTTGGCTCGGGCTGGTGGCACAGAGCTGCCGCGAATTCCCCCTGAGCTGCAAGCTGTTCGTGGCAGGAATGCCTCGCTCCGAGGAGCGCTCCTGCTATGACAACAAAGAGCTCTTTGATCCTTTCCATTTGGAGAACTTAAAACGAGAAAGCCAAACTACAATAAGACCAAGTTGGGTCATAAAAAGGAGAGCAGGAGCACCAAAGCGCTCGGGAGTGTAATTGTAGAAGCAGCAAATGCTTTGGCACTTAATTCTGCTTTAGTGTCAGTTCAACATGTTTCACGTTTAGGACTGGAGAGCCCCTCGCCAAATGCTCTGCACAAACAATCCGGGGCTGCTCCTTGGTGAGCTCGGAGCACCCCTGGCCCAGCGTGGCCCCCTCGGCTCTGCTGCCCTCAGCCACAGGCGGGCTGGAGCTGGCCCACGGTGCAGAAACCCTCGGGATACCTTTTACTGGAGGGTGAGCCTTGGGTGGGTGCTGCTGCTGTGATGCTGCTCTATAAAAACTCTGGCACCACTCAGGTCCCTGCCCTGGCACGGGGCAGTGACCCACAGCCACCGGGGCTGCTCCCAGCCCTCGTTCCAGGAGCCGCTCTGCTGGAGCCAGCCCTTGGTGCTGCTCAGGCTGTGCTTTCCCTTTGCTCTGCCAGGGCCACGCCCCAGAGGTTTCCCTGGTGGGTGGCATTTAGATCAGGCATCTTATAAGGCATTTATCAGAAATTTGGCTAACAGATACCACATCTTCCCAGAGCTGTTGGGGGGTGTTTAAAGAAAAAAGTGCTCTGAATTATTTCTTTGCAAAGAACTGACCTGCAAGGTGGCACAGCCTCGTTGCACGGCCAGGCTGCAGCCCCTGGGCCAACGCCAGCAATTTGGTGGTGGCTGGTCCCAGGTGCTGCCTTGCAGAGAGCCTTTGCAGGAGCAGGGTTGTGCCTCTGCTGCGTCCTGCTCTGAGCAGGGAGCGTGCCTGGAGCTGCTGCCAGCGGGAGGGTGAGGGCAAAAGGCAGGAGCACACACAAGGAGCACATGAAGCCCTCGCTCCTGCCCTGGGAGGGGACAGGGACGTGGGGCTGGGTGTGGGACCTCTCTGTCGTGTGGCCAGACCATCACCCTGGGCCAGGCAGCCCCTGTACAGCTCTGGGGCTTTCAAGAACTTCTTTATTGTAAAGAATCAGTCGAAAACATAAAGCTCCATGTTCTGGCGGGTGAGTGGTCTGCAGGGTGCATCCCTGCCAGCGCACTGTGTATGAAATGTGCCTTGGCAGCAGCTCCTGGCTGGCGTTGGTGACGGAGGGGGCAGCCCTGGGGCGTTCGCACCCCGAGCTCCTGGGGAAGGGTGAGCCCATGGCTGGAGCAGGGAGTGATGCTTGGCCAAAGCTGTCTCCCTTTCCTCTTTCACCCCCTCTCTTCGGAGGAGAGGGGATGGCTGACAGACCCAAGGAGTGATTTGCTATGGCTTAAATAGGGAACTGGTTAAATTTTAAGTGTTGGGCACCTGATGCTAAAAATTATTGAAAACCCTTACAAATTGATTTTTCCCCTAATAGATTGCTGTGGGTACAGCTCTTCATGGTGTAGGTAACTTGTGTGAATGATTTATCCTGTTGGGGATTACAAGGGAAGCTGTAAAATGATCTTGTCAGTATTTGAAAATCATTTGTGTGTCTGTGACGTGTCTTAGCACATACAGGAATGCTCTGCTTGGGGAAGTGAGGTCCTTATCCTGATTTATCTCTAGGTACTTGTAATGTTGCTGTAATTTCATGTTATCAAACCATTTAGCTCTTCCTCTTCCAGAACAAAGTTATTTTATCTCATGCTCCTTGTTTACTTCAAATTAGCCCTGAGGTTGGCCTGAAGTTGCACCTTGTTATTCCTCCACCTCCTGTCTCCGTCTTAGGCTCTGTTGGCAGATTTGAAGGTATAAGTAAATACTTTTTTGTTATTAATAGAATAAGTTCCCCCTCCTACACACATGTTTTCTTTTCATTCCAGTCTTCATTTTCCGTGAAAAACTGACATTGCAGTACAAGCGGAAACCTCCCAAATTGCATGAAAAAGCCTTAATTCTCCTAGCAACAAGGTCAGGGCTCAAATCCAGTCCCTTTCCCTGAGCATGGGGGGAACAACCCTTCCAATTACCTGCTCCCCCTGCGGTATGGATCCGGTTGGTTCACAGGCACCTGGGTTTGGGTGGATTTGAATCTCAGCCATGGTATTGTTTAAAAATTCTCCACTCACTGGGGAAGGGTTTGTAGTGGGCTGAGCCCTGAGAAACCTGGAGCTGGTTTTATGGCTTCCCATTGAAATCTGGTGGAACCCTGTGGTGTTGACTGATTTCCCCCTTTGCCACTCATGTGGCTTTGATCAAACCCAGGACTTGGAGAATGACACCCCCAGGAACTGGAACCACTGAGCTTTGCCCAGTTCTGCTGTTCATTAAAGCATTTGTGAGCTTCCAGTTGTGGATGGTAAAATGAGGACCTTTGTGCCTATCCAGGATGGAGACTGCTGGTCCTGTGGCAGACCCCTGTACAGGTCCTGGATTAGCAGAGTTGTTGCAAAAGTTGCCAGAATTTCCTTTGCCCTCTTAATGAGACCTTCCCTGGTGCCGAAAGCCTCGAGGCAGGAGGGTGCAGTGCTGACTTAGGGCAAACTTCACCTTCTGTCCCACGGATGGAACCGAAGCTCTGCCAAAGGCATTAAGTCCTGGAGGAATGGCTGGTCCTGGGAGCTGGTGCTGGACAACCCATCCTGGCTTTCCTCTGTTGCTGCCTGTGTGCCTCCAGCCTGGGTTACCTGGGTGCCTGATGGTTCCCCTCTCGTGGGTATTCAGGGCTCAGGGGTGCAGGGAAGCCTGTGCAGCACAGCCCAGAGGGGCTCCCTCCTGTTCCATGGTCCCCTGCCCTTCCCACAAACTGCAGCAAACTCCACAGTGGTTGTGCAGCACCAGGGATGGCTCCCCTGGAGGGGCTGTCCTTGGGGAAGGGATGGGGACCATGCAGGGCTCGGCTGCTCGCCCCAGTGTCGTGCCCAGAGGAGCCCCTGAGCAGAGCCGAGGCTGGGGGCTGAGCAGCTCACCCTGCTGCAACTTTCCTGTCCCCCCTGGCACATGATGGCTGAAGTGGCTAAAGACTGAGAGGGTCTGACAGTGTTTAGTTTAGGAGGGGAGAGTTTAATAGTAGCATATGTAAGCCTGCAGTTCTGAAAAACTCATTTGATTTCAGTGGGAAGCTGAACAGGGCTGTTATGGAAATCCCTCCTTTGGCTTTGCTGAGCACGAAATGAAGTCCTGTGTGATGGTTCACACCTACTTATCCTGTATCTGTTCCTTAATATCTTCTGATGCATAAGTCAAAGTGCCGGTGCACATGACACGTGACATTCTAGGTGCAGCACCAGTAACTCAGCAGTTACAGGGGAAAACGTGTTCTGGCAGAAGGTTATGGGTGAGAATTCCCTCTGTGCTGAAGGACTTGAAGATGCTGTTGTGTGATGCTGTCACTCCCTCCAGTGCTGTGTGTGCTGTGTGAGAGTCCTGAATGCAGAGATCCGTGTTCTGCCGTGTTCACAGCCCGGTTCTGGGTGTGGTAGCCTTGATCTCCAGGCTGAGCTGAGCCCAATTTGCCAAAATCTTAAGCCAGTGGCTCCATGGGGAAAGGAGTCCCAGGGAGGTGGGCATTCAGCTGTGGGGTGAATGGTCATGGTCAGAAACCTCCAGTTCAGTGCTAATCCTGGCTCCCTCTGCGAGGAGGAAAATACTTCAGGGATGTGACTTTCTCAGCCAGCTCCGGGAGCTCTGGGTGGCTGCTTTCAGTCCGAGATGGAGGGGCTGCTGAAGGGGAAGGGCCAAGCCCCCTGTGCCACCCTCTTCCAAACAAACCTCCCCACCAGGAGAGCAGAGCTGTAAAACCAGGCACTGGCCCGTCCCCTCTCCGTCAGCAGCACTGGGGTGGCTGAGAACTCACTGCCACGTGTTGCCCCAGCCACAGTGGCATCGGGGTGCCAGGGGGATGCCACCCCATCTGGGAACCATTCCGGGGTGGGAACAGCCCTTTCCCCTGCTGATGTCACTCAGGGTTGGGAGTCAGAGCCAAGCCTGGGGTGTGCAACACCTCTCCAAAATAACCTCTGACTTCAGGGCCCTCCAGGGTCCCAGGGACCGGAGTGGGGCCGGGGACCTCAGCAGCTCCAGCACCTCCCTGGCTCTGCCCTGGAGCACCACGTGTGGTCCATCTGCCGGGGGCTGCACTGGGATGAGGTGGGGCAGGGTTTTCAAACTGCTGTGGAGGCTTAGACTGAGGCTTGTAATGATTTTAGTGGGATTTGGGTAGTTGTGGGTGCAAGCCCATAAGGTATTTCAGAAAACATCAGCAGTGAGGGGTGGAAGGGGAAACGCTGTTGTTTGGGCCGTATGAGATTCTGGGTTTGGGTTTTTTCTGACTAAGCATGATGTTTCCCTGGCACAAGTTCAATTCATCCTCTTTCCCTAATGGAAAAAAGCAAAGCTGTATGTCTTGCTTTGCTTGCAGTTGAAGGCACTGGACTGGATAAACATAACTGTTGTCTTTGAAAAATTTTTCTCCCCTTGGATAAGAGCATTAAAAAAAAGAAATTATGACCTCACGCTTTCATGCTTAAAAAAAAAAAAAAAATTCAATTTCAGCTGATGCTTATTATGGCTCTTATTAACAATGTTTGAACCAAAAAAGAGGTCCAGATGTGATGATTTTATTTATGCCAAATTGCGTTTTGGTCACTGAGCTTGCATTTGGATAATTTATTTTTTCTTTTCTTTTTTTTTTTCCTTTTTCAGCCTGATGGCACCAGTAAGGAGTGTGTCTTCATTGAAAAAGTCCTGGAAAACAACTACACGGCACTGATGTCTGCAAAATATTCAGGCTGGTATGTTGGATTCACCAAAAAAGGGAGGCCACGAAAAGGGCCCAAGACCCGGGAAAACCAGCAAGATGTACATTTTATGAAGAGATACCCAAAGGGGCAAATGGAGATACAGAAACCTTTCAAGTACACAACAGTCACCAAGAGGACTAAGAGAATACGACCCACCAACCCCAGCTAAAACCAGACAAAAACAGTGTCACAATAAGGAATCACAAAAAGAAAAAAAAAAAAAAAAAACTGCACCAGAGGAATATTTTTACATTAAAAATAAGGAAGAAGTTCTATTTTTGTACATTGTGTTTAAAAAAAATAAAAATAAAAAAAATTAATAAAAGACTAGGTGGCAAATGCTGGGGAAGGCTGTTCGGGATTTATTGTGACTTGAAAAATGAAATGAACTGCTCTATTTAAATTGACTTCTTGTTGTTGATGACACACAGGTGCTTATTTTGCTTTTTTGGAAAGGACAACTTTTCAAGCATATCCCCAGAGGGAAAAAAAAAAAAAAAAAAAAAAAAAGAATTATTAAAAATAAATAAATAAAACCAAAGAAAACCAAAGGTCTTTCCCAAAGTTACTGAGACCCTGCCCCGCCAAGTGCCGGTTTGCAGTAATCTATTTATTGCCTGCTGCCCCCCGGCCAGGACAGGCAGCGGGAGCTGCAGGGAGTGAGGCCCGTGGAGCTCTCGGCGCATCGATCCTCTGTAACCTTCCTGACGACATAGGGAGTCACGGCTCCGTGATCCTGCATCCTGCTCACTTCTGGAGAATGCTGCTAACTACATTCAAGTGACTACAAGATGACCTAGTACACCAATGATAAGGGAATATTTTAAAACCAGCTATATTATATATATTATATATATATAAGCTATTTATTTCACCTCTCTGTATATTGCAGTTCCATGAACCAAGTATTACTGCCTCAACAATTAAAAAAAAATTATTTAAAACATCTGTACATATTTTTGCTGTTCACACTTCTTTCCCCTCCCTGAATAGTGGTTTTTTAATGCCTATTTATCCTTTATGCGAGGCCAGCAGGAAATGCTCAGGGTAGTTTCCCCACTATAAACTTCATTGCTGATTCTGTAGTTCCTCCTATTCCTTAATACCATCTTCCTCTTCCTCCCTGGTTGTTCCCACAAGGAAGATTCCCAGTGGGGTGATGGTGGGCTGAGGGTGAGGGAATCCACACCGCTGTTTTTCAAGAGCAGCACGTTTGATACTTTTCAGTCCGAGGAATACTTCCTAAAGCTGAGGCCAAGCAGAAAGTGAACTGGAAAATGAGTATCTGACTGCATTAACACGTGCTTATGTGTGGCTTGTGTTTCCTTCATTGGAGGCTTTAGAGGGGCTCTTGCTTTCAGCTGTTTAATTCAATATTGGGCCTTTTAAATTTGCCCTCAGCCGGACAAATCCGTCTCCTGCATGGTTCACCCAGCCCATCCAGTGACTTGCTTCCCTGGTCAGTCCAGCTGCCTTTCCTCCCAGGAATTCTGCATAGGATATGGGAGGTGTGAAGTGCCCCACAAGCAGAAAGTGAGGAAAAGAAGCAAGATGAAATAACCGACCTCAGATTTTAGCTGGAATGGCAACGGAGCCCAAGTGGAGTTTTGAGAAGCTCACTTGGCTGTTCCTTCTCTCTGTGTGCAGACATGGCTGCACTCCCTGGTTACAGCCAGGGCTGGAAATGCTCAAAGCCACTAAGAAAGCTTTTTCTTGTTAATCAGGAGAATGACTCTCCCCAGAACAAGCTTTCCCAAGATAACTTTGAGAGCTGCAGCCAAATCCTGCAGATCAAAGCTGTTTGGGAGATGGTGCAGATAAGCATGCAAGCTTGAGGATGCTTATCTGAATCAATCTCCAAACCTTGCAAGCCTAGAGAAAAATGAGCAGTGCTAAGCAGGGTCACTCCATGCTGCTCCAGGAGAAGCTGGGCAGCTGCACAGGTGATGCCTCACCCCCAGCTAAGCACAGGATGTCACTCAACAGCCCCTGTCCCAGTGGATTACTGGGAGCTGCTCTCCTGGTGCACCTGGAGACAGGCACAAAAGCAGGAGCCAGTGGTGGAATTGGTTGGTGGGGGCTGGAAGGCTTTGCCAGCTTTGTCTTCAGATTGATTCATGTGGGAAGGATTTGGGGAAAGTTCAGAGGAGTGCTGGGGTGGAGGACTGGGAGCAGCTGGAGATTTGCTATATTAGTACCTCCAAGAGGAGACACCCAGTTGATTTCCAGAGTGAGAAATATTTTATGGGTTCCTTTTTTCTCCTTGAAATATTGCCATGGCCCATGGCCCACAGCCCTGATGGTTTCACTGTTAGAATGACAGGGCTTGTTTGCCACTGGAGAAGTTCAAAGGGGTGCGAGCAGTAAAGGCTGGAGAAGTCTGGGCAGAAGGGATCTCCTCTGAGGCTGGGAGCAACCAGGGAGGATCTGCTGCCTGTCCCACAATGCCCACTGAGTTTGGAGACTGGCACACGGGAGTGAGGAGCTGTGCAATAGTTGGGGCTTCTGTCCCTCGTGCCATTGGTTTACAAGAGTGTTTCCTGGACAGCAGTGGGACAGGTTCCTCAGGCTGTGAAAAGTCTGTGTGGTGAGGAGATCTGATGCTCACCTGGATTAGGTGACGCTGGAGGGATTTGTTGGCTAATGGTGCACATTAAGCGTTTGTGTTTGAACATCTGCTTTCAGGCTTTATTAACAACAAAAGCAGGGGCAAAGATGAGAAGAATTCACACCAGGTCCCCTTCCGAGGACCTTCACGTTGGACAGAAGGGTGCTCTGGGTAGGAGACGTTCAAGGAATGAGCAGAAATAGGGGAAATCCATCCCATGCCCAGTGAGGGACAGCCCTGTGCTTGGGGCAGGCCCAGGGTGCTCCTGCCCTGGGCCGTGCTCGGGGCTCAGGCCACGGGCTGGTTGTAGGTGGCTGTCAGCAGTCCCACTGGACAGGTCCCTCTCTGGCCTCCAGACCAGAGAAGTAACTCATCTGTCGCGTTTAACCTCATTTTGTCCTTTCAGAAAGTCTTCGGTCGCCCTGAATAGGAGCTGAGATTTCCCATGTAGGCTATTACATTTGATTTACTTTATAATTGTAGATTGTTAATGAGGATTTAATTGCTATTGTGGGATTCTCCTCAAGAGCGAGGGACGAAACATGAGTGATGGCATTCATGTGTACAGAGCTCTGGGTGGGCACGCTTTAAGCAGTGCTCTGCTTGACTGGCTTTAATAAAAGCGTATTGGAGCTGCTGCCTCAGAAGCACTGCTGGGCTTGTCACAGCGTTTCCATAGCTGAGATCGGAGAGAGGCACCGTGGGATAACACCAGGGTTGGCTTTGTTGGGTGCAGCAGCCACTGAGGCCAAGAGGAAAACTTGGTGGGTCCAAGGAAGTTTCTTGAGCGTGTTGCACAAACCAGAGCTCTTTGGTGAGACCTTCTGAGTGGGGCAATCTCCCCTGCTGTCCCTGTGAGGGTGAAGGGTCAGTGGTCACAGCTCAGCTAGGCTCAGTGTCTGGTCCAAGTAGGGCAAACCCTTCACCATGGTGCTGTTGTGCCCTGCCTGAGGCTTACCACTGGCCAAGAGGACAAAGAGTGTCCTGGTCCCCGTGCAAGGTGTCTTCCAGCCCCCTGCCAAGCTGCCCTGGCCCACAGAGCTGTCAGTGGAGCAGGTGACTGGGTTCACATCCCTGTAGCTGGAACCCCAAAGTTGGTGTGGTCTTTCCTGCTCAACAGCAGAGTTGTTCCATTCTGTGTTGATGCAAACACGGGTGCCACGGCAGGCTCTGACCTGGAGCACCCCAGCAGAGCCTGATCCGCCCCTCTCGGCCAGCAACTGCCTTTTGGCAACACTCCCTGCACAGCCCCGAGCCCTGCTCAGTCACACTCATCCAACAGAGGGAAAAGGGTCACACAAAGCAGGGGTGTCCCCCAGGAAAACAGCTTTTCTCTGCTGTCCACTCTCAAGGCATTGCACATCGTGGTTTGTGTCTGCTGCGAGGCAGAGCAGGTATATTCCTATGCATAATTTCCTGGTGCTGTGCCAAAGGGTGGAAGTTTATACTTAAGATTCACAACAGCTGTTTAAAGTGCCTATGTCTCGTGCCAGCCATACCACCTGAATGGCCAAGGGATATATATAAAACTTCAATTATTTTTTGAATGTTTGTTGTTATTCATTTGGAGACAGATGAGAGGAGATTCCTCACAAATGATGTAACCTATGTAGACTGTTATTTCCAACAGTGTGAGCTGAAAAATTAGGGAGGAAAAACCAGGTCAAACTGAAGCTTTTCTTTTTTTTTCTTTTTAAGTGAGACAAAGTACTGAGTGGAGTGATTTGGGTTTACCAGAGACATTTAATTCACCCTATTAAGGATTTCTTTAATTTCTTTAAATACATGTGATTTCATAGGGGAAAAAAGAGAAATAGAAGCTTCACTTTGAAAGTAGAAAACAATTATGTGATGTGTAAGAAACTCTCCCCTGCCTATTTATCAGTTGAAACTGATTTGAGCCCCCCACTGAAACGTCAATCCTATGGCAGTTCGCTGTTTCTTTGGCAAAAGCTTCCTCTCTCCACTCACTGAGGTCCTGGATGAAACCTTTTCCAGAGCCCAAGCCTTCTCCCTGTCCTACCCATTCGTGCTGCCCTCCTTCTGCCCCCCCTTTAATCAGAGGCTGAATCCTGGCTGATGGGGACAAAGCTCAGGACACAGTTTCCTTTCTCCTGTGGCATTTTAAGCTTGCAGTGCCTGTGTTAAGGTGCCAGCCCAAGGAGATCCACACTGCGAGCATCCTCCACAGAGTCCCTGTCCCTCAGCAAGGTCTGGCACATACTGAGGGCTCCGTGGCCATCAAGGCCTGTGAATTTAGTGGTTACTGACACAGATGAGCCAAGCTGTGAGCTCTGGGCTGGTGGTGACCAGTCCCTGACTGTGTTTGTTGTGGGTGGGACTCGTTTCTACTCAGAAAATTACGGAAAGTTTAGACCAACCGGTACAGCGTGAAGGTGGCTGACACCTGCCTGGGCAAGGGCTGATTCCCAGTTTTGGAGCAGACTAAAGGGTAACTGTCTGCACATCCCAGTGGCTGCCAGGCTGGAGGACCCGTGGCTGAGCCACAGGAAGCAGAACTGAGTTATGCTAGGCTTGGAAAACAACCGGTTGAGTTTCCCAAGCCACATCAAACCCATCTAAAGAGAGATGAATTGGTCTGCTCAGGCCTAAAGGATAGAAAACACTGCCTTTGTTTTGAAAAAAACAACCGCAGCGGCCAGGAATAACAGAAGACGTAACCGCACCAAAGCCTCTGATGGGAGTTTCCTCCTCGGTTAAGCAGCGCAGGCATCCCGAGGCTGCGGTGTGTTCTGAGGGATGTCCTGGATGCAGGACAGCATGACCCAGCTGGGGGAAGCACTGCAGGTGATGCTGACATTCCCCTTCCCAGCTGAGGGCTTGTTCCTCCCTTGGGATGTGTTTTCAGCTGCTTGTGCAATCCCAGTCTTGGAAGGGCCGTTTATTTCTGCCGAAGAGGGAATTCTGAACCTGCTTATGCCCCGGGTGAATGCAATGAGCTATAGTAACCATGGGAGAAATTTGTAATTGGGAAATTTCACCCTAAAACTTTGCAGCTTGGGGATCCAGAGACCTGTGCCCATTTTGGGGTACACCACTATCACTGCCCAGGAGAGAGGTGCCACCAGCAGCTCTGGCATGGGTGGAGCAGCGAGGGTGCAGGGAAAGGCTGGCCCAGAGTGTTGTGAGGTTGTGCAGAGTCAGCTGGGAGCAGCCCCTGTGGTGGCTGGTTTGGAGCAGAGCCCGCCATGGCCAGCTGGGCGGTGACCACAGCACAGGCCTGGAGCTGCTGCCGGCCAGAGGGATTTGTGTGCAAGGCTGGAGGGAGCAGCGTCAGGAACCAGGGGAAGGCGATGGTGTGCGATGGATGGGCCTGGCCCAGCCAGCAGGGCCTGAGTTCCTGGGAGGTAGCACATGTTACTTTGATCAGATGATCGGATTTGCATGAATCAGAATGTAAAAATCTTGGCTGGGGTTTACAAAGGAGTCTAGAGAAATGAGCTGCCTCTTTATCTATGTATCTGACACGAGCACAGAGTGAAAACCCTTCCACTCCTTGGTGGGACCATTTTCCAAGGAGAGACAGAAGAGCTTAGATGTTGTTTACAGCCATGGCAGGCTTTTGGGCTGTGATCATCTCTGCTCCAGAGCTTTCAAAAGGATAAAATGAGCCTCCTATTATAAGGACCGAAAATAATCCTAAATGAATAACACACATGCAGCTTTCACAGGCACACATTTCTGAGCCATTGGAAATGTTGGCACATGCAAACAAACAAAAACACATGTCCCAGGCCTCTGGTTTTCATAGATTTCTGCATGCCATGACATTTGGGGGGGTGGCATTGCCAAGAGCTAACGAACCAGATTCCCAGGCTTGACTTGCAGAGCTGGCTCGGTGACACAGGGGAGGCCTTTGGTCTGGGGACAGGCTCTGGGGACCACAGCTCCACAGGAGAGCCTGCAAGGGGTGCCTGTGCTTGGGGGGACAGGGCAGCGGGGAGGGGCAAGGTGGGCAGCGGGGAGGCTCCAGAGAAAGGTATGCAATGGGGAGGCTCTGGAGCAAGGTTTAAAATCGGGAGGCTCTGGAGCAAGGTGTGCAATGGGGAGGCTCTCTAGAAGCACCCTGAGACCAGGGATCTGCACTCGACTCCCCTGGAAGGCAAAGAGGTGGCAGAGAGCAATTGCTTGGAAGCCCACAGCTGACAGCAGTGCCTAAAGCACTCTCTGGAGAGAAGGTCTGGGTGAGCTGCATGTCTGTGACTCCATCTGATCTTAAAGTTGCCATGACAGTGACATTGCCAATCACCATCAGAGCCAGCACCAGCCTCTGGGGACCCCGAGGGTGAGGGATAGGGACCCTGCATCTGCCCAGAGCTGGCAGAGAGCTGGGCTTGTGCAGGCTGTGCCCTGCAGAGCAGCTGGGTGCTCACACAGCTCGTGTGCACCATCCGTCTGCCTGCCTGCCTGCCTGCCTGTCTGGATTCCTTGGGAAAGGTAAAACACCGTTTCCTGCAGGGTCAGATATTTTGGAGGGGGAAGAAAGCAATTTGTGGCTGTGTTGTCTGCCTGATCAAAAGTGTTACCGGACTGAGCTACACAATGTGCACTCTTTAAACCGGTCCCAATTAGCCCCTCTTGCTAATGCTGCGTTTCATTCCTGGGAGACTGCACTGGGAGAGCTGTTATGACTTTGTGATTGTGCACATACCTTTATGTGCTTTCATTCTTAATCCCCTTTTTGCAGAAGCCAAAAGGTCTTCCAGCCAAAAAGGAAATCAAAACCTTTTGTTGGCTGCTTCATAAGAATTAAGGGTGGGATGAAGGTTGTAGCAGGATCTTAATTAGCCATTGTAAATAACGAGAGCGGCAGTGCCTGCAACCATATACCACCTTGGGTTGAGATATTGTCAGACCACACAAAGCTAGGTGAATGGGCAGCACAATGGCAGATAAAATTCACCCCTGATAACTGCAAGGCAAGGCATGGCGAGGAATAATTCGAGCTGTGCCTGCACTCTGTCGGGTTCCACGTTAATTGTAATCATTTACACTCACAAAACGAGCGCAATCACAGCCACTCTGGGGTCTTTTTTCCTCTTTGCTGTTGTGAGAGTAAAACAAAATATGAGGATGGTTAAAGAGAGGGATGTAAAATATTCCCTAATTCCTGTCTGCTCACAGCATAGATCCGGAGGGGAGCCTTGCTAACACGCCGAGCTTCTCTCTGGATATCTGATCTCAAAAGGGGATATAGTGGAAATAATAAGTGTTCAGAGGCTGACAATGAAAATACTTAGAGGCCTGGTGAGGGAATGCTTTATGTAGGTATTGAAAGGACTGTGCCTGCTTCATTTAGAGACAGGAAAGTAATGAATAGTCTAGACTGCAGAGAAAGTAAATTGGGATCTCCCACTCACCTGCTCTCCCAACACAGAGAAATTCAATGAAAGGCAGCAAACGTCAAGACTGCTGAAAGAGAGCGGTTCTTGACTTGGGGAAAATTAACATGTAGCATGGAAACTAAGCTTTGGGATCAGACAGCGGGAGCCCGGAGACCAGCCTCGGAGGGGCAGGGCAGCACACCCCCTTACCGACTGGTGCTTCACCCATCCCGCCCAGTGAAAACCGCTGGGGTTCAACTTTGTTTCATCCATGTTAAATAGCTCTGGACAAAGAATGAAATAACCCCACATGTGCTCTGAGTCCCTACCCTGTCCTGTGTCACAGAGGGCTGTTGTTCTCACACTCCTGTGCCGGCTGAAGGAGCAGTAAAGATGCTGCCTACAAGTGGCTTCATAGGGTCCATCCTTGGTCTTTTCTGTTTCCACCCCCACAAGAAGCTCCACAAGCACCTCTTTCCAAGGAGACCTTTGCCCACGTGGCAACCCTGGTTGCAAACCCTACCTTGCCTTTTCTCTCAGTGCTTTTTGGATTCCAGAGTCCTTCCTGTGTCACAGAGGGAACATCCCATCTGCTCACCACCGAGACAGTGCCAGTGTGGGGTGTGGCAGGGATGTATGGCCGTGTGTTGTGTGGAGTTGGAGAGGAGAACTGTCCTACCCCTTCACAGGGCGCCCCAGAGCTTGTCCAGCCCTCGCTGCCTTTCACATCAGCCAGCCAGACAACTAAGCACAAGTGGTCCCATTCTGGAGGTGGAGAAGTTGGGATTACTCATCTGTTCTTGAACATGGCAAGTTTTGCCCTCTGTGTTTCGCAGCCTGGTCCTACAAGCTCCTCACATACATTTGGGCTGAGATCTTTTGGTGCCCGGAGGATTTGGGTGTTCAAGTCCCATCCATCTGGCACCTCGCAGCCAGATCTCTCCCGTGATTTCAGGAGGAGATCCATGCACACGGCAGGCCCTTTGCTCCAGGAATCTAAACGGCTGCATGGCATGGTTTGCTGGGAAGCACCACAAACAGCTGCTGGGTGGGAGGCGAGGCTGGCTCCGGGGGCTCTGGGGCCCTGCAGTGGCTGGGTGTCCTCTCCAGGAGCAGGGCTGGGCAGCCCAGCTGCGGGCCCAGCTGCGGGTGCTGCCGGCAGACGCTGCCCTGGGTGGTCTGAAGGCGGCCCAAGGTGCCCTAATCTACCATCTGCTGCCGCAGCCAAGTGATTCAGGGCTGGATGTTTGCTTCGTACCTCTGAAAGGTGTGAACCCAGACCACGGCCTGCTTTGAGAGAAGACAATGAAGGCAAGACGCTCACACTTTCCAGGTGGATCCTCCAAACATGGGGTGCCTTCGCTCCACCTGCCACCAGCTCAGCCACAAAGCTGGCAAAGTCCTTCTCTCTCCCAGGGCATCACTCTCCAAATGCTTGGAGCACGCCAGATACCATGGGCAGCTGCCAGCCACCTCGGGAGGCAGGGATCGCCTGCAGGAAGTGACTGACTTGGCAAAGAGACCCAAACCCTGCCCTTGGGTGGAATTCAGGACATGTAAATTTATAGGTGACTTCTGTGTAGCGAGGGAGCAGAGGTGGAGTGAATACCTTACAGCTGTGCTTCATTAAACACCTTTCCACCCGAGCCAAGAGGTTCCGACACCAGAACAGCAATCAAAGCCTCTCCTGGCAGCTTCACAGCCACAGGGAAAAGGGCCACGCTGTCCCTGGGACACAGACAGCAAGCTCCAGGCTGGGTTTGGCAGTGAGCAGAGGGGAGCAATGACACCTGAAGCAGCCCTGCTGGTGGGGTCTGTCCTCCTCAAAGAGGTCAGAAAATCATTGCTCCGGGAGAAATTGCCCCAAGTTCTTGAAAATGCCAGAAAAAAATGGATCATAGGAGTGTGCAGAGATGAAAATTAGCAAAAGTCATTTGGTTTCCAGAGAAGTGGCGGTGAGTGCAGGTGAAAATGTGACTGTGGCTGGAGGTTAGAGAATCAGGGCAGGGCTGTGCCTCTGTCTGCTGGCAAATATCTGCACTGGAGCATTTTGTTTCATTATCTGCTTCTGGGGGTGTATTATCAGCTTCACATCTCTCAGGCAACTTCTCTGCTGTTTGAAAGGTGTTGCTGGTTCCAGACCAGGAAGTGCCTCTTCCTGGAGGGCACAGGGACACCTGCTAGAGGTGTTGGGTGTGCTGGGACGATGGAGGGGAAAATGTGAGCACCCACCTGCATGGAGGGCCTGCGGTGGGGTCCCTTGCCCTGCTGTGTTTCAAACACATGCACTCGGTGTCCTGCAGTGATATCAGGGGTAAATTGAGTCAATTATCTCCCACCATCTCTGTTGAAAGTGGTACTTAATCCTTTCCTTTAAACCTTTTATCTGACATTAAATGGTCATTAGTTTAAAAGAATAAAGTTAAGCTGACTCACTTTCCAGCTGGAAAAACCTTTATAACTGCAGTAAAAATGCACCGAGGGCATGTACTGATAACATTGTTTTAGGGAACAAACAAAAACCCACCAGTTTTGTATTCATTATTTTTCTGGGTAAATGAATTAAACAAACAGGATCACTGGTTTGTAACTTGTGGGCACATTATTGTGTTTACTATGAGACCTTCCTGGAAATTTCCTGAGTTAGAAGAAACATTTAAATTACAACCAGCCACACATTTCTGGTGGGAATCTTTCCCAGTCATAAATAATAAGGAAGTCTTTAGGCTGATGAGGGGGAATTCAGATTCATCTCCCCAATGTTTTCAGTCAAACCCAGGAACCCAAGACCCTGCTGCTCTTGGAGTGGGGAGGGATGCTGGTGG
Organism: Coloeus monedula; assembly: GCF_965178545.1. Lineage (NCBI taxonomy): Eukaryota > Metazoa > Chordata > Aves > Passeriformes > Corvidae > Coloeus > Coloeus monedula. Next base: position 18,575,360 of record NC_138795.1, on the reverse strand, counting down.
GGGTGCAGGGATCGTTGCTCAGGGTGCAGTGGTGAAAGCAAGAGAGCCGGCTCACCTGCCTGTCCTGCACTCATTAGCTGTTTGCATCACTAAGGAACGAGTCTCTGCTCTTGGTTGGGCACTTATACCTACCCTCAACACCTACACCCAACACCCACACCCAGCACCCACACCTACACTGTAGCACCCTGGAAGAGCTCAGGTTTTCTCCTAGGACTTCTCTGGCTGGGATGTGTCCCAGAATCACAGACTGGTTCAGGTCAGAAGGGACCTTAAATCCCATCCAGCCCCTGTCCTGGGCAGGGACACTTTCCACCATCCCAGGTTGCTCCAAGCCCCAATGTCCAGCCTGGCCTTGGACACTGCCAGGGATCCAGGGGCAGCCACAGCTGCTCTGGGCACCCTGTGCCAGGGCCTGCCCACCCTCACAGGGAAGAATTTCCTCCTTATATCCAATCTAATCCTGCCCTCTGGCAGTGGGAAGCCATTCAAAGGAACAGGGAGGGAGCTGGGCTTGGTGGGAGCTGCTGGGAGAGCCAGCAGCCCTTTCTGCTCTGGCCATGGTGTGACCCAGGCAGGGATGGGGGTGCAGCTGGAGAAGCTCCCACCCCACCGTGCACCAGTGACCACTGGCCTGGGGCACACAGGGACACCCTCACTTGTTCCTGGTCCTGGCACCACCTCAGGGGACACCTTCGCCAAGGCTATGGTGAGCCTGGGGTTGGACTGGGATGATTAAACAAGGACTAAACATTAAATCAGGTATCAGCTAGGGGTCTGGTGAAATATGACTGGGAATTTTGTCCTTTGTGCCTTGAAAAGTACAGCTAAAGGAAAAGGATTAAATTTTGCATTTTTCAACCAGGTTGGTTTTTTTTTTTTCTTGGAAAGTTCTTTGTCTTTTTCCAGCCTGGAAACAAAGTCTAGAAATATTGAAATGTGAAAAGAATGCATTTCAGGTCCCAGGTTTTCTGCTTTTGACAAAAATACAGGCTTCCTTCGATGCAAAATTTTTGCTTAGCTGTGAATGTGTGGAGATTTCCAGTCAGCTCTGATATTGATTATTCAGTTCTTAAGTTTTGAAATGGCAATGTTGAATTTTCCCATGGTTAGCAGTGCAGCGCCAGGCCCTCTCCTCCTGCCCCCAGCCCTGTGTCACCCATGGCAGGGCAGCACTGAGCCAGAGCAGGGGACAAGAGAGGAGGGCAGCTGCTCGGTGAATCAGGGCCGTGTTGACATGGCCAGTCCAGCTCTTGCCATCCAAGTGTTTCTGAGCAGTTTGTATCCGAAGCCCCAGAGCAAGGTGTGCTGTGACTCCTCCCCAGGATCCATGCACCCAGTGCAGAAGCAATCCTGCTCCTTGTTTAATTTACTGCTAAATTATAGACTGTGTGGTCTGTGAGCCACTGCATTGCTGCTGCTGAATTTACATGGCAGGGATAAAGTTCCTGCAGTGAAAACCCTCCCATGGCTGGGGGAGCTCAACCGTGCCCCACAGGGTCCTGCTGGCTTCGGGGAAGGTTTGTCACCAGGTAAATGAAGGGGAAGTGACTCCAACCTTTAGGCCTGGGTCTGTTTTTACATGTGGACACTTTATTAACAAGCCACACGACCCAGCTGTGGCTGCCCCATTAATGTTGGGCGAGTGGGTTATTTGCACTCGTTTGAACATTTTGCTTGTGCTGGCAGGGATCCCTCCCTTGCGACCTGCTCTGCTTCGTTTGCCATAGCCAGGGAGCTGGCAGCACCAGAGGCTGCTGGAGCTCCGTGTGCTGCCCGTGTGCAGGTTATGTGCAGTAACAGCAGCAAAGCTCAGCAGCCCCCGGCCCTGCTGCTGCTGCTGCTGCTGCAGCCGGGCTCTCCACGTCACACGGGGATTATTTGGGCTGTGCTTTCTGGGGCTGGAGGTTTGTCCAGCATTTAGCACACCAGGGGCTTTGCATGAGAAAATCCATCGTAACTAAAGGGCAGGACAAAGCACGACAGAAATGACACGGAGCAGGAGCCCCTTCTCTGTGCACAAGAGCTGCTGTGAGAGGCTCCTGTTTGCATAACGAAGAGCTCGGCTTTTGCTGTCTGCCTGACTCATTTATGCTTTTCTGCAGCTCCGAGCCCCAATCCAGCCAGACTTGACATTAGCAGATGCCAAATGAATATTTGCACAAATGTTCACCAGCGAGTTTTCGTGCCGCTCCCTCCCTCAAGGTGGCAAGTGTGGGTGTGGAGAGAGCTGCCCTGCCCCTGTTTGCGAACATGTCCCTTTGAACTCCCTGGCGGGGAGGGTGAAAGAGAGGGGAAAAGGTTTTCCAAGCAAGAAAATAAAAATAATTAATAAAAAAAGAGTCATCTGAACAGGTTCCAGCCTGCGTTATTTTGTTGTTAACCCAGAAACCTGCGGATACTGAAATCTGGGAGAGGAGTGGAGGAATGGAAACAGACTCAGTAAGAGCGGGAATGTGGTGAGAAAGAAAGCAAAGCCGAAAAAGCCTCAAATCATGACTTTGCTTTGTTGATATGAAAATTAGACACATACAAATTAGCTAGGAAATATCCTGTTTCTTTCAGGGTGTTGGGGGAGGAGGAGGCATTAACCTTAGAAAGGGAACTCTCTGGCCACCCCAGGGAAGGTGGGAAGTAAGTGTTGGGTGATGTGTTGACTTTAATGCAGGAAAGGAGCTCTGCTGCGGGGAGCAGCACTAATCCTGCATCTGCCTTGGGCTGCAGTGGTTAACATCCTCCTTTGTCTCCTGGACACACGGGCCCCGTTCCAAGGGGTGCCCACACGCTGTCCTGGGCACCTGTCCCTGGGGAGGGCTGGAGGGGCCGGGTGGGGGGGGATTTCCAGCTGAGGAACCCAAACCTGCTCACCTGGAGGCTGCAGCGGGGGGCACAGCAGCGGGTGCTTCGCCACACACAGGGAATTGCAGGGATTTGGTGGTGGCCCCCACGGGAGCAGGACAGACCCTTCCCATTCCCACAGCCCCCCAGTGGCTCAGGCGGGAGGCAGGATCAGCCACGGCTCCCGGACCTCCTGAGTCTCCAGCTGCGATTGCCACGAGCCTGGGGAGCGGCAGCGAAACGCCTGAGGATGGAAGAGTTAAGCACACCCTGGCAGCGCTCCCCTGCCTCCCCTCCCCAAGCTCATCTAGCAGATGGGGGAAATACTAATTATCCCCGAGTGAGTGGTAGCTGTGTGGTGAGGGTGATGCTGTCCTGGAGCTGTGCCACGCCGCTCAGCACAGGCAGCGCTTCCGAGGGAGCGGGGTGCGCCTGTTCGGGGTGACCTGCGGGGACGTGGTGGCACCAGCCTGGCAGGAGGATGCTGCAGCAAACCCCGTGTTCAGCAATCGAAGCAAGGGCTGGAAACAGGCTTGGCTTTTCCCATCCTGCTGTACCCTTGCTTTGGGCACACTGATATCCTTAATTCCTCCCAGGAATTCCCAAAAGAAAAAGTAGTTTTTAACCGCTGCAGTTCATCCTTGCAGGTAACTGGAAAGCTGCTCCGGCAGAGATTGTTTCGTTAAAAAACAAGCAAACAAACAAAAATCCATGGATTTAGCATGTCTGAGATGCCAAAGGTGCCTTGTCAGCAGGCAGCTTGTCCCTGGGGTTTGCTGGGTGGAGGGACCGGTTCCAGCTCTTTTGAGTGAGGGTCTGTGCATCTGCCCCTCCCTTCTCCCCCCAGCTCCCTGCCACCGCTCCGGGCTCTGCAGATGAAAGCTGCGTTCCAAACAAAGCATTATTGATTATTATCCCCTCGAATTTCAGAGCGGGCTTGCATTTCATGTACGCGCCACAGTCCATGGGCTTGCTGGAATAAATAACACATGGGAGCTTGTTCGTATGCCGAGTCAATAGGGAGCTGTCGGCTTTCATGCGATTTCACACATTTTTTCAGCTAGCTCAGCAATCCAAATGCAAAAATCCAGCAAACAGGGACATCGTGTTTATTTCTGACAATCCCTGGAGAGGGCTGTATCCGTAAACCAATGAATGGATTACACTCATCCATAGATGATGGGGTTTTTTCCATCTGTGACAGATATTATATGGAAAATCTCCATTTAATATCTGATCCAAGAATAATTCAATACAAGTGAGTAATATAAGTTAAAAATGCTGTAAATTCTGCTTAACTCCTTCAGGGTGGAAGGCAGAAGCTGGGGGAGTGGTGCTTGCTCAAGGTGTCTCCACTCAGAGACCTGACATCCAGACAGCTCTTAGGAGCACGGGTGTGACCAAGTGACCAGGTTTAGACCCTTCTGAAGGACATCCTAAACCCGTCTGGGAAACGAAAGAGGGGTCTGAAAGGCAGAGGTTGCAGGTGGATCTCAGTCAATGTTGTTGTCATGAGGGATCGCTGGTCTTCTGGACTAGTCCAGAGTCTGGAATCATAGAATCACAGAATGTTTTGGGTTGGAAAGGACCTTAAAGATCACCTTATTCCAATCCCTGGCCATGGGCAGGGACACCTTCCACTGTCCCAGGCTGCTCCAAGCCCCAATGTCCAGCCTGGCCTTGGGCACTGCCAGGGATCCAGGGGCAGCCCCAGCTGCTCTGGGCACCCTGTGCCAGGGCCTGCCCACCCTCACAGGGAGCAATTCCTTTCCATTATCCCACCTAACCCTCCTCTGGCAGTGGAAAGCCATTCCCCTTGTCCTGGCACTGCAGGACAAGTTTGTAAAAAGTTTCTTTCCATCTTCCTTGTTGGCTCACTTGAGGCACTGGAAGGCTGCAATTAAGTCACCCTGGAGCCTTCTCTTCTCCAGGCAGAACAATCCCCATTCTGCCAGCCTTTCCTCATAGGGGAGGTGCTCCATCCCTCTGACCATCTTGGTGGCCTCCTCATGCCCAGATGGAGCACTCAGGGTATGGGTCAGCAGCTGCAAAACAGTGGTTAATTGTTAATGTGTGGTGCTCAGTTCAGAATTGATGTTTGTGGGTGAATAATCCCCCTGAGGGCTGTGCAGTGCTGGCTGGGCCTTTGCCCCATTGTGGTGCCAGGGGTGCCCTGCAGAGCAAACTGGGGGGATGAGGCTGCTGGATGAGATTCCTGAGCAGCAAAGTGGGGAGCATAGAAGCACCCTAAGCAGAGGGAGGTCAGGATTCTGGCCAAAATCCTGAAACGTTGTGATCTTGGGCTTTGTGCACCAGCTCTGGCCTTTTGGGTGTTCCCAAGGTGGCTTCCAGTAGTTCCTGAGCTGGTTTGGTTTGGACAAAAGGGGGAGATCATGGGTAGAAGACTCCAGACCTTCTCCTGAAAGCTCACCCGGATATCCGAGAAGCAGTGGGAGAGACTGAGACACGAGCCGGGTGTCCGAGATGGAGGCTGAGGGGAGCAGCTTCTGCTGCCTGCTCTGCTAGCCTGGCACTTGGAAACAGTGACGTAGTCCTGAACGTACAGCAGCACGGATGTGTACACCCATGTGTACAGCAGCTGTACCTACACATGTACACATACATGGACACACAGACACGTACGTGTACATACACATAGACATGTACACAGACACAGACACACAGACATGGGCATGTACATACACACATATGCATGTACACATGTACATATACACACACACACATATACATACACACATATATATACATATACACATGTATATATATACATATGTACATACACACGTGCACATGTACATACACACATATGCATGTAAACATGTACATACACACATATATACACATATACACACACACACACACACATATGTACCTGTACATGTACACACACATATATATGTACCTGTACATGTACACACACACACACATATATATGTACCTGTACATGTACACACACACACACATATATATGTACCTGTACACGTACATACACATAGACATGCACATGTACATGCACATACACACATACATGTACGTTCACATGCCCGTGCACATATGTGTGTGCCTCTCTGTCTCCACTGGTACCCTCCCAGCATCCCAGAGCTTTTGTCCTTGACCCAGTGAGGCGCAGGAGAGGAAAGGCAGCAGATGGGTGCAGACAGAGAGCGAGCGCAGGGAGAGCCGAGCCAATATTGCTCACTATGATAGACAGTGGTCTTAGCACACCAGCAGCCTAATGCAATGCTTCTTGCTGTCAATTTTTCGGGGGATATGCTGGCAACGGATGGATTTAAGGAGGAATGTAAAGCGTCAGAGCTTGCTGCTGTTTGCAGGGATCCTCCTGGTGCAGAGGAGGGCACTGGGGCCCATCAGTGTCAGCAGAAAGGAGCAGGCATGATGATTTATGGGTGAAAGTCCAGCTGAATTCAATGTTTTACCTGCCTGGAGACTGGTTCTCCTTCATATAAACTGGGGATGAGACCTAGGGCTGGCTCTGGGGAAAAACAAGGAGAGGAGAAAAATAAGGTTTTGTTATTACAATGGAATTTCATATGGGATAGACGTCTTTTACCCTTAAGAGATCATACCATCAGTACATGTATGTGTTTGTAAACACAGACTGTAATGGCAGAGCTTAGCATTCAGCAATCAGGACATGAGGGAATTTTCTCCCTGAACGTCCTTCTCTCAGTTCCAGTCCTCAGCTCCATGTGCCAGGACCCCAATGCTCAGTGCAATCCCTCCATCCCTGCTGGTCACTGCCCTGGTCCGGGGTGCTGCATCCCAGAGACAGTCTCTCTCACCACTGGGCATGCCAGGTGCCTCAAGCTTTTTCCTTCATCTTGGTGCCGTCTCAGGAACACACCAGCATCCTTTATCTGAAATTTCAGCCCTCTGGACCTTTTAGCTACCCCGCAGATATGTTCCCTGCTCGTACTTCAGGAGATGGTCTCAGGCTGTGGGATTGCTGCCTGAGCTGGATTCTGCCATGAAAGCCTCCTCTTCCTGAGGGAAAATTCCCGGGAGCTCTCTGTTCCCCCTTCCATCCCCTGCAGCTCATTCCCCTAAATACCTGCAAATTCTTTGAGGTTATTTCACAGAATCATGGAATAGTTTGGCTTGGAAGGGTCTTTAAAGTCCATCCACCCCCTGGCACAGGCAGGAACACCTTCCACTGTCCCAAGCTGCTCCAAGCCCCATCCAACCCAGCCTTGGACACTTCCAGGGATCCAGGGGCAGCCACAGCTGCTCTGTGCCGGGGCCTCACTATCTCCTGAGTAAAGAATTTCTTCCCAACATCTACTCTAACCCTGTCCTCTGTCAGTTTAAAACCATTGTTCCTATAAAAAGTCTCTCCCCCTTCCTTTTATAAGCCCCCTTTAGGCCCTGGAAGGGGCTCTGAGCTCTCCCTGGAGCCTTCTCTTCTCCAGGTGAACACCCCCAGCTCTCCCAGCCTGGCTCCAGAGCAGAGGGGCTCCAGACCTTGGAGCTTCTTCATGGTCCCCTCTGGACCTGCTCTACCAGTCCCTGTCTCCTGTGCTGAGGGCCCCAGACCTGGACCCAGCACTCCTGGTGGGGTCTTCCCCAGGCTCTGCTGTCCTCTGGGGTAATTCCAGATGCTCTTCCCAGCTCTTGTCTTGGTTTGGTTTGACCCGCTGAGCATGGATGGTGTTCCTGACAAGAGATGCTGGGTTCTGTTCTCCTCTCACCTCCAAACCCTTGGTTAATGCTTTTCATCTTTTTCTATCAAAGCATCATTTCTCACACCTTCTGATTCCAGTGGCGCTCAGATGCCCTTGGAAACGCTGGGTTATGCTTCCCCGTTTTTATCCTGCCCCACTGCATTTTAATATCCCTGTGTATCCTACCTTGTCCTGTCAGCCATGGACTCCACATGACTGTGCAGAATTCAGGCATATTTTGGAACATATGTTCTCCCACCTCTCTGGGGCCAAATATTTCTTTTTTTTTTTTTTTTTTTCAAATGTAAGGGAGGAAGTAGCTGATTAACACGTTCATTACTCATTTCTGGTACAGCACAGTCCAAACATCTCAGGTAGAGCCCCGGATTTTTGCGGTGACCACGTTACTCACTCACTGAGTAACAGCTGTGGAGCACTTGGTTCTTGAGAAATGAATTCAATTTTGTGTCTTCCCAGTAAGCAAGAATTATATCGTCATTAGTGTGGAGCAGATTTGGCTAAACCTGCTGCCTTGAAGATGCTTGTTTATGGTCCGAGCCCTGCCAGCTCTGGTGTTGAGGTTTATAGAGCTGTATAATGTTTGTGTGTGTCCTTGTGCCTTTGCTGTTCGATCAGTGAGCAAAGAAAGAGGAAATCAGATTTGTTAGCAATAAAGTAGTGTACAATAGCTATTAAAACGGGGTAATTACATAATTAGCACGGTAGTGGTAACTCACCCAGCATGAGCAACAGTAAAACAGGCCCCTGCTTCCCTCGGTCCGACTCGAGCCGGGACCCTAACAAAACTTCCAAAATGGTTATTTAGTAGAAACACACACCAAAAACTTAAAAGCCATCGTAAAACTGAGAAGGGAGGCCCAAAAAACCACAGGGAAGCCAAACACTTTCAAAGAAACAATAGTAAATTAGGTGTTAAAGATATAAAAGCCTGTTCCCTAACAATTTAATTAGGTAGCATGTCTGTTACAGACATTATGCTGCTAGTTTTGGAACCCATGGCAGGGCCTCACAGCTCTCAATTCACACTAGCCCCCAAGAGAGGAGTTTGTTATGAAGGACTGATGTTTTTGCTCTACAGAAAAGTGTGATGGTAATCAAGTGAAAATGGCAGGTAGCACAAGAAATTACTATTTTTCTTTGCAACTTTCCTTGACATATATTTACAGTAATTAAAAGCCCAGTTTGAAGAATAGTCCTGGTTTTAATTAGCACCTGCTTCAGTTTCATCTGAGCTCATTCCCTCGAAGAAGGATCAAAACAACAAAACTTTCCTGGAATGGGCTTTAGTTTGAGTAGAGTGAGATAAGGCTGCCCCAGCTCCTGTCCTGCCTGCTGGAATGGGGCTCAGCCCTTGGGCTGGGCCTGCAGCCTTGCCTGAGCTCTCCTTTAGCTCCTCCTGCAGCCACACAGCATCTCTCCTACTGGAAAGTGAACCTCTTCTTGCCCATGTGAAATCTGGCTGGTGGGATTGTGGCTCCACCAAAAAAATGGGAATCCCGGTGGTCTTCAGAGTCATAGTTTTGCCTGGGCTGAGCCCACTGTTAGTGACTTTAAATTTCTGAGGTGGGAGTGGGGACAGGAATGCCAGGGGAGAGAAGGGGTTTCCTTGTTAAGAGGCTGCTGTTAAATGGAGGGGACAGTCCAAGTGCTTCAGTGTTGCTCAAAAGGCACCCCATCACCAGACACTGTGATAAGCCCTCTGCTTTTACCTCTGAGGCTCTAAAGACATGGCTTTTTCTCTTGATGGCAAAGAGGGTTGCAGTTAATGACTGCTGTAGAAAGAGGGGGATCTTGTGGGAAGACTCTCCCTGACCTCTTCTCAAAGGTAGGACACTGAGCAGTAGTTCCTGTTGTCCTCAGGGCAATTTTCAGGGATAAAGTTCCCATCAGAGTGTTGCTTGGCGGTTTGTTCTTCCATCACCTCCCAGCAATGTTTATAGCCAGGAATGGAGAGGCCATCATGAGCTGAGGTGTCATTTATTTTTAGTGGAGTTTCGTTGCTTAAAAATGATGGCACATCCCTGATGAATTTAATCAAAGCAAGTGGAGAGGTCCTCACGTAAGCTCTCTGTTGGTTTGCAGGCTGTGCCTGAACCCTCAGTCTGATTTTATGTCATCTCAAGGTGAATGTGCTGCCCTGCCCTCATTACACCACCTTCGTGCTGCCCTGCATCCCCTCAGTGCTGCCTGTCATCCAGCAGATCTCAAACCAGTGACGTTGTCACCAAATGAGACCAAGCCCGTTGGAGAACTGGCTCTGCTCCCTGCAGAAATGGGAATCTTCAACCACAGTTCCATGTTTGTCCACTCCAGCATGCAGACGTGCAGGTCTGCTCCAACACTGCCAGCTGGGGAAGGAGTCAGATCTACTCTGCTTCAGAGTCTGAACGGGAGCTGCTCTGCTCAGTGCACTCCAGGGAGGGGTGATGGCATTTCTGTATCATTTTTTGAGGCTTCTAAGCTTTGCTTATCCCTTTGCACCGCCAGACCTCGAACGCTGTGCTCAGCTGGAAAAGGGAGGAGTACTTTAAAACAGGACAGGTCTGCTTCAAGCACCTCTGTTTCTCAGGTCAGGGTGATGGGGGAAGCCCTTGAGGAGGAGCCGCTCCTTGCAGCCCCAGCGTGGTCCCTGTGTTTTGGGAACATGCAGCCCCTTGCTTTGTATCTAGAGAATGAGCCTGGGCTGAAGTGCCTCAGCTTGAGAGGCACTGCAGGGCCTGGAGCTGCTCCCGTGGAGCTGTGAGAACTTGTGCAGGCAGAGCTGGATTTCAGTGGCAGCCACCAGCAGGGTTGGATGGACGGGCTCCTCTGACCCCATGTCGGCCGCCCAGCTGAGCTGCAATGCTCAGAGAGCAGAGATCCAGTGACTTCTCTTACTCTGGTATCCGTGTCCAAAATTTCTCCCCAGGCCACTGAGATTCCACTTCTCCTCCCAAAGTAGCTGGCAGCAGCTCCCCTCCCCGGGGAGCAGAGGCTCCTGCATTTCCATGCTGTTGTGTGTGTTGTTTGCAAAGAGCTTTGGAGTGAAATCTTTCTCACAAGGCTTTTTTTTTTTATTAGCACTTCATTGTTTTTTCAGGGCTGGAAACATAAGCTCAGCCATCCCGATGCTATTTTGGACCTCACACCTCTACTTGACCTAAGAAAACTAAGGACAGCTGCAAAAATACAAACAAACAAATAACTTAGAGCATTGGATATGCTTTAAACCACTAAAGAGCTGAGCCTAACAACCCCCCTAGGAGGCATATGTTAATTTATATGTTTTCATTAAGTCTAGTCTTCAGCTTCCCAATTTGTCTGTGCAGTGTGGCAGGGTCCTCAGTGAGCAGGGGAGACAGCGCTGGGGCTGGAGCTTTGGAGAGAGCGCTGGAGATCAGAGCATTTTCTGCTATTAAGCATCTGCTGGAAAGGACAGTGGCAGTGTTAGGGTGGTGTGACGAGATGTTCTGGTCAGTGCATGTGCACAGACATCAAGCAAGGCTGCAAAGAGCTGAAAGAATGCCCATAATGGTGACTGCTAGGGAGGAGGATGGCCCAGATCTGCAGGGAGCTGCCTCAGCCCTCTGTGGGACTCCGGGCCAGGGGCTCCTTTCTGCCAGAGCTGCAAATCCTTGCCCATCTCACTCCACCTTACTCCAGCTGAGCTCAGATTTCCCACAGCCAAGCACTGAAATTGGGGGAAAATCAACCACTGGAGAAGGGGACCGTAATGTTCCTCCTCATTGCTTTTTGGTGTTACTGGATGTCAGCGGTTCTGGCATAAACAGCATGTTCCCCCTTCCCAGCTCTATTTTCCAGCTCGTTCCTGTGAAGCAGCAGTAATTCGTGACTTCACTCCAGATCTATTGCTCTGGGATTTGGGAAGTGCTGCCACTCCCTCAGCCCACATCGCTGCTGTGGGGTGGGGAGAAGGAGAAGTGGGGAATAAACAGAGCTGTCACCTTGCACGAAGTGGCAGATGGAGCTGCCTGCACTGCCCAGCCCAGCTGCAGCCCCCGAGGTGGGAGCCAGGGCTGTGACCAGAGCCAGGACATGCAGGAGCTGAAGGAAGCCATCGCCTCCGTGTATAAATAGCAACATGAGATCCTCACATAGCAGCTGAGATAGGAAAGCACTGGACACATCCATGCCCTGCAGCTCCTCCTCTGTAATTCCTGGAGGCGAACGCTGTGTGCCGGGTGGTGCAGCAGCGGGGTCAGTGGCTGGTGAGGCTCCTGCAGCCTCTTGTGCTCACCCTGCTTGATCCATGGGAAATCCTTCCAACTTGCTCCTCTTACACAGGCAGATGTGGCCACTGGGATTTAGGCCTGAGTGGTCTGACCTGTGGAGGAAACGCTGATGACCAGGGGGTTGTTGAGATGATCGGGGGAAGTTGAGATGATCAGGGGGGTGTTGAGATGATCAGGGGGGAATTGAGATAGCAGAGGGATGTTGAGATGATCAGGGGGGAGTTGAGATCATCAGGGGGGCACTGAGATAGCAGAGGGATGCTGATAGAGAGGGGAGCCATCAGTGCTCATTGCCCAGCCCCACTGCAGGCAAGGGGACACCCCAGACATTGGTGGTGTCGTGACAGCACGCAGAACAGAGTCCACTGACTCCAAATGTCTCTTTGATTGGAGAACTGAGATGGGTAAAAATAGCAGCTTACTGTTGAGGAAAACTGCTTCCTGTCTGGGCCTGATTTCATCACCCAGGCCAGTGCAGCTGCGAAACCACAGCCTGGCTCTGTCGCTTTGCTCTCTACATGGTTACTGCACTCTAATCACAGCGGTTCAGATGGGCCTCTGGTCCTCAGGGCTCTGCTTGGGGGTAGCCAGCCTCAAATATTTGGGGCTCCACATCCATCACATTTGAAATACACTATTTGTTTACTTCCACTGGAATTGCCCTGAGAGGCTTCCTCGCTCTGCTAGGAAGTTCCCACCCTGTTTCACTCATGATCTCACCTTGCAGTTCGTAACCCTTTGGCTGGGGGTGGGCACCCATGAGATGGAAAACTCACTGCCCCTGCTTTGTGTTGGGAGCGTGGTCATTTCACAACTGAACTAAGCTCCAGTTGGATGACAAGGGGAAAGGGCTGGAGGGCCCTCAGGGAAGTGGAGAGAAGAGCAGGTCACAGACTGGACACGTCCCTCTTAAATGGGTTCCAAAGCCAGCTGAGGTGCAACAGAACGCTGCTGGGTGCAGCAGCAAAGGCTGAGGGAACTGGAACCATTTGGTCAAGATCAGCCTGGAACTAGATGATCCTTTAAATTGTCTTACATGAAGGTTCTTCACCTCCTAGGACTGTAACCCTTGGTTTGCCTTGTAGAGCTGAAGTCATTTTACGGGTGGTCTTAGCCCTTAGCCCCTAGAACAGGATTGAAGCCTCTTCTAAGGCAAACATTCCCCTGGGTGCTACTGGATTTCTGGGATGGCTCCTCTAGAGAAGTGTGGAACCACTGGTTTGGATCACGTCTCATCCTGCCAGCTCATGCTTCCTCAGTCTTTCTGCGGCTGACTTTCACTCCATGGTGCCACAGCCTGTCTGGTCACCCACCCTCTGCTTCCTGCCCGGACAGGTTACACCAAACTCACAGCAAGGAGCTGCAGCACCTGAAACAGGAACCTAGGCAGACGGCAGATGAGCTCCAGCAGTCACGAAGGCACCTTCAGAAGGAACGGAGCATCTCTGTCCCAAGAGTGCTGCTCTGGAAGAGGAGAGCGGCTGAACCTCACCCAGATCTGACTCTCTGCACTGAGTGGTCTCATGTTTCACAAGCACTTGTGATGTGACTTACACCAGGAAGTGTTTCCTCTGCTTTTGGTGGTATCTGGTGTGGGTTCCAGCTCCTCAGCCCGTGGGCAGGCTGCCTGTTCAGTGTCATATGGTGTTATTACTCCAGTGGCCAGAGTTTCTTCACATTCATGTGTCATCTCCCTCATTTTTGGTCAATCTGCCTTCAGATTTTCTTTTCTTCTTCCCATTTTAGGAGTAAAATAACTCTGAGGATTTGTTCCACTACAATTCCTCTTCCCAGAACAGTAGACAAATATTTCAAGCTGTGTCTGATTTGATTTAAGATCTTATTTCTGCTGCTGAGGTACATTTTCCTTGCACGGAGGACAGGCTCCATCAGAGCTGTGATGATTCACCAAGGGCTGATCTGCCACTTGTGTTCTCTGGCTGTTGCTGGGCTTGGGAAGCAGATCTACCCTGGACCTTCCCTCAGACCCAAGGGCTGCAGCTGGGTCAGCCTGGGTGTTAATGGTAGCTGTACAGAAGGTGGAATTTCCACTGTAGGAGAAACTCTGACATGCCCCAGTTCCTTTTGGTATTGAACCAAGATAAAAAAGTGAAATTTGGAAGTTTTTCACAAAATGTAAATTTAGGAACTGTTCAGAAAAGAAATTCCTATTATTTTCTTATTATACAAAACCAGGAAAAATGAAGACATTAGGCAGTGGAAAATCTAAAATCTCTAGAAGATTTGAGTCAATATCCAGCTATGTGCAGCAGTGGAAGAAGCAACAAGACCAGAATGAAACGAAGCACGTCAATGCCATTGGGAAGAACCAGCACGGTGGTGATGAAACACCGTGTTTTGACATTCTCCTGGTGTAAAATTTAATTGAAATTGACAAACTGCCGAGAAATATTTTGATTTTTAAATAGACTTTACTGGATGAGAAATCGCTCTGTTGAAAAATTTTCAGCTGGCTCTACTACAAACTGACTCAACAGCTGATGAGCAGACTATGTCACTGCTGGGGAGGGCTGCAGACACGTGAGGGTCAAACCCCCAGTGCTTGAGCAGCCCCTCACCAAATACCATTTGCCTGGAGCAGGAAGCTGGGCTGAACAAGAACGGCAGCGTTTGGCACCTCGGGGGTGTCCAGATGGCCCCGCATCAGGCGCTGGCTCTTGAGAGTGGACACAACCCAAGCTGTTATCAAGGCTTCTCGCAGCAGCCATCGCAGAGACTGACAAGTCAGGATGCCTTCGCCAGGAGCCAAAATCAGGTCCTAAATCAGCCTCTAAATTCCAAGCAGATGTACGATGTGTAAGCAGGAGGAAGATAGCGAGAGGAGCTGTTCGCTGGAACAGACGTCCTGGAACATGTGCTCGGGTCTTCTGCTGGAGGGGCCTTTGCCAGAGGAGAGCATCAGATCTGAGGAACTGCTGGTTCAAACTGCTGGTTCAAACTGCCCCTTGATCTTCTCTAAAGTGATTTCATGTGCATCCATGGCACACGATCTTAACTATCTGCTAAGTCTGAAAGCCCACTTTGTTCTGTGGTCAGCTTCAGAGCAAGAGGAAACAAACATGCTGAATTCCACAACTGCCTCACTTCCAGTAATTCCTTGTAAAGTAGTCAAAGTATGTACTTGAAGTGCTAAAAAAAAATAATAATAATTTAACACTTAAGAAGAGCTTAGGGAAGGAAGGAAAATGTGTGCCCTGTTTCTGGGTACATAACCATGTGCTGCTTTGTCTCCAGGTGCAAAACTCAGCCAGACTCAACCCAACCTGTCACAGGTACCTGTGTGCACGGTCCAGTCTGGCCATGGCTACACCGGGAAAATGTGGGAAGACAACAGATGCAGAATACCCTCTGACTGTGTTTCCTCCTCTATTGTGCACTCAATTACATGACAGGAGGATTCGCCTGAAGAGTTTCACGGCTGGAAGATGTGTGTGATAGATTTATGGTGGGAGATAAGACCTGTTTTGAATGTCTGAAGAAGGTAGAACACAACTCTGAAATGACAAGAGCCACGTTGGTTGGTGAATCCCAGTTCCCTGCCAGTACTGTGAGCCCAGGGAGGTCAGGGTGTGTTTGTGCTGGAGCTTGGCCATGCCTCGGGGTGGGACAGGGGCTCGGTACATCCAGAGGGGGAGATAAAAGGGGGAGATAAAAGCTGTTCCCTGCCGGTCAGAGGGCTTTGATGAGGGCTGTGAGCAGAGGCACTGCAGCACACGTGGGGTCACCGCTGGCACAGAACTTGCACTGCAAGAGGGAGACCTACAGAGCTCTGGTTTGCAGTGAAGTTCTGTTGTTTTGCTTCTGCTGACCCTTGGGAAGCTCTCAGTAAACAGGTGCTTTATCACAGGGTCATTAAGGCTGGAAAAGCCTCCAAGGCCACCGAGTCCCAGCTGTGCCCGATGCCCACCTTGTCCCCAGCCCAGAGCACCGAGTGCCACCTCCAGCCCTTCCTTGGACACCTCCAGGGATGGGCACTCCAAAGCTCCCTGGGCAGCCCCTGCCAAGGCCTGAGCACCCTTTCCATGGGGAAATTCCTGCTGCTGTCCACCCTGAGCCTGCCCTGGCCCAGCCTGAGGCCGTTCCCTCTCCTCCTGTCCCTGTTCCCTGCGAGCAGAGCCCGACCCCCCCGGCTGCCCCCTCCTGTCAGGGACTTGTGCAGAGCCACAAGGTCCCCCCTGAGCCTCCTTTGCTCCAGCCTGAGTCCCTTTCCAGCTCCCTCAGCTGCTCCTGGGGCTCCAGCCCCTTCCCAGCTCCGTTCCCTGCCCTGGACACGCTCCAGCCCCTCAGGGTCTCTCTGGCCATGAGAGCCCAGAACTGGACACAGCCCTTGAGGTGCCCCAGCAGTGCCAGAACAGGGCGATGGTCACTGCCTTGATCCTGCTGGCCACACTGCTTTTGAAAAAGAAATGAAATCATTATCAATTATCACCTGGTTTGATACTGCCTGCTCTTTTTTTTTCTTTTTAAAAAATTTTTATGCTGATTTGCTGGGAACTTCTCTTGATTGCCTTTTCATGTGGATTGAAGGTTAGAGTTGCACAGACAAACAACTGCTGGGCTAAAAGGGGGACTTTTGGTGCAATGTGACAAATGCCAGGTCAGGAGGTGCCACTATCAGCCTCATCTGGCTTGATGCCCCAGGGCTGCTTTAACAACCCTTCCCTTCTCTCTGAGGTGACCCTAACTTTTCCACAGCTCCACATATACAAAGAGCACCACTGGTAGAAAGAAATAGGTAGGCAATTTGTAATGAATAATTTAAATAGCAATGCTGCCTTTTTTTTCCAGTATATGAGTTGTCTTTTTGACAAGGTTGGATTTTTCCCAGAGAAACTTGTTATTTGGAAGGGTTTTTAAAAATAATCTCTGAAAAGAAAGGAAATATTGGTCTGTACCTTATCAGTGTTTGTTGTTAGTGTTTGATAGTCCAAGTCCAGACTGTCTTGCATGTGTGCATTCAGCTCACATGGGCCTGATTAAATCCCTCTAAAACCCAGGGAGCTTTCCTGCTGGCACTGCTGGGTCCTGCAAGGTGGATGGAAGAGGACCTCCTCACCTGAAGGGGACAGGAATATCAGGAATAGGTTTGCACCTGGCTATAGGTATCCATCATGCTGGCTGAGACTCTTCAATATTGGCTTAACATTTGTCAGTTCAGGGAACAAACCCGTCCAGTAGCTCCTCTGGCAGCAAGCCTGAGGGAGCTTTGGGCAGCGTCCTCGTCAGCTCAGAATTTACCAAGGGATTTTTAACAGGTGTCATTAAAACAACTTCTTGGGCAGAGGAGAGAAGCCAGCCTGGTATTTAAAGGGCTAGAATTATGTGGGATGAGTTTTTTCAAAGTGCCTTTCCAGTTTCCCAGCCCAATTCCCACTTTCTTTTCATTCTCTTGTGTGGATTTGCCCACTCCAGCTCTTGTTGCTGGCTCTGTTCCTGACTCCCAACCCCTGGCAGTCCCGTGCTGCCCATCTCTCCCCCAGAGCCATCACAGTGTGGCTGGGCCAAAGGTGCCACCTGTCACAGTGAGGTGCTGGGAGCGGAGCTCCTGGGACAGCCCGTCCCGTGTGTGCCGTCATCGGTTTCCAGGCCTAGAAACCCATTCATGAACTCCCAGCTGGAGCTTTCTTGTATCTTCAGGGACCTATGAAAATCGGTTCTGCAACGTGAATTCCTTCCACTGTCCCCAGGAGCACTTCAGGTCTCTGAAAGTCTCCCTCATTCCCCATTCTTTGTCTGCTGGGCTTTGGCTGGTGGAGCTTGTCAGGCTCCTTGCAGCCCACAAGCAACATTTGATGTCTTCTTAGAGCACGGAAATGCTGAACAAGAGCAAGAGTTCTCAAGGCTGCTTCTTGAAACAGTGTAAGCACTGAAAGGACAACCTGCTCTCTGAGGGAGGAAAGGGGGGCTCTTGCAACCCCAGAAGGTTCAGTGGCTGGTTCAATGGGCTGCACAAGTCTCTTCTGGTTCCCGATCTTTGCGTCACCACTGAGGCTTGGCTGTGAGTCCGGTCCCCATCTCAGTCATGCTTCCTGATTCTTGCAGGAGTCTCCCAGTTTGCCCTCGTGATGCAAACTCTGCAAGAGCTGCTGCATCCACTGCAGCCCTCTCCAGCAAAGCCTGTCCCTTGCTCCCTGGAAAGCTGCACCCTCTCCCTCTCCACACTGTGGTCCCACCTGGCCCGGGGCACAGGAGCCAGGACAAGGGCTGCTGCCCCAGACCAGCCCTGCCCACAGTGGAGCACATCTGTGAAACAGATCTGAACAAGAGAGGTGTGTTCCAGCCTCTGCCTCACAGCAGACTGAGGGTTTGCCCTGCTTCCCCCAGCACCTCCTGGAATCCAGATCCAACCCGTCCCTGCTGTATCACTGTCAAACTCTTCCAGAGCCCAGCTTTTGTGTCCTTCCAGGCTTCTCTGCAAGTAGAGTAGAGAGAAGGGGTGAAGAGGAGACAGAATGGGTGATGTCTTTTAAACCGGAAAGAGTTGATATTTTCCTGGTGGAGTCGGTGCACACGTATCCAAGGAGAAACTGAAAAATGGGAAACGAACAGAGCCCAGCCCACACTGCTGTGCAGATAGCCATGGGTTGGCCAGCACAGAGCAGGAGCACTGTGCCATGGCAGGAGGCTGGCGTGGGATCATCTCAGATTATGAGTGCCTCTTGCTTTATGAGCGAAGTTCTGGGGGAGGAAATATGTAGTGAAGTGAAACTGGTGATTGTACAGGCACGCCGGCGATTAAGGCTGCAGTGGGTGGGCAGTCTGTGGGGGCTGCTGTGTTAACTCCAGCCAAGGAGAGGCACATGCTTTCCAATCTATGCTATCTCAGTTTCAGTGCTGCAGACAACCCATCAGGGTGTCATTAACAAGCAGTTACTCCGCTCTCGTTGCTGCGCTTTAAGGAAATATGTCAAAGGCATTTCTGGTGAGCGAGGGCTCGGTGCGATCAGATTGCTCCAGCCTTCTCACAGCATTCCATTCAGATTATAATACACAATAGTTCAGACCCTGCTGTGTCCCATTACTCAATTATGAAATTGCTTTAGAAGTTGGAGCTTACTGATTGGCTCCCAATGATTTCATACCCATCATATTTCTGTGCTTGTGCTCTTGGGCCGACTGCTCCGTCTGGTTGGTTCGAGCCATTTCACTCTCCTGTTTCATGCACTGGCATATATTTTATACCTGTCCATATCATTAGCAAAATCCCTCAATGTGTTTGCAACTTCAAACCAGGCTGTGAAAGTGCAAATTACCTTTGAGGGCTGTTGTTGGGGGTATGGAGCCTTCGTGTTATGGGCTCAGGGCTAAGAGAGGTGGGAAGGTGTAGTGAACCCAAGCACAGCCCCATGGTGCAGAGCTCTTCTGCCTCACCTGCCCATGAGGGAGCAAAATGGGAAGAGGATGATGGGGTAGCAGCTGAATTTATTTGTGCAGCTTCTACCAGTCAGACTGAATCCAAAAGCATTTATCCTCTAGGCATCACAACCATTTAATCTGCTACACGTCACAACCAGCCTCTATAAAATTTAACTTTGTTCATTAATTACTTGCAAGAGGCAAGGAAGAAGCGATATTGGTAGTTGGTGAGACCTCCTTTCATGTATCAGGTCTTTACACAGCTCTTTGCCCTCATGGAGTAAACCTTTCTCACTGGTAGAAGATTTGATGGAGAGACTGCTGCTTTATGTTAAAGCAGGGATTTTACACCTGTTGGAAATAAACCCCAGGAAACCTGAATGGATGTGGTTTGATTCTACTGAATGGCCCAATTTGTCCTATCCTGCATAAAAGGAGAGTGAACAAGAATGAAGTCAGGAGGACTCAGTTTGTGCATCTTTGAGATGTTTGGTCGTGTTTGAACCCACCCATGCAAGAACTGAAGCAAGGTCCTGTTCTAAATTAAAACAGTGTTATGTGTTCAAGTTTAGAGAGCCAAAATAAATTTGGGCTCTGAACTTTTCTCAAATGACTGCAAATATCACTTTGAGCACCTATTGTTAATAGCAGTGTTAATTTTCAGTAACATTTTGTGCCACCCAAAGCAGAAAAGCTGAGGCTGATAAACTGATAGTACCATGCATTGCCAGAGCCTATTAGAATCAAATTGTTGACATCTTCCAGGGACATGCTGAGATTACAAAAAAGTTCTGTGCAAAAATGTCCTTGGTATGCAATTAATATTGTCCCTACTCTGTCAATACAAGAATGTGATTCAGAGTCAGAGTGAGCTGCTCAGGGGGTTGGATGTGTTTGGGAATGTGTGGATGTGGAGCAATTGGATGCCATTGACCTCGTGCTCAAGCCCTGGATCTGCTGTTCAAGGGGGAGAGATTTCTTAATAAAAGCCCTGAACTCTGGTGGTCCCTCTAGAGCTTCTCTTGGGTGAAGTCCTGAAATCCTCTGCAGGTTAAGTCCTCACTGGAGACATTTAGGTACATGCAGAAATTAAGATGAATTCAGGACACTGGATCTGTCTGGCTTGTTTTTAAGGACTAGTTTCTTTCCCAGAATCAGCATTTAGCATTTTTTTTTCCCTCCAGTTCAGATTAGACCACCAGCAGGTTTGTTTCACCCTCTAGGTGTTATCAGGGAATTACTGGAAAGCAGCATGACTTTCTATACCTTTGATGCTGTTAAAATGATAGTCCCTTCTGCCTACACAGGGATGTAGCTAGAAGGTCTTTAAAAGGTTTCAGCTTATGTTTCCAAGATGAGTTAAGGCTTTGGCAATGGCAACAGGATCCTCTCACCTGCCAGCAGATAAGGATCATCATAAATGTTCACCATTCTGGGTTATGCTATTCAGTCAATTGAATACTCAAAAAATATCCAGTATTGTGCCATATAAATTTTTGCCTTTCAGGGTTTCCCCTGGATGTGATCATTCTGACAACCTGCCCCACCACTAGGTGCTTATCTTGCAAAGTTATTTCATGTATTTATTAACTCATTGTGTTTACTTATTTAAATATTCTCTGCAGATGAGACATATGGCAATTGCTGGCCAGCTTAGTCTCAGCTGCTCCTCAGATCCAGCTGCTAATATCATTTCATAACTTGGCTCGTGCAGTTCAGATCTGTACCAAACGACTCTGTTTTGAATTACCATTATATTTGATATTAATACTAAGCATACTCACAGCTGTCCTACATTGCTGTTTCCACCCTCCCTGGAATTCAGCTCTCAGACAGAGGACATAACACTCTTGTATGTCTGTCTCTCAGGCTTTCAGATCTGTCCTGGACTCGTCTTGTCTACAGCAGAGAAGATGTGCTAATTGCCACTGCGGAGTTCTCAGCTCGAGAGCTCCATGGCTTTTTCAAGGATCTAACCTGGAAAGTTTTTCCAGCAAAGCCACAACGACCTTCAACTGGGCAGCCCAGGAAAGACTTATGTGCAGTCTATCCAAAGTCTCTGACGGTGTTTGGGATGGGATTTCAGAAGTATTTAGTCACCTAAAGATGAGGAATGGTATCTAGCAGGATTTTCCAAACCACACTGGGCCCAGATCCTCAGTGGTGTGATGTGTCTCTCAGGAAGTCAATGGGAGTTAAGCTCTGAAGCATGCTGGGGTGGAGGTCTCCATGCCCTGGACAGATCTGCGCTGCTGCAGGAGCACCAGCACCCTTTGGAGCCTGGTGATGGTGAATCCCAGCCAGGAATTACGTCTTACCCCAGCTCTGGGGAATGGTCTCACCTGCAGAGTGGAACCT
This sequence comes from Coloeus monedula, assembly GCF_965178545.1. Classification (NCBI taxonomy): domain Eukaryota; kingdom Metazoa; phylum Chordata; class Aves; order Passeriformes; family Corvidae; genus Coloeus; species Coloeus monedula. The sequence goes on along the minus strand of NC_138795.1, from coordinate 18,553,831 downwards.
CCCAGCTCACCTGCACTCAGCTGCTGGCTGGGGCTCAGGTGTGGGGGGTGCCCAGAACAGGCATTTCCAGCTTGCTCCATCAGCTGAGACTGCACAAACAGCCCTCATCTGTGGGAATGACATTTCAGTCAGTGGTGTGACCCAAATATTTTCTTTTTCCCACAGAGGCAGAGTTGTTAGGGAGAGAGAAAACATCAAACAGTTGGATTTTTTTGTGCTCTCTGAATCCTGGATGAGCAACGCTCAGAGTCACCTTCTAGTCCATGCTGCTGATGTGCCCAGGGCCCTATTTCTTTAGTACAAGGGAGGAATGAGGCCTTCTGCTAATGATCAGCTCAGCTCTTTCCAGACAGGCAGGGTCTCATGCCTCTACTCACTGTTTCTGTCGGTGACAAACAAACTTGTCACCTTTTGTGGATGAAAAGAGAGAAAAGATGTGAATCCACTGTAAATCCTACCCCCAGCAATCCCCTGGGACAAAAGGCCAGAAAGCACCTCGGGTGCTTTGAGGTGTGCAGCAGGTTGGCAGCCGTGGCATGAGCACACTGGCATCCACAGTGCTGCCAGCAGGCACAGACCTGGCCCGCAGTGAAACGCCCCGGCCAGACGTGGGTTTGAGGTGCACCTCACCTGGGAGTTTTCCAAGGTACACCGGGATCGTGCTGTGCAGCTGAGAGCCAGCTCCTCGCCCTCCATCTTCTGCTTTCTCCTCAGAGAGGAGTCAAGTTTATTTAATCTCAGATTTCTTGCTGAAAAACGCTCAGTGAGCATGAAATGCCTTTGAACTCCAGGGGTTTTGCTACTGCCTGTAACAGGGCCGGGAGCAGGAGACGGCCGCTCCCGCGGCCATGGCCAACACCTCTGCTCCACGTGGGAGCTCCGGGATCCCTGCACGGCCCTGCACACCTTGGGAGCACATTGGGAAGCTCAGGGGGTACGGGGTGTGCCCTTGTGCCCTGCTCCCAGCCCGCACACAGGGGCACACCGAGCTCCATGTGAAAGGATTTCCAGCCTAGACAACAAACAGCTGCGAGGGACTTGGAATCCATTAGAAAGCGGATAGCCAGGAAACCCTTTCCATGAAGAGAAGAGGGGATTTAGTTGCTGAGTGCTGCAAAGATGCATACATTTTCCTAAAAAAACATTTGTGGTGCCAACATGAAGATTCAGTGCATTGTCAAAACAAGCCAAGATTCTTATTAAAACCAATTGCTTTGGTTTGTCAGGCTACTTTACTGTGGTGCCTCTAAGCCAGCAGATGTGTTGGGCTTTAGGAGAGCTGCTTCAGCCAAGCCTGAGGTGGCTGGAAATGCCTGTGAGCGGAGCAGATGCAGGGGATCCTTTGCCCAGGGCTCCTTGGGAGGCTGTGCCATGGTCCCTGGGACACGGCGTGTCAGGTGCTGGCTGGCTCGGGGAGCAGAAGGGCTCCTGATGAGGTTCTACACCAGAAGAGGCACAGGCAATTCTCTGGGAATCCTTGGTGCCCCCCACTTGCACACACAGTAATGAAACAGAAGAAAATAAGACAAAAACCATGTGCTATTTGTTGTAATCTCCTTTTCATTTGACTGAACGTCATGAATAACAAAGACCATTTTGAAGAGAGAGGTAATGGCTTTTATTAGGCTGACTGTGATGATACCAGGGAAGCAGAAGAAGCCCTTGTGCACTTGAAAGTTTGTCTGTTTCTCCAGCTATACTGGGCTAACAAAAGCCTCTCATGGCTCCAGCAGTGCCACTGTTAGCTTAAGAAATAAACGTGATGCTTCTGATGTGCTGTTCTGCTCTTCATGGTACCAGGGTTGTTCTGCCCAGGCTGGTGAAGACAGACAGGGTAAATGAAACTGGAACCAGGTCTGACATGTCTCTGGTCGATGTACTAATGCAAGTATTAATTTACTACCTAAGCAAAAAAAGAATCTTCTTCAAAAATCTATTGAATGTGTATTCAAAGCTAGAATTATTAATATTTACTTTATTCAGACTGTAGCACTGGAATTAATAGCACAAGTCAAACAAAGGCAAGAACTTTTAGTGGGATGGGAGAAATGGAAATTCCAATAGTAAATGCATCAAAAATCAGGAAGCTGAGAAATAGGAATTCTTCTTTTCCTTTTCTTTATTGAGCCTTGTAGTTCCTCTCAGCTCACATCTCTCTGGAGTCAGCGCTAATGTGCTCCCTTAGACACTGTCCCAGCTGCTGCTGCTCTCATCATGGCACAAAGAAGGAAATCTGAAAGCCCCTGTTTGGGGAAGAGACTGGTGAAAGCAGAATGGTTTTTCAAAAACAACATGAGAATCAGAAACTGCAGTTAAAAGATATTCAGCCTCTATGGACCTCCATCTCCACAGCCCCTGAGTGTGAGTTTGGTCCTGACTCTCCCTGTAATGTGTTGTGTGACCCTGATCCACCACCCCGTGCTGAGCACCTCTTTCCCAGAAAAATTTCACAAACCAGAGGCGTACTGGGCTGCCACAGATGCGCTGGTCTGTGCTGGGTGCTGGGTTGAGCCGCTCGGGGCTGTCCCACTGTGAACACTTTGGGACCACTTCATTTTCAGGTGTTCTGAAGTGGACCTGAGAATCCCAAGGGGAAGATGTGTTTTGTGTCAGAGGAGCATTTGTAGATGTCAGGGTAGTGACTCTGTGCTTGGTGTCCTGGATGTGCTGCTGGACATAAAGACCTGCCACCATTCCCAGGGTGTGTCCATGTCCAGGGAGCCCTGGAGCTCAGTACCTGCCCTTCCCATGGGCTGCTGAGGGACACTCAACTTTTTAAAAGCAAGCACCTCCAGGAAGTCCAAGATTCCCATGATCTGAGCA